>NC_084760.1:9465241-10115866 GCF_028858725.1 Colius striatus
GACACGAATGGTCTCAAAATAGGCTATTCTAACACCACCATGTTGGGCTCAAGAGAAGCACATTCTCCTCAAGTTTGTGTGAATGAACTGGGGCTATTTGGCAGCCCTGTAGCTCATTCAGCTGTTTTATTTCTTCCTCTGAGTAAAACACCAAACTCATTCATTATAGCTGGCTTCAGGGCTCTTGGGAGCCACCCTGAAAGCTCTCCATCTTCAGCATGGACAGCTAATCTCAATCAGTTTAAGAAACAGTTTGACCCCCTAGGTAAAATAACAGAAGGTTAAAGGGAAATCTCAGCATGTACCTGTAGAGAATATAAATGAAGCTGTTTCTTCCTTCTCTGTGGAGCCTGTGCAAGGTTCAAACTCAGTTTATAAGCTTAGTACCAAAATTAATTTTATAGAGTACCTTAAACATAAACTCCCACTCAGTCTGATCAAAGCTCTTCCAGCGTGAAGCAGCTGAGCTACAATCGGTTCCCTTGTTCAGCCAGCCAAGTCAATGTTCTTAATCAGTATAAAAACATTAAAAGCCAAATAAAGGGTTTTAATAAAACGAGTTTGATCAGCTTCCAAGGAGGTGGCAGAGGTCTATGGAAAGAAACATTCCTGCCTCTTCCTAGAAAATGCACGTGAGCCCTGCAAAGTTCTGAGGACCCTGTGGCTTGGGGACGACTGACCTTCTTATCCTGGGAGGAGGGCTCACCCCCTCACCCTTCACTGTGACCCACCTCCAACCTGAACCCTTTGAATCTGTTACTCCTGAAAACTCATTTATCTCAGCTCCTTCCACTGGATAATAATCAACCCCTAGGCTTTTCCAGAGATCAAAGTACACTTGCTCAAGTTGTCTCAAAATCTATTGCTTCTTTAGATGTTGTTGCTTATTCAGACCAAATGGCTTTCTGCTGAAAGGAAGGTCCACAGCAGCTGCAGATTAGAGACAGGACAATGTTTAGGAAGTGATGTATGCAGCACAGCATTGTCTATCTTTCTGGGTCCTCACTCAGTTGCTTAAGAGAGTTTGGACATGTCTGTCCCAAACAGCTGCTTCTACATCTCTTTTCCAAACACAGGCTCATAGGTGACAGCCTCTGCTCAGTGGATATGCCACATATACCCAGACGTACCCCACAGATTCACATATCTTGCTGGAAGCCAAGGCCTTCTTTTAAACTTATTGAACATAAAGTTGGCTCTTCCAGCAGAGGAGAACAAGCTCCCTGGAGCACGTATCCCTTCAAAGCACAAACAGGGAGAAAAACCACATCCTGGGCTGTCTGGCCCAGGACACTGATCACCCTGAGCACACTGGGAAATCAGCCCAAGGCTTCAGTGTGATTTGGAGTTGACAAACAGCTGCATTTTCCCCCATTACAGAATGGAAGAATCGGGACAATACTGTCTTGCAATCAAGTCCTCGATGGGCTCTCAACCTTCCTGATGTTTCTGAGCTACAAATATTCTTACTACAAAAGTCTTCAAACATTGACTGACAGAAACCATTTTACTAACCAAAGAATAGCTCAGATATGTGCCTCTACATGGCTAAAATAGAGATGATCAAGAGACATTCAAGGCAGTAACAGTAAGGCTGTTATGAAATGCAACTATTCTCTGGAATAGCTCTATTCCAACATTTAGGGCCAGCAAATTAATACAGTAACAAGACAGCAGGGTCATTTTAGATTCATGTGCTGGGTAAAGCAAAAAGACCTAACTAATGAAGATGCATTTCTGCATTCATGATGTCCTCTCCTGGCTCCATCAGGCTATCAACAGAAGTGGGCAGTAAGTTCAGTGTAGCTCAGATTGTTTGAGGAAGATAGCTAACTGACAAGACCTATTCACACATTCAAGTCATCAACAAATATTTCAACTGGGAAAACTAATCAAACTTGGCAGGAGGAGTGCTATTGCCCTTGGAACTATGATTAAAACTAAACATCACTTGCAGTCACCAGACTTGTTGGACATATCACTACCTCAGGGAGTTTAATCCGTGAATCCTGGGATGCAACAAGAAGAGTGTGGGCAGCAGGTCAAGGGACATTCTTCTCCCTCTCTACTCTGCCCTGATGAGGCCTCATCTGGAGTCCTGTGTCTAGTTCTGGGCTCCTCAGCTCAAGAGCAACAGGGAACTGCTGCAGAGAGTCCAGCACAGGGCCACCAAGATGATCAGGAGACTGGAACATCTTTCATATGAGGAAAGGCTGCAGGAACTGGGGCTGTTTAGTCTGGAGAAGAGGAGACTGAGGGGGGATCTTATTAACATTTATAAATATCTAAAGGGTGGGTGTCAGGAGGTTGGGACATCTCTTTTTTCTATAGTAGCTAGCAACAGGACAAGGGGTAATGGGATGAAGCTGGAACACAAAAAGTTCCACTTAAACATAAGGAAAAACTCTTTCAGTGTTTCAGTGAGGGAGCCCTGGCACAGGCTGCCCAGAGGGGTTGTGGAGTCTCCTTCCTTGGAGGTCTTCAAGACCCACCTGGACATGTTCCTATGTGACCTGATCTAGATGAACCTGCTTCTGCAGGGGGGTTGGACTAGGTGATCTCTAAAGGTCCCTTCCAACCCCTACCATTCTATGATATTATGATTCTATGAAGCCATAATCTCTCTTTAGGATGATTTGGCCAGATTCTTCTCTCCCCGAGGAGCCGTTGGGAGGCAGGAGGAATGTGCCTACACACTGGTTGGTGCAGGAAACTGACTGATAGGAAGAAGCCTCCAGCCAGGAGGTTGGAGTGGGGAGGAAGGAAGCATTTAACAGAACATTTTTGTTTCCATTTCTGTCTTACAGATCTGCAGAGGTTTGATCATTTTCAATAACTCCAAATAAAAGACAGGAATAGTAGGTGACCCATTCTAACAGTTTGTTATGCATACTACCCATTAAGGCAAGTAAAACAACTCCCACAAAGTCTGAATGACTAAGCCCATCTCCATCCACAAAGTAGGATCCAGCAGGAAGAAGAAAACAGCTGAAGTCGTCGTCAGTGAGTCCACACTTTTGAAAATAGGAGCAGTTCCTTAGGTTCCTAAAGACAGACTTGTGATGAAAGTTTTACACCTACTTGTTAAAATCATTATCTGATGCCCTGGCAATATCCTGTGAGTAATCCCTAGCTTCAGGAACACACAGATCATGTATTTTTGTCTTGATGTCATTATAGCTTTCCTAAATTGAGCAGAGTCCTGTTGGCTTTTTTTTCTTCCAAATCTCCATGAGACTGGGTGGAGTTGAGGAGAGGAGCACACAAATCTCAAGAACATCTCTCCAGGCTGCCAGTAACCCATCCTCTCTCCAACCATGTCACATAATGTAAATCTAAAGAAGTGTATACACTATGTCTAAGTGCTGTAGCCAGTCCTTTCTTATATAAAGTATTCAATCTACAGGAAAAGGTGAGCCAATCACTAGTTAAAGAGATATAAATGACACACTGTTATCTCTCATTTTTGCCTTGTTAAGTGACCATCAAGCTTACCCTCATTATGCATCCTCCTTTCTTACCACCACACAGTGAGAGGCCACTCAGCTTTTCCCCCTGCAATCCTGACCACCTTACCCATGTCAGCCATCTCACAGCCCTGACCAGGTGTAACCGCCCAAGTTGGCACCCACACAGTCCATTTCCATCCTGGTGCTTCTGCCCAGCTTCTTCCTGTTTGCTAACAGAAGTATATTTGTGCTCAATTATAACTGCCATGGGATTGAATCACTGACAGATACAGGAACAGGAGTAGAGTCAAGAGATTTCTAGGAATAGCACATCTTTCTTGCGCTGCTGAACTGTCTCTCTGTGAAATGCTTGTGAATTAGGGATTTGAAGAACCCATTTGTTAGGAAATTCACCAAGCAAGATGCATCCTGATTCTAGGTAAGGAGATCTCCTCATTCAAATTCCTAAAAGTGAAAAATAAATGCCTTGTTCTTGCAGTTCTTTGTAATACAATCAGTTACATTTCTGCACAGGTAAAGTATTGATTACTTGCATCTTTCACCTGTAGTGTAGAGTGACAGAAAGTCATTACATTGAGTAGTTGCTGCATTGTCACTGAAAAAGGCAACTGACCACCTGGTTCAGTTCACATAAAGCCTGCCAACAAGGCTTGGAGATGATCATTTTTGACACATGGGTAACTCTTAGTCACAATATTTCTTGCGCTCTGTATGAGATAAGGACAGGTTTGATCCTGCACCTTTGATAACAACACAAGGTTTGTTATTTATTTCAGAAGGAACAGAATGAGAAGGGTATCATTCTTCACTTTTGTTTCAGTTGAATGACAGGAGTCATGCAGGACATTGATTGGAATAGTTCAGTGTAAAGCCTTCATCCTTCCCACTTCATGCTGGTCACTAGTTGTCAACATGGTTACCTACTGACCTAGATATCAGTAGGACGATGAGAAATGTCCCCATTGGGTGATTTTATATCCTCCTCTAGCAGCCAGTGCTCATCACTGTCTGAAGCAGGATACCAGCCTTAATCAACCTCCATCTTCCTATAAATGAGGAGGGTGCATTTCTTCTTCTTCCCACCAAACTGGATGCAGTGACTGTGTGAATACTCATCAGACTGATTCCTCCTCGCAGCCTGCACAAAACAAAGTCCATGCTTCCCAAGCTTGCAGGACAGTGCCACAGTCTGTCTCCTGCTCTGTGACACCAGGCTCCAGGCAGAGCTGACTGGGCAGTCTTCAGCTGGCAAAGTGAGTGGATCTAGGAAAGCAGAGTGGTGGAAAGGCAAAAAGGAGTTGAGGAGGTGTAGGGGTTGTCTCACTCCCCACAGGCACAGCTGCAGGACTGCTGCCTATTCATGCTCTGTCATTGGTGGGGCTGAGTAAGGTGTCCCTCCCATCCTGCATGAGGAATGAGTTTTCTAGTGCACCACAGTCACTGGTGCCTGGGTTTAACAAGAATAAAGAGTGACAGTGTCACTTCTGATTGCAGGCTGAGGAATTTGAACACAGCAGTTTTCAGGCAAGCCAAAAGAGTTATGCAAGGAGTAAGGGTCACAAGGCATTCAATGAAAAAAAGGAAAAGGAGGCATAACCTGAGAAAATAAGGCTCAGATCCTGAGAAGAGGATCAGGTTGTGTTTATGTAGGTAGTGTGAAACACGATTCAGATGTTTTTATGAGCCAGATCTATATAACCACAAACTGGATAAAGCTGTCAGATTTCTGCACAGTTCCAGTGTGCTTTAGGGAATTGTCACACCCCTGATGCCGTGCTGGTGAGGAAGCAGGTGGCTCCCCCCCCAAGGGAAAGCCTAGCTCGTCATGCAACAGCACCCACATTTTCCCAACCAAAGGCTGCACCAGCCACTTTGCCAGGAATGGAGAGACACACCCCATATGCAGAAAATAGAGGGGATTGCAACAAACATCCCTTAACAAAAAAACCCTGTGCAGCTCATAATGGCTGCAGGCCACAGCAGGCCATTTTCTATCCTTCAATTAGTGATCTTCCAAATGACTCACCAGTGAGCATTGCATCAAGGGATCTGCAATCTGCAAGGGCCATATCTAAGTATTCATTGACAGGACTGGTAGCACTGCTTTTGTGAAGATTGCCCAACTTCTCTTTATAAGGTCCCATTTTCAGTTTGCTTACAGCTCTGCCAACCCTTTATCAGTTCCAGCTCACATGTTTCAAGCTTACTGTCTGCCCACAGCTCATTGCCTGTTTCCTGGGTTTGGTTGAGTTGAGTTTGGGGCAGATAAGTTACTTTCTGTTTAATCAGTGTAGCTCAGTTTAATCAGTCTCCAAGAGAGATTTGTCCAAAAAAGAATGTAACAACACCAGTTGTGGCTTTCTTCTTCTAATTACTCCCTGTGGCAGAGAACTGGAATTTATCAGGCTGATGGTCCTCAGGTGATGAATCTATGATGAAAGTCCATGCCAAATGGACTCCTGGTGGTAATCACATTGCAAATGAGCATCTCATTGTGTTTCAGCCCAGACAGCAGTAGGTGAAGTTGGTCCTTCCTTACAGCTGTTACTCCCAGCTGCACCAACAGGATGAAAGCATTGTCCTGCCCACAACTCAGAAAGCCCAGCAATTAGGCTGGCCAAAATAAAAGCCCAAGAGAGAAAGCTGAGGAATCTGAGCCAAGTACTGGAGGAGAGGGGCTTGGTTGCTTGGGGTTTCACACAGAGACAGAGCAGGCTGGGGACCAACAGGCACTGGTCAGTCTCAGTCCCTCTAAATTGATCCCTGTTACTGCATAGCACCTACTGCCTAACTGTGATCATGAACATCATTTGACCATCCCAGGAAAGAAGCATTAAACTGAACAGGGCACAGGCATCAGGCTTGCAGGCAAGGACCTGTACATCAGTGTACAGTTTGTGGTCACCGAGTGATTCACTCATTCATTCCCTGTGAGGGTGAAATCTACTTTGACCAAAACCAAGAGGACAACCTGTAAGCCTGTCATTGCTATCTCTCTCTGTCATCAGTTTTCTTCTAGTCCAGAGAAATGAGCCCTGCCAATTTGTACAAACTAATTTAGAAGACGCTGTAGCTCATTTCTGGAGGTTTAATACATTCCATATGCTGCAGATAAATATGTATGATAGGCATGTTGCTGCTCTTGGACTTGGGAGACTTTTACAGCAGAGAGACACCATCAATCAATCAATTAGCATTGATTCATTAGAGAGGAGATGAAGGATAGGGGGGTTGGACTAGATGATCTCTAAAGGTCCCTTCCAGCCCCTACCATTCTATGATTCTATGACAGTGAAGATACTGTAATGGCTGTTTTCTGAACAATGGATCAGAGAATGTGTAAGCTCCAAGTATTCTTGAGCCACAGCCTGTGCAATATAAAGTGCCTGGAGCAGGATCAGAGACTTGTGGTGGGAGTAGAAACCTAGGGGAAGAGGAGTTGTATCTTGGAAGAGGAAGAAAGGATTTCTACAGTGAGATCAGGAAACTGTGTGAAGGTAGCAGTAATAAAAGAGTATAGATGATAGAAGTTAGAGAGTTAAAGCTGCAGAAGTGGAAAGAGTAAAGTAAAGGAGATATACTTGAAGGGGGGACCAGTGAGAGCCTATCTGCTTCCCACTCTCCTCCTTTAAGGATGGAAACAGGACTAGAGAAGCTAGGATTAGCTCTTCTTACCTCCCAGGTCAGTCCCACCTGTTCCATGGCATATCAGAGAGCCCTTGCCACAGCGGAAAAAAAACCAGATACTAGTTCATGAGTCCCCTGTGGGGGTACAGGCTGGGTCACACAACTGCACAAGGAGCAGGTGTTCACTGGGCTCTTGGGGCTGTGGAGCTAAGGGGGTAAGAGCATGGGACTGAGCTGGAGGAGTAGACAAGAAGGGATGTATATCATGAGGATCAGGGTGGAGGTGTCAAGAAGCATACCAATTTTTTTCATTTGCTCTTTGTAATCAGCTTGGGGTAAAGCTCAAGATACATGGCTTCTGGGATTTCTCCCTTTGCCCTGTCAAGTCAAGAAAATGATACTACAATGTAAATTTAAGCTGTCTCCTCTACTTCTTCCTCTTCTGATCTAGGCATGCCCAAACTCTGCAGGAACCCAGCTCTGCAGGAAGCCTAAAATGCTTTGAAGAAAAGGGATCCACCAGAGCTGCTTCACTTTGCAAGTGGGGTGAACCCTGTGCTGTTGATCTGTATGGTCAGCACTCATTTACAGCCCTAGAAACAACCTTTCAGCTCTGGCACTGCCTCTTACAGCTCCCTCAGCCTAATGCCAAAGATACCGTCTTGTAATTCCCCCTGTGTCTGTCACTGGAGTCATTGGCCTCAGTCGTTTTCCTGCCCTCTGTTAACAACCCCAATGGCAAGAAGGCCCAGGGGTGCTCCTCATGACACAAATCTCTGCACTGATAAAATAATCTGAATGCTGGAAAAATCAGGCTTCCTTTTTTCCTCAGTGTCCTTGTGCTCTGAAATTAGATTTCCTTAGATGTAGGGTAATTAATATGAGTCCTCTCCTCAAAAGAGGCACATCATTCAGGCTACAGACCTAACTCTTCAACTGCATGACAGAGACACTATTACATCTTTCCTCCACTGCCCAAAACTCACTCTCAGAGTGTTAATGGGCTCTTGAAGACAAGCAGCTGTGGCTGAAGCAGACTCTCAGCCTGGGAAACACTGAGAGGAGGAGAAAATACCCTACCTGGCATGATGATTTATGGATGTGTTCAGAGCAAGACTTTCAACTGTTCCCCAGCTACAAAGCCATCTTCTTTCTCCCCTCCAAACTAGATCCTCTAAATCCCACGTGTAGCCTCTTTCTCACTAAGCTTTTTAGTCAGGTCACTTTGCTTTTAGCCTTGAGTTTTGTCACAATAAATGCTCAGAGAAACGGAGGCCTCCTTTACAGAAGTCACAGCAGGGCCTTTCAGCTAAATCAGCTGCTTTAGCTCTCACAGCCTCTCATTTAAACTCACTTTCTTATTGCTGTGCTTGAGTTTCACAGAGAGCTAGGCCACCAAGAGTGAAAGGATGTGGTGTACCAATCACACCGGAGATTAGAAACACCTTGTTTTGGACCGAAAACAAAGAAAAATATGAAGATGCAGCTGAACAGGAGTGAGTATTCAGAAAACCTTGATGTGTCATCTTAATCATCTTCCTATTCAGGAATGCACTTGAAACCTCTCACAAGGTTATGATAAGGAGTCACTCACCAGCGTTACAAGAAGACAAAGCGTTCTGGGTTTTTTTTCCGAGCAGCAAGTTACAACACGCAAGCAAACACTGTGTGCAGAACACATTTCACCTCCATGTTCCCATCCAGAACTGTATTTACCCTTGATAAATGATGAACTATGTCCTACAGCTGTGCTACATATTTCAGGCTAGCAAGGGCAGGAGTAAGGTCATACCAATTCTAGAGCGCTGTCTATTGAGACAAAGGGACTCATGCTGTGTCATGTGCTCTTGATTTCATGCAGCCTAGCCTTAGATTGCTTCCCAAATCCCTTGTTTTCCTGGGCACATGGCAACAGTTCATGTACACTGCTCTGAAGTTAAAGACCTGGTCAGCTTACGTGTTTTTCCCTTCCTTTACCAAGCGTTATCTTGTTCCTTTAAACCCTGCTTAACCTTACTTGGGTTCCTGTTTCTCTGCAAAGCCCATACACGAACAGGAGAAGTGAAAGCAGCTATTTCTGTTTCTTTCCACTGTCCTGAACCATGTCTGGATGCCTGAAAGTAAATAAGGGACATAGACATGTCTAAGAGGCTGAGTGAACCTCTAGTTCCAGATCAAAACAAAAGGGATGCTTGAACTAATCCTATGGTGCGAAATTTCTCACTCTCATCTAACTGAAGTTTGCTCTGCTGCCAAAAACACATGGTCAGGCTGCATGGGAGCAGAGCACTAAGGCTGTGATTCATCTCACTGAAGGGTAGCTGTCTGAAAAATCCAGATGGTCATCTAGGCCTCCTCAGCACACAATGCAGACAGAGAGAGAAAGAAGTGTTCATCACACCCATTTCATACCTATTTTGGAAGGTACCTCTTTGTCTCTTTAGGGAGTGGTGTGGAAGTGATGCTGAGCTATCAGATGGCTGGGGTTAGGTGAGAAGCATTGAAACCATTGTGAACAAGTATGTTTATCTGGGTCTTTTGCCAGTCTGTGCATTTGTATCTAGGCTCTCCCAGGGGTGTTACTTCCAAGGCACCTAGAGGGCTGTTAGGTGGTGCGTCCAGTGACCTCATGTCTCTGCTGCTTTCTGGCTGGTTTTGTTCTCAGGAAGCTTTTTCCCTTCAACCAGAAACATGATTCTAGAAGTCCAAAAACGATGGGCTAGATGGAGAGGGGGGAAAAATAGGAGGTTACATCTCCCTCATTCTTAATAGTGTCTGAAAAATGCCCAAAAGCTGTCCTTAAATGAGTAGCTCTGTAACCAGTGTAACTGCTGACTCCCTATGGGTTTCTGTTTACAGTTAAACTCTCTGGTGCTTAATAATGTACATGTGCCAATTGCAGCTTCTTCTGCACTTGGGGAGGTCATAATGATCCACATAAAGTGGTGTTAGCCATCAGTTCTGCTTAGGCCTTTCCTCCAGTGAATGCACATACTGGGTATTTCTCTTCTAGAGAGTAAGTTACTTTCCTGAAATTTGGCTTATGAGTTTGAATCTGGAGCTGGCCTGTGAGTTCAGAGATCTGGGTAGGATGGCAGAGATACATAGTTAGTCTTCCAGCAAATTCCAGCAAGTCTCTTAAAAACACAAAAAGAACCCATTTACATTGTGAAGAGTAAACTAAGGATGGGAATACTTTTTTCTCTTCAAAAGTTTTCTTCACCTTTCCTTTTTTTACCCTGTTACATCACACCTTCGAAGGCACAGGCTTGGCAGATGGTAGGAAGAGAGGAGTTGTTTCTCTTATTATTTAGTTATAGAGCACTGTGAAGTATGCTAGTAACTGCTGAGTTGTATGGAGGAGGCTTCCTGGTGCAAAACTGTGCCTTCTTTGGGAAGAAAAAACAAAGATACTTGGAAAGATAAAGGGCAATTCAGTCCTTTGAATGCTCATATCATAAAACTGAATAAGAAATAATTACCATAAATGAGGCAACTAGTTCCTACACCCTCTGCAACCTGGATGACATCTCTCTGTGTCATCAAAATAAGAGTTACTTGCAGAAAACACATTACTTACTACCTTATCACAGTCAGCTCTTACCACAGTCACCTGAGCTCACACATATAGAAGTCCAAAGTCTTCTAAATCATCTCTCTGTGCAAAGAAAAGAAATAGACTACAAAGATTTTAACTCTATTTCCTTCTCCAAAACCACTGGCACTAGGACAGGCATGTGATTTTATCCCTAAACAGGGTGTTCCTTAGGCTCTTTGCCAATTTAATTGGCTTATTCATATCCTTCCCTTCCAGATTACCTCAGGGTGATTTACATGTTGGAGGCTTATAAACACTGATGATTCAGTGTTTGAAAACCAAAAACATTGTTCAGTGTCTGACAGGGTCCTCACTGGCTTTTGCCCCCAAATTAATTGTTCTTGTTGGAACAACCTAACATATAATCAACCTCTGACATCATCCTAATGTTACACAGACAAAAGAACTTCTAAAATACAATAGGACCAATGCAATTTCTTTTTTTTTACCCGAGTTTCCAGGTAATCTGCAGGAGAAAGCAACAGGCAAAGTTTTGAAATGGGAAGATACAGAGAGCCCCAGACTCATGTCTTCAGTCTACTGGCCATTTTGAAGACTGTCTTCATCTGATTTTCCATGAATAACCACTCTCGGCATGGGCTCTAAAGAAATGCAAATATAAAGACAATTTCATTACCTCTCTCTGCAAAACATCACTTTTATAGCAGTTCAACAGCTACATAATATGATGTTATGTAGGATGTGCAGGTGGACTTACAGTGAATCCAGAACAAATACATGTTGAATCTGAACTCTCTAGCTAGGAAATATTTTGCAGGCCAGTTAAGGACAACTTTACCTCCACTAAATGCAGAAATGAGCAAAGATCTGTACTAATAGATAAAGGCTAGAAGAGGTCTGTTTAACCTTTCTATTGACTAAAATCTTTGACATACATGTATCTCCTTTTGTGACATGAATTTGATAAAATGCAGCAGAAAACTTTACAGAACACACTTCTCTATGTCTTCAGAAACAATTTGATGTATTCTTGTTTCAGTACTCTCACAAAAAGCAGTCACTCAATTTCCTTTCAGGGGAAGCTTATTACACCCCATACTCAAACAAATTCCATTTTCTCCTGATGTTATATGCCCCTGCAGTGCCTTTCCTAAGCAAGCTCCCTGCTTCTAGACCAAACCTATTAATACTGGCTACATTGTCACTCATACAAATCCAGCATCCTCTGGTAAGTTTCCCAAAACAATTCTCCATGCTTTAACATCCATCTCTCTAAATCATTAATCCATTTCACAGTTAAGATTTCCATAATGTCTTTAAAAGCCACAGGTTGCTTCATCAGTCAGTCCTCACCATTCTGGTACTTGTTTTCACAAGGACTTTGGCATATCAGCTGATAATAAAGTTCATATTCTTTAATAACAGAGTTTCTGCGCTTAATTACCTGCTGGAGGATGAACACATCTCCACCATTACAGCTGAAGTATTTCAAAGTCCAGCACTTATAAATCAGCACAAATGCCTTTAAAACTAGTTTCCCTGTTTGCACTGGCAGTTGTGGTTACAGGTGTTACGCACTCACAAACTCTGCTTAGATATTAAAACTTGCACACAAATTCACTCATATTTGCATTCACTGACTGTGTTTATCTATGAAAAATCTGCAATACGTTTGTCATGCCCACATTGACTCTGTATAACATGTTCATGCAGAAGTTCCAAGCAAGATCACAGAATTATTACATATTACATATGTAAATGCAAGTGAGCCATTGCATGAAGTTTTTAATATATAATACAAGAGAGCAAGCATGTAATGAAATGGTGGGAAGAATGAGGGGTGAACTCCCTAGAATTAAAGCATACACGTACATAATATTTATAAATGGCAAGAAGGCTTCACTCCTACTGAATATTTTAGAAATGTTTCTACCACACACAATCCAGTGAATGAGATTCAAATCTCACAAGAAATCCATTATAGGACCTGATCATTTATAGTACTAGAGAGGCATTGCCTAACAGAGAGAAACAAACCCAGCCCACACTCCAGAATCATTGCAGGAAAGTAAAGAGCTGGCAGCCCCGAGAATTCCTTCTCTTTGATCCACAATGAAAAAGGATAATAAGGGTGTACATACTCACCCTTGTCTACTTTTCACTTTCTTCAAGGAAAATAATTATGCTGATTCAGGGCTCCAGTCATGACCTGGGAGAATTTTGTTCTTACACTCCTCACACATCAAATCTCTACTTTTTAAAAAGTTCTCAAGATTTTCTCTCCCTTTCCTTAATTCAATCAATTCCAGTAACAGACGTTTCTTTGTTGCTTGTCACAAAAGTATTTTAAGCACTTTGAATCTTGTCTTGTTTTATACTTGTTTCTAAAGGAGTCAGTTGTGGCCTTCAGCTCTTTGTTTTCTTTCAAAACCTTATTGAGCGAGTTGTGCACTCCTCTGCGTTCCCTTCAAGGACACCACGTTTTCTTTTGTCATGGTAACTCTCCCTCTGAAATGTCTCAAACTTACAATCAAAAGCAAAATAAAACTGTCTTTTCAATGTATTCTTCTTAATAGCATCCTGATGGCTGTGGGTTTCAGATAACCACTGGGAAGGACACTCTGGGGGTAACAATGCAGGGATGCTGAATCCTTCCTCCTTGTGGCTCAGGCAAGAAAAGCCATTAGTGTGTTTTATTTGGGAATGTCCAGGTTACAGCTCTATATTTACAGCTTATGTTGCAACAGGGACTGACAGCTGCAGTAGGTCTGTCCCTCTTATCTGCACTGGGCCTACATTAGCACTGCTTCTCTAAAACATTAAAGGTGAGCGTGGGTATCGCATTGAAAACCTGCTCCTGCTTCCACCCGAGTCAACAGGAAAACAAAACAGTCTAGGAGTCAGAGCTTTCCTTTCTTTACTCTTATTTAAATGTCAACCAGTGTTTTATGTGGTTGTTTATTAAATAATAATACTACAATAATGCCCAGAGGCTCCAATTAGGACGGGGAAGTCACTGCAGAGGGATTGTGCAAAGGCAGGGACGGCGGGGCTGGGAATTGGAGGGCTCCCCGGGAGCGAGGAGCGCAGGCTGGGAGCTGGCTGCTCTCGGCAGGCGGGAAGGGCTGCTCCCAGCGCTCCCCACCACCACCACCACCACCACCAGCTAAGCCTTTTGTTTGCGTGGGAGTTTGATGTTACTTTGGTTTTCGGGTTTCATTCGTTTGGGGCTTTTCTTTTTTGAATGCCAAGATATAGAAGAACCAGGGAGATGTACAAAGAGGTTTTCTTCAAAGTAGCTGAACCCGCAAAGGGGGAGAAAAAAAAGGAGTGTATGTAGATGTATATGCTAATTCTTATTAATTAAAAACAGAGTGCTGGGCTGGAGCTGTGCACAGGCTTTATTAACTAATATTAAAACAAAGGGCTGATTCGCCTTCCACACAAGTTTCACCTTGGCAGAGCTCTGTTTGCCTCTGCGGAGTTACTCCTTCACTTCAGACCAACGTGAGCACAGGATCAGGCCAGGAGCCCTCAGGAAGGACTCAAAAGCCAATAACAAAACAAAGGGACAAACAAGAGGCACACAGGGAAGACAATCCTAAGGAGCAGGATAAGGACAAGCATGTTGCTCTTGGCAGAAAGCGACTGGCAGAAATTAATTGCATAGTCAGTCTCTCGCTCTGTTCTTTTTGTTTGGTTATGAAACAAGATTTGTTTTTATTGTAGAGGAATGGGATATATTTCAGCAGAGGAATCTGGGCTTTATGGCAGAATTACGTTTTATGGGGAGGTTTGAATGAAGACAGCTTGGATTTGGTTCACAAGACGGGTGCAGTCATTCTAGGTTTAAACACAAAGGGCAGCGTGAATGAAAGCCCTCAGAGAAAAGCAGAAGGGAAGGAAGCAAATGATCATAGGAAAGCAGGCTGGACCACAAAGTGTGGGGCTAATACATAAATCCCAAATTAACACAGCATCAGAACAATACCGTGCCCCAAACGTAAGGCCTCAAAGCAAAGGGAGAAACAACCCAAAAAGGCCCAAGAAGGAGCACACAAATGGTGAGACGCTGCCACTTGGTAAGGAAAAACGGAGAAGAGAGTAGGGAAAACTTTACCTACTGGAATGGGGAACAGAGAGACCCTGAACTGAGTGGAAAGGACAAAGATTCCCTGGGAGAAACTTGTAGAAAGCTGGTAATTTACAAGCATCTTTGGGCTAGAGGCGACCTATGGCTAGGGCTGAATTTTGGAAACAAGGTCTGAGGTGGGAAATGGCTCGTTGGAAATGCTTCACAGAAGACCAAGTGTGGCCTAAAACCAGCAATCATAAGGGAGAGAAAAGCAAGTAAATGAGCTTTGGAGGATGAGTTACTCATAGTGGCGGAGGAAGGAGGAGGAAGGGATTTAGCAGCAGCAGATGGTCATTCCATTTTATGAATGGAAAAGGTACATGAAGTAAGAGGTACTGTATTGAATTAGCAGAGAGGGGCAGAGATAGGGAAGTGGAGGGGTGGATTGATCCAGGGTGGAGAAGCAGGTTAAGCAGCAGGTGTGTGTAGCTGGCACACTGAATGCACAGACTGCCAGCCCATGAAATCAGGGAGCATCCCAGAGGTCAGCTGCAGAGGGAGGGTTTTGAGAACAAAATCTAACCAGATAATATCAGAAAAAACACCCACAAGGGTGGAAAAGACAGGTAAGATAGTGACAGAGAGTAATTAAACTGGGAAAAATTCAAGTCCTCAGTTCTTCATTATTCTCTGTAGGAAACTGAGTTTAATAAAAGTAAAGTTTTCAGATGGTTCCCATGCAAAGCTCCAAGCAACAGATCTGCAATGAGAAGGACATGTCTATTTCTTCATCATGCACATCAAACTACAGGGCTACATTGTCGAGAGCAAACGGAATGGACAGTGTCTCAAACCTCCTCCTACACCTGGGGAAATTAGTAGGAAACAGTTAATGTCTCAGTTGTCACTGTGTGCTATGCTGGTTTGTCCACCAACACACTGGCACAGAAGAAAAGCCTGACTCACTATCTCTCAGCCTGACATAGTTGTGGAAGCTCACAGTGGATCCAGTCTACCACAACAGTGGAGAGACTCTCATGACTCTTAAGTGTATTTGACTTCAGTGGTTCTTCACTCACATGTTCAGTGCTGCTCACATGATTGGTCCATGATTTTTTTTCACCACTCCAGCTGAATGTAGTTTTAGTTGAATTAATTCTGCTTTCTAGGTGATGTGTAATACCATGTTGTTCTTTTACCTTTAATAATCCTGAAAAGGTAGTTGTCCTACAAGGGTATAAGAGAACATTTGGAGGAAAAAAAAATCTTTGTATAAGAAGCATAGTTTTCCTTTCTGCTAAAGCACTGGGGCAGATTTTTTAGAGAGGAAAGCTGAGTTTAGTTTGGAGCAGCACTTCTCCACGATTCAGGCAGGGACCATTATATGTGAAGCTTAAAAATATGAATTCTTTACAATACAGAAAGGAAGGAGGATGACAGATAGGCTTTGTGTATTAAAATCATTGACAGTGGAGGGTAGGGCTGTGCAGGGTATGGGGAAGTAAGGCATTCTTCCTTTATGTTGCAGTAACCTTCCCAATATGTGCAGTTCTGGGCCCCTCAGTTCCAGAAGGACAGGGAGCTGCTGGAGAGAGTTCAGCTCAGGGCCACAAAGGTGATAAAGTGGAGCATCTCTCTTCTGATGAAAGGCTGAGGGAGCTGGGGCTCTTCAGCTTGGAGGAGACTGAGGAGTGACCTCATTAATGTTTACAAATACATAAAGGGTGTGTATCAGGTGGATGGAGCCAGGCTGTTCTCAGTGATGGCCAGTGATAGGACAAGGGGTAACAGGTACAAGCTGGAACAGAGGAGGTTCCAAAGAAACACAAGGAAAAACTTCTTCCCTGTTCAGGTGATGGAGCACTGGAACAGCTGCCCAGGTGGGTTTTGGAGTCTCCTTCTCTGGAGACATTCAAACCCACCTGGACAAGTTCCTGTGTGACCTGCTCTAGGTGGTCCTGCTCTGGCAGGGGGGTTGCACTGGATGATCTTTCGAGGAACCTTCCAGCCCTTTGAGATTCTGTGATTCTGTGACCTCGTGACACTGCCCTCTCTATACCTCATTACATTTTTTGGTGAACACATACAAAGTAATGGATGGAAAAGTGAACTGATGCACACTTCACTAGTGGTGATGCTTTCCTGAAATTGTTGAGGTGATTGCAGTAGTCAGAGATGCAAAATTTTACTCACTGCTTCCTAATTACTCTAAATCCAGGTCTGTTAGCACGATTCATGTGTATACACCAGTGAATTTAGTCATTTTCTTTTTATAGCTTCAGTGTATTATTCTGAATATAGGTGAACTGACTCAAATGGGTTATTACTGCTTCACCTCCTTGCAACTAAGAAGTTTAGTTCTACTGTGACTTCGTTGTTGCCACCTATTACCAAATGACCACCAGGACTTCCTGGGACATCCACAATAGTCTCGTGCCACTGAAAGCAACCATAACATAGAATCCCTTTTCATAAAATACTCAGCCTTATCTAAAGACCACTTAAGTCTCACCTAAATATCTGGGGTCGGTTTTGTTTGTTTCCACCTGTACTGTTACTGGAAGAGTGCTCTGGAAACTCATTCCTCTGGCAGTTACAAATCTTCCTCTTGTTTCCAGTTTGGGTGAGGTAACTGACAGTTCCTGTATCAACACAGTGGGCAGCACTAAAACAGATCTTTAAAATCTCCTGAACTGATCTCCTTCTTGAGCTTTCAGAGAAGAATCATGGATTTCAACAGTTATTTGATTGGGCCAGTAGCCTTTAACTAACAATCCTTTAACTCTTGGAGTAGGTAAATTTTCTGTTTCTGTTTTCCTAATTAGCTCAGTCACCCTGTTCTGGACAAGTTCTGGTTTAATTAATCTTTCCTAAATACATATGAGTGGAAGTATATACAGTATTTCAGAGGAAAGAGCTGACCTTCATAGGCTTCCATTCCTGTTCCTGTGTATCCTTTCCCTTTTGCCAGCACTATCTGTGTGACTGTGTAGCAAAGCAGACTGAGAAACTGATTCTATTTTTCCTTTTGTCTGTTTTTCCTGCCTTACAATTCCCACAGTAATCCCCATTTTTTTTCAGTTTAACAAATCCTTTTTCACTCAGCACCATATGAACACTGAAGTCCTGACAGATAACCTCCACTGCATTTTGTCTACAAAATCTGCAACCACCACGTGTTGCTGAGCATGACCAGTTCATGAGAAATGAGCCACTGTATTAATTGAGAAGAATATGGTTAGATGGCATAAAAGGACTGTGATGTGGACCCTGCATCAAATGAATAGAATGTCTCAAGGAAAAGGAAGAGGAAGCAGAGTCAAGATGGTATATAAAGAGAATGAGAGGAAGACAGGAATAAAGACAATGAAAAACAATGGGGGAATGGAGCAATGGCAGGAGGAAGGGGAAGAAAAGAGAATGCATAAAGACTAACATTGGTCAACTGCAACATATCCATCACAGTCCCAAAGCAATACACTGAAAGGGTTACTTCTCCATCCTATTCAGAGCTGTACAAGGTCAGAATGTTGTCCTGCATCTGGACTTGCCTTTTTAACAGGTGTCATGCTTGAAGTGCAGACCAAATAAAATCTAGCACACCACCAGTCATAAACAAGCTCTCCCATTCCCAGCAGTAACAAAATTTGTGGGTACTACGTGTTTTAAAAATATGCTTATACTATATAATTTTAAAGGCACCCCATGTAGCACATAATGGGACACTGCAAATTGGTTATATAATAAGTAAGTAGAAGAAAGAACAATATAAACAGTGGTTTGCAGCCTTGACCCTGTGATGTTTCCTGCCACAATGAAAGTAAAAACACATGTTCCCTGACAACCATCAAGCACTCTGTCACTGCTGTTGGACATTTTGCTGCCTTAGGGTTTGTCTACATGCAAAGCTACTTTGGTTTTGCTGGGTTTAATTTGCTGCAAAGGGCTGTGTGAATTCTCATTTTGACTTAAATCCGACTTACTCCAGTTTAGCTCAACAAATTAAAGGTCAGATAAAGCCTCAGTAATTCTGTTGATTAGGACAATCATGGTTCTAATCAATTGCTTACAATTACAGTGCTGCCAGCTTGCTTTCTAGTAGCTTATCTTGATGAAGTTTTGCCCCATACCTCAGACTCTTTTAATTGACTTAAATTGTGCCTGAACAGCCCTTAGGATCTGGTGTCACATCAGTTAATGCAGACGAATCTTTTCTGCTGATGAATGTAGAATATATATATACAGCTATAAACCTGAGAATATAAAATTCAGTGGGAAATGGCTTGTTATGTTAAATTATTACATTTATTTAAAATATTGCACTCAAACACAGGCACTTCCCAGCACACAGATGAAGGCTGAAGCAGCCATCTCCGTTCTGTGTGGGCACAGGACATTCCAACCTGAACACGTGCGTCATACACACGCTGAGAGACACCCAGGCTATCCTTAATTCAAAGCCTGCAAGAACAACTTTGCCTCAGTCTTCCTGGGTGAAGTGCTTGGTAAGAATAATTAAGACTCCTCCACGAAGATGGGGAAACTTATCTGCTTAGGGAAATGTAATGGAAATGAAGAATTAAATGAATGGAAAACCAGCCATCATTATTCCAAATAAGAGTGTCCACAGAAGGAGTTATACCGGTATAGTAATAGTAGGACAATTATAGCACTGTAATAACATCAGTGCATTTCCTGAGCCTTGTTATAGAGAACCAGAACTCGTCTTTGTTTTACAAAGGCTTGTCAGCATCCTTCTTACAGAGGAAACGCTCCAAGTACTTCCTCCACAGAGGAAAAGGTAAGCGCAGAGGAATCATTTTGCTACTTTCTGCCCTCAGTTTTAGGCCAAGGCAAGTCAGGCAAACCTAGAGTGAACTTCACCTAATTATTCCAACATTGTCATGAATTATCTGTCACAGAAAGCAATCTATTAATTACTATTTCTATTTTTGTTGGGCAGAAAAGCTCTGCTAGGTCACCCCACCACCTGCAACCTCAGTTACGCCAAGAGCCATGTTGCCAGCACAGACATCAGCTCTGCGTTTAGCCTGACCGGATGCTGTCACGGCTTAATTAATGTATGTCACACACCGAACATGTAAAGCAAAGCTTGTGTACAAATGATAGGAAGGTTTGGATTGCTTGTTTGTTTGGGGTGAGGGTTTTAATGTTGTTAAGAGAAAGGCCAGCTCTTATTTCACAAGACAGTGAAAAAACATCAAAGTGTGGAAACCTTATGAGGGCATATTCCTCATTTTATCATCTGAGGACAACCTGTCTTACGTTTGTAGTTAAATTAACAGCATTAGATACAGAAAAGCTGAAGGGTTTCGGGACCTATCAACCTCAGTTAGCTGTTGCGCCGGGTTGAACTGTGACACAGTTTATTTCAATTAGGAAGCTCAACCGGAAAGAGCTCAGTGCTCCTCACAAGCAGCTGTAATTCTTTGAACACCTTCCCTCACCGCCCTCCTTAAGCAAAAAAGCTTCTTTACGCAACTGCAAGAAAATCGGTTGGTTACACCGACACACAGCTCTCGACACCATGAGGCCTTTTCTGGCATGTCCTTAGCCGTCACCTCCACCTGCTTCATACCTCCCGCACACTCCCTGCTCAGCCCTCACTACGGAAGCCGCCAAACGCACTTTGCCCTTGTTTTACATATAGGCAAGCGGCGGTAACGCGATGCCCACGGCCGGCAACGGCTAGGCCGCAGGGCCTAGGGCAGGCAGCGGGGCTCTCGCCCCCTTTGTGTCTCCGGGACCCGACGGGCGCCCGCGCCCCTTCCCCAGGACCGCGCTCTGTGCCCGGGAGCACTGAGAGAGTGCAGCAGCAGCCGCCTTCCAGGCTGAACCCTGAGCCTCGGTCCCCGCGGGCACCGCCACCCGCTCCCACAGCCTCGTCCTTTAACCCACACCCCACTCCGCAGCCTCCGAGGGGGGATTTAAATCAGACTCCGGAAGCCGGCGCGGGGCACGGCGGGACTTGTAGGCACGGAGCGCCCGCCGGCCCCCTCCGCTGAGCCGAGAAGCTGGGGCGGGGAAACCACGAGTCCCGCGAGCCTCCGCGGCCGCCGCCGCCCCGAGCAACGCAGGCGCAGTGCGGGGGGGTGGCTTTTGAATCCGCGGCGTTGTTATTGACGCCATATTGCTGGTGTGGGACTCACGGAAGGAAGCGCCGCCGCCGCTGCCGCCCGGGCCCCGCCGCTATCGCTCGTCATCGGCAGCCGCGGACCGGGCAGCCGGGCCCAGCCTCGCGCCCTTCGGCCTAGCTCCCGCCCCGCCGCCGGCCGCGCGCGGAATTGGCCCGGCCAGGGTAGGGCGAGCGGCGCGAGCGGGGATCCGGCCGCCCGAGCCGGAGCCGTTGGGGGGGCCGGGGCCGTTCCCCAGAGGGAGGCAGACGGGGAGGCGGCGGAGGCCCTGACGCAGCTGCCCCCTCCTTTCCCTGCCGCCCTCCCTTCCCTCCCCCCAAGCCCGCCCCAGACAGCGGGGAAGGCGCCTCTGGGCAGGGCCGGTTGCTGCCGTCGCCGTCTCCCCTGCCCCTCGCTCCGAGCCCCCTTCCTCCGCCCCGCGCCATGGCTTGCGGCGCCACTTTGAAAAGGACACTTGATTTCGACCCGCTGCTGAGCCCGGCGTCCCCGAAGCGGAGGCGATGTGCGCCATTGTCAGCCCCGGCCTCGGCCGCCGCCTCCTCGTCCTTCGCAGCCGCCTCCCCGCAGAAATACCTGCGCATGGAGCCCTCGCCCTTCGGAGAGGTGTCGTCCCGGCTCACTACAGGTGAGGGAGACGGCCCCGCCGCACTTGGCAGCCCCCGGGGGAGGGCGGTGGGGGTGCGGGGCGGCGGCGGGGGGGACCCCTGCGGGGAGAGGGCGGCGGGCGCACGGAGCAGGGCAGAGGGCCGGGGAGGCGATCGGGGAGCGGGGCAGGAGGTGGGAGAAGACGGGAGGGCAGGGTGGATGTCGAGGCCCCTCTCCAGCCATTTTCTGTCGGGCTATGCTTCTGGCAGCGGCGGGGGCCGGGGCGATCCCAGCTCGGCTTGGCACTGCCGCGGCGGAGACACAATAGAAATGGCCGTTTGCAGCAGGAGAGGGGGAGGAGGGACGGGGAGGAAGGGGGGGGCGGGTTGGGCCGATGCGGGCGGGTGGCCATAGGAAAGGGGTCGGGGGGGGGTTGGAAGGAGGAGAGACTAGAGAAAAGGGACCCGAGAGGGGGGGAGGCGTTAATGGGGGAGGCTTGATCCGGCACCGAGGGGAAGCCGGCTTTTCCTGCCGACGAGAACGGAGGATTTCCCCCGCCCCCCCCAGCTTCTTCTGTGGGTGGCTGGATGTGGCAAAGAGAGACGCAGGGGCGAGTCAAGCTGCGGAAACGCCGGGGGCGGCGGGGAGGGTGACCGTGGTGTCTGCGGGGGCGGGCATGGGGCTGGGGCTGGCTCCTCTCGGCGGGGCCCACATCGATCTCTCGCGGCCATTATCCGTGGGTCGAGCGTTGCCCGAGCCGAAGCGGCGGCACCTCCTCCCGTTGCTCAGACATGGGGGGGAAGGGAAGGAGGGCGGGGAGCGCGGCCTGTCATCAATCACCCGCAAAACGCCAGTGGGAAAAGGCAAAAGCAGATAAAACAAAGGGGTGATTCCACTTCCAGCCCCTGAATGCGTGCCGCCGTCCCGGGTGACCCATTCTGTGGCAGCCTTAAAGTTCTGTAGGGAAACCGAACGATGAAAGCGATTGTGTGCAAGGGTGAGAGTTGCCTTTAGGGCAGATAAAATGGACTCGGTCAGTCTCTTGTCTGGGAGAGACAGAGAGAGAACAAAACCCTTCAACGTTCTTAACGTGTGGGAGATGAGTCAACCGGTGGCCCTAAAAGCGTCGGGTCTGCTCATGTAATAGTTGTCGTGTAAAAATCAACCGAGTTTGTTGTTACCGGTGAATAGAGAGAAAAAGAAGGAATCTTGGCTGGGCACGAGGGATCGATTGACCCTTGCTACAGTCTAGTGGGCAGCTTCCAGTAACGCACTCGAACGGTTCAGAACGGTTGAGGCTCGCAGCCATGAGTGGCTGCAGCGCCGAGGTATAGATGTGTGTCCTTTGTGTGCAGGGAGAAAAAGCCCTCTGCAGTTGTTGCAGTTGAATTCCTTCTGCTGGTACATTTCAGTGCTCCCTTTGGTACAAAAGTTGGCCCCCGATTACTGCCAGCATTACCGAGCAGTAAGTTTTAATGTGTTTAGAAATTGCCATCTTCCATGTAGGATAATGCCTTGTTTTGATATTCTTAGTTCTGAGAACAGTACAGTAGAATACATTTTTTTTTCAGGCTTTAATTAAACAGTTAAAAAAAACCGATATGGAGAAAATACGTAGAGGACAAACAAAGTGCTTAAACTTGGCATCAGTGCTTTGATATTTTTTTGAACCTCTAGGAAGAGATCTTGAATGAGTCAGCGGTCTGGGATGAGAGTTGTGATGGATGGCACTCCCTGGTACAGTGAGGCATCGCATATACTTTGAGATAGACGTTTAAAATCAGAACTCCTTTGATTGTTTTCAAAAGATAAAGTGTTCTTTCGTTGCAAGGATTTCTGTTGGCATGTTTCTTTGGGATTTGGAAAGCTTAGGGTATGAATATTTAATAAAAATATTGTCTGGCCAGTAAGTGTGCGTTGCTGAAAGGAGATGAATCAATAAAATCTTCAGCACAGATAACCCACCGCAGCATTTGAGCTAATCCTTAAAATCTTATCTTAACGATTCTGAAGGTCTTAAAAACGAAAATGTTACTGAGGTTGAGCAAAGACAGGCCTCATCTTGAGAAAACCAGAGATGCAGATGGTAATCCGTGTGAAAAGGTGGTTCTGTGCTGACAACGGGGTGTGTTTATATGCAAAGCCATTTGTGTAGTACAATGAAAAGTGAAGGACAGTAAACCAAAACATCTCTCAGTATCCCTGAGCAAAACTTGAAGCATTTTTAAGTTGTGCACGTATACACAGGTTTTGCTTGAAAGCTCCCTCTGTGGTTTCTGTTACAAAGAAAAGAAAATCCTCCTAGGGTGCTAGTGCAAATGTGACTGTTGAACAGCTTGGTTAGTTTTTACTTTGAGTTGAATTTAGGGGCGTTGGGATGTCGTGTGTGTTTCATTTTGGTGGTCAGCAAACAAAGTAGAGCTTATCATTTTAAAGGGGCCACTTGAAACACGGAGTGGGATTCGTCTCAATCTAATTTTGTAGATGCATATGCCACCTAATAATTTGTGGTTTTCCTGCTAATCAGTTGGAAGAAACAGATGGTTTATTCTAGAGTTATGACTTAAAGATGAGGCAAAATATGCTGTAGAAATACGCATTGCTTTCCATTGACTGCAAAATGAATTTACCTGACCATTTCTGGCGTAGACTTCTACATTGGGGTCAGATAAATCTTGCTGTGTATGTGAAAAGAATTCCAGTCTGATACAACGTGTGTTCCCAACTGAGTCACTGGTTTATTCAGTTTTTATATTGGGAAATTAAACGACAATAGCCAGAATCCATTTGCCTTCACTTATGGTTTTCTCAGCTTGTTACTGTAATGCTTAGGTTTCCAGCTCTTGAAAAGTGTCTGTCTGAATTTTGTTTCATGAAGATTAATGGTCATATGAAATCAGAGCTCTGGTTATAAAACCTGATGCTGATACTTTAAGTTCACACTTAGTCGTTTTTCTTCTGTCTGATACTCTGTCCCAGTAGTATTTAACTTCACCCGATGGAGACTGTATCAGCACCAGAACTTCTTACCACATGGCTGATACTTTCAAAAAGGAATTATCTGGAAGCAGAATATGGATTGATTGAGGGGAATGCTGAGAACTAAGAATACAGTGGGGCAGTCAAATGAGAAAACAGCTGTCTTTATACAGTGGTCATAGACAAATAAATGATACGTCTGTTTGGGAGAGGATAAAGCTTATTCAAGATGAAATTTATCTCTCACAAGAGTGTTTTAATATTTTGTGGTTATTTGAACAGCTGTTAGGTCACTTCCAGTTTCTCAGTGAATTTGGCAGCCAAACTGCAATTGTGGCCTTACCGTCTGTACTTTGAGTGGAATTGTGCTTACAGGCTGGAGGATGATGTTTGCTAATTTTTGGGATACTATTGTTTGCCTCTAGAATTACGTTTTTAATCCTGCGTTCGCTCTTAGCTGGTGCAAAACCCACCTGCCTGATGTGAGACTGGTTTCATTTTCAAAGAGAGGCTTCTCTAAGAAGTATTCTACCTCTTGAGCACTACAGATGAGTTTTAGTTTCATAAAAGTTCTAACTATAAATGAGACTGTTCTTTATGATCAGAATAACTGCTCTTAGGTCTGGGTGCCTGTGTGTAGTGCACTGTATGTGTTTGAAGTGTGAAGGGTGCTGTCCCATTCCCAAGCTGTTAAATGAATTCTGGAGGGTGGAAGTACTTTTTCAATTCTCGACTGCTTGTCATGCAACTGGTATTTGCATCTTTAGCCTGATCAAATATTATGTTTTGGGGCAAAATGACAAATGAACTAGTTTTTAGCATTCAAAGGCATGTCAGCCTTTTAGAAAGCCTGCACATCTGATTATGTCTTACAGTGGGAAATACAGTCCAAAGAAATGGAGGAGGTGAGGAGGGAGAGATAGCGTTGACCTCCTAATTTGTGCTACGTGTAGTTAGCTGAAGACAAACTTCCATAGTCCATACAACCAAATTCAAATGTTAACTGAGAGCTGGAACTTTGTAGAAGCAAAGAATGTTGTATTTAAATATAAAATTGTGGAATTGCTTAGAAAATTGCAAACTTATGCATGTGCAGCCCTTTTTTTTCCCATCTGAAACACTGGTCTGCCTTAACACTTCCCCAGCAACTACCTAATGTTGCAAACCAAAAGCTGTATTGGGTGGAGTTACTGAGAACAGTCCTTCAACTCAGGTCACTGGTTGAAATCCAAGCAGAGATAATGTCAGATGCTTGTCAGAGGATGGAAACTATGGAATTTATGCAGTATTTAGTAATGAGTATCCATGGTGGATATTTGCTGCTTTAGTGGCAGTTGTATGGCAAATGTCTCTAGTTAAAGATTGCAAATGGAGTTGAAGAGTCCTTTTCTCATGAAAGGACTCTTTTACAAACAGAAGGTAGATACATTTGTCTTTATTGTACACCTTTTTCTTTCACAGAATAGTGTGTGGGAGGGGGAGTAATGGGTCTAATTAACACAAATTGTCAAAGTTAAGTATGTAAGTTGGGCCTTTTTGAACAGAAAGACCTGTTAGTTTTCCCTATAGGCTGTCCTCTTGTGACCTTTCAGTTGCCTTCTTGAGCAAACTTCAATACTTTTGTTTAAAGCTTGGTCAGACAGTGACTGAGTACAGGTCTGGCTTTGAAATGAACAGATGTAGTGTCTTTGGAATGTGGTATATTAGTAGCGCTGCATCTCTTTCTGTTTAATTTCTGTTTTGTTAATGTTTATCCGCATGTGTATTTCTTGGTAAATTATCTTGGCGAGATGCCAAGCTTCTCATTGTGTTCCAGTACTGCAGAAATCATTAGGATTAAAAAAACCAAAACATTCCCACCCCTTTAAAAAAAGAAGGGGGGGGGATAAAATAAAAAGCATGTAATGGCTGCATCTGGACTTGATAATTTAATTTATATGAGAAATTCCTATAAAGATGCCTGTGGTTACTATAAATGTTAAAGGCCCTTGGTTGTAGATACCATAAAATGTTAAAGCAGTTTTTTGTTTCAGTGGCAGGTCTGATAAATGCAATGTGACTTATTTTATTTTTAATGTGAAGAGAAAGATCTAATTGCCATGGCAAATACATTCTGCATTGCTTGATTTATTTTTCATTCCTCTACCCCCTTGATCAAGATAACTGGGATTTCTCGTAATAACAGATTTGCAGAATGAGCTAATGCAAATGGTAGGGGTTGGAAGGGACCTTTAGAGATCGTCTGATCCTTCCCCCATCCAGCTTGTTGTGGGAGAACCAGAACCTTCATCAGCCTGAGACCTTGTGTGACTGGACCTCATGAGGTGGCCAACTCTGTGCCAGAGTCCATCCCGAGCTGCTTTTGTCTGTTCTGTAGCGTTAGGCACTGGCTGTGAAGTGACAGGGCATACCCCTTATCAGTGTTTTCTCTGCTTTAAAGCATGCTCCTCTGAGGTGAGCACAAGCTCCAAAAGTCTGCTTTCTGTTGCTGAAGTCTTAACAGACTGTGGTGAATTAATAAACATAATGAGAGTCACCAAAGGAAAAGAATGAGAGGAGTATCTGGATTATTTTAATTTCTATCTGGGCTTGTGGATTCCCTGGTTAAGCAGATGTAGAGAGCAGAGTGCTGTTGCTCTGCTACAGTGCTGCCCTTAGGGGAACCTAGCTTCTTAAAATGAGTGTTGTATGGCAGTATCCTGCTGGGGACACCAAAACTGGGAATGGGGCAGCACCAACTAGATGTTGAGTAAGGGTGATGTCCTCATGGAAAACTAACAGATTTGAACTAGTGAAGCAGATTTACTTTATGTGGCAGCTGAAATCCTTGAAGATGTATGCTGTTGACATCAGGATACCATTTGATTGATTGACTTAGAAGAAATCTTAACCACAGTTCAGGTTTAAATGCATGTATTGAATGGTGACATTGCAATACTTGAAACTTGAGCTTTAGGTTCCATTTCAGGCCAGGAAAACTGCTACTCTGATTTCAGCCTATTGAGTCACCTTCCTATGTGTTTTGCCAGAGTTTCTTTCAGCTAAATAAGAGAAGCCAGGAACTGAGATGAGAGATTGCTAGTTTAAAAATCAAGTGGTGGGGGAGGTGGGGGGGTTGGGTTGCGGAGGAAGAAAAAATCCTTCAGGGGCAACAATCAGCACTGCCGTAGTGATAAGCAGTTATTAAAATGGAGAAAATAATTATTTGCCTTGTTACCTTTTCAAGTTGCACTGCTGTTTCCCTTGTACATAATTTCTAAGTAATTACAGGTCAGGATGGAGTAATTAGATGACAGAATTTGGAAAAATAATAACTTGCTTTTTTTATCGTGAATTAAAGGAAGTGAGGAGAAGACATCACTCCTTGGAAATTACTGTTTGGCTTTGTAATCCATTAATGTGACAGATCATATTTCAGATGCCAAACTTGAATGCTGATTTGCCAGCTTCACATTTCATCCTCCCTTCATGAGGCATGAAAGCAGCTGAAAAGCAAAGTCTTGCTTCTCCGAAACGTATCTGAAATTCTGAAGGACTGGCGTGAATGCTGACCTTCCTCTTAATGCGCTGTTTCATGAGCCTCTGTATCCAGCTTTGTGCTCTTAGTACTCAGAGCTCTAGATGAAAAAAAGTGTGTACACATTTCGTTACATTCAGATGTTTTTGGCTGAATCCTCTGTGCCTTAGTGGCCATGGTGAGACAGTAGTAGTCTTTCTATGTCATTCTTTATCTTGGCGTTGAACTTGGAGGAGATGGGGGGTCATATAATATGGCCTTGGGTGGCTGGCTGGGATTCAGAGTCATCTTTTGAAATTTCCTTTATGAAGGAGTAATTTATTTCAGTACATTAGCAGTGAGACTTTTTCTTGCTACTACCCTAGATTCAGCAAGCCTAATTTTTACCTTTTTGTCTTCAGAGATCTCTTTAACCAGTAGGAAATACTGAGCACAGGGGATAAAGTGAAATTAAAATGAAACTGAGGATAAGCCACAGTGATGTATGTTTGATCATATTAAATATATTCCTTCTGTCATCTCATAAATGAAATTACTGCCTGATGTACAATGTCTGATTTGACCTGAAGCACCAAGAAGATGGATGCAAGTCTTTATTTAAAATATCTAATGAGGTCCAAAATATATGATTCAGTTCTCACTTCATTTTTATAGTCTTAGAGAAGCTCACTTAAATTTTCTTTAATGAGTGTACTTGCAGATTCTACATTTTTATATGTAAAATAATTTGTTAATTAAAATGTATCCCATGGTTGAAAAAGTCACTTTGGGCCTCCACAAAAAAACACCCCAACCCTGTCCTGTATTTGACATCAGTTAAACACACATTTTAATTCAGACAGGATAGTCTAGAGCTAATTGAAAGTAAGGGAGGTTAAGAAACTGAACTTGAAAAGGCAGGAAGGTTTTCTGGAAGCAAAATTAGGTTGGAGAATGAGATCTGCTAACTCTAAGCTTTGTTTAACTGGGCCAGAATTTTAAAGGGCTTTACAGTTAGATGTCTGCCATGTAGATGTTGTTCAAAAGTTGTCTGGTTTGCACAGCCTTAATATTTCATGGTTTCTTTCAAGTGCTGAGGTGCTATAAAAAGTGTTTTGAAAATAATCTGTGTGTTCATCAGACACGATTTTGTGGATTTATTAAGCAAACCTATAAATGCCAGAAGTAACCTGGTGCATTTAAACAACTTTTCTTACTCTCTTAGATTGTGGTTTGGGGTTTTTTTTTACAGACAAAGTAATTCAGTTTGGCATTCAGATTTTCATTTAAAATCAGTCATAAGCAGTTGCAAGATTACATTTCATTTCACAGTGAAGTAGTTCTGTTTAAAGTAAAAGATTTTGTGCAACTATCTACTCAGTGTTTGCAGCTGCAACAATGTGCTTGCTTAGCTTGAAGTCTTCACTTGTCAGATCATTCACGTGAGAAGTCACTGAACGGTTCAGGGCTATGTTAGACTTTAGTTTCTTGATTATTAATCTCTACTTTACAAATGGTGGAAGTCAGGAAGTATGAGTCATTCTCACAGTCACCTTACCTACTAGCAGCGTGGTACTGAGTGGAGATTGTAGTCCACATCTGTGTGCTGAGCAGTAGTGCCTTAAACCTAAATTAGACTAAATAAAGCAATACCATTAACCATAAGCAAGTGATGCACATGCTCAACACGTGTTCAGTCAGGACTTCAGATTTTAGGCCTTTTTTTCCTCATGGTACCTGTTTAGAATGCTTTGTCATGTTTTAATAGTCCCCTCCTCCATCCCAATTACTTAGTTTTATACCTTTACCTGAAGTTCCAGTAGTGCAAACTGTCAGAGTGGTTTTGTCAGGATGAGGATCTCCCAATGTGTCTGGGGAGTTTCTTGAGATTTTTGAGCAAGATTTGAAGATGGAAAGTGTTGCCAAATTAGATGGAATTACTGTGTTGTCGTGACTTCTCTATCCATAGTTCAGTATATTTTGGGGTAGAATCGTGTATCTTTGGTGCACAGGTCTTATTTTTCTATCCTAGTTGTTGTAGGTTAGCCAAAATCAGTACCTGATTTCTTTGCCCCCATCACCCCCTCATGTTACTTTTACTCCTTCTATTCTACCCGATATTTTAACATTTTTTCTGAGTTATTCCTTATTTAATTTGCAGGGTTGTTAGGTCTGGAGAAAACTTGACTGATACTCATTCTTTTAACTCTTGCAGTCATAGCCTTTGACAAGAGTCTGTTTAGGGTTTTGGGTTTTTCTCTTAATGATTTTGGTGGTTAATGTGGTTTGAGAATGTTTCTGAAAAAAAGAAAAAAGATGATATAAAGGAGAGCTATAGAGAAGATTTTTATCAAAGTTGTTACACCCAAAATTTGGCTGTTGGGTTTGCAGTTCAGATGGCATTTGGAAAGTATGCCCAAGAACAAATAGTCGTAAAGGATGCACATGGTTTGTTGCAGTCTTCAGTTAATGTAAATATGTTGTGAATGTTTGCAGTCACAGTTGTAGATATCCTTCAGGACAGATGTTATCTAACTAGATGCTATCTAATTTAGTTCCTACTCCAAATGATGCAGCATTACTTTAACAGCACTTGATTCTGAGGAAAAGGATTGTTTTACCACCATAATGTTGTTGAGTAAAGATGTTGTAGGGCCATTCTCTGACTGATGAAGCGTGTGCACAAGTAACAAATTCCCCGTGGGATTCTGTTTAGTTTTGGAAGACTGCTTGCATCTTGGTTTAACCTGATCTATGCATTTCTGAACCACACTGGAGTGTAGGATGTATCTTGTTCTATAAAGAGTATGAATCTGCCAACCACCCTTGAGTAATTTTTTACCCACTTTCTCATGGTTTCCTTCATTTCCCTACCGTGCTGCTTTATTACATCATCTTCCTTTACTGCCTCTTTGAACCAAGTTACTGATCTCTCTTTACAGAATTGAAAGTCACACCTGAAAATTAGTTGAGAAGTTTTCATGGTATTATATTGACAAAATGCTGGACAGAAGTAGGAGGGTACTGAGCAGAGTCCTGACACAGTCACATGAATTTGTATGTGTCTGGATTTTGGAGAGCTGTCCTTGCCAAAAGCTTAGAAGTCTCAGAGGAAGCTGTTCCTCTAGGGAAACTTTTAGGATGCATTTGAAAGTAAGAATTCTCATAAAGAATTGAGGCTTTATAAGTTTGTTTCTGTGAAGGTCACCTGTTAAAAAAACCCAAAAAATAGGTGTTTGGGTTTTTTCCTTCCCTTCTTTAATATTTTCATTTACCAGAGGATATGCACTTAGGGCACTGATACACCCAAGAGCCTTTTGAGATGTGAAATTTCAGAGGAGAAGCACATAGGACTGGTAGTTTTATTGCAAGGATTACTTTTTTCCTTGCAATTCAACGATGGAGATGAGGTTATTAAAAGCACTTGCTGCGTTTTCTTTAGTGCAATCAAATGCTGAGCTACATATTGCCATACTCTTTTTCCATCTATTGTGTTTATTTGGGCAGATCTGAGGCTATAAAAAAATGTTGTGTAGGGCTCTTTTACTTAGCCTGTTGGTTTCCAGTTCTCTGAGGTATGAAGCAGTAGTTGCCTCATGCATTTTCTCTCTAAATTGTATTTCCTTCTCCTTTGCTGCCTGTATGCCAGTAGCTGTACAGAGAGACATACTGTTTCCTGGACATATTTTATTCCTGAGTCTTTTGTTACCTGTAACTGTATGAATGATTAAATGCTGCTTGGAGGAGAAAGGTGGTTGCAAATTCAGTGTACAAAGCAAAGATGATGACTACTAGTAGAAGTTCTACTGCCTAATCTTAATTCGTGGACTCATAGAAATGGTAGGAGTTGGAAGAGACCTTTAGAGATGATCTAATTCAAACCCCTGCTAAAGCAGGGATGTATCTCTGTATATTGTATATTTAATAGTTCCTAAATTTTAACCTTATGCTGTTTATTTTTGTTAGCAGTATTCTGGCACCAATAGCTGACCTTAACTGGCCAGATTTTTGTCATTGTTCTCCTGGTGAAAACAGTCTGGATTCAACCTTCTTTTTAGTTACTTTCATGAGTTGTGTCTTGGGTGAAACAGGGTGGGTTTTGCAGGCAGTGTTTGAAGAGTGTAGCTTTTACCATCTGATAATTACCTGCAATGTTTGAGTGGAAATAAAGTGAAATGCTGAAATAGAATTATATTGAGACTTAATGTTTTTAAATTGTTTTTCTTTTAGAACAAATTCTCTACAATATAAAGCAGGAATACAAGCGCATGCAGAAGAGGAGACACTTAGAAAATAACTTCCAGCAGACAGAACCATGTTGTTCTTCTGATGCACAGCCACATGCGTTTCTCCTCACTGGACCAGGTACCCAGAAAATTCTGTGTGTTGTTCTGCTGTGTGTGTTTAGGCTTTGTTGGCATAAATAATTTTCCCTAGTTAGGTGGTTTATGGCACCTTTTCACCAATTACTCTTGCTTTTTTTTGGCAATTCTGTGTAATTCTGCTCTATGTTTTTAGACCGAGTAAGTCATTTTCCCGTTATCTGGTGTTTTGTGACGCATTCTCACTACTTACTGTTGCTTTTTCTTGCCAACACCAGCATTGATCTTGAAGATTTTAGCTTCTCCTTTTAAGAATCAGGGCATAAAGCTTGCATTGTTCTCAAGAGATGATGCTGCATCCCCTGCCACAGATACTGTAATAGGCCTTTGCAAAGCAGCTGTCTTTGTACAAATACACTCTACTGTAATTTTCACATAAAGCAGAGGCTTAAATCCGTAAATATGGCATTCACAGTGTTTCTGTAATACTCTTGGTGTTTTCATACCCAAGCCTAGTGTCTCCATTATATGTGTTTTCCTTTAGAGTGTCCAGTGTAATCAGAGAAAGACTCCTCCAAATGTTTTATAAAGTTCCTTTGATATAAAATAACGCGAAGGAAAAGGAGTTATGAAAATGATTCTGAGTTACTTGCAAGTGTTCAGTTGCTATGCCAAAATATTTAATCTTAGGTACTTCATCTGCAGCGTCGTCACCATTGAAAAAAGAACAGCCCCTCTTCACTCTTAGACAAGTTGGAATGATCTGTGAGCGCTTGCTGAAAGAACGCGAAGAGAAAATCCGCGAAGAGTATGAAGAAATTTTGACCACAAAGCTGGCAGGTATGATGTGTTACAGTTGAAAAATCATGTGTTGGGATGAGTTCCAAAGCTTCCAATCTTGTTCTCATTTTTGTGGTTTTTTTTCTCTGACTTAGTGTGATTAAAGAGTAAGTGCATATAGGGCAGGAAAAATTATGTGTAGGCTCTTTGATAAGTGTTTTCTTCAGTGCTGCCTCGGATAGAAACTGTGACCCCTGGGTATTGCTGATCAATGGAAACAGTGGTTTTATTTCAGATAGAACTTTCTCTTGCTACCATGTCTGAATTGATCATTTCCTTTCTATTCTACTGGCTTAAGAGCTCTTTGTGAAGGACATGGGTTTTTTTCCTGCTTGGGAACTGACTTCCTTTTTCTGGGACTTGGCAAGATGACAGTACCTAAGATTTCCCTTTCTCTTCCCAGCATTTAACATTACACTGCTGCCAGTGGTGTTTGGTATCTGCCTGAGCCTCAGTAGCTCAGCTGCATTTCTGATGCTCTGTGGTGAATCGCTGTATTTCACTCCATTCAGCTGGCATTTTTGGTGCTTTGTGCCAACATACCTTTCCAGAAGAGTCATGTTAATGTCATAAATATAAATAGACCTTTCTTTAGTTGTTGAAGTCCTCTGCTTCTAAGCATCTTGCATTTGAGCACAGAAGTTGTGGTGCCTTCAGAGGTGGGTGCCTTCACAAGATGAGACGCTGTCTAATTTAAGATAAAGCGTGATGATAATGAACAATCTGAGTCAACTCTTTAGTAGCAAACCTGTGTTTGAATACCCACAGCTCTTCTGCTTCCCACCTGAAAACACATCAGAGATTTGCAGATCTCTTCAGGTGTGACAAAAATCCTTCTCTAGGCATGTCCGTGTAGAAAGTCACCAGGCTTGTGTTAGGCTTGTGGGTTGCCTGTGACAGTGTCATCTCTGCACCTCAGCCATTGTTCATGTTATATGCTCACTGATCTGCCATTGCTGTGTGGGAGATGACAGTTCTAAATCCCTCTTCAATCTACATCTAGTTAGAACCATATCCAGAGCCCTAAGTGCTTCTGTTGCTTTAGGCCCGCTGTTCCGTTTATATCTTATTAACCTGCTTTAGACTGATGAATTTTAGGGCTCTGTAGAGCTTTTTTCTTCTACTTCATGTACATTAGGAATTGGATCATTTCTTGCTTTCTCCTAAAGCATTTCAGTTAGCAGTGATCAGAATAACCATTTGAAGACCAAATATATTTACATTAGTTCCAGACGCTTTCCGAGTACAAACTTGCAGTTCTTTATAAGCAGGAACCCCTCTGGCAAGTTGCTTACGTGTGCTCCATCTGTCAGTCCCAGAGGAGCATTTTCTTTTTTGCCTTTGTTTTGGGAAGGGAGGAGGATGGTTTCCATTTGAGGGGGCCGTGGTTTACTTAGTCTTACTTGTCCTTAACTATGATAGTCACCAGAGAAGCTTTTAGGCCGTGTTTCCCTGTCCTATGTATCAAGCCAGTGATACATTTTCAATGTTATATGGGAATTTAGAAAGAGAAGCTGCCAAAAGAATTTAGAAACTCCTCACATAGAAGGCCAGTTATGTTTTTCTGACAGAATGATTATATCCTTTTCTAAACTTTGTGCAGTAGGCAATATTCATTCTTACAAACTAGTGAAGTCAATGGAAAGGTAACTGAGAGTTCTGTAATACATCTCATTTCAATAGCTTCTTTCAGGTGACTTGTCTGAGATCCAAACCTTCAGTTATTTTCTTCATTCCTTTCTCACTCACAACTTTCTTGCAGGTAGTTGGCCAGATACTGCCTTTATTTCCCCCCTTCTGTTTGGTTTTTTTGTGAGCAGAGTTGCCTTTTGTGCAGAGTGAATGTTTGGTAAATGGAAAACTCGAGTGGCTGCAATGCCCAGATTTCCCCTCCTGCCTCTGTTACCTGAAACCGCTGTGTTAGCATAAACTTGGGTTCGTAAGATCCTTTGCAGATCTCAAAACCTGAGGAGGAGTGTTAGGGTCTAAATGAAACTTCAGCTTAAAAGGTTTTCTAGAATCTGGTTTTGAAAGATACCTTTATATACTAAAGGTCAAATCATAGAGGATAGTAATACCTGTATTGGTGTCATTTAGCAACCTTTTGCTCTGGGATAGTTGGTGCAAACATTATACAGGATGGGAGCAGTGTTGAGTATCTTTACAAGCATGCACTTTAATATCTTTTTATTGCTTCGTTCCCCAATTCCAGATGCCACCATGAAGGGGATTTTTAGTAACTATGGATTCTTCTAAATTTCCAAAGCCTTAGTTTTGAGCAAAGGAGATGCTAAAAAGCAGCTGTGTTTGTTGAATTAAACCTCTAAAGAAGAAAGTTGGTTTCTGGCCTTTAGTACTTACTTTTAGGAAGAGTCCTAGTTGCTGTTATTTTTGGAAATGATGTCTGGGCAACAGATCATTCAATCTGCTCTGTGTGTTATTTTGTTGTTTGGCTGAGGTCCTCATGTGGCTGCTGGGAAAGCCATGGGTCAGAACTGCAGTGAAAGAGGGGTCCTGCGTGTGGGCAGAGGGAACCCTTCAGTCAGGGAGCAGTGTCCTTAGAGCTTTGGGTCAGGTCCGTACTTTGGGCTGCTGCTGCTACACTACTTGCTGATTACTGACACCCTGTTTACTTCAAAGGTGAAGCTCATCCCTGCAAGAGGATGGGGACTTTAATGGGGCAAACCTGTGGGACTAGGAACCACTACAAATCTAACTGCATTTTTGGTTGAAGATTGCCTTCTTTGACCCTTGCCCTTTTCTCAGAACACCCCACATTGCTGCACATGTATTTTTCCACAAGGGAGGAAGGGGAATGGAGAGAAGCTGCATCTGGTAGATATTACTCTCCTTGTTCAATTTCCTAATTCTGAGAGGTGCTACCCTGCTGATGAGTGCAATGTTAAAGCTGAATAAAGCATTGTGATTGGCTTTGGATGGATGTGTGTGTAGAAAGGGAAGCCTTGCTGGGAATTGACAAATCAATACACCTGATATCTAAATTCTGTTTCAGTTTACACTCTAGCAGTTTTCATGAAGTCCACAGTCACCTCTTGTCTCTTGTAGTGGCCACTTTGTGATTGGAATCAGCCAAGTGTTAGTCACTTAGCGTTTCATCTTTTTAGTTTGTCATTTGCTTTTGATTTTCTGGTGGTCACCAAAAAGAATTTCTAACTGCATAGCAAATCCTTTTCCTGTACTTCAATGTTTCCATTTCATTACATTGATTTTCTTACATCTGGTAGTGATAGGAGCAGAAAGAAGTTGTGTTTCCAACCACAGCGCTGACCTTAACGCCACATGTGCTTAACTGCTGCGCCCCCATTACGGATCTGTGAAGTGGGCACACGTGATTACTTCAAAATACAATGTCTGACACTTAGCAGGTGTTAGGTATATTGAGGCCTTTGTATATGTGCAGCATAATTCTCTTTGAGCATGTTACTGTCTTTCCCATTACAGAAGTTGAGAAGGGAAAGCACTTTTAATTAAAGGGATCTATGCTGCACTGTTATTGTCGGGGATGAAAAACGAAATGGCAACTCTGAGCTGTGTAAAAGCCACTTAAAACTGTTAGTGGGTGCGTGTTTAACTCCTGTGATTTGAGTGTATTAAAGAAAAGCAGCCTTGAATATTTTTCAGCTTGGGTTAAACTTCACATACTCACCCTTGTAATGCTTCCTGCTTGCAGAACAGTACGACGCGTTTGTCAAGTTCACGCATGACCAGATCATGCGACGATATGGAGAACAGCCTGCCAGTTGTGAGTATCTGCTTCTTCTGCTTCCTAGAGCAGTGTCACGTCACTGAGGGAGCAATCATTTCAGTGGCCACTGGTTGTTGTTAAGCTTCAGCTAGGCCCCCGAGTTAAACTACTTTGAATGGGTAAAATACGGAAGGGCGAGGTTGGAAGGAAGGTGTGAGGTAAAAGGCAGCTTTAGTGCCTAACTGTCTCTCACTACGTGCTGCTCACTTTCAAAGCAGGCTTTGATATTGTCATAGAGCAGGTTTGTGACAGAGCTGGCATTTATAAACTCCAACATTAACTCTTGGGTTTTTTTCTCTTTCCAGATGTTTCATGAATGACACTTTCTGCATATGTGGGCTGCCCTACACACCCTGTTTTATTGTTGCAAGCTGTCCCAGTAAAGACTTGCAGCAATGCCATATTTTTCCCCCCTGTGAACACAGATTATTTCAAGCTTTTGTCAGTGGCAACCACTCTTATGCAGCAACTGGTTTTGGAGTGCTCCCTGATGTCAGTACCACCTGGATGTGGACCTTTTGCTACCTGTAATAATACCAGTGGCCTCATTTGCTGTATCATTACAATTTGGCTTCTTATGTTAATAAGTTTGAAAAAGTAAAGGATTAAAGCTGGTGTTCTAGAAGTTGCCCTTCACTGGTTGTGTAAATAAAAATGTAGAATGACACTTCTGACTGAAGTTAGTGTGGTTTTCATAACTGTGCACTACAACAAAGCTGTAACCACAGTTAAGTTAGAATGTAATCCCAGGACAATTTTAAGCAAATAGCCCACAGTACTGCCTGTGAAATAGTGAAGGAGGGCATTTCTGTATTCCATGACTTTTTTGGGGGTTAAGAATGGGTTTATATGATTTCTCATTTTTTTGTAGTTTTTATTTATTCTCTCAGTCTTTAACAAATGTTTATTGCTGCAATTTTTCAGTGTATCATTGTTTTACTGCCCTTGTAGTACTGGAATTTAGTTGGAAGAATAAAACATTTACTTCTAATCTGTTTGTTTTTAATATGCAGGTGGAACTTTTGCTGTGTGTGAATAAACTTAAATCTGAGTGTTTAAATCAAAACTTTTATTTACTAGCAGGAGCAGGTGAGTCAGAGTTTTAGATCAGGAGAAGGAGGTGGGTGAAAATCTCAGGTTATTCTTCAAAGGTGAAGAAATCTTCCTTAGATTGGCTGTATTACTTCTTGTTGTGGGAGCACCTTTGGTATGGAACTGATGAGGAACAGTTGATTACACTTACTGCAGCTGACTTAAACATCCTTCAGATGTAAGGAGGACTTTCTCTTGATTGAGGATTGGGTTAGGGATGTACTAGGCAAGCTAGACACCCATCAATCCATGAGCCTTGATGGGATGCATCCTAGAGTGCTGAGGGAGCTGGCTGATGGTGATTGCTAAGCTATTCTCCATAATTTCTGAGCAATCATGGAGGACAGGTGAGGTGCCTGAGGACTGGAGAAGGGCCAATGTCACACCAGTCTGCAAAAAGGGCAAGAAGGATGACCCGGAAACTACAGGCAGGTCAGTCTCACCTCCATCCCTGGAATGGTGATGGAACAGCATATACTGGATATTTTGTCTAAACACATGAAGGAAAAGAAAATTATAAGGGGGATGTCAGCATGGCTTCACCAAGGGGAAATCCTGTTTGACCAACCTGATGCCTTCTATGAGTGCATAACCGGCTGGCTAGATGAGGGGAGAGCAGTGGATGTCATCTACCTTGACTTCAGCAAGGCTTTTGACACTGTCTCCCGTAACATCCTCATCAGAAAGCTCAGGCAGTGTGGATTGGATGAGTGGACAGTGAGGTGAATTGAGAGCTGGCTGAATGACAGAGCCCAGAGGGTGGTGATCAATGGCACAGAATTGAGTTGGAGGCCTGTGGCCAGTGGAGTTCCTCGGGGGCCAGTCTTGTTCAACATCTTCATCGACCTGGATAAGGGGACAGAGTTGGGAGTGGGACTAGATAATCTCTAAAGGTGCCTTCCAACCCCTGGTATTCTATGATGACAGAGTACCCTCAGCAAGTTGGCTGATGACACCAAACTGGGAGCACTGGCTGATTCCCCAGAGGCTGTGCTGCCATTCAGCGGGATCTCGACCGGCTTGAGAGTTGGGCAGAGAGGAACCTCCTGAGGTTCAACAAGGACAAGTGCAGAGTCCTGCACCTGGGGAGGAACAATCCCATGCACCAGGACAGGTTGGGGATTGACCTGCTGGAGAGCAGCTCTGCAGAGAGACCTGGGAGTGCTGGTTGATAATAAACTAAACATGAGCCAACAGTGTGCCCTCGTGGCCAAGGCCAATGGCAGCCTGGGGTGCTTCAAGAAGAGTGTGGTGAGTAAGTCAAAGGAGGTTCCTCCCTCTCCTCTGCCCTGGTGAGGCCTCATCTGGAGTCCTGTGTCCAGTCCTGGGCTCCTCAGCTCAAGAGGGACAGGGAACTGCTGGAGAGAGTCCAGCACAGGGGACTGGAACGTCTCTCGTAACAAGGAAAAAGGCTGTGAGGCCTGGGGCTGTTTAGCCTAGAAGACTGAGGGGGGACCTTACAAACACAAATATCTACAGTGTGATTGTCAGGAGGATGGGATGAGTGTTTTTTTCCTTAGTGCCCAGTGTCAGGTACAAGTTGGAGCACAGGAAGTTCCACTTGAACGTGAGGAGAAAGTTCTTTCCTGTGAGGGTCAGGGAGCCCTGGCACAGGCTGCCCAGGCAGGGTGTGGAGTCTCCTTCTCTAGGGGCTTTTCAGAACCTGCCTGGATGTGTTCCTGTGCAATCTGATGGAGCTGAACCTGCTTCAGCAGGGAGTCTGAAGTGAAGGATCTGTGCAGGTCCCTTCCAACCCCTCCCATCCTGTGTTTCTGTAAATGATACATCAAAGGAAATCTCTCCCTACCATAGCAGGTGTGCTTGCACCACAAGCTGCAACTACATAGGTACTGAGATACCTAAAGGTATGTAAGCTTTGTGTTCAGAGTCAAGGAGTTTGCTGTTGGATGCATTCAGCAGTTTCCACACAGCTGCATCGGTGCCGACTCTTGTTCTCTGCAATTCTCCATATTGGTGTGAAAAGTTACTAGATGGCAAGTCCAGGTCTGTGTGCTGTGGGGTAGAAGTACTTGGTTTATCTGCTTTGGTGACTTTCAAGCAGTTTCAGAGTAATGCTTGGATTATAAACCGTTGTCCTCGTGTCGTATCGGCTCCTGGTGCAGGGGAAGTCAGTTGTGTAATAGACCTTTGTACCATTTCACATGAACGGAAGAGTTGTAGTTGAAATGTAATGGAAACTTCAGCTGGTGGCTCTACTCAGTCCCAAGCTCACACTGATGCTATCACAGAAGCCATGTGATGAGCTGTAGTTCTTGGTGAAGGTTTACTCAGGATCTTATTCAGAGTGAGATGACAGGTTCAGGATGAGGCATGTTGCCAGAGCATCGGGGTGTTTTCAGCTCACTGTGCTGAAACCTACCTTAACCTAAACATCAGCATCCTTTTTACTCTGTTGTCAGCATCTCAGAAATGGGAAATCTCTGCTAGACTCCCCTCTTGGATCTGAAGGTAAAAACAAAACTATCAAGAGGCTGGAATTTCTGTTGTCTGCTTCTGGATTCTCAGCCTCTCTCCTTCCTTCTCAGTTTTTCATCTCCTTTTATGGTTAATTTGGCCAGGCAAGGAAAAGCACCGCTTCTAGGTGGACCACTACCCAAATTCCAGCATCCTGATGTATCTCCCCTATCTTCTGAAAGATCCATGTTCTGACCTGATGGAAGTGTGTGTACACCTAACTGTTAACTTGAGATAGAACTAAGATACCAGCCATTGTGATCATTGTCTCAGCTTACCTTTTCCTTTGGGGTAGTAAGAGTTATTATAAATAAGAACTGATGTCATGTTAGCAGCCCAACCACTCCTTGTGCTGCTCCAATTTAATGCACAATGAGCAGTCTCCTGGCAGCTGAAATAGAAATGCCACCACGGGTGCTGATGCATCACGGCTGTGGTATGCTTCATTTGTGCCTGTTTTGAAAACAAGGTTGCATTCTTTGCACTGTCTCATTTTTAACCGGCTGCTTGTTCTGTCTTGGACTTTAAACTGTCTCCTTTTTGCTGATCTCGGTGCCAGTATCTGATGTGATAAATTTCACGTGAAGGGCTTGTTCTGACAGCTGACTTTAGCAGGGAACTGGTTGGCTGCTTGGTTACTGTTGAAAAAAATAGGGAAATGTGGGGTGTTGTAAGGCTGGTGTTTAAAGTCAAACCTCCTTTGGGAGGAGCCTTTTCAAAGGCTTAGACTTAGTTTTAGTTGGGCAAAGAACCTCAGCAACCTCATGAGGTTCAGCAAGGGCAAGTGCAGAGTCCTGCATCTGGGAAGGAACCCCATGCACCAGCAGGCTGGGGGTTGACCTGCTGAAGAGCAGCTCTGCAGAGAGAGACCTGGGAGTGCTGGTTGATAATAAATTGACCATGAGCCAGCAATGTGCCCTCGTGGCCAAGAAGGCCAATGGCAGCCTGGGATGCAGCAAGAAGAGTGTGGGTAGCAGATCGAAGGAGGTTCTGCTCCCCCTCTCCTCTGCCCTGCTGAGGCCTCATCTGGAGTCCTGTGTCCAGTTCTGGGCTCCTCAGCTCAAGAGGGACAGGGAAGTGCTGGAGAGAGTCCAGTGCAGGGCCACCAAGATGATCAGGGGACTGGAGCATCTCTGTGAGGAGGAAGGGCTGCGGGAACTGGGGCTGTTTAGTCTGGAGGAGAGGAGACTGAGGGGGGAATCTCATTAGTATTTGTAAGTATCTAAATGGTGGGTGTCAGGAGGTTGAGGCATCACTTTTCTCTGTTGTATCCAGTGAGAGGACAAGGGGTAATGGGATGAAGCTGGAACACAAAAAATTGCATTGAAACATAAGGAAAAACTGTTTTGGTGTGAGGTGAGGGAGCCCTGGCACAGGCTGCCCAGGGAGCGTGTGGAGGCTCCTTCTCTGGAGGTTTTCAAGACCCGCCTGGACACGTTCCTGTGTGACCTGATCTAGGAGCAGGGAGTGTTAGACTAGATGATCTCTAAAGGTCCCTTGCAACCCCTGCTGTTCTGTGGGTCTGTGAAAATTGCCCGTGTGTGTATTTCAGCTCAGGTATGTATGAGTTTGGAATACTCACAACAAAAAGCAGTAACATGAATTGTAAATTTCACATTATATAGCAGGATCACCTGCACACAGCCTGGTGTTACTGGACCCCTAGCACCAGAATGTCCTTAGAGGAGGAAGAGCCCAAGGTACTTTTTGTAGTGATAGTGACTTTGGTGTTATTGATGTTGGTTCAAAATCCAGAGCTCTTTTTGGGCAGGCAGGACTCTGAATACAAAGGCCAGCCTCTGAAGAAAGGCAAACCAAGTGAGACTTACAGCCACTTTTGTTTCATTTGTGTTTTCAATCGTCCAGCCTTCCCTGCCTCCTTGCTGAACACAATGCAATTATGCAGTACTTGGTACAGAATTTTGGTAGAGTATTTCCCCTTTGTGTCTTTTACAGTCTGAAGTGCCAAGTCCTGAGTTAAAGAGTTGATTGTGAGGAAGCTCTAGCATAGCAAACCTGTGACTTCAGGCTTCAAAAATGTATGTCATTAGTTAAAGGGAAGAAACAGTCATTAATTTTTGCTTTAATGTCACATTGCCTGCATGTTTGGGGATGAAAAGCCACGTGTTGTTGTGGCTTGCTTCTGTATTCAGCTGTTCTACCCTCTGAAGGTGTGACAGTGGGATGGTGGGGGCTTGTCTTGCACTGGGCATGGGGAGGCTGCAGGCAAGGGGCCGAGGACAGCAGCTACACTGAGCACGTTCTCTTGCAGATCAGTGAGGCACAGAGGCTGTTCTACTCCCTTCTCTTTGTCAAGTGCATGGGTAAGGTAGAGAGGTGAAGGTCAGGACAGAAGAGGGCTATTCAGCATTGCCCTCCTACTGCAATGTCCCCCTTCCCTCTCTGCAGCCTGACAGCCATATCTGTAAAGACCACGGAGGTCCCATTGCTCAGTCCCAGAGTGAGGGACACTGGAATTTGTTTACCCCCATGGCTTGGGGGAAGAGTGACTTGCAGCTGCCCCCCTGTGATCCTAAACATTCTTGTTCTTGAGTTTCATTGTTATATTTCCCAGGTTCTGTGTTTAGGTGGTGTAAAGGCTGATAACTCCTCCTCCTCCTCAGGCTGTTCAGGTGCCTGGCAAGGTGTAGAACCCAGCCCTACCTTTGCTGAGCAGGAAGTGGTACCGTGCCTCTGCCAAATAGGTGACTCCTGCCCTCGCTGAGGGTATTTAGAACAAGCCAGACTTCTCTTGTGTGCATTCCTGGCTCAACAGCCTGGGAAGTAACAGGTTCCTGCAGTGGGACTTCCCCATTCCCCCCTCCACCCCCTCCAGCACAGCTCCGGTTTATGCAAGGGATTGGATTTCCAGTGCCCCAAGCTATCCTTTGCAGTTGTGTGGAGGCAGCTGGAGTGCCAGGGCAGTGGAGTGAGTGGGAGTAGCTGGATTCTGGCAGCACTGAGAGCAGCACTTCAATGCCTCAAATAGAAGGAAAAAGGAGTGTAACCCTTCTGGTCAGCTTAGGAAGTCTGGCAGTTTTTTGGAGGCAGAGTCTCTTACAATAAACTAACTAATCACCACTCAGCTTTTAAGTAGGCTGGGAAGGACAAAGTCTAAACACTTAGTTCTCCAAGTGTGGCCCTTTCCGAGGTGATAGGCCTGACCTGAAACCTCCACCCACATTACTGAAAGGCACGTGACATGGTCCTCAGGACAGTTGATCAGCACAGGGCAGGCTCCTGGGTCATTCTGGAAGGAAACACAGCTTTTCCCCTTTGGTTTCTAAGGCTTTTCCATGGTTGGAAAACATGGGACGCTGACATCAGCATAAACAAACACATTTGCTCCCTAAACTGAGTCTGAGGGAAATGAAAGCTTAAGGCAGTTAAGGTCAGGCATGTAGCTTGTGAGAGCCAAAGAGAAGAGGCTGGGCTGGTTAGGACATACCCACGTTACTCTGATGCCTGCAATCAGCTGTCAAGTTTTTCTTAACCTCAGCTTCCTCAGGGCCCAAGAACTCCAGCCATGGCCACGGTTTTCCAGGGCTTGCTTTGTGGCTTTTCTTGCAGTGGCTGACTCCAGACAGAGAATCACAGCTCTTTGGTCTACCCTGACAGTCTCAAAGCAGCTGGAAGCCATTCCCATCCTGCCCCTGCCCAGGGGACAGCACTGGTAACACTGGTAACCCCCTGACACAAACTCAGAGCACGTCCTGGCCCTGCAAACTGCACATGACCGAGTGCCTCGGATGGGAAGGTCCTTGGACTGAAGACCTGTCAGATAAGCAGTGCTTTAACATGCTCAACCAAGAGCTCTTATCCTCACACAGCTGTTTCCTTTGCCCTGTGTGCAGTACAGATCCTCAGCAAAGAGAAGTTACAGTGCGGATTGGAGGTGTGGATTTTACTGCCTTCCTCCATTGTGCACGACTGCCACATTCCCCTTTAGTCTGTGCTGACACAAGTCCCCCTGACAGCAAAAGTCAGCTCCTGCTAGTCAGCTTCACTAGAAAAAGGGAAGGATTTAACAGTTTGTTCTTCCCAAAGAGCAACAATTTGTGTCTTCGTGAGGAGGAGAATGGGGCAGAATGATTTGAAGGAGTTTTCAGGGAGTTACAACCAGTTTTGGTTTGAAGAACGTGTAGCAGAGGCTGAAGGTGGAAGTGCACTGTCTTTTTTTAGCAAACTGGGTTTATTTTCCTTCTTTCAAATCTCAAGTTCAAGGATCTGGAAGGTATTTTAAAACAATGACTCAAAGCCTATCAGCAAGTTAATAATACTGATTCCTCACCCCCAGTGTTGCCCTGTGGGCTTGCTAGCCCAAAATCTCTCAGTATAGTGTCAAATATCACACCTCAAAGATGACTAAAGCTGGCACAACAATACAGTATTTGGGACAGGAGTCTTACTAGAGCATTAAAAACCAACTCAGAACGTATCTCCCAACACACTGTCATCCTTGACTTTGACTCAAAAGTTAGCCAGGACTAATTTAGTGGGAAGAGCCATTGCACAACGTTACAAAGAACAAGTTTATTAAGATCTCAGTGGCACATTAACAGCCTCCCCATGTCAACCTTGCCACGTGGTCAGTTTTCTGCTTGCTAGGCTTTATGAAGCCCAAGAGTTCCAATTCAGAAACGGCTCGGATAAAACGAGCACTGGATGTTCTGGTCAAGGAAACCATTATGACACACAGGGATGGAGACTGTTACTCTCTAGGAGGGGAAGATTTCTGAATCACAGTTAAAAAGATGACATGGAAGTGTTGTGCTGCACACTCAAATTGTTGGAAAGAAGGGTAGAGCACGTGATTTGCCTATAGAAACCCAACTCTTCAATCTAATCAGCTCATTCTGGGCTCCTCAGCTCAAGAGGGACAGGGAAGTACTGGAGAGAGGCCAGCACAGGGCCACCAAGATGATCAGGGGACTGGAGCATCTTCCTTATGAGGAAACGCTGTGGGAACTGGGGCTGTTTAGTCTGGAGAAGAGGAGACTGAGGGGGGATCTTATTAACATTTACAAATATCTAAAGGGTGGGTGTCAGGAGGTTGGGATATCCCTCTTTTCTATAGTAGACAGTAACAGGCTGCCCAGAGGGGTTGTGGAGGCTCCTTCCTTGGAGGTCTTCAAGACCCTCCTGGACACATTCCTATGTGACCTGATCTAGGTGAACCTGCTTCTGCAGGTCCCTTCCAACCCCTACCATTCTATGATTTCTTTTGCTACATGCATACAGGGTGGCAACAAAGGAAGAGTTCCTTCCCCACTGCTAAGAGAAGCTTAAAGTCTGCAAAGATACTTACTTTGTAGTCTCTCAGAAGAAAGAATTTGTATTTTCACATCCCTTGGCCGAAAAAAAAGATAAATACAGAGAATTTTGAGGATTCACAGAACAGCACCTTTGCTGAACTCACTATTCACCCCACCTTTGCTGCTGCCTTCCTGACATACAGCTGTAGATCCTTGGGTTAACAGCAGAGAACTGAGTTTTGTGTCAATTACCAGTGCAGCTTGTGGAAAAAGAAAAGGCACTGATGGGAAGGTAAGTGTAGTAATAGAGCATATGAATATTCTTCCTGTAGTGAAGCTTCCTTTTGTACAACTATTCACCTCTTCTCTGTGGCAGCACTACTGTTGTGGCCCTGAGTTTTGGTTCTGATGCTCATCCTTGAAGTTATTTTGCAGACCTCAGTTAAGAATCCAGGACCAAGTGAGAAGCTGAATGGATGTTTTGTGGGAACTCAGATTCTCAGCTCTCAGGTGCTAGAACTCATGGCTTCTACATTACTTCTGTACACATTTCTTCTGCTGATGCTTTAAGAAACTACTGTGGACAAAAAGCTGCTCTCTTACCTCACCCTCCCCAGGCCAGTCACTGCAGCTGATCTGTCCCTGTGATGTTTTCAGTACATTAAGCTGTTTAGTAGTCTTATTTTAAAACTCTTGGCTCATTCATGCTGTATAAGCATCTGACTGGCAAACTTGAGAGAAATGAGAAAGGATACTGGATGATGTCATCCACCTGGTCTGAGGAAGCTGCATCTGGTCCCTCAGCTGCCGTCACCACAGTTGAGAAAGCCTAGAAAAGGAAAAGCAGCACAGATTTAACACATTGCATAGGCTCAGGGAGCTGCATATAAAATAATGAGCTCTGAGCTGATGACTTATTATTCAAGAGGAATGAGACTCTGGAATGGCAACTCCACGTCAACAACAATCAGCAAGGAAGGTTAGCACATTACTATGGCAGGAATACAGAAGGAAAGATGTCACTCTATGAATTCTATGCATTTGAAACCCCAATACAGGTCTGGTCCCTGACCCATTCCCAGGAAAAAATACAGAGCTGAAAAACATTCACAAAGAGAAACTGCATGTCTGCTCTGGGAAAATGAAAGGCAGAAGCTGGCTGTGGAGAAATCTGTAAAAGTGAGGGACTGCAAGAGGCTGGGTAGGGATCTCTCCATACACAGACAAGGCAGCAGAAAATAAAACACAGAATCACAGAATGGTAGGAACCTTCAGAGATCATCTAGTCCAGCCCCCCTGCAGAAGCAGGGTCACCTAGATCAGGTCACATAGGAACATGTCCAGGCGGTCTTGAAGACCTCCAAGGAAGGAGACTCCACAACCCCTCTGGGCAGCCTGTGCCAGGGCTCCCTCACCTCACACTGAAATAGTTTCTTTCTTATGTTTAAGTGGAACTTTTTGTGTTCCAGCTTCATCCCATCACCCCTTGTCCTGTTGCTAGCTACTATAGAAAAAAGGGATGTCCCAACCTCCTGACACCCACCCTTTAGATATTTATAAATGTTAATAAGATCCCCCCTCAGTCTCCTCTTCTCCAGACTAAACAGCCCCAGTTCCCTCAGCCTTTCCTCGTACGAAAGATGTTCCTGTCCCCTGATCATCTTGGTGGCCCTGCTCTGGACTCTCTCCAGCAGTTCCCTGTCCCTCTTGAGCTGAGGAGCCCAGAACTGGACACAGGACTCCAGATGAGGCCTCAGCAGGGAAGAGCAGAGGGGCAGCAGAACCTCCCTTGACCTGCTGGCCACACTCTTCTTGATGCATCCCAGGCTGCCACTGGCCTTCTTGGCCACGAGGGCACATTGCTGGCTCATGTTCAGTTTATTATCAACCAGCACTCCCAGGTCTCTCTCTGCAGAGCTGCTCTTCAGCAGTTCAACCCCCAGCCTGTCCTGGTGCATGGGGTTGTTCCTTCCCAGATGCAGGACTCTGCACTTGTCCTTGTTGAACCTCATGAGGTTCTTCTCTGCCCAACTCCCAAGCCGGTCGAGATCCCGCTGAATGGCAGCACAGCCTCTGGGGGAACACATACTCAATAAAAGGAGCATGCACTGCATGTAGTTAAGTTGCAAAATTTCTTGCCAGAGGATGCTGTGGTGGCTAAGAAGTTGTATTGGTAATGTAAATGTAATGGGAAATTGGGAAATGTAAAAGTCCAGGCTGCCCAGGGAGGGTGTGGAGGCTCCTGCTCTGCAGCTTTTCAAACCCACCTGGACATGTTCCTGTGTGACCTGATCTCGGTTGACCTGTTTCTGCAGGGGGATTGGACTAGATGATCTCTAAAGGTCCCTTCCAATCCCTACCATTCTATGATTCTGTAATCCAGGTAGCCTTAGGAAATAGAGAAACCATTCCAGTTTAGGAAACCTTAAAAGCTAAAACATGATTATTAGTTAGGGAGTATTTGGAGAATGTATCATCTCTATGTATATTCTCTTGTTAGACTCTGCTTTGGTTCACAGTGTGAGACACGGTATCATCCAGAAGGACCTTTGCTTTTCTCTAGCACAAGCATTCTCTCCAAGAGCCCCACACCTGCTCAGCTGCAGCACTTGCCTGTTTCCATCATTCCCATAAAAGTGTCACAGAATACTTAAAAGAAAAGGTAAGCTTTGTGAAGCATCAAAATCTGATGTGTGCCAAGCATATAAGAGAAGCAGAAGCAAGAGATTTTAATCACAGAGCAGTACTGCTGGAAATAAATGATAACCAGCAGTCAGAGGGTCTGTGGGCTAGTGAGGGGAGCTACTGCTGCTTGTGGCACCAGAGGGACTGAGGTAACACCACTGTTGCAGCTGCCAAGATGGGCACTGAGGAAAAGCAGACACACACAGCACAGAGGTGAATGGGAATGCTGAAAGCAGGTGAAGGCACCCTTTGCATTGGCACATACCTCTAACCAATCCACGAGGTTAATCAATCTGCCACACTCCAAATGAAGCTTATACACTATGCAGATGTCAGGGGCTTTGTTAGAAATGCTGCCTTCACCACTTTTCAAAGCTTCATTCTGATGGGGGAGGAAAAAAAAGCAGGCAGTAACTTTGATCAGTTTTTTACCTTGAATAATCTCTAAGGCTATATAGAACATCAGCTCAGGAAATTCCCATTGCAGGTATTTTAACCAGAGGTTTACTGGGGGTGTGTTTAATGGCAAATTGATGGTACAAAGGAAGAAAACAACCCAATACCAAGCCCAGGAAAATAAGACATACCATTAAAAACCCACCCAACAACAGAACACCGAGGTACTGTGCTTCTGGTGTTCCTTCTGCAGTTTTATACTCTATTAGTCTCTATTCAGGGATCATCTGATGAGGCTTTTCACCAATTCTCTTGCTAGTTCTGTTTCTATTTCAGGGAGAAATAGCCTTTTCCTGAATGCACAGAATAGAATCTAGTCACGATTTGCCTCAGACTGCACTCTGTAGGAAACAGAAAAGTGTCTCTTTCCCCCTAGAAAGGAAAGAGGAAGCCTTAGTATAACTCTCTCAGATGTACTAAAAAGCAAAATTGCTTCTCTCATCTCGGTGTCTTTATCTTTGAAATGTAACAATCATTTTGCTCTGGCCTGAAACTCAGCATCTACACAGGATAAAATCTGATTTCTCGCAGGCTGAACGCCGGGGAATTCAGGACATCAGCACTGAACCATTTACTGGAGAAGTCAAAAAGCTACTGGAGCCTGAAGCAAAAGCCTCTGCAGAGCTGCAGAAACTTGTGACGTTTCATAGCAGTTTGGTTTTGGGTGTGTTTTCGGTTTTATGCACTTGAAGAAGCCAAATCTCTGAACAGAAAACCACTGATGGGCTTCATTTCAGTTCAAGGAAATCTTTGCTACAATGCTTTTATATGCCAGCAATATGTGGCAGTTCCTTTTGGGAAATCTATAAAGCCTGAGCAAGAATACCTTCATAAAGAAATGCTTTTCAAGATAGGGAAGGAGGTTGGGCAAAGAACATAGCTTTGCTCAAGAGTCTCTAGCTTATCTTTCACAGCTCCCAACCCCTGCAGTTTGTGAGCCTCAGATTCAGTTTGGACTCTGGCATTTATGAGACATCACAATCTGCAGAAGGCCTAACCATTTTGAAGTTTGTTTCTTCTGTACAAGGAACACAAAAGCTGCAGTTGTTAGGTTAAGGGCTGTCCTACCAGGCCAGATGGTCTCCAGATAAATTCAGAGTAAGGTGGCTAAACCCTCAAAATGTTACAACCCAGACGCTCATTTACCAGGCTGTAATTCAGGAGCACACTGTAAGATATTGTTTCAAACACTGCTGTGTTGCACAGGTGAAGTTACACCTTCCAGCTGATGCAGTGGCTCACCACTGCCCAGAGGGATAACCAACCCTACAACCTTTCCCTTCTCCTCACTGCTACTTCTCCAAACTCTGTGGCTTCCTATGCTTTGCACTGGTTTTCTAATGGTAAGGCCAGAATGTTTATCATAAACTTAAGGAAATCTTCTTTCCTGTTGAGGTGAGGGAGCCCTGGCACAGGCTGCCCAAGGAGGGTGTGGAGGCTCCTTCTCTGGAGGTTTTCAAAGCCACCTGGACATGTTCCTGTGTGACCTGATAGGGAGCTACTGGAGAGTTCAATGCAGGGCCACAAAGGTGATGGAGTGGGACATCTCCCTTATGAAGAAAGGCTGAGGGAGCTGGGGCTCTTCAGCTTGGAGGAGACTGAGGGGTGACCTCATTCATGTTTACAAATATGTGAAGGGTGGGTGTGAGGAGGATGGAGCCTGGCTGTTCTCAGTGATGGCCAATGACAGGACATGGGGCAACAGGTACAAGCTGGAACACAAGAGGTTCCAAAGAAACACAAGGAAAAACTTCTTCCCTGTTGAGGTGAGGGAGCACTGGAAGGGGCTGCCCAGATGGGTTGTGGAGTCTCCTTCTCTGGAGACATTCAAATCCATGTGGCTGAGTTCCTTTGTGACCTACTCTAGGTGATCCTGCTCTGGCAGGGGGGTTGCACTGGATAATCTTTCGAGGTCCCTTCCAACCCTTGAGATTCTGTGATTCTGATCTAGGTGGACCTGCTTCAGCAGGGGAGTTGGACTAGATAATCTCTAGACATCCCTTCCAACACCTGCTGTTCTGTGTTAACCAAGAGAGGATGCAACCTCTCAGGCAACTGCACTCTCCTGGAACAGGCTCATCGTTAGAAATGAACATCTGTCCAGACCACACAAATGCTGAGAATGGCCTGGGGAAGATGGTGCCTGTTGGCACTGCAGGGGCTCTGCCAGCACCTGAAGAGCTCAGCCTCCCTTGTGGTAACTAGGCCATGTCTGTATGGCACAGTGTGAGGGAGCTGCAGCTGCCTGTGGGGAAACCTCAGCTTCCTGAGGCAGCGCTGGCCCCGAGAGGAAACAACCAGGCTGACACGCAGGAAGCTGCCCTGGCACCAGCAGCCACTGTGAAAGCACCTGTACAGCACAGAAGGGCTGCTGCAGAAAGAGAAGAGCATGGGAGTGGGAACAGCCCTGCTCTGATGAGGGGTTTTCCTGCTTGACCCTGCTACCATATACCAGACAAGAGCACAGACTCATACCTTGCCCTGGAATCAAGGCTACTATCTTTCCCAAGGACCAAATGCTAGTATCCCCTTTTCCCTGACATGGGAGCTTCATTGCAACTCCAGGATTTTGATTTCATAACAATCAGATTCTATTCATGGGTATTAGAGCTCATTCCTTGAGATCAATGTGAAAAACTGCCCTTCTCAGCCAAGACCAAGAAAAGAACATCACACAAAGCATCTACGAAGCATCTAGGAAGATCCAAGCTCAGGTTTCCTTGTGCTGACACAATACTCAGCTGTGCCTGGCTGGTATTCCAGGTCACAACTGGCTGAATTTTCAAAGGATCAGTGAAAACAGAATTCCACTCTGGAGGGGGGTTCTTTTTCAGGATAAATATGTTCCTTGGTTCCCATAAGAAACAGATGATGCATTACTCATTTGCTGGTACTCCACTGGAGCAGATCCTTTCCCTTCCTAGCCTGCTGGAAAGAATAACTCTAGAGAACTTTTCTCTGGTCGTGGCCCAGGAAAGTACAAGCCATGCAGAAGTCATGGATACAATGCAGAAAGAAAATACTTGACTCAGAGATTAAAATGCTAAGCCAGGTACCCAGCTGCTACTGCTGCTGTTAGAAACTGCACCAAACCTTCACCATCCACTCACAAAGCATCAGATAACATATTAAGGCACATCAAAGTGGAGGATGACAAAGAGCTTGAAATCCTCTCAACCCAAAAACAGAATCACAGAATGGTAGGGGTTGGAAGAGACCTTTAGAGATCCAGTCCAACCCCCCTGCAGAAGCAGGTTCACCTAGATCAGGTCACACAGGAACGTGTCCAAGTGGGTCTTGAAGCCTCCAAGGAAGGAGACTTCACACCCTCCCTCCCTGGGCAGCCTGTGCCAGGGCTCCCTCACCTCACAGTGAGGGAGGATAGTTTCTTTCTTATGTTTAAATGGAACTTTTCATATTCCAGCTTTAGCCATTATCCCTTGTCCTGTTGCTAGGTACCATCAAAAAAAGTGCTGCCCCAACCTCCTGACACCCACCCTTTAGATATTTATAAATATTAATATTAATGAGATCCCCTCTCAGTCTCCTCCAGACTAAACAGCCCCAGTTCCTGCAGCCTTTCCTCATATGAAAGATGTTCCATTCCCCTGATCATCTTGGTGGCCCTGTGCTGGACTCTCTCCAGCAGTTCCCTGTCCCTCTTGAGCTGAGGAGCCCAGAACTGGACACAGGACTCCAGATGAGGCCTCAGCAGGGCAGAGGAGAGGGAGAGTAGAACCTCCCTTGACCTGCTGCCCACACCCTTCTTGATGCATCCCAGGCTGCCATTGGCCTTCTTGGCCATGAGGGCACATTGCTGGCTCATGTTCAGTTTATTATCAACCAGTTTATTATCAACCATAGATATAACCAAAGATATCAGTAGTTAAGTTTTGCTACTTCTCCTAATCTCTGTTTTTACAGCTTTTCTAAAAAGACAAATCACTGAGGCTCGTGTTAGGTCTCTCTAACAGTAGCCCCCTTGCTAACTACTGTTGTCACAAATCAGCTCTTTAAGTGGTGTAAGAACTAACTCCTGCACACAGCAAAGCTGACAGCCCTCACTCAAACAGCAGACACAAAGCTAAATCAGCCTGTAGATTTCAAAGACTGATGTTTACCACATCTGGTTCCTGATAAGTGTTGGTTAACAATCCCTCAGACACAGCTACAACTCAGTGTTTGCTTCAAAACTGCAATCATGTTGTTAAGGGAAATGGTAGGGCATGAGGATAACTCTGAGTAGCACCTACAACCAAGGACAAAACAAAGGGAGGGATGTTCACTCCTTTTCCAAACCACGATCCTTTTCTTTCTTTTGGCCTAAAGCTCCTCTACAGTGAGGATTAAGTGAGGCTGTGAAGAAAGGCTCTGGAAAGAGCCACCGATGCTGTAATTTTCCCCATGGACACTCATCCCGTTTGTAATGGAGGACAAAATTACTTTTCTGCTACATCTACTGGAGGAAGAAAAGCTGATGACTAGAACAGGCTCTGGAGAAGGGACTCCCCGTACAGAACTCTTTCCATAACAAGCAGAATTCTTTACTTCAGCCAGCCAGATTCCCCAGCTCTTTGCAAAGTCCCCAGTTGCTTATCAACACTAACTTGCTGCTTCTCTGCAAAACAGCTGAATGTGTGCCAAGCTTCATGAAACAGCAAAACTCAGCCTTCCCCATGGTCCTCCCATGGAGCCTTCAGCAACTCCTCCAGCACCCCGAACAACTCGCTGGTTCCTTACCTTCAGGTAGCAGTGTGGGTTATTTAAAGCTGTGTGAAGTGCAATCCTCGGGGCAGCGTTCAAGTGCTCACGGAGAACGCTGGGGGTGTTGAAATAAACGACCTCATGTAGAGTTTTGTGGTCTGCAGGAGCAAGGTAACTTCTGAAAAAGCACCACGAGGTGTGGGGGAAAGAGGAGAGAGACAAGCTTTACCTTAAGGGAAACAACAGAAGTCTACTGCAGTCAGAGACTCCAGGAGTGTCTGTTTCCCAACCAGTACTGACAAATCTCAAATAAACACGATGAAAGGTGCTGAAATCCACTTTCAAGCAGGGGAGCCGGTTATTATCAGCTCTACATCTAACACATTTAGCTGTCTGGGCCACTGACAATTCAAAACTAAGGGCAGCAGCTGCAGTGCTAACACCAGTCACGTGCTTGAGCCCACAGATCTCGCTTATCCATCTTGAAGCCTCTTGCTGAGTCTCTGCTCATCTTTGTCTTCATAGCTGAAGCTTTTTTCTTGGCACAGTCATTCTTCTGTTAGCTTCTGTGCCTTCCCCCTGCAAGGCTCTATAATTAACAAGTGCTTACATCTTTTCCCCCACCCTAAGCCCTTCAGAGCTGTCTCCAAAACCCTCTCTGCTGTGCCTTGCTCACCAAAAGAGTTCCCAAAATGGCTAGGATATCACACTTGGCATCTATACAGCCTCATGAGTAGAACAGATCAGCAAAGATTAGGGTAAAAAACTCTTTGACTTTATTTATTTCACCACATCTACCCAGCCCTCCCACAACTTTTATCTACAGCCAAAGTCAAATCAGTCAATTCAAGTGCCAATTGCTTCTATTAATCTACAGAGATCTCTTTTACTAAAAAATGGTATTTTTAGAGCCCTCAAGGAAAGAATAGGAAGAAAAGAGAACTACCCAAACAATTTGTGCTTCACACTGCAGGGACCAAGGCACAATTAACACAATTTGTGTTGCAAATTAAAGGTGCAAGCTAATGCAGGGATAGAAAAAGGGGAAAAGCTCACCTGACAAGGCCATCTATATAGTCAACAACTTCAAACCGAAGCATTTCAAACTTGGTCAGTTTCTTAGACCTCCTTGACTCCTTCAACTCCAACAAAGACTTTAAAAAAAAGAACAAAGTGATGCATAAAACTAGATGGGAGGCAGTGATTCTCTGGAGAACACAGTGTAGGTGTTTCAACGTGGAGCATGAATTCCTGCTGGCACGTGTTCACTGATGATGTTTGAAAGTGTGAGCACGCAGTTATTTTTATTCAGGCCAGTGCATTCAGTTGTCAAACTGGTAAGAGTTTGGGAAATTCAAAGACATATGTGTTAGGCAGAATGTGTGATTTAACAAGTTAAGAAGGAACCCCCCTGATTTGCATATGACAGATAGTTTCTGCATGTTAATGTGTGTCAGGTGGGCCTGACACCCAGAGCTGGTGCTTATTCATTCCTTTGTAAAGAAGAGCTACTTACACACAGCCTTTACTCAAGAGCTCCAGCAAGCTGGGAAGAACTAACCACAGACAATTACATCTTAAAAAGATTTAGTTAAGGAACCAGTCAGTAAAACCTAGGCAAGCCTAACCTTCTGCAGATGATAAAGGTCTGTCTTCTTCTGGAGCTCCTTTTGTGACGATACGGACACATCTCGTTCTTGGAAAGCTTCTGCTACTAGAACAAAACTCATGTTTGATACATGGGGTAAACTTCTCCTGACTGCATCTATATAAACCCCCTAACCCAAGCAATCTGAGAAGCTTTCAGGTACTTGGTCACACAGACCCAAACACAGGCAGCTTTTTGAGACCTGCACATTGTAAATGATTGTTAAGAGAGAAGCCTGCAGCACAGCTCAGCCACCAGCAATTAAACAACTGAAGCAATTCAGATCCAGCACAAGCCTTGCACAACACTTGAATTCTGTTTATGTTACCCTAGGTCATGCTCCCAACATCTCTAAGTTGGACAGGTTGCTTTAGGAGTGTTCAAAAAGCCACAAGTTACATATTTTTAACTTCTCATGTGCAAAAAAAGCCCACTAAGTAAGAAATTAGTTCTTCCTACTTAACCCAGAAACTGCAACCAGAGCAGCAAACCAAAAGCAGGCTTATTTCATTGTCCAGTTGTATTCTCATCTTTACTTTTAATCAAAATAGTGTTTTCATAGCCATGTAGTTTATTGATCAATATTGTACCAATATTTAGTAATTTTTAGGTAAAAACAAGCAAGGAAAACTCCCAAAGCATGATCTGTGCTGGGGGAGTGTCAATCAAAATCAAAAGTTACTGGACTTCTTGCCTTACTGATGGAGATTCCACCTACATATCACAGCTACAGCTCCAAACAGCAGTGACAATCCTGATATCTATATAGATATATTTATATATATATAGATAGATATATATCTAAAAGCTTTGTGGTGACCTGCATAGAATGAATTGGTATTTTCCAGCATGGACATCTGTATTTGTGTTGCAGGTTTCAAACCACAGGGTTTCCTCTCTCCACTACTACACCAACACATTTTGAGATTTTCTTTTTTGGTCAAGTCTTTCAGCTCAGAATAGGCTGAATATAAGGTCTTCAAAACCCAACTGGAAACATTCCTGTGTGACCTGATCTAGGTGGACCTGCTTGAGCAGGGGGGTTGGACGGGATGATCCCTTCCAACCCCTGTCATTCTGTGATTCTATGATTAGACCTTCTCTGCTTTAAAAGCTTTAAAACTAAACACTGCCTTTTTGTTTTGTAGTTCTGCACATCCCTGGATTCCCAGAGGTCTTTTTTTATTCTCTCAGTGTGAAAATCCAACTATTTCAAAGATTTTTTGCTTCAGTCCTTTTTTTTCCCCTCCAAACTAGACAAATCTTTAAGGTTTTCCATTGTAGTTCAGGGTCTTCAATGCTGGAATCTTCAGTGACATACACAGCTTCTTCAAAGTGATCACCTCTTTACTGTACCATGGCCCTGCTATTACTGCATCTACCCAAAATAAATGGTACAGGCAAGAGTCAGTTCTTCTAAACAAGCCTGAGTTAACCCTGGAGGGTTACATGACTACATGTGTTTGGTGCCTTACTACCTACTTGTCCAAGTGTTGGGTAGCAACCACACTGATAATGAATGTGATTTAATCTGCATGGACCAGACCAGATGAGAGCCAGTGCACCTTCAACAGGTCACAGGTGAGCACTTCTCCATAGCTGTGGAGAAAGCTAAGAAACTCCTATTCCAGAAGAATGCTGCAATATGTCAGATTCCTATGTCAGAAGGAATAGGGCACTTTGTGTTAACCTGCCTCAGAAAGACTGGAAGGCAGCTACTCATTTGACTTACTCAACTTTCAAATATGTCCTCTCCTGTGAACAATCAAATGAGTGAGTCTGACAAGTTCCAGCACGTCAGCAGCGCCCTGACAACTGCTGCTTGACATCCTTATATGAAGTTAACTGAAGGTGCAGGTGAAAGAACTTTATCTATATTTAGATTAAATAGCATGTCACAGAAGGAAGCCTGCACCTATTTATCTGTCACTATCTGTTTCTATTTGTTAAACATTTTTAATGCTTGCAAAAAACACACACATGACAGATTTAGTGAGTAATGTTTGCTGATCTGTCCAATTTCTTATCTCACATCACTCTTTGGTATTAGCAAAAGCATGAACCACATACCACTAAAGAACATCAGACACTTCCTCATTTTGTGCATCTATTTATAAAAAACATAATCCCAAACAAAATGTGATGTTTGATGCACTGACAGGCTACCTCCAGGGAAAATGATATCCACTGGTCAGACTGTAAAGCAGCTTTCACACAAACTGTGATGGAATGTAGGATGGTACACACCCACCTTCTAGTTTCTGAAACTGGGTCAAGAACTCCTTCAGCTTCTCTACTGTCTGATCAAACTCCTTTACAGCAGATGACACAAAAATTTCCACACATTGCTGAAGCACGTTTACCAAATCAGATTTGTTCAACATCCTAAAAGACACAATTGTTGGCTGCAGTTGAAATGCAGAATGATGAAACAGCTTCCACTGGTCTTAGTTGAAAGAAAGCTAAAAAATAGTGTCATCAACTCCTTTTAAAAAGATAGAAACCTCCAACATTTGAAGCATTCAGTCTTGCAGTAAAGTCATTCTTGTTTTCTTAACACAAACCAAATCAGCCTGGTTAGATATCCTTCCGATTTTCCTGCAGGACTGACAAGGAAAGCTTTTCTGCTACTGTACCTACAAACGTTAGCTGGATATGAAGTTCTTATTTTTGAAGCTTAAGAGTCAGATTAAAAGAAGAAAAGTATGGTAGGGCTCATTCCCAAGAAGAGTCAAATCAATCAGAGTTGTATGTATTCACACAACCACAAAACCCACTCCTCTCTGCAATTCAGAACAGCTCTCAAATCAAAGCCAGATTGGTGTTTTCTGTACTGAATTGTTACAAACCTAACCAGGACTAGAATCCTAGAATCATTTAGGTTGGAAGGGACCTCTTGAGATTACTTAGCCCAACCTCCAGCCTAGCATATACTTGTTTTTAGTTATGTATTAGGGAATGTTATAAATGCCACTAAGCATTGCTCTGTCTCAGAATCTTCATTTCAAATATATCAAAGCAAGTCCTTGCAAACATCCACACATGAAATCCACAATTACAGCTGTTGCATCAAGCCAGTACACGTGCAGGTAACTCTTTTCCTACAGTGCAAGAGGTTCCTATTGCCAAACACTCTACTTCTGAACAATCACATGTTTGTAAAAGGTTGCTGGAACCCTTCCCAGTCTATCCTTGTGTTTTGCCTTTGTCTTACACAAAACAAACCTGTTAACAGAAAAATACAAAACAGAGGTGCTAATAGTTTAAGGAGTTTTGAAGATAAAAGCCAGGCCTAAACAAAAAAGGGAACAAGACAAAAGAATGAAGTAATCAATTCATTAGGCAGTGGGTCTCCCTAGCAGTTACCTAAACACTAACTAAAGACAGTATAGGGAAGAATTTAGAAGAGGCTGGGGAAGCTTTATGGATGTCTGGAGAGGCAGTTGCAATCTGAGGTCATTTCTAACTGGCAGCTGATGCTAAATGCTTGCAAAGGCTAAATTTGAAACTTCAGATAATCTGGTTCAGGGTTATGGATTTTTGCAAGTCAAGTGTGGCCTTCAGATGCACTTGTTTTGTACAGAAAAACATCAGAAGTTAACAAAAGGAAGGGTGACCTTGTACACACAAAAGGCTAGGAAACATGTTGAAATTGTCTTGTAGAATGCAATGGGTAAACTATACAGCTTTCTCCCAGGCCAGACAAAAGACTGTGATAATCAAATACCTAAGACAGAGATAACCACATTTGGGGATCTGTGAATGGGAAAGAATAAATTTATTTCAGGAATTTATTCAAAAAGAAGCTGCAAGCTCTAGAAAAAAACATATTTACGTAAACAGTGGGATTACAGGGCCTAAAGCACAGGCAAGAGGGTTGTTATCACGTATCAGGAAGCAGTAAAGGATCCTTTTCAACTGTTTGGTCTTGAGATTACTGCAAGGTATGCCAGGTACGAGACAGTGGGGTTAAGATGTTATTTCTGTTACGAGATGGGCTTAAAGCAGAAAGGATGATCTTGGATCATCCAACAACAGCAAATAAATCTCTCTGGTTATTCAGAGATAGGTTTTGAAAGAGAAGAAAGGGAGCTAGGATGAAGTCCATAAAAACAATCCCATGCACCAGTACAGGCTGGGGGTTGAACTGCTAAAGACAAGCTCTGCAGGGAGAGACCTGGGAGTCCTGATTGATAATAAACTGAACATGAGCCAGCAATGTGCCCTTGTGGCCAAGAAGGCCAATGGCAGCCTGGGATGCATCAAGAAGAGTGTGTCCAGCAGGTCAAGGGAGGTTCTGCTCTCTCTCTCTGACCTGGTGAGGCCTCATCTGGAGTCCTGTGTCCAGTTCTGGGCTCCTCAGCTCAAGAGAGACAGGGAAAAGCTGGAGAGAGCCCAGCGCAGGGCCACCAACATGATCAGGGGAATGGATCATCTTTCATATGAAGAAAGGCTGCAGGAACTGGGGCTGTTTTTCTGGAGGAGACTGAGGGGAGATCTTAGTAACATTTATAAATACCTAAAGGGTGGGTGTCAGGAGGTTGGGACATCCCTTTTTTCTATAGTAGCTAGCAATGGGACAAGGGGTGATGGGATGAAGCTGGAACACAAAAAGTTCCACTTAAACATAAGAAAAACTATTTCACTGTTGAGGTAAGGGAGCCCTGGCACAGGCTGCCCAGAGGGGTTGTGGAGGCTCCTTCCTTGGAGGTCTTCAAGACCCACCTGGACATGTTCCTATGTGACCTGATCTAGGTGAACCTACTTCTGCAGGGGGTTGGACTAGATGATCTCTAAAGGTCCCTTCCAACCCCTACCATTCTATGATTCTATGAAAATTCCTTCTGAATGCCAAAGTGAAGAATCATCTGAAGAAGTGGTAGCAGAGGTTGGTCAACAACAAAATGGCAACAGTCATGGAAGGGCAGGACTGTGATAAGCAGTATGTGAGGAATGGCATCAGTGAGTAGCAGACAAAACCAAGGACAGGTATTACAGAACCACAAGTGTTGGAAGGGATCTTAAAAGATCATCCAGTCCAATCCCTCTGCTAGAGCAGGACTACCTAGGTCACACAGGAACTCAGTCAGTTGGGTTTACCAACCAATGGCTTTAGCATTGTAGGGAAACTGAAATCACTCTCATCAGTTTAAATTAATGGAAGGAATAAATCCCTGAGCAGCAATTAGAAACATGTATTTGAACATTCACACATACAGTCCTCTAAAATCTTGATGGTTTGATCAGGGGTAATTTCTGAGGTCCAATCTACCAATGCAAGCAGTCCTCAAAGTTTTGCCACCTAAAATCTTGACCAGATATCCCAGCTAGTGAGCTCCCCATGGCACCTGAAATCTGAGAGCACTTCTTGCAGAAGGGACAAAACCAGTCCAAGCAAAGACTGAAGGAGAGAACCAACCAACCAACCACAAAAAGAATTAAATGCAATAACTGAAAATTCAGCCATAATTTAGGAAGGACAAAAGAGAGACTTTGTTAGAAATCAAGAAATAAGCTGATCAAAAGCTTCTGTGTTGTTTTGCTTTCTAAATGCAAGTAAAAAAAGAGGGATCCCAGAAAAACACTGCAAAAAAACAAGGGATGAGAAAGGGCAAACATAAGGATTTCAACAGGTAACATGGCCCCTGGGAAGGTAGAGGTATTAAGGAATAGTGAGCAACTGTGATTGTGAATAGAAGGGGAAAGATGACATTTTCCTATGCGAACTGATCTAGGGGAACCTGCTTGTGCAGGGGAAGTGGACTGGATGATCTCTAAAGGTCCCTTCCAACCCCTACCATTCTGTGATTCTAAAAGACAGCAGCAAGATTCTATGCAGAAAAAGCAGGCAAGAGCAAGGATGTATAAAATAGAGAGTTAAAGAACAAGTTAAAAGCTGAAAAAAAATAATCATCACAGCTAGAATCCCAAGTTTTTGAAGGAATTGTGTTGATGTTTTGTTAGCAAAATGACACAATTCTTTGATTAAATAAAGAAGAGAATTAGCTAGGACAAGAATGACAACAATCACTGTATTCCTATCAGAAGCTCACACAGTGAGCCAGGACCAGACTAAAACAGGAAGGAGAAGAACAAATAAGAATAAAGAGGGAGCAAGCCAGACTTTGATGGCAGCATCAACCTTGAGATAGGAAAAGAGATAGTTGAATTTTAAAGTGGAAGAAAGCAAATTAAACACAGGGGAGGGAAAAATGGTCAAGAGTTATCAGAGATCACAAAACAGAATGAATGTGGCTATGGGGAAAGAGTCACTTGCCATGATAAAGCACATTTCAAAGCCTGTAGCAGCAACACTGCAACTGAAGGGGTTTCTAGTAGAAAAATAGGCTTAGATGACTTTTCCATTTTAAACATTGACAGACAACACAAGTGTAGGCTCTCCTAAAATCCTAAGCTCACCATAACCCAAAAATGTAACTCAGTCTCTGTACAGTCAGACAAAGGAGGCAGGGGGAAAGCAGTAAAACAAAACAATAAGCAAGGCCTCAGCTACTCTGGTGGAACAGATTCCAATTTCCACAACAGATTAAAATTTAGGCCAACTAAACCCAATCATTTGGTTGCTAATATCTAACACAATCACACTGTAAAAGACAAAGCCAACTGATATTTTCCTTCACACATAGTAATCTCAGTGGTTTCTGGATAATTACTGAGGGCATAAGAGGTATAAAAACCTGCTTGAGTTTCATGGAAAATGGTAGAAAGATAAATCAAAACAGTAGTCAGTTATACTTGCAAACAATCCTACAGCTAGCTGCAAACAGTTAATAGCTTCGGCTTTACTTTCCAGAAATAACTGATATTCTCTAGGTGTACAGTGGTATTAAAATTAGGGAGGAGGGGGAATAAATCACCTTGCTAGCTGAAGAGCTGACTCATACTCTTCTGTCTCCCACACTTGGTCTTCCAAACACATACAGTGCAGCTCCCTGATCTGTTATGGAGAAGATGAAGAAAGGATAAAGTGTTTTAAAAGTGATGTTGAACACTTACAACAAGCTTTTCAAAGTAAGATGCAATTCCTTTGGAGCTTGTTTTCCAGAGATGCAGAATGGTTGCAAGAGAAATGAGAGCTTTCAGTATTGTACAGAGTCAAGTTCCTAGGGTTGTTGGGAGTCTGTGTTGCCTTGCACAAGGTTTCAAACAACTAACATTCCAAGAGCTGCAGAGAACAGAGTGGATCTCCAATCACACATCTCAGCTAAAACGTTATTGATTCTCAGATCCTGGGTCAAGTTCCTGCTGATTTTGTAGTTAGGGACAGTGTGGAACCCATCAAGAACCAACAGACAAGAGCACATGCACAGAACATATGGCTCTTGTAGTGGAAGAAGAGATTGCTTAGTGAGAGAAGGTGGATTTAATGACATCAGAGCCAAATGGTCATTAAGAGCAATTATCACTGTTCTCTGCCATTTCATTCTGTGCAGAAGGCTGCTAAAACTCAGTCTTCATCTGAACTTGACTAGTGAGCTAATAGGCAGTAGAAGAGTACACACTGTCTTCAGTGCACAGTTAGTCTCAGATGTGGCAGTCACCCTGTGATTCTTCTGCCCATCTGTGTCTTTGCCTCCTCCTGGAAACTCCTTCCTGCTTATTGACAAAGGGATCATCCACGTCACCAAAGAAACCCCTGCCCATAGCAGGGACACAACTGTCTCTCTTTTAACAAGTAGGGGCAAAGCAGCAGAACAGTAAACACAGAGAAAGAATAAATACTTATTCACATGTCACACTTGGAAACAAACAAATGACAAATGTCTCACTCCAGTGGAGTAACAGCACCTCACCTGCTTGCCCAAAGGATACTTTGGAAGAGAAGATGTGAGAACGTGAAGACATCTCAGAACTGGAATATAATTTTCATGGTAAACATGCAAATCCTCCAGTAACTTCTGTACTACTTCCTACAGGAACAGAATCATTGTTTTATAAGTCATTCTGACATCCATTTGTTTTAAACTCTCATAAAGAACTGTAAAGGACTTAAAAATGAAGTTCTGACATTGTGGTGTGCTATGATTTAAATCACTAATGTTCATAGAAGACCACTATGCAAAAAAAACCACCCCTGTATTTCAACAGTTCACTGCAACCCCACTGCATTTGTTAACTTTCTTCCTCCACCTCACTGGAGAATTGTTATTGATTAGCATGATTATTTTACAGTGATGAACTATACTTCACCTTTAGATTTGGTATGTCATCTCAAGAATGTACACTGTATGACTGTACACTACACCTTTAACATGCAAGGAGAGTTGATATAGTTGCTTTTACTCAAATCCTTATTACTTGCATTTTTGTGTTACAAATGCCTTATTTCTTACAATGTGGGAGGCTGCTGTTTTTATTAGTTAGGTATCTGTAACAAGACCAGTTCACAGAAAACAAGGAAATAATGGGAGTAGCTGCTCCTGTGTGCTCTTCATTTGATTTCTGTTTATACTCAGATTGAGAACTGCAGAAAAAATAATCATGTGTATGGAAAAATAATTAAGTGCTGCTATTGAATTTAATGTATGGCATCTTATTATCACTGGCCTGCCAGTGTTTAGCTGTGTTCAAGTACTTTGGGCTCGTTACATTGAAGTTTGTGAATCAGAAAAGCTTCTCTCATCTGTCTTCAGTCAAAGATAAAGAGGATTCCCTACATATTTTATTGATATTTTGCTCAACTCTGAGCAAACCATTCCAAATGGAAAGAGAAAACTAAAACAAGCCACTGAAGTTCTCTGAAGTTCAGCTGAGACAAAGGGCATCAAGGATTTTAAAAAAGGCAAAAACCTTATCTACAGGCAATATAAGGAAGGTCTGTCACAGGAAAAGATTATCACACTGCAAAGACTGAAAGTAACAAAGAGCCTTTTCATGTTGAAAAAGTTCAAGATGATTTAAAACATTACAAACATTTCTTCCCATAGACTTTGTATTTCTTCCAATTCAAGGGTCAATGCTGCAACAGTTGTTTAAATGACTTCCAAGACCTTAGGGTAGACACTCAGAAGTTGATATTTGAATTGTAAGCAGGATCATAAGGGGGAAAAAACCCCACAAAATCACCACCACAAAAAAATGCTGACAGAAGAAAGCAAGTTCTCTTTAATCCTGCTACATCAATCTTACTCCTCCAACCCCAGAGCATTAGATCATCTATACTTACCTCATCTTGCTTCCCAGCCCACGGGTGATATAGTTAATATACATAAATAGCAACTTAGTAGGACTATGTATTTTGCCAAATAATGGAGAAAAAGGCACATTTGGTTTTAGAAGGGTTTGCAAACATTATTAGAAGGCTGTGCAGTGTTATTTCCATAAATATAGATTGTCACATTTACATCGTTTCAAATGACATTTCCCATGAAATCTTTCAGACAGAGCTGGAAGTAATTAGGAAGTAAAATGTAAACTTGCTTCTAAAATTCTCAATAGGTGGAACTCTTCCAAGTCATTAACAAAGTAGTAACTTCATGGAATACAAATTGCAGCTGACAAAGGGTACTGCAGGTTTAGGTGCTATGCCTGAACAGCAAGTTTACGTGGTCCTGAGCATGGATAGTATAGTCATAGGAAGCAGTACCACAGTGACTTGGGAAGTGTTTCCAAAGTTCAGAACGAGCTTGGAGATTAGTGCAACATACAGAAAAAACAGCATGTCCCTTAATGCAGCAGTAGGGCCTTTACTCCCCAGGCAGACTATGCTGCCAGCTTGACAATGCAATAATAGCCCTACCCCTACTGTAGAGATTAGCATAACTGTCTTCAATTAAAATTTGTCAGAAACATCATATGCATATGAGCACAAGAATTCTGGCTTCTTTCCCAAACTTACAGGGTAAGGCTTTTGAAATAAGAGGTATACCATTAAACATATACAGTTTAAAACACACAGAGTCTAAGCTGATGAGTATCCAGCTTTCAAAGCAACAGCCCCATTACATGCTCTTTAAATTTTAAACAAAGAAATAGTCTCATCTGCTCATCCCCACTCCTCCTCTCCTTTCAATAGAAGCATTTATGCACCTGCAGAGTGAACTGCGCTGGGGAAATCATCCTGCAGAAACAACCCAGCAAAAAAAAATCCCATGTCTTGTCTTTTTTATTTGGTCAGGTTACTTTAATTGGATGGTTTCTCCAATTACATTAATTGCACAGCCACAGAAGCAGTTGTGCTGGCACATCTGCTGAGGTGTGAATAAACAGCAAGAGAACAGCTGTAGCTTAAGCTATTTTTGCCACTAAAGACTATGGATCAGAAAATCATGTATAAATCATGTCTCACCTTGACTACTATAATTGCACTGAACTTGCAAACTCGCCTGCTACCAGCCTCTCTTTCCAGCCATTACCATTGCTCTCCACATTTGAAAAATCCTTACAGCCCAGGAAGCTCTGCTGGGATAAATTAATTGCTTTATCTTTAGTGGTATCATTTTCCTGACAGGTTAGCTATACTTGAGATGAAGAGTCAGGAGAAGCCCTTTACCCTGAGCAATGCTTCTACTGTACATGGTTCAGCTGCTGAAAATAACCAACAGATCTTTGCTGGTGAATTCCTAAAGGATTCGAAATAGTAATTGTGAGACTTTAATCATTTCACAAACCTTCAGATAAACAAGTGACATAAATTACCATTTTAATCCTGTTAGGCATGTAGTGTGAACATGTGCATTGGGCCCAGACTGCCCTACTGAGAAACTACACAGAGCGTATGGAGGATTAAGAGCTTAGGAAATAACCTCCAAGATTGCTTATTCATTCTTCAAACACTTCACTGACTTTCCAAGAAAATCTGAGTAAGCATTAAAAGACCAAGCCATAAATAAAACCTTTAAACCTTCTTTTTAAGCAGTTATATATTTCCAGAAATAGCTAAAAGTTGATGTAAGAAAAGTTGTGCTTTGTGCAAAAGTGTATTTCCCAATCTTACGGATTCAGAATTTTGAGATGATGACCCTAATTCTCTGTTACTGGACATGAAACATAGTATGGAGTGTATAAAAGATGCTATACAGAATTATACATTTTAGTCTTGTGTTTTATTATGCTCTGTAACCTAAACTAATATATTGGGAAAGTTACTTTTGCTCTTCAAAAACACGCTGATTATTTTACCTTTAAGTAGTTGTCTGCTGTCAGCAGTGCAATCTGGTTCTCTGATACTTGCCCTTCCACGTACCTTATGGCAAAAAAAACACCCAAGAAAAGAGAAATTATAATGTAAAGTATGATTAAAGATTATAAGGTTCAAAAAATTCAGAGGGTTTATGGTGCTATAAGGAATTCTTTGGAAAGACTGAAAAAGAGACATTAAAATGTGGCAAGTTGAAAGGCCACTCTAAAACCCCAGAGATTATGCTCCAATCAACTTAAACAAGTTGATTTATGGTTATTTGTTCTAATAGCTTGTTTCTGTATTAAGAAGAAGAGGTAAAAAGAAGTGATTACACATCCCAGAAGCTGTACTCTCTACAGCAGAAGACTAAGCCTTGCTGAGATTATTTAGAACTGACCTCCTGTTGATCAATTTACCTTTACTTTAGAAACATTTACACAAGTGAGCTACAGTTTTCACAGAGATACATTTACAGTCTCCTTTTATCTTTTTTAAAGTTGATGAAATACAAGGCTGTCCTTGTATTTCTTCTTTTACCTTCTAAAAGAGGGCAGTCTGCGAACGTTTTCACATTGCTCATGTGATAAAGAATTTACTCTCGTCTTAACATCTGCCATTTGGCAACACAGTATACTGAGAGGCTGGGAATAGAAGTGCTCCACAATACAGAGCTGAAAAACAAAGCAAGAACCAGAGATGTTAATCAAATTCATCCTCCCTGATACCTTTTAATGCTTTCTTATTGCTATATGGCACATCCTACAATGGTAATAATGGTATTCCTTTTAAGAAAAGCCTCATTAGAGTTCATACATATCCCATCAGTCACTCCAGGGAACTGATGACTCAGTTTTAAATACAGTCACATAATTACCTTTTTTTGCTGTATGCACTATTCTTTTCCAGTACCTCAACTTTCCCCTCTCTTACATCAGGGTAACTACATCTTGTCAAAGGTTTCCTATTCCCTTATGTAAATGACCACATTCTTTAGGTTACATATTCAGCTCCAGTGCTCACAAATAACAAAGAGTATATTTAAAGATATAATAAGCAATTACTGTACACAGGCAAACTGATCACATGGTCTAATTTCAGTTTCTGTTTCAGGCACACAAAAAATACACCGCTAAGCTCTTGCTGTGCATCTGTACATCATTGACTTTAGCTGCACTATGTGTCTGTAGCATCAGGGCTTTGCAGAAGAGCAGCATAAACTCATCATGACTATTCTTAAAACCTAAACCCAAATCAAGTAGACTACCTGAACAAAAAGTTTTAAACCATACAAAGTCTCAAAGAGGAAAGACACATCCTGTCAAAGATATTAACATCACCCCTACACGTAAGAAGATGGAGATTCCTTGTACCTATCACTTCACAAATCTGAAGCTGTTTCATCCTTGAATACTTTTGAGGCTCAAGGACACAGCCATATGCTGTCAGGACTAGGACTTGTATGTTTCTATCAGGTCAATGGGAAATCATTAAGTCTTGGTGACTCTTTGAGATAAAAGGAGTTGAACCTGCAAACACGCAGGTCTGTCTGCAGGAAGAGGTACTACAGACAGGATATTTCTCCTGGCCATGTGTAATCATTGAATCTTAGCTATCCAAGAATCTGAGACTCTCTAAAGGCATATGACACTAAAAAGGCATGTTTTATTAACAGGTTCATGCACAGAACCAGGTAAGAAAGAAACAATGCCACAACCCTGCATTAAGATAACCCTGTAGGGATTACAGATTCTTTGGAGAACTCGTCTGCAATCCACAAAAGCTACAAGGAGACTAAGACCAGAAATACATCTAGATATGAACATCCAGATAAGCCAATAAAACTATAATTCTCATACTGTGTACAGACTATTTTTGGAAACCTTGAAACCTTTCGCTTTGTCTCCTGAGAGGGTAAATGTGACGCTGGCGTGGCCGCACAGCTGCTTGGAGCACAAGCACCACCTACTCTGAGGCACAAAGGAAGTGACCCCACAGCTCCTGTTTCCCTGAAAAGTTAAGAACTGTGCATCCAGAAACTGTGTCAGAAGAATTCAAGCAGGGAAGAGTCACCTGCTGTAGCCTACTCACAGCATGACAAACCAGAGTAGAAGGACCTGGTACAGAGGATCAGAGGTGGAGAGCTCTGCCAGGGGTGTTACAAGTTGATCTACAACAAAATACAGGTCTTTGTACCCACTAAGGCAGTTTATCTCTTTAAATGTAACCTTTAAATACAAGGGTTTTGTGTCAGAATAAGCTTTTACATGCTTCTTCATACCTGTTGCCCTTAAACCCTCAGCAGTTACGGTTTTAACTTTAAAACACCCACACGTTCACAGATCCAAACCCTTTCCAAAAGACCTTTTTTCATCCAATTCAGTGACAGGAAGATTAAGATCTAAGAAATCTTTCAGTACCTAGTAATTATTCTGTTTCCACAACCATAATTTTGAGTTGTTACAATTGCCTACCTGAAATCCTTTGATAAAGTTCTGGACAGAAAAATCGTGGTACAAGAATATGTTGATGAGAACCTGCAGAACTTTCTCACCCAGTTTAAAGGGAAACTGGGTTGTCAGAAGCAGCTAAGGGAGACAAAAAGTAGCCACAGCAGAAATTATTTCCTGAATTCAACTCAGCAACATTTATAGATACAATTTCATACAACTCTCAGTATGTGGACAACTCAATGAGATAGTAAATAACACTGCCAGCTTTTTAAAACAGCGTTTCTACTAAAATATCCATTCAAAGACTGAGTTTCAGTGATTTATTTCACCATCTTTTTGCAAGTAACTTGTAAGAATATGCAATGGCTGAAGTTAGTTTTGCTTAACATTATTTTGGTGTTTATTTTAAAAGTCACAACCAGAGCAGAGATTGCTTGTAACAACCAGGAATGTAATTTCTTTCAGCATCTGTAACAGCAATTTTGGATATCCTGCACTAAGTGGTGTACCAAGAATTGGACAGGCACAGCATCTACGTGGCTTGGCCATTTGGATAACTGCTAATTTTTGAAGGTGGCACAGCTCAGACTGAACTGTATTTTTCTATGTTTAAAGCTGCCTTTTTCTAGAGCAAAGTAAAACCCAAATCAAAGCACTATTTTAATGAAGAAGTGAGAATGTGAAAGTGTAATTGCCCACGTGTGCACACATGTGGATGCAGAGGAAAGATTAAAGCAGGTGTGTGAGTGTGTCTCATTGTGAGAAGGAAGCTCTCAGTATTAAGCTACAATGCAGATATAAGGAAAACCATCCAAACCCCACAGATCTCAGGAACAGTTTCCATTTCAGACAAACCTATTTGTAAAGGCAACAACGTATACACTGTGCTTGAATACACACACACACACTCCTCCCGTTTAGCAAGTGAATTACCTTGTCAACTACAGTAGACAGATGCTCCTTACAGGAAAGGGACTGGAAAAGCTCTATGCACAGCAGAGAGGAAACAGAGTGAGGAAGTAAGCTGTGGATAATCATTGGAGATGTGGCGATTCCAAAAATCAGTACTAGAGGTAATTGGTGGATATGCTGACTACATCATGGTGGAAGGGAGAAAACAAATACAATAGTTACATCATAATGTAAATCATGAAACAAATGCATTATGTTCCTACTGCAGCAGCGAGCTTAGATGCAGAAAAGGGTGATTGGAAAGAGTTACTGGCAGTAAACCAGAAGAGTTTTGATGTGGAGTCAAATGAAAAAGAAAGGAAGCTATTTAAAGCCCTTAAGTAGAAAAGTAATTCAAATTATATTTTAGGATTCAAATTTCAGTAGCATAAAAAAGCATCATTTCAAAGAAACAGAGATAAAATAGAGACATGAAACAGGCAACAGTCTCAAAAAATTTACAAATTTTACACCATTTCATACACTTCTAATAGATATGAAATCCCTTTAACACTGTCTTCCCAATATGCTTTAAAAAAGTAACTTCTCTAGATTCAGTCTTCCTCTTTAGTTAAGTTTTTGTGTATGCTTTGAGAACTGATAGCCAGGACTGAATTATGAATTATGTAGGGTGGAAGATCTTATTAATATATGCAAATATATAAATGGTGGGTGTCAGGAGGTTAGGGCAACACTTTTTTTGCTGGTATCTAGCGACAGGACAAGGGGTAATGGGATGAAGCTGGAACACAAAAAGTTCCACTTAAACATAAGAAAAAACTCTCACTGTGAGGTGAGGGAGCCCTGGCACAGGCTGCCCAGGGAGGGTGTGGAGGCTCCTTCCTTGGAGGTCTTCAAGACCCACCTGGACATGTTCCTGTGTGACCTGATCTAGGTGACCCTGCTTCTGCAGGGGGGTTGGACTGGATGATCTCTAAAGGTCCCTTCCAACCTCTACCATTCTATGATTCCTTTTGAACAGCACACAATTTATACAAAATCAAGCGTTTTCAGTATTACTACATCATTATTTTCAACTTTTTAAATTAGTTTCAAATGCTATCATAAATATCTTCTAGGTTAAAATTGACAATTTATTCCTTTCCTCTGTTTTCACAACAGCAGCTTTTTGACCTTGATGTTTTCATTGTTATCCTGCAATTCATACAATCATAGAATGGTAGGGGTTGGAGGGACCTTTAGATATCATCTAGTCCCAACACCCCTTCAGAGGCAGGTTCACCTCGATCAGGTCACAAAGAAACATGTCCAGGCGGGTTTTCAAGATCTCCAAGGAAGCAGACTCCACACCCTCCCTGGGCAGCCTGTGCTAGGGCTCCCTCACCTAACAGTGACAATTACTTCTCTAACTCCTCAGAAGTGATTGCTAGAGAGTTAAAACATAAAGTCGATAAACTTTACATATTACTGTCCACTGCTGATAATGTAAAAGAACATCAGTGAAATTGGCCAGCTTTGTTTATATGTAATGTATGGTATGCACACTGCAGCTGAATAAATTGCACAATTGCTGCCTCAATCCTGCTGCAACTGTAGTTTCAACCTGGGGACTAAGTGTAAGATATGTTTTTCAGAGAACTTATTTTTTTATTAGAATACATGAGATGATATTAAGCAAGACAGGCTAAGGAAGGACACAAGCACACGAAGCAGTCAGCTACTCATTACAGATCCTGAAACAGTAAGAAATACTCTGGCTAAGTTTTAGACACTCCTATTAGTAAGCTGATGACCTTTAAGCACCATTACCTCAGCCATCATACAAAAAATACACGTTGAAAACACTTTTAAAGGCCTACAGAATAAAGATCTAGGTGTCTCAAAAAACTTAAGTTTCACAATCACAAATTCTGCAACAACTAGTACCAATAAATCCTCTAATGTAAAGACTTAAATCAGTCACCCAGTATCTCAACCCAGCCCTTCATCACTCTAGTTCAGAGACCCAAGTCAGCTGTAGTGTCATGTATCCCCCAAAACTTAGCAAATAGGTTTTTGCTCAATCATCACTGCAAAGAAGTAGCACTAATATTTGATTCTAACTCTCCCCTGGCCTCAGTGTTACACTTCAAAACAACTGCAAACATAAAATGGATAAAGGAGTAGAAGAACTAAACTCCAGGTCACGTTACCTGCTGATGACTATGAAGTCCTGAAGCACTTTTGTGGTGAAACTTTCCATGTCTTTGAATATAACCACAATTGGAGAAGACAGCCAGTGTCTAGAAGAGGAAGTTCTTTTTTTGCTTGGAGTTTCAGAACTTGTTTTCTTTAAAACCATTCATTATGCATCAATAAACAGAAGACAGTAAAATAAAAAGACTGAATCACATGTGTGACACTATAATGCTCCAAGGTGTCATGACTGACTTTTTTGCTACAGTTATATTTATTATTAGCAGCTAGAATTGCAAGTGTTCTTCCTTCTGTTTGGCACAACATGTACTACAAAGAACAAACACATTTTTTAAAAACCCACCTTCCAACAAAGACCATAATAGTTCTGTGAGACAGAACTGGTGACTTTCTGTTGGGATTGAGGGAGAAGATTTGAGTTGTGTACATGGATTTTTCCTATTTCCTGTATCTTTATCCAGTAAACAGAAAGAGCACGTACTCACTAAACTTTTGTTTAACACACAGCTCTACTGAAGGCATCATTAACATCATTCTTACACTCATGACAGCAACAAAACTTAAAACTTCATTAGCTTTATTAGATAGAAAAATGCAAATCCATTTAGAAAGTTATTGTCTCACTGCTTGTGTCCTTTGCACTGTGGGCTGCAGATGACATAATGGCACATTAGCACTAATACAATGCCTTTCCCCTGGATGGCTGTTCTTCCTTAAAAGTTTTGTTTTAATAAACAAAACATCTGAGCACTCCTGGGAGAAAAGCATCTGTCATGAAGTTGATACTGCATTTGAAGCTCCTAGTTCCCAATTAAACAGATGATAAAGCAGTACATTTTGCTTGATTTCTGGACTGCTGACACTCATATCTCATGAGAAACTAACTCCAGATTTGTTATGCACATTACAGATTTATACTCAAATCACCTCAATCTCAAGCTTTTGGTTAGGATTAAATTAAAATCTAACCTTTGGCATTTTTTCACTACAGCACAAAAAAAAAAAATCTGACTTCTTCAATGTCTTTTTTAAACCCATCTAAAGGTCAGGCACTTTTATCAACAAGTGACAGAAAAAAAAGAGAAGTCATACCTTTGTCACACCCTCATACCAGTTGACAAGAGAAGTCATTGAACAACGTATCCTGTTATGGGAAACCTGCACATTGTCTTCATCTTCCAATGAGTCCACATCTATATAGCAGTTCATCAGCTGCCCCATCAGTTTCTGCATCAGATTTTTTATGCCTTCATAAAACATTTTTATACACACAGTTGGTTATTTGGTAACACTTCTCCAACTCACACCCTTAAAAAATTACCCCAAGTCATCACTTCTTACTTTTCACTTTTCCAATTATTCTCCTTCTCTCTCCAGAATTCTTATCTCATGCTACAGAAAGCTTGAAAGTGTTCATGATATGCATCTTGTTTAATTCAAGAAAGATTACCCTATTAATTTGCCTAGATAGCAACAATTCCAGTTAAGATGTTGGCCCTGCACCTTTCCTGAACTGAAGCCCCAGGCTATTAGGATGACCCAAAATGGTTATAGAATGGTAGGGGTAGGAAAGGACCTTTAGAGATCATCTAATCCAATTCTCCTGCCAAAGCAAGTCCATCTAGATCAGGTGAATATAGTAAAGTATATTCTCTCTCTTGGTATTTGTTGTAACTAATGAGTGCTTCAGTCTTCAATGTTTTAAACAGAACCGGATACCACTTCAAATACAGAAGGCACTACTGCTATGTTAACATGGCCAAGAATGCCAATGGCAGCATGGGATGCATCCAAAAGAATGCGGCCAGCAGGTCAAGGGAGGTTCTTCTCCCTCTCTACTCTGCCCTGGTGAGGCCTCATCTGGAGTCCTGTGTCCAGTTCTGGGCTCCTCAGCTCAAGAGGGACAGGGAACTGCTGGAGAGAGGCCAGCACAGGGCCACCAAGATGATCAGGGGAATGGAACATCTTTCATATGAGGAAAGGCTGCAGGAACTGGGGCTGTTTAGTCTGGAGAAGAGGAGACTGAGGGGAGATCTTATTAACATTTATAAATATCTAAAGGGTGGGTGTCAGGAGGTTGGGACATCCCTTTTTTCTATAGTAGCTAGCAACAGGACAAGGGGTAATGGGATGAAGCTGGAACACAAAAAGTTCCACTTAAACATAAGAAAAAACTCTTTAACTGTTCAGGTGAGGGAGCCCTGGCACAGGCTGCCCAGAGGGGTTGTGGAGGCTCATTCCTTGGAGGTCTTCAAGACCCATCTGGACACATTCCTATGCAACCTCATCTAGGTGACTCTGCTTCTGCAGGGGGGTTGGACTAGATGATCTCTAAAGGTCCCTTCCCCTACCATTCTGTGATTCTATGGGATTGAACAAATCTTTAGAAAAAGCTTCAAAACCCCTCGATCCCAATACTCTTTAACATTTGGGGGCAAAAGATAAAATTTCTAGTTAATTGATGGCTATTCAGAAGAAGCAAAGGTATTGCAGTATTTACCTGTGCAATCTTTGGCTTCCAGTAAGGCTATATAAGGAGTAACATTCTGCTGAAGGACTTCTGATATGCTTCTAAAAGTCAGGTCATGATCTGTAACATTTACACCTAGAAAAAAGTTAAAGTTTTAAGGGCATTTTTCCTGTGATTTGTGACCACAATGACCGTGTAAACAACTGAACAACTGACAGACACCAGAAGATACCTCAAATATTCAAGGAACGAATGAAAAGCATCACCTCATACATGAAGAACGATATAAAAACAGCATGAGTTTAGACATACACGTTGACACCAGCTGATTAAAAGGAACAAGGAATCAGTGCAAAGATCTCTCAAACACTTTGGTGGGTTTTTCTTCAAGAAGGATTTATCAAGGGTGGCAATTTGCAAGGAGTAGGATTGTTTCCTAACTTCCCTGCCACTCAAACCCTGAGAAGTCATCCATGGTCACCTAATGCCTGCAGACAAAACAATCAAATTAATCTTCTCCAGAGGAAGAACAGTGCCTACACCTGAGACTTGGCTCCTCACATGGCTCATATATAAAGGAAAATTACTACAAGTTAGTAAATTCAGACTGTGGTTCAGACTATGCAGTACTCAATATTTATTGCCTTGGTTATCATCCTTAGTCAATCAAGAGAAGAACAAGCTTCTCCAGAGGCCAATTCACCGCTTCTTCCACAGAAACACTCAGAGAAAGAGCTTCACTTTCTTTTACCTACAAAAGTAGACTATCTTCCAGGCTTTGTTAGTGCTTACATGGTAAATTTGAAGCACGGGCCTAATTTTAGCTCCCTAAAATGGTCACTGAAAATGCAAATGGGTTACCTTGAACCAGATTTAACACTACAGTTACAATCCTTTGAATGAAAGGAGGGGGGGCTGGAGGGGGGAAACCACTTCAGAGCTTCACTAACTTCAGTAAAAGATCTTCTGCTATTTTCTTCACCTTCTGCTTCTTTCCAAAGACAATGACACTGTTTTCCTACACATAAAGATGCACTGCAAGAACATACATCAAAAATACAGAAGCTATGAAATTCCATGGTTAGCTGGAACAACCACCAAGCATGTTGGTGGCAGAAACACTGACACAATCAGAGCATCTCTAGTACATCAGGAAAAAAAAAACCCAAATCACTACCAGCTGCCTACGACAGACTTTTAAGTAAGATGTTAACTTACTCCTGCTTCCTTCTCCTAGCCCAATCTCTTCTGTTAACATTTCTGAAGCTGATATTGATCACAGTAACCGCTGCAAGTCAGCAATGTATTTTTCTTTGATTTCTCTGTCAGTTTTAGGCAGATGTACATAATAAAACGCAGCTTAAATTACCTAAGACAAGAGCTGCTGTGGGGATTTCTCTGGATTTCATCCGGTAAGTCCACTCCGTTGTCTTCGCTTGGAACTCAGAATGGGATCGCCTCAAAAAACTTTCTAGATTATCAAGCAACTGCTTATTCAAGTCTTCCTGTATTTGCTGTAAACAAATAGGGAGGGGATTTATGAAAACATGGAAACAGCAGAAGACCTTCCTTTTCCTACCCCTTTCCTGCATAATGTTTAATCCTTAAAACTCTAGGGTAAGATTGGTAAGTTACACTAAGTTTTTCTGTGAACTACAAACACCTTAATTTGTTCACTGTGTGGCAAACACTGACATTTCCTGATTTGGAACTTCTGGTCAAATGCCTCACCAATAACTTGGAAAGCAGATAAGCTGAGCTCTGCTGTCACACCACAGGCTTTAAAGAACAAGAAGAAAAACAACCCCATAATGACAGAGTGTAAGCAACAGAGGAGGAATAAAACAAGATAATTAGTTAGTGGAAAAACATTGATGAAGACTCCTATTATTCCCTCTTGGCTTAAAAAACACCTGTAAACATTTTTCTGAGAGATCTAAATGACAACAAACACTTGGCTCCTCCAAGTCCAATTTAGGATGAAAGAAAAAAATCATAATAAAGGAAAGCATGAAGTATGTTTCATAGGAAAAAGTACTGAACTGCACGAGTGCCACACAGGCTGCCCAGATGGAGTGTGGAGTCTCCTTCTCTGGAGACATTCCAAACCCACCTGTATGAGATCCCGTGTGACCTACTCTAGGTGGTCCTGCTCTGGCAGGGGGGCTGGACTGGATGAGCTTTCAAGGTCCCTTCCAACCCTTAAGATTCTGTGATTTTGCCCTTCAGGATGACTTTCATAGAAGAATATGTATATGCAGGAATATATGGAAAGGGGAAAAAAGCCAGGGGGAGACAAAACTTTTAAAGGCAGATATATAGTGGCAGCTTTTTGTATTTCTTTTGTGATGTATGTGCCCTAGAAAATCTGTCTCTAATCCTATATTCTGCAGGAACAGATAAAAAAATCCCTCTGTACCCTGAAGTTCAGGATATCAATACGTACTGTAGAACGCACATTAAAAACAAGATTAAAGCCCTGCCCCAAATAAAATCATTATCAAGATTTATTAGCAACAAGACCTGACACTCACAGCAGTGAACTTCATTTAAAACAAGTGGCAAAGGCCATTTCTAGCCACATTGATGAAGCAGCTGTTAAATGAGTGAAGATCACGTCTCCAGGACAAACTCCTGGTCAAAAACCTGAGCTCCGTTCCCATTATACAGAGGTGTTCATGTTGCTCTCTGAACAACTGATAAAACTGTACACAAAGTAATCTTCCTCTTTTCACCATCTGTTCATGAAAAAATATTCTTCTGGTGTTTCTGATGTTGATTGCATACCTCTGAGCTCCCACCTGATAAAATTCTAGGGCAACTCAGAAGAAACAATAATATGACATTTTAAAAGGAAGAATTTATGCCAACCACCTTTATCACAGCATCCTAACAGCTCCTGTATCACCATACAGCCCACAGCAATTCTCTCAGCTTCTGCTTTAGAATTCATCAGACCTTGAGTTTCTTCTGTTGTTGTATCTGTTTTCACTAACCCGTCCTAGGAAGAGCCTGAGTCCTTACTTTGAATGGTTATAGTAGATATGATTTCTTCTGATAAGCAATTGTGGGAATTCAGTCTGCTGCAGCACCACACGTTTACTCAGCTTTCTTAAAATCCATCAGTCCTTTCTTGTCAAAACAACTTTGTTGCTATCACTGTTTGGGTAGTGTTCCAGAAAGTACACTAGGCTACTCTGCCTCCCAAGTGATCAACTCATTTACTCGCACGACACTGCTTCCTCTGAACTGGAGTCCAGTCTCACGAACTGGAAGTTCAGTCCTTGCTGTGACGTTGGGTTTGATCATGATTATTTGCTGTTTGGTCTGAAAACCATCACCTGCACATTGAGCTAAAATTACCACAGTACAGCCCTGCCTTTTGTTTCTAATCTGGCTCCTGGTAGTGCAGTTGGAAGTCCTCACCTTATAGGCAGGGAACATTTCTAAAAGCCTCGGGTGAGATAGATTACAATAAGAACATTTGCAAGTCCACTGCTGACAGCAGAGGTCAAAATTGGAATATCTTGCAAACTGAAACAAAATAGGTCCAAAATTCCCCTTCCATAAATGAAGAACACTTCTTACAGTACTTCTGACAGTTTTTCATGTTGTGGGAAGCCTGAAAGGATGTAATCACCAGATGACAGATAGTCCTGCCACAATCGCAGCACAGTGTGTGATGGACATACAAAAGCCAAGAGCGCTCTGCAACAAAGTACCTTGGGGTCAAATCTTCACTCTTCAACACCAAAAGTAGTTACCAGAGAACTGAGGAGACACCAGCACTAGGACAGAGCTTGCTAACAAATTTGCCAGGTAGCAGTACCCTGGCAAAAAACCTTGCAGAACATCCTGCCAGGCTCCCTTAGCACACTAATGGAACCTCTAGACTAGAAATCCAAACCAGTAAGTCAAATGCTTCTCAGGTATTCTGTCAGGGATAAGGTTTACTACATCAGGGTTTGAAAGTATGCAACAAATAAAATGCTGACTGGATAAAGCCCTCATCTATCTGATCTAACCTCACAGATGATGCCACTTTGAACACAAGATCAGATTAGAGACTTTCTAAGGTCCCTTCCAACCTGAATTATGGCACAATTTGATATGTAAGAATGATCATGGCCTCTAATAAGGGAAAAAAAGATGGTAATTCAAAACTCAGTTGAAAAAGGAAAATCAGAGATGACTCAGAAGCTGGAAGAGAAAATTCCATGTATAGCAGCAAAAGTAACTGCAGGTAATCTGCCCTTTGGCAAACCAAAGCCTAAGGCAAGGCCTGTATCAGATTGTCAACATAGGATGAGCTACCTTCCCTCAGGAGGAGCAACAACAGAAGAAAGAATTCTGCAAACTCGTAGTAGCCTTAAAGAAAACAAGGGCAAGACATTTAGAATAGGGAAGAATGATGATTTTCCAGATGGCAATAGCTCTGTGCTTGAGTGGTTAACAGAGGCTTCCACTATGATGGGCTCTGCCTGCTACTCTAAGAGAAATCCTTGCAGAGCGCTAGGAAAAAAAAACTTCTTTGGCCTGAAAAACCTGCAGCCGCTGTTGAAGATGTAGAAGCATTGTCTCAAAAGCCTTGACAACACTGTGCCAAAGAAAGAAAATCCAACAAAAAGTCTTCCAGAAGTAGCTACAGAATGTCATCTTCCCTATAGTCCACAGTGTAGCTGAGAAGGCAATTTCTGGTGCAGCTGCCAACATTACTGCCAATGCTGACAGCTAACCCATCAAGGTGAAATGGTTGGCAAGAAGATATTAAATACACCTCTACAAACTTCTGTGTGTTCCCTGTAAGCATCAGCCATGATCTAGTGCACTGCTTGGCTAGCTCTGGTTTGAAAAGGGTGCTGACTAGTCAAAGTGAGCTGGATCATGGAACAGTAGGAACAGAATTAGAGGAATTTATGAGTTTAGCCCAAGGGTCCAGATTGTAAGCTACAGCCAGTTGGCTTCTGCTATACATTCCAAAACAAACCTTGGGAAAAAAAAATAAACCTCATAATGTCTAGAGCACAACAGCAGGCAGAGAAATATGAAATACTTGCCCAAAATCCTTAACACAGAATAAAGGAGGAAATCCTTGCTGTACAGAAGCAATTATTCATACTATAATGCAAGCCAGTTGGATATAGGGCCACAACAACAGCATGTCATCTAACACACAATAATTAGGAGGCCACAGTTCAGTATGAAATGAACTCTGATCCCCCTCAGACAACTCCACTGACACTGTTGATACTAATTCAACAGACTACACTTGTGGCTGTGTCATTTGCTATTTGACATCCATGCAGCTGTATTCACATAAACCCACTCAGAAGCCTGGGCTGCTCTGAACTCTGTAAAACTGATGTCAAGAGCAGTTGAAAATCCTCAGAGGGCTGACAAGCACCTAAGTGAATTGAAGGTAGGAAACAGCAGTACGCCAGGGACTAATAAAAAGGACAATTAGTAAGAAGAGAAGCACAGAAGCAGCAACCTGAAGCATCAAAAGCCTGTAGTTCTGTGGTTAGAAGTAATGTGTAATTGATGTATTTATTGTTGTTATTTTCTATTCTGGACAGGGATTTCAGTCTCAGTCAATATGTCTGGTCTTTTTATTAACTTTAACTGATTGCCCTTTTAAGCATGTAAAAATGAAGACCTCCAGAAACAAAGAAGCCAGTAGAGTTGTAATAAATACAGAACACTCCTTTAGTATGAGGAGCAAGACTCACCTCTAGTTCCTGTTTGATCTGATTCCATAAGGCCTGACAAGTAACGAACTGCAAATCGGTGTCTCCTGAATCTTTTCTTTCTCCGAAATGAACTATGAGGACAGGAAGCAAAAGCAAGCAAAAATACAGTTGTTAAAACAAAACATGTTTTGTTGAGAAGAAAATTAAGCACCTGACTGAAACAAGAACATTTTAATGCACATGTATAACTGAGGGAGGTGACTTAACCAATACATTAACTGCTGGTATCTGGTAGAATAAGTGAGAGAACAAGCAGAATCTATTGCCAAAGCATGCAGGCAAAAGGTCAAAAACTGGCTTCCATCTCAAATCCCAGATAAGGACAAGGGGCAATGGGTACAAACTGGAACATAAGAGGTTCCAAAGAAATACAAGGAAGAATTTCTTCCCTGTTGAGGTGAGGGAGCACTGGCACAGGCTGCCCAGATGGGTTGTGGAGTCTCCTTCTCTGGAGACATTAAAATGCACCTGGACGAGTTCCTGTGTGACCTATTCTAGGTGGTCCTGCTCTGGTAGAGGGGTTGGGCTGGATAATCTTTCAAAGTCCCTTCCAACCGTAAAGATGCTGTGATTCTGCCCTTCAGGATGACCTTCACAGAAGATAAACATAGCTGGGAGTGAAATGGGAGACTGAATAGAAAGTAGTATAATTGAGTGAGGTTTTTCTCAACGTTTTTCCTCCCACAGTCTGTATTTCCCTCAAAAAGAGAAAAATAAAAGCCCATGCTTGGAAACTTTCTTCTGCTCCCCGCATACATTCGGTAGGCTAGGTGTAGCTTTAAGGCTTTGATAGCATCACCTGGAAGAACACAAAGACTGAAGATTAAGTAAACAGTCTGTTAACTGCTGGCTGTTACAGGGGGACATGAAACAACTCATTTTTTCTAAACAAATGCATGTAGAACAACTTTATTTGCTAGCCATTAGTGTCCATTTGCTGGCCATTAAATGGAGCATCAGCAGTAGTCTGATCTGATCAGCTGAACAAATTCAATCTCCCAAAGCTTTAAAGACATCCAAAACAGTCCTGCAAATGATGAACAAGAGGCATCCCTCACCCCTCATTTTCATTGTTTCACAAGTCTATAGTGGGGTTCAACACTACTATCAACTATCTGTGATGAGAAGTTTCACTACTGAAACTTCACACTTGATAGGTTTGGGCTTCCAAACCAGACAGATGCAAATCAAAGTACCATTTATTTAGAATACCATTCTAATTGAGCCAGCAATGTGCCCTCATGGCCAAGAAGGCCAATGGCAGCCCGGGATGCATCAAGAGTGTGGCCAGCAGGTCAAGGGAGGAGTCCTGTGTCCAGTTCTTGGCTCCTCAGCTCAAGAGGGACAAGGAAGTGCTGGAGAGAGTCCAGCACAGGGCCCCCAAGATGATCAGGGGACTGGAGCATCTTCCTTATGAGGGAAGGCTGTGGGAACTGGGGCTGTTTAGTCTGGAGGAGAGGAGATTGAGGGGTGATCTTATTAACATTTACAAATATCTAAAGCGTGGGTGTCAGGAGGTTGGGGAAGCACTTTTTTCTATGGTATCTAACAACAGGACAAGGGGTAATGGGATGAAGCTGGAACACAAAAAGTTCAATTTAAACATAAGGAAAAACTATTTCACTGTGAGGTGAGGGAGCCCTGGCACAGGCTGCCCAGGGAGGGTGTGGAGGCTCCTTCCTTGGAGGTTTTCAAGACCCGTCTGGACATGTTCCTATGTGATCTGATCTAGGTGACCCTGCTTCTGCAGGGGGGTTGGACTGGATGATCTTTAGATATCCCTTCCAACCCCTACTATTCTATGAAGGGGAAGGAAAGAGAGTCCTGGGAAGAGGGAGCGGTGGGAGAGAGGTTGTAAGATTTGGTTTTATTTCTCATTTCCCTGCTCTGTTCTGACACTTCATTAGTAACTCAAACCCTTTTCTCCCCAAGTCTGTTTTGCCTGTGACACTAATTGCTGAGTGATCTCCCTGTCCTTATCTTAACTCACAAGCCTCTCATTATATTTGTTTCTCCTCTCTCCAGTTTATGAGGGGGAGTGATAAAATGACTTGGGGGGCACCTGACACCCAGCCAGGGTGTCACAAAGTGGCTCATTCAGACTCTTCAGATAGTTTGTCAGTCAGCAAATAATTTGTGATAGCAGGGGAAGGGGTTCTTTTGTAAAAAAACAATTAAAAAATGTGCATAGAGCTATACAATCTTGATTAATGGAAAAACCCACACTTACACTAGCTGACAATTTGCTGGGATTCCTCCCAAGAAATTAGTTTTGAGCAATACTGACATCAAGGAGTAACAGAAATCCTTATGTTGCTATGATAGAATTCAGTCAGATGTGGTGAACCTTCCAGGACTAACTCTTCTCTAGCACAGAAATATATATAAAAATGGACTAACCTGTTTTCTGAGACACTCTTCTCTTCTTGGGACTTGGCTTAAAAACAAAGCAGCCCTAGAGAACAGCAGAAACAAAAATAAACTTCAATACAAGCATCAGTCTGACTGGCTCTTGAGGCCACTTCTTTAATTTCAGTGCTCCACTAAACCAATTATTTGAACTGAACTGCCAGGATCTTATAGATATCAATTTGCACATTGTCCCTTTATATTACAGTTTTAAACTGGAAAACCAGCAGAACCAGTATCCCAGCATATTTGAGAGGAGATTTTTCATCTTTCCTTTACATCCTTCAATTCAACCATCAACTATAAGAGCGGGAGATTGTTCTAACATTTTATAGCCTCCAACAGGAAGGAGGAAATGAAACACGAGGATTAAGACTCAAATTCTGGAAGTTCTTTTTCATTTTCCTCTAGAAAACATGAAATTTCATCTCCCACCCTTCTCAAAGCATAATGTTTTTTAAACAGTTTTAATAATTTCCTATCTGTCAGAAATTCAGTAAGGGTTGGAAGGAAACACACAACTGTTCAAGGTAAGACAATCAGACTGAATCAAACCTGTATTTCTCAACAGAGACGCTCATACAAGCAAAGATTAGTGAACTCAACCTGGGACAGTTCAGCCACTAGCATAAGAATGGTCTAGTAAAAAACAAAACTTCAGATGTATGTTCCATTTTGATCACAGGTACTAATCTGTCAGGTGACTTTGGACATGTTATTTCCTTTCTTTTCAAATGCAAAATTGCAGCACAACAACAATATCAACATCGGCCTCCTCTGAAGGCTGTTGCCTTATGAATTAGAGATGTCTTCAGATATTTTCCATTTCACCTAGCAACCATCTAAAACTGGCTGAACAAACATTGTGGTTATTCTATAGATTCTAAACACTGGAACAATTCCACTACGAAGAGCTATGCCACAGCCTATTTATTTATGCTGCAGTACACTACACACAACGCATCAGAAAAGTAATTCACAAGTGCACAACTGGAATTGAATAAACTAATTATAAATCATTCACAGACAAGAAGAAACAAATCAAACACAGATATTACTTAATGCTTTACAAGCATTGAATCTTCCTGCACTACTGGATGTAGCAGAGGCCAGAAAGCAAAACAGCAGAGAAGGATTACATGTAAGACACAGGAAGTGAGAGGAAGGATGTTTCCCTACCTAAGTAATTACAGGCAACAGCCACTTTTGAAAGGGAAATCCACCTGTTTTGGATTAAGTTTTAACTTCCCTTTACTCCTGAAGGTGATAACCTGCACAGTAACTTACACATCAGAAGACCGAGCTGCACATCACAATCTGGTGACAAAAGATATAAGACACAGGAGTTTTCAGGTGATAAAGCACATACTCACTACTATTGTTGGATATATGACTGAGCAAGGCAGGAAATAACTCAAACGTTCTAACGCAACATGTTAAGCCTTGCTACATATTCACACTCTGATGAATGCACTGTCCCTATTGCCAGCCCTGAGTACAAGACAGATAAAAGCTTTCAACTCAGAAACATGAAGGCAACAGATGAAACTAACAGATGTTTAACAATACATATGCATGACAGCCCTTTTCTTTTTATTTCTCCATTAAATTAGTTTTGGGGGAAGATGCAATAAATGTTTCAACATGGCAGCAAGCAATGACAACACACCTGTAGTGGTTTTGCCTGGGTGAGGTTTTCTGGTAGCAGGGGGGGCAGGGGGACTTCAGGGGTGGCTTCTTTAAACAAAGTTGGCAGAAGCTTCCCCTGTAGCTCACAGGGTTAAGGCCAGTCAATTCTAAGCTGGACCGTGCACCTGACCCAGGCCTAGCCAATTAGTGATGGAGGTAACACCTCTGTGAATAACCTATTTGAGAAGTTGTGGCACAGTTGCAAAAAAAACTGCAGCAGCAACAGGGAGTGAGAATGTGAGAACATCTCAGCAGACACCAAGGTCAGTGGAGAGGAAGGAGGGTGCTTAGGCCCTGGAAGAAAGACTCCCCTGTGCCCTGTGGTGAGGAGGACCATGGTGAGGCAGCTGTGTCCCTGCAGCCCATGGAGGCCATGAGGGAGCAGAGACCTACTCGCAGCCCGTCGAGGAGCCCACGCCAGAGCAGGTGGATGACTGAAGCAGGCTGTGACTCCATGGGAAGCTCACCCTAGAGCCAGATCCTGGTAGTCCATGGGCAGAGAGGAGCCCAGGCCAGAACAGGTTTGCTGTCAGGACCTGTGATCCTGTGAGGGACTCAGGCTGGAACAGTCAATACCTGAAGGACTCTTTGCCTGGTGGGTGAGCCATGTTGGGCAGGGTGTGAGGAGCTGCCCCCGTGGCAAGCCTCATGCTGGAGCAGTTCATGAGGAGCAGCAGCCCATGGGAAGGACCCACGCTGGAGAAGTTGGTGAGGGATTGTCTCCCATGAGAGGGACCCCAGGGTGAGGAGGCCTCACCCTGAGAAGCAGCAGTGGCAAAGTCCATCTGTAATGAACTGACCACAACCCCCATCCCCTGTGCTGCTGGAGGGAGACGAGAGTCCTGGGAAGAGGAGCGGTGGGGGTAGGTGTTTTTAAGACGGTTTTATTTGTCATCTCCCTGCTCTTATTGTTTCTTTAATAAATCAAACCTTTTTCTCCCTAAGTTGAGTCTGTTTTGCCTGTAACACTAGTTGCCGAGTGATCTCTTCTCCCTTACCTCAACTGTCCAGTTTAGGAGAGGTAGTGATTTTATGACTTAGTGGACATCGGGCTAAACCACCATAACATCACAGCTGAAAGTGACAAAACCTACAGCCACCACACTACGGCTCAGCTCTAGGTGCGGTTTTACTTCAAATACGAGTGCTTTTGGTGTGACAACAAGTCAGAAGAGCAAGGTAGGAAGGCTGATCGCTGCGAGAAGAACAAGTGCCCTGGGTAAAGCGGGACCGAGGGGGCCTTAAGGCAGGGACAGAGAGCCAAGACTCGAGAGGGCAGCGGGGAGCCTGGGCACAGGAGATGTCGAAAAGGCAGTGGACGAAGATAGGAAGATGAGCAGACACAGAACGCGACAGAGACAGGGCAGCTCCGCGGGGCAGTTCCTTTGGGCACCCACACGCCGCAGGGACGGCTCCCAGGAGGCCGCTCCGGCCGGACGACGCTCCCGTCCCGCCGAGGCGGAGGGGTGGGCAGGCAGCGCCTTGGGCACGGCACGCCGGCCCCTCGCACCTGCCCGCCGAGATGCCCCCGGCGGCCACCATCTCCGGAGGCAGCCCCCCGCCTCCGCCGCCCCGCGGGCCTGCAGCGAAGGCCGGAGGATGCGACTCCCCCTCCGCCCCCCTCACCTTGGAGACGGAGCACGTGCTCATGTTGCTCCTGTCGCACTCCAGTCCCGAGCGGTCCCGGACGAGCCGCCCGCGCAACGGACGGAGCTGGAGGAAGACGGAGCGCGCAGCCCGGCGCCGGCCCGCGGCTCACGCACAGCCCCGCGAACGCAGCCCGGCTCCCTGCTTGTCCGAGGAACGCTCCCCCCTCCCCTGCGCGGTGGGACAGCCCGCCGCCTCTGCGCACCTCCTCCGCGCAAAGGGAGGTGAATGGGCTCTTCCGCCCTCACCCACCCCCGTCCTGACAATGGTATGAGCCTGCCCGCCCCTGGGCGGGCGGAAAGGCCAAGTGAGGGGGGGGGATGAAGCGGCGGTTATGACCTTCCGCCTGGGACTGCAGCCATGGCAGCCTGTTCCTTTCGGAGGAGCATCGCTTCTCAGGTATGCCGCTCCCTCCCGCGGCTTGCGCAGAGAAGAAGCGCACCATATTCCATGTCCCAAGGGTCCCCTTCGCTCCCTTACCCAGACCGCTTCCCCTCCCCCCTCCCGAGCGGCTTACAGTGGGTCCGACCCGTTGCCAAGGGGTCGGCGCGGGGCTTCCCTGTCCCGCCTTTTCTGTGAGGGGATGGGCGGGAGCGGGAGGTCGCACAGGGTAGAGGCGGGACGGGGCAGCGGGCCCTCGGCGGGAGCTCTGAGGGGACCATGGGAATTCCCTTAAGGCCCATTACACTCGTCCCCGCAGTGAATGAGGAGCCTCTTACTCTTGGCAAGAAGGCAGTTCGCATGTTATTATTGAGGCCCAGACGTGAGATGGGCCTCCTCACCCTCTCCGGGTACCGTGTGGGGGATGAGCTCGGTGAGGTGCAGAGCCTCGATAAGTCGATAAGAACGTGAGGGTTCAAGGGGATCTTTCATGGGTGGAAAAAAAAGAACAGTAAATAGAAAAAAGCAGCAAAACATGGTGCTTTATTTTGCTTTTCCTAAGGCGCCCTCAACATTTCTTGGGTTTGTAGTGCATAATTTCTGTATTGTTTATAATAGTGTTTGCTATCCGAGTAGAAATTTGCTTTCAGACTTGTATGATGCATCCCCCGTGCATGTTTAAACTGGGAAGAGTGTTTTTCCTGTATCTTTTCTTGCTTAAGTCACTTTGTTCTTTATTTCAAATTTAGCTTGCAAAGGTTTTGGATCTACCACCAGAACATTTAATAAAGTCCATATCTGCAGTTCCTGTCTCCAAACAACGGTAGTGTTTACATTGTGTCTTGGTATATTCTGTTGTGTTAATTATGGCAAGAGTTTAACCGGGACTTGAATGCACAAACCCCTGACTTTAGCTAATATAACAATTCAATAGTAAAAAGAGATCTAATTTTAATGAAATCACTGTATATTTTTAAGTAAGCTCAAAGGGTATAATTGCCTCAAAAGCTGTACAAACTATAGACAGTGCTTTAATGGCAAATGTTAAACTATGATCTGCATGTGAAACTACTTTGAAGCAATGTGAAGTTACGGATTTTTTTTTCAGTGTTCCGCTTGAGAGTTGTAATGATGTTAGCATATGTTAATTACCTTTATTCATGACTAATTTGTGTTTATTGTGGGATTCTCATTATATCTACTTTCAGATTGTGTTAGAGCAAAGGTAATATTTGGCCTTTAGGTGCATCTTTCATGTACATATGACTGGGTTATACTTGGCAATTAGATGCCATATGCAGAGTCACAGAATGGGAGGAGTTGGAAGGGACCTTTAGAGATCATCTAGTCCAGCCCTTCTGAAGAAGCAGGGTCACCTAGATCAGGTCACGTAGGAACATGTCCAGGTGGGTTTTGAAAACCTCCAGAGAAGGAGCCTCCCCACCCTCCCTGGGCAGCCTGTGCCAGGCCTCCTCACGTCAACAGGAAAGAAGATTATCTTTAAGTGGAACTTTTTGTGTTCCAGCTTTTGTCTGTTACCCCTTGTCCTGTCACTGAACACTACAGAAAAAAAGTGATGCCCCAATGTCCTGACACCCACTATTTAAATATTTGTAAATATTAATGAGATACCCCCCCAGTCTCCTCCAGACTAAACAGCCCCAGTTCTGGCAGCCTTTCCTCATCAGGAAGATGTTCCAGTCCCCTGATCATCTTGGTCGCCCTGTGCTGGACTCTCTCCAGGACTTCCCTGTCCCTCTTGAGCTGGAGAGCCCAGAACTGGACACAGGACTCCAGATGAGGCCTCAGCAGGGCAGAGGAGAGGGGGAGCAGAAACTCCCTTGACCTTCTGGCCACACTCTTCTTGATGCATCCCAGGCTGCCATTGGCCTTCTTGGCCACAAGGGCACATTGCTGGCTCCTGGTTAGTTTATTATCAACCACCACTCTCAGGTCTCTCCAGCAGGTCACCCCCAGCCTGTACTGGTGCATGGGGTTGTTCCTCCCCAGGTGCAGAGTCAAACCCATCATTTCAACTTTTTTTTCCTGTTTTTCATATGTTGGTTGTTTTTTTTTTTCAGGCGTGTTGCTGATTTCCAGGTTTCTATTGCTTCTGTAACAGAAGTCAGCTCTAGTGATTGCTTAGCCCAAGACCCTTATCTTCAAGCTCAGAAGCTGGCTGAAAGGGTATGCTAATGCACTAATCATATATATATATATATGTATATGTATATACACACAATATACAATAATAAAGTTACAGACTGGAGGTGTAACAGGCATCATAAGGTAAATAGTATTCTTTCTGCAAGCATCTGTTTGGGTCAGAGTAATTTAATGACTGCACTGAGTGTAATTGTACATAGAACCTTCATAGGGAATTGGAGAATCAGTTTTAATTAAAAGTTCATGTGAAATTATTGATTTGAAATAGTTTGAGAATAAATAATATTAATGAAGTTAGGAGAGTATCTAAAGGGTATGACATAGTCTGTACTTTTAAATGACTTTTTAGGAAGATGTTGAGAATGCAGGCATTTGGAAAACCTAAGACTGCAAAATTCATCACTTGAGTGGCAATGGATAAATTTAGCCTGTGGAGCAAACAGGCCAGACTTTCAAATCCGTAACTACTTGAAATTGGGGTTTCTTAGAACAGCATTTTTATTTCAGATGTGTTAGTCTGGGAAATGTCAGTAACTGAGATGTTAAGACTTCAGTACAGCATGCAAAAAGAAGCAGCATGCAAAACAAGATCTACAGAAGTGACACAAACCTGGAAGGATGGGAAAGAAATACAAATTGGAAGAAGTTGGCTTGCATAAAGTTGAACCAAAGTGAGATCAGAAAGGTGATGGTGATGATTAAAGGAAGGCTGGAACTGAAAAAAAAAAACCTCTCCAGTCTAAAAATGTGTTGCTGGTGGCAATGCAGAGGAGTGTGAACTAGGAAACAGTGGCAAAGTTAAGTTGATAAGAGGAACTAGAATAAAGAAAGTGCAGAGGATTCTTCATTTGCATCAGAAAGAGCAAACTTAAGAAGGAATCAGTTGAGTTGCTATGTGACCAGGAGTTGAATAGGACAATTGAAACGAGTTGTAATACTATTGAGAAGCTAAACTGTTTTTCCAGTCCTCCTTCACTGCTGAGACTGTTGAAGAGATCTGTATCTTGGACCCATTCTTGTTAACAGGTGAATATTCTGAACTGATCCTGCACAGGTGTTCAACGAAAAATTCTAAAACAACTAAAAGATGAGCTATAACCATAAAATAATGTAGGTTGGGAAGGACCTCAGAAAGTGATTTGTCCCATTTCTTCAGTGCAGGTTGTTGAGGGGTTTTGGGTGAGGTTGATGAGGACTTTGAAATCCCGTCAGGTGTTGAAAGTCTCCAAGGGTTTCACAGCCTCCCTGGGCACTCCGTTTCAATGACTGTAACCTCCCTCGTGGTACCATTTTTTTCCCCATATGTCTAGTCTGTCACCTTAAAAACAGCTGCTGTTCCCAGTGCTTAGAAAGCTCCAAGTTGTCCCTCTCCTTTATTGTTTGTGGCTCATTAAGTAACCTTGGGACATCTTTACATGAAAGAGCAATTGTAAAGAAGAACAGACCTTCAATAGAAGCCTCCACTCAGGTTAGACAAAGGGAAAAAAATCCACTAATCTCTTAGGAATGAGTTTTTTGAGTAGTGGGTAAAGGAAGATGCATTTAGTATAATTTGTTTAGATTGATCATGTCATCCACAAAGAAGGTAAGCAGCAAGTGTAGAAATCAGCAAAATATGACCACAAATCAAAAACTAGCAGAGAGGCAGAAAAATGTAGGCAGATACCAGGTTTTGGTGTGTTAAACAGTTGATCTGAGTGCCTCAAGGTTCAACAGTGTGTTCTTAGTTGCTTCTGAGGAAATAGATCATGGTATTTGCAATACAGAGGTTTAGGTGAGGCAGAAGAGAATCTTTCCTTGTTGACTAAAATAGCCTAATTAATAAGGCAATGTGATACTAAGTGAAACATTATATCCTCTGATATACAGAGAATTGTCTGTCAGAAGGGTTAGAACTGTCTTGTTTCCATTTGGCTTTTGATTTCATCTGTCTGCCCAATTCTTATTTCAGCTTTGGACTGTTAGTTCTCTGTGAAACAGACATTGTGTTGAGGGGTTTTTATGCCTGTGGATAGCACGGTGGCATTCTAGTCCAAATCTGAGGCATGGGGTGATCTGATTACTAAAGAACCCCGGGACAGCTGGAGGAGAGATGGTTAAAACTATGGAGAGGCCAGATGAACGCTCACATTAAAGAGATGGAAAGTGAGAGATCATGTAAAAAAATGTTTATCAGCAGAAACAGTTGGGAGAAAGTCTGGTGGGAATTTCTGTTTTCTCTCTGCCCTGAAATTTAAAAGGACCTTTTGTAAAATGATAAGGTGGGCAATTTCATTTGTGTAGCTTGTTACTAAACATCCATTCACAAAAACATTTGTTGTTCTTGGCACTTGTGAGGGTTAAAGAGCTTTCACAACTAAGCATGATTTCATCTCTTGGTTAAGTTAGTGTCTAAGCTGGAGACTTAGCATGGAGGTAGGATTTCTTTATGCTGAGCTTCAGCAGAAGTGTATAGCTTGCCTCTCTCAAAAGATACTAACCAAGTGATAAAGTGATTTAGTAATTTTTGTATGTGTTTTCCATCCCTCTTCTTTTTGACACTTTCTCAGCTATGGAAGATGGCTAGTTTAATAAGAAACTCTCAAACCTGAGATCCAAACTCTCAGCCCGTGAGACAGTAAAATTTGTGTAAAGAGGAGGTCAGTATTAGGGATTGGATACCCAAATATCCCTTATGGGTTTAGAATTTTCAAAACAGGGGCCATATTTTAATTATAAATTAATTTTTTAATAAATTGGCCTTAAGCATCTTTATTTTCTGTCACTAGATACTGTAGAACATTACCATTAAAGTCAGAAGCTTCAAGGAACAGCTTTTGTCTCGGGTTTTCTTCGAGGCATTAGTTTTGATTTATTTAGTTTGTTTAAGTGCTGTCTGGTACTGCTGTCAAGCACATCTCAGCTTCTGTGTCTGCAGAAGGACCAACCGCTGCTCCCTGTCCAGACCATACACATACAGGGACTGAAGTGAAGCGTATGTGTGACATTTCAGGCAGAGTTACACTCAGAGCTGTTAAGCATGGATTGGAAATAATAAAATCCTCCTTTTTACAGCAGCATTGATGAAACGATCCATTTATGATTGCTCCAAGCAAAGACCTACCATTTAATTCTTATAGTGAATTACATCAATAGAGTGGGATGAATTACAGCTTTCTATTTTACCTGTTTTCATGTAGAACTACTGTTTCATTTTGTTCTTTCAGCTCAAATGTGATGCTGTAGTGAGTGAAATCAGTGCTGGTCCAGGAACAGTGAACTTTAAGATAAACAGGGAATTATTAGCAAAGGTGAGTGCTGAATTTCAGGTCTGTTAAGGTAAAAAAATTCTTCAATGTCAAACTAAAAAATACTTTCTTGTTGTCTTAGGTATTTTCTATGTAAAATTGTTTCTTTTTTAAGTTCTCCTCGGGGATCCCTGTTGCTGATTTGTTATGTAGGCCTAGAATTTGGAGTGAGGCTCAGGAAAGATTATGAGGAAACAAAGTATTTACCATTCACTGATAACGATAACTCCTTTTTCTTCTCTCTTTCTACTTGAAAGCAAGCAGAATGCAACCTTATCTAGGTGGACCTGCTTCTGCAGGGCGGTTGGACTAGATGATCTCTAAAAGTCCCTTCCAACCCTACCATTCTATGATTCTATAAAAAGGCAGGCTTGACATCTGCTTTGTATTTCTACAATACACCACTCAAAAGTTTTGATCTTGCATGTAAAGATTTGTTTAAAATTGAACAGGATGATGAAAAGATACCTGAAATAAAAGTATTTGATAGCATTACATACTTTGCTGTGGGGGGAAAAAAAGGAAGATGTATTCCTCAAAGTCCAGTGCCTGACTGAACTTAAACTTCATTTGTTAAACCAATAATTCAGCAGTCTCAAACGTACTGTCTCTGGATTATTTGCCAGAGCTTCCTAAAGCTAAGTGGATGGCTGGTCCTGTTAGACTGGGATGTGAATGAAAGCTTTGCTAAGCCAGTTCAACTAACTTGTGGAGGAAACTACGTTGTATGTTTTTCATGGCCTTAATCTATAGGTTTAGCAGCTCTTGTAGAAATGATATTGTGGTTTTAGACAATGAACCACATGTGAATTAGGGACAAGAAATTGGATTTTACCTGGTACTCGTAAAGCTGTCTTCCTATCAGGATTTCCACTGAGTCAACTGGGCTTGTAGTCTTCTCTCCCTAAATGGTCAGACCCTTTCACAGAATCTCAAGGGCTGGAAGGGACCTCGAAAGATGATCCAGTCCCACCCCCCTTGCCACAGCAGAACCACCTAGAGTAGGTCACACAGGAACTCCAGGTGAGGTTTGAATGTCTCCAGAGAAGGAGACTCTACAACCCATCTGGATTGCCTATTAATCAGCTTTACCCAGTTAATTTTCGATTAGCTATTTATTATCAGTCCATCTTGGTAAGAACACAGCAGTTGACTATTCATTGAAAGAGTAGTTTCAGTGGTAAATTTTATTCATATGCAGGACTTCACAAGGTGCTTTATCCTTAGGGGTTCAGTCAGTTTAATGATTCAAGCAAAACTGTGTGAGTGGCCTAGTAGAGTTTTGCTGGAAAAAATGTGGAATTAGAACATTTAATTTTGTATTATGACACCGAGGAGAGAGGAGGAGATAAAACCTAGCTGTAAATTTCCCTAATGAGGAGTCTGTGGGTAAATTTGACAATTTGTGTGTGTGTTTCTACCTTACCTTCTCAGGTGCCATAATAAGAAAACAAACTTTTTTCTACAAGTGACATTCCTTTATTAAAAAATAAATAAATAAAATCAGTATCTATTGCAGAGGAATTTAAAGTGACTTTGGGGGGGGGAGGGGGGAAGAAAAGTTTCCACTGAATGGAGATTTCCAGTTCCATTCACACTGTTAAAGGCCTCTATTATCTTCAGGAAGTTTGTCCAATACATACAGCTTCATATATTAGGTTTTGTAGTGTATTGGCATCTGTGTGACAAACTGAAGTTTGTAGGGTATGTAAAGGGACTAACTTTGCTGTATTATTGATAATGTAGTAGGCATAGGGTTCCTCTTCCCACAAACTGTTCAAACTATTGAGGTGTTTTAAGGCATTTTACACAGGTCTCCATACTTTCTAAGTAGATGCATTTTTGTACAGATCCTTCACAATGTCCTTACAGACTTGCAGGTGAAGGAAAGGACACAAGGTCTTTGGACACATGAGAATCATAGAATCATAGAATGGTAGGGTTGGAAGGGACCTTTAGAGATCATCTAGTCTAACCCCTGTGCAGAAGCAGGTCAGCCTAGATCAGGTTGCAGAACACAGAGTAACAAGTGTTTTCACACAGTCACACCATAGTGGGGGTGGGCAGGGCCCTGCAGAGCTGCTCCAGCCCAAGCCCCTGCTAAAGCAGATTCCCCTTGCTCAGGGGGCACAGGAACGTGTCCAGGTGGGTTTTGAAGACCTCCTGAGAAGGAGCCTCCACACCCTCCCTGGGCAGCGTAGGGCAGGGCTCCCTCACCTCAGTACCAAAGGAGTTTCTCCTCCTGGGCCAGAGGCACTGCCTGTGTTCCAGCTTGTGCCTGTTACCCCTTGAACTGCCAAATGGCTACCACACAACAATCACTGACCCCATCCTCTCCACACCCACCCCTTAGGGACTGATAAGCATTGCTGAGGTGCCCCTGAGCTCAGGCTTCTCTTCTCCAGGCTGAACAGCCCCAGGGCCTGCAGCCTTTCCTCCTCACACACATGTTCCATTCCCTCAGCATCTTGGTGTTCCTGCACTGTCCTCTCTCCAGCACTTCCCTGTCTCTCCCAAGCTAGGGAGCCCAGAACTGGCCACAGGACTCCAGATGAGGCCTCCCCAACTATGGCAGAGCAGAGCAGAGGGGCAGCAGAACCTCACTGGCCCTGCTGCCCACACTCTCCTTGATGCCCCCAGGCAGCCATTGGCTTCTTGCCCACAAGGGCAGGTTGCTGCTCATTTAATTTCATGCTCACATTCAATTTTCTGCCAACCCCCTGAACTCCTAGCGCTTAAAAACCCAAAGAACAGCTGGTTTTTTTAAGTAGCCAAGATAAGAAGTGTCCAGTCACTTGAGGATTGAATAATTGAATGGCACTAGAGGAGTAGAAAGCAAGGCTGATTTTGGTGCCTAGAAAAACCTAGGAGTTTGAGTAGAACGTGAGTGTATTCAGTTTTCCTGTTATAAAGTCACTTGGTAGTTCTGAGGAGGCTTAAATTCTTGCAAGTATCTCTTGGTTTTTTTGTTTCCTTGCTGTATATACATGCTCTCTTCTAACAGGAAACTAAAAGAACATGAGGCAGATACTATTCCTAAAAAGCATTAATGAAGAAATAGAGTAGTCATTGATGTAAGTGGAAAAAGGTAGAAACATTAATATGTCTCATTTTGTAGGATTAACTGTTTATACAACTGAAATGAGAAATAGCCAAGCCTATTTTGTCTCACTAAACCGCTGGGTTGGACCAAGATGACCTGGCTGTGCTGTGCACAGCAGGTGTTCCCTGTATGTTACTCCAAGACAAACTCCTTGGATATAGGATAGGAATTTCAGAGAAATGACCAAACACCTCAAAGTATGCCTAGATAAGATGTATTCATGGGAAGAAAATGCTTTTGAGGAAGCTTAGAGAAACACTGTGTAGCTTCTTTTATTAATTAAAAATAATTTGCAAAAGCACTGAGAACATTTGGCTGCACAATGAGGTGAATTCTGTAGTGAAGTTTGATGCTCATAAGCTCTCCTACTTTTTCATCTACATCTATGGTCTAGTTCTACAAGGTACTCTCTATTTTAAAATGTGTTATCTGAATTAGGGTAAATGAGGGTCCTGGCTAGCATAAGGTAACACTCCTATTTACATGAGAGCTCCTCACGTTACATGAGGTAACTGTACTTAGCCAAAGTTTCCTTTCCTGTCCACTAATTACCCCCAGGTTGCTCTCTTGCCCTTTCATTTTATGTAAGTAAAAAATCATTAATAGTTGCAAATATCTAAGTGGTTGATGTCAGATGGTTGGGCATCACTTTTTTCTCTTGTATCCAGTGACAGGACAAGGGGTAATGGGATGAAGCTGGAACACAAAAAGTTCCATTTAAACATAAGAAAAAACTGTTTCCCTGCTGAGGTGAGGGAGCCCTGGCACAGGCTGCCCAGGGAGGGTGTGGAGGCTCCTTCTCTGGAGGTTTTCAAAGCCCTCCTGGACACGTTCCTGTGTGACCTGATCTATGTGGACCTGCTTCTGCAGAGGGGTTGGACTAGACAATCTTTAGAGATCCCTTCCAACCCCTACCATTCTATGATTCTATGATTTTAGTAAAAATTAGGCTTTCCAGTTCCTTTTTTTCATCAACTCCAGCCCTGATTTTCACCAGAACTCTGCCTGCAATTCCTCTCCTTTAATTGACCAGATACAGCTTTCAAAAGTTAATGACATTTTCATCTGCATGTGAGATCTTGTTTGCTTGGCAGCCCAGCCATATAATTACTAATGTGAAGAATGGCTGTGGGATCAGTTTTTTGTGTGGTTGGTTAACTCTTTTCCTGATGATGTTTTGTGCAAACATATTTTCTTCCTTGGGGTTTAGACTGTGTTGCAGCAGGTGTTGAAAGACGGCTCAGAGTATGGAGTAAAAAGTGAGCTTTTCTCCAGAGTTCCTAGACAAAAGACAGTGATTGATTTCAGGTAAGCACATGTGATAAGTCCTTTGAGACAATTGCTCTTTGATATTTTGCTGATTGATATTCATTGCTGTAATGTATGATGCCTCTTAAGTTAAATCATATTATCATAGCATGGTAACCATAGAATATTTATGGTATTATATTCAGCTATATTTGATACTCCAGAACATTTGCCACGTAGAATACTAATTACATTTAGGAAGTTGAGGCTTTTTTCTCAGAATATATTCTTGATATTTAAAGTGTTCACACTGCCCTCTCCTAAGAATATTCTCATTTAGTGCATAATAGCATTCAGATTTTAATTAGCCTTCTTTTATTTTGTTATCAAGAAACATGATCTGAATTTTCTACCACCAGCCTATTTTTTTTTTTCAGCTTAATACCTTCCTTCCTGACTCATTAAAGCAGCCAGGCATTTGTCTTGCTAAATCTCCTCAATTGTTAGCCCCAGCATTTCTGTCCAGTGTTTACAGTTCATGAAGTGATAAGTCGCTGACTCAGATCTCTTTATGTGTAAAGATTTTTCTTCACTTATGCTCCCTCTGCAGGCTTCCATAAACATGGAAAGTAAGCACTTGGCTTTAGTTTTAAGGGTGATTTTCCATAGCTGAATTTCAGGGCAAACACTTGTTGGATACAGGGTGTTTTGGGGAGGTGCATTTTCGGTAGAAGACAATGTGATTTTTAATTAATGATTCCAAGTCCCCTCTCCTGTTATCAGATTGATCTCTAATAAAGGTATGAGGAGAATGGTCCATATATCTAAAACGTTACAAAGTGAGAAGGTGATGTAGGTCCTTTGTCACTAGTGGAGCTGGGTTTGGGAGGCTCTTTGTTGTGGAGTTGTTTGTGATTTCTTTTTCCTTGTAACATTGTCTGTTAACTGATACAGGAGGAGAAGGTGGTTGGATAGGAAAATTTGCTGTCTAGAGCACAAGGTAATTTTTAAGGGAAAACTGAAAATAGTGCTTAAATTTCAGTTGTTCTGCTACATGCATGAGTTGAATTCTTTTGATTTGGTGATCTGAAAGTCTTGATTGAACATTGAACAAACATCCTTTGTGAAAATTTCTTCCAGCTCCCCTAATATTGCCAAAAAGTTTCACATAGGACATTTGCGCTCCACAATAATAGGTAAGTACACATTTCAGTGCCTCCAAAAAGGGTGGCTTTGCCTTCCTGCTTCACCTGACAGGGGAGCTCTGCTAACCATACACTCTTCCAGCAAAGTGGAAGTGTCAGGGTTGACTTGCTAATTAAAAACCTTCTGCTCTTTACGCAGTGAAGAAAAGAGAGTGTTGTGTTGCTGACAGATTCATTGAGTCACACGTAATACAGTTTTATGCCTCTGAACGTTAAATAAAGTAGTTTAAAATTGTTCTGCAAAGACACTCAGCAGTTTTCATTGAGGTGTTATGAGAGTCCTTTGGATTTTGAATTTCCAATTGCATAGCAGTCAAGATAGCTGTGTCTTGGTGACTGTCTTGCAAAAAGCTTGCTTTTATATGTTAATTGCTTCATGTCAGTATTACTGACACAATTGCTGTAATTTGTAATGAAAGGATTAATAAGTGTATTGTGCAGTACTCTGATGTCACATGGAATACATTATTTGTCCTTCTTTTCCCTCTCTTACAAGAAAAACTGAGAAGTTACTAGTGGAAGATCCTACAGCATCTGTGCAGCAGTATTAGTTTTTGATGATATGTAATGTATCATATGTAATTATTAATTACATAAAGTTAATAATTCCACCTCTTCGTGGACTTATAGTTGAGATAAATTACATATTTTGGGCTCTTTCTGGTCCTTTTTTGGATCCTTTACTATAGAAAAAAACTACTTCAAAAATAGTTCTGTAGATCAGTGTTTGTCCAACAGTAAGAGAATGAATTGGCTGAAGAGAATGGAATTGAAAGTAATTGCACACTATAGTGTGGTGTTACAGTAACAGAAGAAGAGGAAGCTTTCTGCATCCTTTTACATCAGCATTTTAGTTAAAAGGTATCCTTGAAGCACAGGAAAAAAGGAAAAGGTGAGAGTATTTCTTCTTGGCAGTTGTATGGTTGTAGCTGAGCTGAGGAGCAAGAGGAAGGGGTTTTGTTGCAGTTACAGAACCAAGTTGTGCTTGCACGATACAGTAAGTTTGGGGCATGTCAGACACTTAGTGTGTTAAGTGCAGAGCTCAGTGGTGCTCTGGCAGTATCTAGAGATTCAAAACTTCATTTTCTGTCTTTAACATCACAGTTAACAGCAATTTGTGAGTTCTGAGGCTTGCTTAACCTCCTGGTATGAGGTTTCCTGACCATGATGGGAATTATATATCCTGCCTCCTATTTGTGATAATACAAGATCTTAGCAAAGTGTTTTCCATGTTCTTACACTGAGCAGTGTGTGTGTGCTCACACATGTGTGTGTTTTCATCACTATTGTATGACACATAACACCTTTCAAATGCACAGTGTTTCTTTTCCTGCTCAGAACACTACTGCTTTTAGTTGTGAAGTATTTTAGCAAGTTCTGTGGGCTAGTTCATCTGTTTTCCTTCTCATTTTGAATACAAAGCTAGAAAACTGTTTTGTTGGGATGAGAGGTCACCTCCAGTTGAATAATAATAATAATACCAATTTTCTTTCTTTACTAGGGAATTTTATAGCAAATCTCAAAGTTGCACTGGGACATGAAGTAATAAGAATAAATTACCTTGGTGACTGGGGCATGCAGTTTGGTATGTATTAATATTTGTTTCTCCTGTTCTCTTTTCTCCTGTATAATATGATCTGTGTCTCCAGCTTCAATTTTTTGCAGGCCCATGTGATTCACTCTGGGCTCGTGAAGAGTAGTATTTTGTTTCCACACATGTAATGTGTACTGAATCTCCTTAAAATATGAACAAAACAGTCCAGACTGATTTATCTGCAGTATGACCTATACTACTGTACATGGAATAACAGGAGGACATTTACCCAAAAGTCCCTCTGACCTTCAGTAGTTCCTCTCTCAGATTGCAAATGTGTGATTTGGGGTTGATTTTTAAAGGGCAGTGTACATTTTTTTTCTGAGTGTGCTGCTTATACCTTTGGAGCTTTCTTAGCTGAGCAGACTTCTGTTGCTGTGTCCAGACAAAATGCATGCATATTACCATAGCTGTTGCATGTCTGCCGTGTTCCTGTCTTCCTTATTCAGATTTTGCATTTGTGACAGATATGGAACAGTAAGCTTGCCAACATAACCTGTGCTACACCTGTACACACAGCAAGAGAGAATAATTGTAACAACATTTATATTTTATGCTTGATTGTCTTTGTGTGCCTTTATCTGTTGTTTTTTGTTCCCTCTGGAAACTAGTTTATTATTCATAGAGCATAATCAACTGGCATAGTGATTGTATTTTGGCAGGCTGAGGCCCAGAGAGTGTGTATTCTTAAAGATATCCCAAGGCATCCCCCAAAATACTCAATTTCCCTTTAAAGAGAGATGTGTAAGTGGAGAATGTGCAGGTGAATAGGCCTTAGAAGACTGACAGTCTTCCTTGCACATACACACTCCTGCCTCTTTTGAATCACAGAATGTCAAGGGCTGGAAGGGACCTCAAAAGCTCATCCAGTCCAACACCCCTGCCAGAGCAGGACCACTTAGAGTAGGTCACACAGGAACTCGTCCAGGTGGGTTTGAATGTCTCCAGAGAAGGAAACTCCACAGCCCATCTGGGCAGCCCCTTCCAGTGCTCCCTCACCTCAACAGGGAAGAATTTTTTCCTTGTGTTTCTTTGGAACCTCTTCTGTTCCAGCTTGTACCCATTGCCCCTTGTGCTACCATTGTGCTGAGAAAATGATAATGTCTATTAAATAAGGAAGAACTGAAAAATCCTCTCATGTGCAGCCTAGCATGAGTTGGTAATTATTCCCTGACAGAGATCATTTATGTCCTATTGTTGGATTGATAAACATCCCTTGTATGTATCAGTTGACCATCCACAGGATTCGCAACTTTGTTGATTTCTGATATTAATCCTGCATTTTAAATTGGTTGATATTCTCGTCACCTTTTCTAATTCCCCACCCAAAGGTGGTTTTGACATATTTTTAAGCATTTAAAAGAAGGCAGACATGCCTACTTCTTTATTCTTGAAATCTGGAACATCTGTGAAAACTACAAAACTCCCTCACATCTTTTGCAGTGAGTTCTGAAAAATGTCTGCATATTCATTTTGAAATGGCAAACAGAAATTGCAATACCTATTAGTACCTATTAAGCAGTCACTTTTGCACTTAATGCTTCCCCCTCCAGTTTTTCTGGCACCACTCTTTATGGGGACATCAACGAATAAAGGATGGGTGTTAGGAGAATGGAGCCAGGCTGTTCTCAGTGATGTCCTGTGATAGGACAAGGGGCAATGGGTACAAGCTGGAATATAAGAGGTTCCAAAGAAACACAAGGAAAAACTTCCTTGTTCAGGTGAGGGAGCACTGGAAGGGGCAGCCCAGAAGAGAAGTCTCTTTCTCTGGAGACATTCCAAACCCATCTGGATAAGTTCCTGTGTGACCTACTCTAGGTGATCCTGCTCTGGCAGGGGAATTGGACTGGATGATCTTTTAAGGTCCTTTCCAACCCTTGAGATTCTGTAATTCTGTGAATCAACTTTATGAACAGAGTTAGGTTAAAATCTTAGCTTAAAAACACTGCTTTTACTCCATGTATGTACTGAGATTCAGCAGTGTGGATGACTAAAGTATATTCAGTTCTACTAATTTTCCTTCTAGAGTAAATTCCTGAGGTTTAGACATTGAATAAAACATTCTGATGACTAGAAGGAGTGATACAATATTTTTTTCCTTTGTTCAATTATTTCTTCCACAGCTCATCCATTTCGTGATCCTGTTTCTGATCAAACACTACTTTATAGCAGAGCTTTGTTCCACTCAAGATTAATTTCAAGGGTATTGAATACAGGATGAGTTCACCTAAAATTCAATACATTTCCTCATTGCATATTTCATTTGTTATTCTCCCTTAGGCATCATTTTATCACTGTGCTATTGTATAATGAATGTGGCAACGACCGTTAAGCAACAAAATGCAGTGTGGTTAAAGGGCTTCTCAGCCAACCTCATTCACAGTGTCTTTGCTGATACTAAATTGTACTCCTAAGCCTGAACATCAGGAATTTTATCCTGAAGGGATAAAATCCACAATACCTGTTATTTATCTGTGTACCTGTTGTCTAGCACACAACTGTTAGAATCATGCTTTTGACCTAGTAGTTCCAGCTGTTTGTTTCAACATAGGTGCTTCTTTCTTTATTTGAGCTGGCTCAGCTCAAATATATGACAGGTTTTATAACAAGTAATACAGTCATGCTTCACAAAATTATAGCATAGGATTATTATTCTAATGGTGCTTTTCCAGAAGCAGTGCTATAATTAACAATCTGTCAGCATTTCTATTGGAACTGCTATTGTTAAGGGCTTTAAACTCGATAACTGAAAACATGTTTTGCTGAAACATGGCAGAGAAGTCCTCAACCTCTAGGCAGTTTTTTGGGCATGTTTCTTAAGGTAACAAAGCCCATGCAGTCATACTGTCTGTCCATTTGTCTTTCTGTCACTCTGTTCCTAATAAATTTTAAACCCATCGGCCAACTTCAGCCAGATCTGACAAAGAAAAATGTCTCCAAGGGAACCACTTGGCACTTTGGCAGCTGAGTAGGGATAGAGATACCGTGTAGTGCCCTCTGGGAGAGAAAGTTAACTTCTGTGTTTAGCCTGCTGGCTAACCAGTCAGCACATATAACTCAGAATCAGTCCCAACACATGCTGCATCTTGCCAGTAATTGGAGAGCATGAGGGCTGGGGATAGTTTGGGGGAAAAAAGAAAGGTGTAGGATGTGTTTGGGCTGACTAAAAACTGGCAGTCTTGCTGGAGATTGGAGTGTGAAGCCAGCATTGGAAAGGGAAATGTGTAGGTATGCTGTTATCTAAGATCATTAGGAAAGTAACTGCTGATTACTCACAGAGCAAGCTCTTCTTGAAGAAATTCACTTTCAATAGAATGACTGCTTTTATTTCCTAAACACTAACTTGGTTTTTCTTACCTAAATCTTCCATGGCTTCTATCACATTCAATGTTTCCAAGGGAAAACTCTCTCCAGGGGGACCTTATATCAGCCTTCCAGTACCTGAAGGAGCACCTACAAGAAAGCTGGAGAGGGTCTTTTTCAAGAGCACATAGTGATAGGAAAAGGGGTAACAACTTTAAACTGAAAGAGGAGACGTTTAAATTGCATATTGGAAATAAATTCTTCCCTGTGAGGGTGGTGATGCACTGGAACACATTGTGCAGAGAGACTGTGGGTGCCCCATCCTGGAAGTGTTCAAGACCAGCCTGGATGGGGCTCTGAGCAACCTGGTCTGGTGGAAGGTGTCACAGACCATGGCAGGAGGGTTGGAGAGAGATGACCTTTAAGGTCCTCTTCAACCCGAACACTTCTATAATGAAAAGGGAAGTTCTTGAGACTGCTAATTGTTCAGTTGCAGAGGGCTTTTCAAAGGGATACCCGCGTATCTATTCCTCACATGCTATCTTCACATCAGTCCTGGTCCTTGTCAGCTCAGAGGAAGGAGATGGCCTTAAAAGCAGCTTCAGGAAATCTAAGAGGGTACAGGGTTGATATTGCTTGATTACTGAGGGAGTCAAATGGACTCTTTTGATTTAGACAAAAGGATTGGGATTTGGATCTTGCCCTTTCAGATGGCTTTTGGAAAGTGCTGGAGCCAAATTGGACATGTGAAAAAAGCTGCATGTTTCCAGCATGTAGCAAAAAGTTGCCTTGAAAATATTGTCTGAGTGGTATGTGGAATACTGTGTTATGTCCTGTTTCTGTTGTCCTTGAAATTAAAATACTGTTAAGGGAGGAAGCAAAGCAACGAGTTTTGAGCATATTCTGTTGCTGGACAATTTCCACTGTAGGGCTTCTCATTTACATCTGATTTCTCATAAAAGATACTTTTCCTACAAGTCCAGAAAGACAAATTCCATTTATGAGGAACTGAAAAATCAGTGCAATAGTTCTTACTAGTTTCTAAGTATTACAGTTTTGGGTTTTTTCATGCATTGAAATACTAAGTTATACTTTTGATTTGGTTTTTTTTGTAGCGTACACTTTTATGTTGTTCGAAACTGTAAAGCGTTTCTTTTATTGCATACAATGTTAAGACTAGATTTGCATATGAAAACAACTTAACAAAACAATATAGGCTGGGCTATTGTCTAATACTGTATTTCATTGTTCTTCAAGGTTTGTTGGGTGTTGGTTTCCAACGCTTTGGCAACAAAGAAAAGCTAGAATCCAGTCCTTTGCAACACCTTTTTGAGGTAAGTTCAGAGAAGACCAACTTGAGAAGAGAGTCAGTTTAGCTTAGGTGTCAGTTTTGTACAGAATGGCTTGTCTTCAGAGTCATGTTGGATTTAAATGACCTTGCTTGAAAGAGCAATGTCACCCTGGGACATGGCAGCAGATGTGGAGCATCTTTCTTCCTTATGAGGAAAGGCTATGGGAGCTGGGGCTGTTTAGTCTGGAGAAGAGGAGACTGAGGGAGGATCTCATTAATATTTACAAACATCTAAATGGTGGGTGTCAAGAGGCTGGAACGTCACTTTTTTTCTATTGTATCAAGTGACAAGACGTAAAAAAAACCTATTTCACTGTTGAGATGAGTGCCCAGGCTGCCCAGGGAGGATGTGGAGTTTCCTTCTCACGAGGTCTTCAAGCCCCACCTGGACACATTCCTGTGTGACCTGATCTAAGTGAACCTGCTTCTGCAGAGGGGTTGGACTAGATGATCTCTAAAGGTCCCTTCCAACCCTACCTACTTCTATAGTTCTTTTAAAAAGAAAATTTCCATAGCATGGGTTCTGTATAAATCAATATGTTGACCTTTTCAGCCATCTTTGCACCTTCCATTTTGGTCAAGACTCAGATACAAATATGTTTTTTGCATAATTTTTGCATGATAACACCAAAGACTGGGGACAGGGGCAGTTTGAATGTGTGAAACTACAGATGGAGGAAGGGGAGCATTGTTCTTGTTCTCTCTACTAGAAATTTCTTTTTGTTGGCAGAACTAAACAAACATTAATCTTTGAGGCATGTCAGCAGTATTGCCTATTAAAATCTTTCAAAGTCTTGGGACATAAAAGTGGGGGGGAAAGTGCAAGTGTTTTGCTGTGGAAGCTTTTTTGTGGGCAGACCCCACTCAAGCAAGGTATTGTTGTCAAACTCAGTGTCTGAGTTCCTGTGTGACCTACTCTAGGTGGTCCTGCTCTGGCAAGGGTGTTGGACTAGATGATCTTTCAGGGTCCCTTCCAACCCTTAAGATTCTGTGATTCTGTGAACATTGTAGGAGTGAAGGTTTTATAATTATTTCTGTTTTATCATGATTGCCATGATTTTTTTCAAGCTGCCTTATGGAAAGCAAGGAATCATTGTCTAGGCAAATATTTGGCATTTAGAGATAAAGGAATATGTTAAAGAACAGGAGAGCCAAATATTGATGTACACAGCTCAAGTTGGCTGATCACACAATCTCAAGGGCTGGAAGAGACCTTGAAACATCATCCAGTCCAACTCCCCTGCCAGAGCAGGACCACCTAGAGTAGGTCACACAGGAACTCGTCCAGGTAGGTTTGAATGTCTCCACAGAAGGACACTCTACAACTGCTCCATCTGAGCAGTTGTTCCAGTGCTTCCTCACCTCAACAGGGAAGAAGTTTTTCCTTGTGTTTCTTGGAACCTCTGCTGTTCCAGCTTGTACCCATTGCCCCATGTCCTGTCATTGGCCATCACTGAGAACAGCCTGGCTCCATCCTTCGGACACCCATCCTTTATATATTTGTAAACATGAATGAGGTCACCCCTCAGTCTCCTCTTCTCCAAGCTGAAGAGCCCCAGCTCCCTCAGCCTTTCATCATAAGGGAGATGCTCCGCTCCTTTCATCTGATACAAGTGTTTGTTATGCTTTTAGCAAACTGGCTGCATATGTCTGTGTCTAGGCCCATGTTGATGTTTGTACACTTGACTTCAGCCACAGAGACAGCATTAGTCTGGGTGCAGAGCACTAGGAGGAAGTGACTGTTGGATCAGAACTGGTTTTGTTTTTCCTTTGAGCTTGCAAAAATTCAAGGCCATTTAGAATTTTACTCCTTCAACTGCTACATCATTTTTTTGTTACAAGTATGAATTCTGTGTTCCTCTGTGGAAAAGTCTCTGGTTTAAAAGTCTGTGATGGTTTCCCTTTAATGCATAAAACAGTTCTGAATTTTACTGCTGCAACTGTTTCAAGATTATGGAGGAAATGATAGTGACAGCAATAAGGAATTATGATATTATTCTTGTTTCAAGATAAGCTGCACTTTTTCCTACTGGAGTTTGGACTATTCGTTCCTCATTTAAATGGGAAATGTGTTCCTTTAGCATGTCTTTAAAATTTTGACACTGCAAAGGTAATTTTAAACTGGATTTGTATTGTTATTGTAAAACTTAGCGTATTTTTGTTGGAGGAGAGGATTATACTTCAACATTGTCACTGCCATTATGTTTTAGGTGTATGTGCAGATTAACAAAGCAGCAGAAGATGAGAACACAAAAAAGCTGGCTAAGGATTTCTTTAGGAAACTGGAGGAACATGATGAGCAGACATTGTCACTTTGGAAACAATTTAGAGACTTGAGCATTGAGGAATACATCCGAATTTATAAGGTACAAATCCTACCCTGCTTTTTGTGTGTTACTGGTAAAATGTTCTCTTTTCTCTGTTGCTTCATCTGTTGAATTGACAGTTCACAGTGCCTCTCCACCCAAGAGGGTGACAAGCAGTGAGCTGACTTGGGAACAGAGGCCGCTGTAATCTTGAGTTCATTGTCTATCCAGTAAACATTACATTGTTCTGGGGAAGATGTTTCTCAGTATACCAGGTTATGCCTTGTTCTGTTTGGAAAAAACATGGTAGTTGATTCAACACCCAGGCAAGCCACCACTTTAGTTTCTGATTCCCTAGATACAGGGAAGGACAGGGAAGTGCTGGAGAGAGTCCAGCACAGGGCCACCAAGATGATCAGTGGACTGGAATATCTTTCATACAAGGAAAGGCTGCAGGAACTGGGGCTGTTTAGTCTGGAGAAGAGGAGACTGAGGGGAGATCTTATTAACATTTACAAATATCTAAAGAGTGGGTGTCAGGAGGTTGGGAGATCTCTTTTTTCTATAGTAGCTAGCAACAGGACAAGGGGTAATGGGATGAATCTGGAACACAAAAAGTTCCACTTAAATATAAGAAAAAAACTATTTCACTGTGAGGTGAGGGAGCCCTGGCACAGGCTGCCCAGAGGGGTTGTGGAGTCTCCTTCCTTGGAGGTCTTCAAGACCCACCTGGACATACTCCTATGCGTCCTGATCTAGGAGAACCTGCTTCTGCAGGGGGGTTGGACTAGATGATCTCTAAAGGTCCCTTCCAACCCCTACCGTTCTATGATTCTATGATACATTTTGTTTAATGGTGTCCATGTAATTGGCCTTCCCTTCTCAGAAGTTCTGAAGCTAGGACTGTGGTGCTAAGCAACCAAGCAAATCACTGTTAGATAAATATTATTCAGCTTTGCTTTATCTTTGAAGTCAGCAACAACCTGCTAAATTTAACAGTAATAAATTTTATTGGGAGATAACACTGCTTTCACATTTCTGAGCTAATGTTAACATGCAGAACTGTGTATGTTGCATATTAAATTGAGTGTAAGTAATTATAGCAGCAGGAGTTTACAATAGTAATCAGTGTGTGAGTTCCCTGTAGGTTGAGTTGAGCTAATCCACAGCCATCTGTTGCATACTGCAATGGCAAGAACGGAGCCAGTGCCCGCTGTTTCGTGGGAGATGTTTGTGCCACTGACCAGAAAATTCAGCTCATGAATTTGGAAAATAGGTGTGAAATGGAACTTCTGTCACTGAATCTAGTCTCTTGCCATTAATGTCATGTAATCTTGCTGAGTCCATCTGAAAACCAGCTCGTGTTTCTCTTTCCCATGTTCTTCCACTGAAATCCTGGAACAGGTGCCCAGTTTTGATGAACTTAGACATTTTTTTTTTTCTAATTGGCAGCTCCAAAGAATTTGTTACTCAGTTTATACCACTTCCTTCTTCTGGTATTGTTCTTTACTTAAACTTGCACTTTTCTGTCTCCTTCCTCTCGATGTATTCACGTCTTCTTTCAACCTTGATTGCAAAGTTAAAAGAGAAATGGCCTGCCCCTTCCTTAGTAATCCAGATAACCTGGCTGTGCTTTAATTTCTTCTCTGAAACATCACTACATTCATGCCAAGTACTCAAGATCTGTAAGTGAGGCAGAACCTTGGCAGTTCTGGTAGGAAGCTGACCTGTTGAGCTGTGTGTGCAGCTCATCATTGATCACCTGATGACTGCTACAGCTCTTTCCCAATTCCTTTCCAAACTAGTAAGTATCAAGCTGATGGACTGACAGCTTTGTTGCTCTTGATTAAAAAAAAAATTGTCTTTTGTACCATTATATTTTACCCAGTTTTGACACTTAAGGTCATCCTGTATCTCCTAGGTACCCTCAGCCTTCCTAGTAATGGTAATTTCTGTGTGCTCAGCAATGTTTGTAAGCAGCTCCTGCTTTTATAAAATTATTTCTGATATCCTATTAAAATAGGATGTTTTCAAGTCCAAGTAACTTCAGTCCACTGGTTTCTCCTTCAGAACAAGTCTGATCTACCTCAGATTTTTTTGTACCATCTCTTCAGTTTACCCTTAATTTCTCATGACCACTATATCCAACACTGTATTCAACTTAGGGAAATTGATTAAATTAAAACCCAAGCATCCTTTCCTTTTTAACAAAGAAGTGGCATTTTTTGGAATAGAATTAACCTTTGGACTTTATCTGACCTGTGACACAGACCTGTCATCTGGCTTAATGTGAAAAAATTATTGGCCTCAATCTTAACTTTGATATTCTTGGAACTTTTCAGCGTCTAGGAGTGCACTTTGATGAGTATTCTGGAGAATCATTTTACCAAGAGAAGTCCCAGGAAGTTCTAAAGCTGTTGGAGGATAAAGGTCTCCTTCAGAAAACAACGTATGGACTTGTTATTCACTCTATTGACGCAGTTTACTTCACATCCTGGTAGCATTTCAAATGAGATACAATGGGTGAGGTTTGTGTGTAATCTCAGGGGAAGAGTTTTCTTGAGACCATTTTGGTGGCTGTTCCAGTGAAGACCAACAGGAGTCTGCAGTCACTGCTGAAAATGAAGTTTGCCTTTTCTGTGTCTAGCACAGAAGCATCGTGGTGACAAATTAGGTACAATGACAGTATCCAACTCCTAATGTCCTTTTAGCTGTCAATTAGTTTGGTAGAGAAGTGTGCCATTTAATGAGCAGAGCTAGATGAGATCCTTTCCTGTTTGAAGAAACTGCCAGGCTGATCTGGGATGGAAACTGTAGTCATGGAATGCACCAGAATGTTGACAGGCAGCTGTCAGCAGTGGTGACCACAAACTTAAAGGACAGTCTTCAAAAAGACTTAAAGGAGAGAGTCATTGTCTAGAGTGATGGGGGTACAGTGGCAAGAGACCTTTGTTTTGGCTCTGAACTCTGTCTTGCCTGAATTTACTTGTATTTTGGATCTGGCTTGCAGTTACTTCAGTGTGTTTTCTCCCAACTTGCAGAAAAGGGACAGCAATTGTGGATCTTTCTGAAAATAAAGACCTCTCCTCATTTTCCACTGTCATGCGTAGTGATGGGACATCTCTTTATATAACAAGGCAAGTAAGCCCAGCTGTGTTTATTGCCATTTATTTTGACAGTAAACTTTTGTCCAGGATAGCTGATGGTACAAATTTGGAAGCTTTTTACTGCTGAGATGGAACACTTTGACTAATGAGTAATGGTAACTGGAACTAGCAACATAACTATGACGGGATGAAAATGGCTTAGGAAAAACAACTGCTTTTAAATACCTTTCCTCCCCTGAAACAGTCTATTGGTAATCTCTTTCCATAAATCATGATACTTTCCCCAGCTACTGACTTTGAAAACAAAGCTGAGATCTTTTCATCTAATAAACACTTGCCAACTAATAAAGCTTTTAGAAAGACCGTTGCTGAAAATGTTTATTGACAGCGTGAGGCAGCAAAATGTGTCTTGTTCAGCCATGCCTTCATTGACTCAGTCTACTACCAGCACTTTACCATCAATTTTATCAGCTTTTTCATGCCTTCTCATCAGTAGCCTAAAATTTCTCTTGGCTATTTTAATATGGAAGCCTCAGCAGTTTCTTTGTGCTAGTAAATAAATCAGATGTCTTGCCCTCAGGGTGAACTGTGTACTCAGAATCACAGAATCTTAAGGGCTGGAAGGGACCTCAAACGATCATCCAGCCCAACCCCCCTGCCAGAGCAGGACCACCTAGAGTAGGTCACACAGGAACTCGTCCAGGTGGGTTTGAATGTCTCCAGACAAGGAGACTCCACAACCCATCTGGGCAGCGCCTTCCAGTGCTCCCTCACCTCAACAGGGAAGAATTTTTTCCTTGTGCTTCTTTGGAACCTCTTCTGTTCCAGCTTGTACCTGCTGCCCCATGTCCTATCACTGGCCATCACTGAGAACAGCCTGGCTCCATCCTCCTGACACCCACCCTTTATGTATCTGTAAACATGAATGAGGTCACCTCTGAGTCTCTTCTTCTCCAAGCTGAAATTCAGGACGAGGGTGTTAGAGATGCTACAGTTAGAGATGCACATTTAGGAGCTGCTGAATCCTGTAGCCAGAGAGAGGCAAGGCTGCCACATTCCATGGCCCCAGGTCCAACCAGCAGTGAGGCTGGGCACCTCTTCCCAGCAGGCACACACATATACACAGCCACCCAAGCAGGGCAACATGCACAAAGCCCCTTTGCCACTCACACAGCATGAATGGTCTCATTCTGTTCCCCTCTGGCTGATGAGGAAGAAGATCTATTAGTGTGAAGAAATATATGTGTGTGTATATACACACACACATGTATGTATGCAATATGTATTGTCCACACAGGTAATATACATATGTATTGTATGTACAGGGGATGTATGCCCAATGTGTATCCCTCCAAGAGCTGAGCCTCACCACTCAGTCTGTGCCTGTTAGCTGCCCCAGGTCTCCCTGGTTGCTGGCCCCTGGGCACATGAGCTCCTGGGGCGCATAGTCGTACTCCAGCTGCTGGTGCAGACACTGTGGATCCCTCTGCTAACTCAGCTTAGACATGTGGCCCACTCAGCAGCCAGCCTGGGTCCTCACTCTTCCCTATTGCCTTGTGCATGTCCCACAGGCAGGTGTCCCACTCAACCCACAGGCCACACGGTCTCTCTGGCAGTTGGCCTGGACCCTCTGATACCAGCAGGCTCCTCACCTTTGAAGGCACACACTTGCCTGACTCCCAGGGCACTTCACCTACTTGCTGACTAGTTCAGCTTTATATTTGCTGTCAATCACACAGGGATGTGTGCCCCCTCACTCCAGTTGTTGGCAACAGAGACACAATGGCCTCTGTGACCCCTGGTTTTCACTTAGTCCCTTCAGATGCATGACCTGTATAAGCTGTACTCCCTGACTCCAGTTACTGATACTTGGACCTTCAGACACATGCATACAGATGAGAGACCTCCCTCCTCACCCAGCAGAAGTTTGAAATGGAATGTTTGGCAGGAAGGTTGGACTAGATGATCTCTAAAGTCCCTGCCAATCCCTACCATTCTGTGATTCTATGAGAGGAAAGACTCTGCTGATCAAGTGCAGGGCATGACCCAACAAACATACTAGCCAGCAACAGATTTACAAGACACCTGTCCCTTTTATCATCTTCTCCCTCTCTTTTTCCCATCTTTGGTTCCTCCCCTAAGCATCCCATAATAAATTGTGCAATTGCAAAGTGCTTTTCCCTTGCATCATTGTGTCTAATGTCCCTTTAGACAGTAACAGCCCTCAGTCAGAAAGTGGTCTGGGGAGCTGCTCCTCCTGGAGGATGACTTGAGACGGTTTCAGAGTGGGAAATGAGGCTGATGGCTCTCCTGAGACAGCCCTGGGAGGGGCTTAAGCAAACTGTTTCACTGCACAACTGTTGTGTATGTGTGAGAGAGAGAGGAGATGAGCTTTTAATCTTATAACCTAGAGCTGAACACTGGGTTGATTTTCCAGGAGAAAGTTATTTCTCTCAAGTCCCAGCTGATGGATTGTCCCAGTAGGCAGACAGCAACCAGACTTACTCTGTGTGTGCATAAAACTCTTTTCTTCAGTAATTTTCATAGCTAGTTGTTTAAAAAACATTTCAAACATGTCATGAGCAAAGTATCCATGTCTTTTTTTTGTGTGTGTGTGTGTGAGTCTTAAATGAACCTAATTGGGCAGTCCTCTCCCCTCCATAAGAGCAGATTATTTTCCTTAGAGGCCTGTTTGAGTGAAAGTCCAAACAGTTTCTTGTTATCTCTTTCAGAGATCTTGCTGCTGCTATAGACCGAGTGCAGAAGCACAGCTTTGATACTATGATTTATGTGGTAAGTAACTCTAGATTCACCAAACACTCCTGAGCCCAGCTCTCTCCAATAATCCATGGGGCCTCTTCCTCACAATATGACTTGGGCAGTAAAACAGATGCCCTTGCTGCCCAGCAGCTGTGCCTCAATTCAGTGTTTCTTGGTTCTGTATCACTTCATGGCCCAGATTGGTTGAAAAGATCATCTCTCCAGTTATTTCCTGTTATAAAAATTCATTGCAATTGATTTTAAAGGAATTTTTACTCAATTGACATTGTATTTTCTATATAAATGTGATCATTAATATTTAAACAAGCCAGAAAAAGCTGTGAGTGTTATAAAGGGCTCTAAAATGTTAATTTAGAAATGAATGATCTGGAATGAATCTAAGCCTAAAGTCCTGATATGTTATCTGAAGTGTAAAGTTTTATGCCTTTGGTTTCATTATGTAGCAATTGCACATAAAGGGCTGCTTAATCAGTCTGGACATAGCAGTTGTAGGCAGAGAATCTTTTTTCTATATCTTGATTTTGATTCTTTTTGCTTTTTATCAATCCCAGCAGCATCAGGAATGTGGGAAACTTTATTTTGCTCTTTTTATTACCGAGGACATACCACACAATGCTTTTAAATCTTCTTTTTCTTGGATTTAGGGAAAGAAAAAAATCATTTTGAAAGTGAAATCAGTGAATAACACGTGGAAAAACAAACCTGCATGTTGTTTGTGATGTGTTTGATAATGCCCATCTATCTTCTCTGGTCCAACTTTTTCAACATAATGTGAGGGTGCAATGCATTAGGAGTTGAGGAAGTTTAGTTCATGTCTGTCTAGTTCATGGAGTTAGGTAATGACTTGTATTTGTTATTCCATGAGGAGGTAGCAGGGACCAAGGGCAAAGGAACAATTAGAAAGAAACAAAATAGTTGGGTGGGTGTTCTGCATGAATTAGGATGTGGGCTGCATGTTAAGCTCATGAAGTAGGAAAGTGTGGAAGCAATAGTCTAAAGTTGTCTGGTTACTCATAACTCCAAGAACTGTTTCCTTCCTTCCCTGCGCCTCTTTGATCTGCTCCTAATCCAAACAGGACCATCCATGTGTCCCTTATCATCAATATCTCATTCCAGCTGGAAGTGGCAGATGAGCCTGTCTAGTCCTGTTCTCTCAACCTTGCAAAGGTTGCACAGTTTTTGGATGACATGGTATTTTTATCAGTTCCAATTTTCTGAGGGCTGATAAAGTGAGTCATCAAATGAGAAGGAGATAACAGAAGCTATTAGATTTATGCTGAGGGAACTGCTGAGCCTTGCTCAGCCTTGCTGAACTTCACTGTTCTTTTGCACAAGGACCTTGTAGTTGGCTAGAGCTTTATTCATTGTTAACAGAGGTGGAAGGACATCATGGGTTTTAAGTGAGGACAGTGAAGATTTTAGTCTTTCATCATTACATACCAATGTACTTCATGAATTCTGATCTTAGAATCACAGAATGGTAGGGTTGGAAGGAACCTTTAGAGATCATCTAGTCCAACCCCCCTGCAGAAGCAGGTTCACCTAGATCAGGTCACACAGGAACATGTCCAGGCGGGTCTTGAAGACCTCCAGAGAAGGAGCCTCCACACCCTCTCTGGGCAGCCTGTGCCAGGGCTCCCTCACCTCACAGTGAAATAGTTTTTTCTTATGTTTAAGTGGAACTTTCCGTGTTCCAGCTTCATCCCATTACCCCTTGCCCTGTTGCTAGCTACTATAGAAAAAAGGGATGTCCCAACCTCCTGATACCCACAATCTTGTTACAGGATAATGATTTCTTGAGTCTTATTTCGTAAGATCCATCTTGTTTTCATCAGACCAACTTGTTTGAAAGAGCATTGAATTGGCTTCTTGGTCATAATGCTGGGAATCAGTGCATCCACCAGTTTACACTTTTATAAATTTTACTTATTCAAGTGCAGTGATATGAGGGGAAAAAATATTGAAAACATTTAAAAATGTGTGTGACGGGTTATTAAAGGGGTATTAAGATTCATTTAAATGTTGTACCCAAAACACAAGGTGAAAACACTCATTTGTATCATAGAATCACAGAATGGTAGGGGTTGGAAGGGACCTCTAGAGATCATCTGGTGCAACCTCCCTGCAGCAGCAGGTTCATCTAGATCAGGCCACACAGGAACATGTCCAAGCAGATTTTGAAGACCTCCAGAGAAGGAGCCTCCACACCCTCCCTGGGCAGCCTGTGCCAGGGCTCCCTCACCTCACTGACATAGTTTTTCCTTATGTTTCAATGGAACTTTTTGTGTTCCAGCTTCATCCCATTACCCCTTGTCCTGTTGCTAGATACCATAGAAAAAAGGGATGTCCCAACCTCCTGACACCCACCCTTTACATATTTGTAAATATTAATGAGATGTGTGAAGAATTAAATACAGTGCACCCTGTTAGACTGCAGACTTCTCCCCTACAGCTAACCATTTAGACTACATTTGGACGTGTATCATTTTAGGGCCTGCAAGGAAAAGACTGACATTATTTCCTGTTAATTATTTTGACTATTCTGGATGAAATTTCTATATCCTTGGGTCAAGACAAGTATTTACAAACTTAAGTTGGCTTTTAGTTTACTTTGAGGTGAGAAGTCTGCTCTGTGAATAGTCACAAAGAAGCTGTTAAGTCCTGAAGGACTGGAGTCTTTCATCAGTGAGTATTGTCATGATTTGTCACAGTATCTACTCAAAAAAGACTGCAGACCTTCAACTAGGCTTTTAAGTGCTGTGATCATGGTGCAGTTGGCGAGGTGCATGCTGTTGTGCACACAAACTCAAACCAGTTTCTGTCATGGAATGTGTAATCTCATGTAAAACAGGAGAATAGAGATGAATTCAGACCCAGAGAGAAGCAGAGGAAAGAGCAAGGCAGCACTGGCTGGTACAGAGAGCTAGCCTTGATCTAAGCTTTGTAGTTGAGATCTTTTAGTGAAGGAGATCTGGCCTTGTGACAGGTACACAGAGCTTCTCTCACATGTAAAGTGCATGGAAAGGAGCTTGGAAGGCCTTGTTTGGAATGTTGGACCACTGTTACCCATTTCTCAGCCTTGCTTGTCAATCAGCACAGAGAGAGGAGATGTATAGGAGCAGAGCAGCTTATGAGGAACTGTGAAAGAAGAGGCAGGTGCTTGAGGCTTTATTCAGTTGTAGACTTGAAAATAACCCCCCAGATTAGCACTTTACTCACTGCTCACTCCCTGTCTTAGAACACCAAACAAATAAGGAAACAGTAGTTGCTGAGTTTTTTTGAGGGAGATAAAGATGTCTTGGAGTGATGTAGTCAAAGCAGCTGGGTAGGGAAGTGAGCTTTGTAGCAACAGCTGTAGCTAGAAACACAAAGATCACTGTTAGATATAAACTGCCATCAGAAACTGCTTTGAGTCATAGGAGAGAGTAATTGGGAGAGAACACAAGATGTAAATGTAGGTTACTTTCTCTAACAAAATGCAAAATCCTGTCTCTGTAGCTTCCAACTGTTAACATTTTTCAAGTCTTGCCTATCTTCTCAAGTCTTAATTGTGCTTGCAGTGACTTACTGGCACAGTATCTCTGGTATTGTGTGTTTTGCATGTTAAAAGATGATCTTTATCAAACTCAAGTGTTTTCTGATACACACCAATTCTGTTCCTTAGACAGATAAAAGCCAAAGGCAACATTTTCAACATTTGTTCCAAATGCTGAAGCTCATGGGTTATGACTGGGCAGAAAGGTATGTATTCATGAATCTTATTTTGGGAGGTTTATTCTTTTAAAAACAAGTCATGTGCACATTGGAATTTCAGTGGAATGCTCTTTTTGATTGTGTCCACCTACCACCGTGCTGTAGCTCACATCAGGAAGGGTGAAACTAAGCTACAGGATGTGCTGCTGGTGTGCAACTAATGAACTCCAGAGTGCAAGAACACATTTGGGCTGTAGGACCCAACTAGTGCAAGTCCCATAAAGTGGAAAAGATAAGAAAGGAAACACTCAGAATTGTGTGGGTCCTCAGCACCAGCTTTTTCATTGTATACATCTGCTCCTGCTGCTCCATTTCGTTTGTAAATGGAGACATCACCATGTGTTCAGGATGTGAAAAACAGCCCTGTCTCTCCTTTAACAGGTCTTTCCTAGCTGTTTGATGTGAAAAAGGGAAACAATCTTTCAGACCCTTTCTGGCCCAGCTTCTGGGATATTGCAATCACATATTATGCAATTCTTCTCAGTGATGGCCAATGATAGGACAAGGGAGGCAATGGGTACAGGCTGGAATATAAGAGGTTCCAAAGAAACACAAGGAAGAATTTCTTCCCTGTTGAGGTGAGGGAGCACTGGAAGGGGCTGCCCAGATGGGTTGTGGAGTCTCCTTCTCTGGAGACATTCAGACCCAACTGGATGAGTTCCTGTGTGACCTGCTCTAGATGATCCTGCTCTGGCAGGGGGGTTGGACTGGATGATGTTTCGAGGTCCCTTCTAGCCCCTGAGATTCACTTCTTCAAGTAGGGTATTTCAGCATAGATCTGAATCTCAGTTTGAGTCGTGCTTCAGGCTTGAAACATTTATTGCAGGGAACAGGGAATGGTTAACGATCTCAGCAAAGATCAATATTGGATCTGCAGGCTAAATCATATTCCTCCCTGAAAGACTATACATCTTCTGTGATTAAGATAGGATTTTAGCCATCAGGAATATCAGTCAGCCTCCTTTCACATCGTGCTTGAAGTTGCACTAAAATGGCTTTAGGTTCTGGATGCAGAGTAATGCTGGGGCTTATTGTGAGCAGAAGCAACGAATGGGTTATTATTAGCAATGATTAATTACACTTTCAGTTTAACATGGCCACAATAGAATTATTATTATGACTCCCTTTCTAATGTTCTTAACAGATCTGTGTTGCCACAGTAATTTGATCTGTCTGCATCCTGCCTCCTCTCAATTAATCGCACAGAGTCCTCTGTACTAAAGTGAGAGGCACAAGGAGTTCCCAAGAGCATGCAAATGGCTAGGTTATCATCATTCTGATCATAATTTTCCCATTATATAATCAGTGTGGAGCCTTGGCTGCTGAAAGGAGAGTCACTGATTGTATCACCAAGCTTCCCATGTTGGAGCGCTGTTTATTCAGCTGTTATTGCTGTTTCCTGGGAAGAATCCAGCTCAGAACAAACACTGCAAATGTTTTCTCTTGATTAAAATGTAATTTGAGATCCTGCTGCTTTTCAACCCAGGTGCCAGCACGTGTCCTTTGGTCAAATTCAAGGGATGAAGACTCGGAGAGGAGAAGTCATTTTCCTGGAAGATGTTTTAAATGAAGTTCGTTTGAGGATGTTACAAAACATGGCTTCTGCAAAAAGTTAGCTATTTCAGGTCTTATTTATTTCCCTTATTGTTCTGTGTTGATCAATACCGTGCCATCTTTTCTGCCTTTCAAGGACAAGGGGTAATGGACAAAAACTGGAACACAACAAGTTCCCTTTAAACACAAGGAAAATCTATTTCAGTGTTGAGGTGAGGGAGCCCTGGCACAGGCTGCCCAGGGAGGGTTTGGAGGCTCCTTCTCTGGAGGTTTTAAAAACCCACCTGGGCACGTTCCTGTGTGACCTGATCTAGGTGGGCCTGTTTCTGCAGGGGGGTTGGACTGGATGATCTTTAGACATCCCTTCCAGCCCCTACTATTCTATGATTCTGTGATCCCTGCATCAGACTCATGGCAGTGGCATCATAGAACCATGCTGCTCTGATCTGTGCACTTTTTGTGTCTATCTCCCATCATATAAACAATGTTAAAATAATCCTTTGCAACTCTGGCAAGTTTCCAAAATTACAAGTTTTAACACTGAGTGGAATTATTTCGTTGTGCTTTTGCACTGGGAAGGAAGTACCTGCCTTTGGGACACAACAGTTGCTTTTTCTGGAGGGATAAATTAGTCAATAGCAGGCTTGGGGCTGGAGTTCAGGAAACAATCATATTTCATCCCAAAGGATTTGTAGCCCTGACAGTTCTCTCTGGCAAGATTGAGTATAGTATGTCTGCAGCTACTGCCCTATCATCCTCCCAACCTCATGGCTGTTTCTGGAGTCCCTGGGAGGTCACTGCTCTGCAGCAGAATCTGCTGAAGGGGAAGTTTGCCTCCACCTGGGCTGTGGCTCTGGAGCTCTCGAGGCACTCAAGATTTGAGCAGTTCCCAGTGAAATGCTGCCCTCTTTTGTGCTTCCTGAAGTCACATCCTGAATTGAATCCTGAATTGAATCCATGAACTTGTCAGGTTAAGGAGCTTGCATCTTCATGCTCTGCCTTTTCAGCCTTTTTAATCTAGATAATTTTGCTTGTAGAGTGGACTGGGGAGGGGCAGGCAGAATGATGGAAGGGTGACTCTTGATCCAGTTGTACTGCAGAGAGGAATGGAGCTTAGGGCTTCAGTTTAAAGGTCAGTGTCATAGCTGAGTGCAAAGCAAACTTACTTTCAGGGAATAAAGAAGATTCTGGAGAAGATTTGAGGAGCTGGGCATCTACCAGCCAGAGCTGGCTTTAAAAATAATGCCTATGTGGGGCTGAAGCTGGTTAGTTAAATACCTTTGTATAAACTCTTTCCTTACTATTAGCTGTAAACAGCTCTTATGTTACTTAAGATTCCATTACCTGGCGTCCTTCTCTCTACTCATCTCAGTAAATCCTGCTGTCCACACAAACACTCTGTAGAGAGCTTTTCCTTTGCTGCTTTATTTTCTCTTAGATATTAGATATTAGTCTGAGTTTCACCAAGCATCAAAAGCCTGAATTCTGAGATAATTGTCTGTTTTGAAACAAATATCAGTTATTAAATGTAATAATGTAATCTAAACACACTGGCCTTTGAGTGAATAGCCAGTCTGAGACTTCTCATGGCTATGAACTATCCCCAGGCTTCTCAGGCTTAGTCCGGTCTGAATTTTGTAAAGAGCAAAGCTACGAGTAGTATCAACAGTTTAAGAAGTTGCTGTTTCATTGGCATCCCTGAGTCTGAGCAAGGGAGTTGTTCTGCTACTGCAGACTTAAAATTTCATAGAATCATTATGGTTAGAAAAGGCCTTTTGAGTTCAACCACTAACCTCACACTGCCAGGCTGATCACTAAACTAAATCGTCTCCCTCAGCACCTCACCTATATGTCTTTTGAATAGCTCCAGGAATGGTGACTCCACCACCTCGCTGGGCAGCCCCTTCCAATGCTTAATGACCCTCTCAGTGAAAAAGTTTTTCCTGATGCATTCTGGGCTGCATCAAGAAGAGTGTGGGCAGCAGGTCAAGGGAGGTTCTGCTCCCCCTCTCCTCTGCCCTGGTGAGGCCTCATCTGGAGTCCTGTGGCCAGTTTTCAGCTCCCCAGCTCAAGAGAGACAGAGAACTGCTGGAGAGAGTCCAGCACAGGGCGACCAAGATGATCAGGGGACTGGAACATCTTCCTTATGAGGAAAGGCTGCGGGAACTGGGGCTGTTTAGTCTGGAGGAGACTGAGGAGGGATCTCATTAATACAAGTAGTTGAAAGATGGATATCAGGAGGATGGGGCAACACTTTTTTCTGTAGTGTCCAGTGACAGCACTTGGGGTAATGGACAAAAGCTGGAACACAAAAAGTTCTATTGAAACATAAGGAAAAACTGTGTCAGTGTGAGGTGAGGGAGCCCTGGCACAGGCTGCCCAGGGAGGGTGTGGAGGCTCCTTCTCTGGAGGTCTTCAAAACCCACCTGGATACATTTCTCTGTCACCTGATCTACGTGGACCTGCTTGAGCAAGGAGGTTGCACTGGATGATATTTAGAGATCCCTTCCAAGCCCTAACATTCTGTGATTCTATGATCATATCTCCTCCTCACATGTTTTGCTCTGTTTCTTTTCAGCAAGCAAAGAGGTAGAAGACCCTGCAGAGACAGCAGAGAAGGTCGGTCTCGCAGCACTCATAATTCAGGTGAGCCTGAGCTGAGCTGCCTCCCAAGCTGTTTGCATCTTCTGTGAAAAATCAAAACTTGAGACGGAGCCACAGGTAGGTGACGATTTGTTTATTGTTGCAGGACTTCCAGGGCCTTCTGTCATCAGATTATCAGTTCAGCTGGGATAGAGCTCTTCAAAGCCATGGGGATACAGGTGTGTTCTTACAGTACACCCATGCCAGGCTCCACAGGTAAGAGGAGTGTTTGTGTGCTGAAGTCATTTGACATGTATTTTAACCGTAATAACTTAGTGCTTTTTTATGTAGTAGCATTAACTCCTTCCTTAAATATGACAAGTTCACTTCCCAGAAGAGCAAGCTGATTGAAATGACATTTCCACCTCACTTCCATGAGGCTGTGTCAGCTGTCTGTGTGCTTGCTCAGTTATATAAACAGCCTCTTGGTGTGGCTGGGGTCAGTGATGAAGAGCCATGGGCCCAGGATTAAGGAAACTGATGGCAAAACCAAAATGCCTGTACATGTAAAATTGCCAAATCACAGAACTTAGATGTGTTTGTCTGCCCTTGTAGCTCGTGGGTTCATTTTAACGTCGTTACTTCCCGCTGTTGGTAACCGAGGTTAAAAACAGACCCTTTCCTGTTGGCTCAAGTCAAACACCTGACACGTTCAATTACTTCAGAATTCTGAGTCCAGATTGAATGGTTTTCTCCAGTACAGTGATCTGTCAGAGCATTTTTAGTGCAGACATTGATCTGTAATTAGCTCTCATCCCATGATACTGAATGGCTAGCACAACTCTTAATGTGTTTATCCCGAGTTGAAGTCAGCTTGTCATGTCTCAGTGTTTCAGCTTAGGCAGAAGATGCCTGCCTTTTTTCTCTCTTTTTTCTTGTTCAGCTTTGCTAACAGGAGTTTTTCATCCAACATTTCTTCTTCATTCTTACATTTAGCTTAGAGAAGATGCATGGGAATGAGCCACAAACGGACATTAACGTGACCTGCTTGCAAGAGCCAAGTGCCATCTCTGTTCTTCAGCATCTTCTCAGGTTTGCCTAGTTTTCTTTCCAAATACCTTTGCCCCAAAAATAAAACACAAAATGGTAGAATCACAGAATGACAGAGGTTGGAAGGGACCTGTAAAGATCATCTAGTCCAACACCCCTGCTCAAGCAGGTTCACCTAGATCAGGTCACTCAGGAACATGTCCAAATATTCTTTGTTTACAAAAGCCTCCTAGTTATTTCTTGTCTTCAGAAAAATATGCTAAGCTCTATATAAATGTTAGCTGCAGATTTCCTTGAAATCTGTTTAAGCTCCAGAGGGGTTGGTCACTTCTTTCGGGCTGTGAAAAAGTGGGTGTGCACAAGTGGACAGCAAAGGACATGGAAAACCCTGTCTATCTCCATGACCCTGCCTGGATGATGCATCTTAATGCTGGCTCACATAAGTCAATTTTATTCCAGAATTATATAAACCCACTTTGTCTTTTCTAATATTATAAGATTCCTTTTAGCTACTTAAAGTTCTAAGCTGCATTTCCTAAAGGCAGCATCCTCTAAGGGACTATTTGACTGCTTTGTTTATTTAACACACATGTTTTGCTCCTAGGAGCTTAGTGTTAATGTCGAAATGTAAAACCAGACATAAATGTTCCAGGAGCAAATATAGCTCCTGTGTTCTCTTTGCTGTAGCCTTGCTGCCTCTTAGCTGTGCCATCTAAAGTGGCTGTGTGATGGGGAGCAGATGTAATCTCCTTCAATAATAAGTGAAAGAGGAGAAACAATCAATGGTGTGCTAATAACGTGGCTTAGGTCTGGCTCAGAAGATTTTGTTGATCCTGCAGTTGTGGCTGTGTTTGTTCTGACTTCCAAGTATGATGAGCCTTAGATCCGAGTACACCTTACAACAAACAATCCTTCTCTTTCTTCACAGGTATGATGAGGTCCTGTATAGATCTTCTCAGGATCTGCAACCCAAGCACATTGTCAGCTACCTCCTCACACTGAGGTAAGGACAGCTCTTCCTGATCTGGCTCTGCAGCCCTCACATCTGCACTGCTTGGAAGAGTAAAAGTCAGGGGAAGATGTACATTTGTGGGACAGTCTCACTGGGGCAGGAAAGGTATAAAGTAGGATAGCAAATAATATGCAAATAGTAGAGATCAAGGCTGGAACAAGGAACAGAGGAGCCAGGAGCCTCCTCAGAAAATAATACAAGAGGAAAAAAAGAACCACTTGGCTCTAACCCAGTGACTGAACCCCAAACCATGCTGGGCTCATCCTGTCGAAAAGAGAATTCAGCTGGTAACATGCCCCCAAAATTTCAGCTAGGAAATTTTTGTCCAACCCCCTTCTAAGCACTGAGCTTCCCGAGTCTTGTGTTGTGATAGCCAAAGCACACTCTGGCTGTAAGTCAGGGATGGGACCTCCGTGGGGGATGTCCCCACAGGCACCCGCCTCACCTCATGGCACTGAAACACTGGAGCAGACGGGCTGAAGGAAGCTGTAGGGCCTGTGAGTGGGGAAGGCTTTAATGAGTGAAGGAAAATGCTGTAAGGAGTCATGTACCTTGGGAATGACAAGGCAGGCTCTCGAGGATCTTTCAAGAGCAGCTTTGGGGTGGGGGAGCACAGAGATTGTTTTGGGGGCTATTTTATGGACATTATGTTGTTGAAGGCAGGTGCTGCCAGCATGCAGGCTACAGAAAGCACAGCAAGCAAGCCCTCCCTCTGACAGCTGGGAGAGGCTGCTGGATGGAACAGTCTCTGCCACGCTGCAGCTGCAGCTCTTCCAGTTCTGCTGCTTTCTGTAGCCCACAGCTCTGGTGTTTTTTTGTCAGGAGACTTCCTGGTCTCACCCCCTATTTCTGTTTCAGCCACCTGGCAGCTGTGGCACACAAAGCCCTTCCTGTGAAAGGCAGCGCCCCGGAGGTAGCCCAGGTATGGCTCAGCATGGCCCTGCAGGGTCCATGGCTTGTTGTGGGGGGACCCACAGCAGTGACCCACAGGGGCTTCCCCAGCCCAGCTGTGACCTCTGGGTGCTGCTGAGGCAGCAGGAGGGCTCTGCTGGGTAATCAAGGGCTGCTGCTCAGCCTGAAAACAGATTGCTCCACACCACAGCCAAACCTGCTCCAACCCCAAACACCTTTGCTTCTCGTTACTTTTCCTTTCCAGCATTTCACCTGTTGGTTACCTTCTGATGGTGTCATTTAGTGGTTATGTGGGAAGACAGAGAATTAGGAAGTAACTGCATCTCCCTCTTCCTACCTACAGATGCCAAGCTGTCTGTGCTGCCTTTCCAGCTACAGCACTGAGGCTGACACCTCTTAATGAGAGGTTCCACATAGATACACTTTAGTTTCTACTGATCTCCCAGGCAATGTTTGACCCCTTAACTGCTCAGCAAAATATGTAGTAATTACATGGCCTTTCTTCCTTTCTCAGTTTGTCTGTTTCAAAACCAGTTACCTGGCTGATGGTGGTAGGAAGTGTTGAGCTCTGTTGTGGGGGGGGAAAACAATTCAGTGGAACTGATGGAGCTGTGCTATGTAGCTGAGCTTAGATGCTGCAGGTATTCCTGCCTTCCAGGATGATGCCATGCATTCCTGGGAAGAAAGACCTAAGTCCAAACTACAGGGAAAATGTCAGTTCCTTATCCTCTAAGAAAAAAAATACTTCTAAGTACCTCACAGTGGGGCAGCTTTCAAGAACAGCTTGGGTTTGGAGCAAGGTTGATAAAGCCCTTTCAGCCAGCCACGTAACAGCAAAGACATTAACAAGGCAGAGTGAAATGTTTTAAAGAGGCCAGAGCTGCTGGACAGCCTCTAGCCCAGGCAGAGGGAGAGGGGGGCTTCTGGCAGCATCCTCCAGCTGTAAGACCCCGTGCTGCAGGTGTGTGGGGTGTGGAAGATGGTCACTTTGCAGTCATTTCTAGCTCTTGCAGGCATGCCCTCTCTTTTTCTCTTTGTTTTTTCTCTTAAGCTAGGCTGGGCTGGATGCTCCTGCCCTGTTTCCCTCCCCCCTGACAGCTCCAGCTGAGGGCAGCTCTTGTCTTGCAGGCACGGCTCTGCCTCTTCCACGCCACGCGCCTGGTTCTGGCCAGTGGGATGGAACTCCTGGGTATTACACCTGTCACCCAAATGTGATGAGGCTGCCACAGCTCTCAGTCAGAGGACTTCAAGAGACTGTAACTCCTGTGCTGTGGGTCTGTGCTAAGGTGCCTGCTCTGGGGGGTGTGCACGCTCCCCTGCACACACGGCACAGCCCTGGGGGTGGTGGGGGAAGGGGGTGGGTTGTCACCTTTGTTTTCTCCCAGCCTGTTCCTCACCCCTTCCTGCCATGCTGATGTGACGACCAGGGTTTGCTGCCCAGCTGCTGCAACAGGAACTGCAGTCAGCTGCAGCCATCCCACTGCTGCTCCAGCCTCTGAAGTGCCTGACAGAACCCACCCCCACCAAAGCCAGGGTTGGCACAGTGGTGAAGTGCACACAGCAGCTGGCAAAAGGCAGAGGGGAGAGCATCCTCTTCCCCTGGAACACAACTGAAGCATGGTTGTTACTGCTGTGTGTAACAGGTGGAATCGGGCTAAGACAGCAACTTAGTCACTTTTTTGACCTCACCTTGAAAGTAAACGTTGCCCAAACGCACCCGAGTTTGTTTTCCCTCAATGCTGAGTTGCATTTGCTGGAAGGCCTCAGAAAACGAGGGAGGAGGCTGGGATTGTACAGCTAGCACTCATAAATTAAATCAACACCTTTCAGGCATCCTTCTCTCTGCACAAAAACAATTAGAGAGAAAACATCCCGATAAAAATCTAGTTGTCACTTTGATTTGACTCATTGATACTTCAGCCAGCAATCTAAGAGCACGTGTGAACCTTCCCCCGTGCAGCTGGGGTTTGACAGAACACACAGCATAGAAGGATCCCTCTACCAGCTACAGCAGGCTTAAAAATCCCTGGGAAAGCATAAGAAAATCTGCAACTTTGGAGGAACACCAGCCTTTCTGTCTGACTTTTAAAATCAAACTGCAAGTGCCACTTATACTGACTTCTAGGTAAGTGATATTTCAAACATGGTTATTTCTGGTGGGACAGGTTATTCTGGTGTTAGGACATGTGAGGCTTCATTGCATGGAGGGGGAAAATAGTATTGATTAATCATAAAAACAGAAGGACTCTCTTCCTCTCGTATCTGTTACCTAGAAGAGAAAGTCTGTGTTGTTAACCAAACTGCCAGCTAGTTGTAGAGAAAACACTGGCAGCAAATTGCTCTTTTTAGTAGATTTTTATGAAGCTTTGAGGCATTTCTGCCCTCAGAGGGCAAGACAGTTTATCAAATATGCAAAGAACCAATTTCCCTCCATTATATACATTATATACAAGTGAGTGTTCAGTTCCTTCATCCTGCTTTCCTTGTGAGACTCGTGGTTGGCTGAGGTGAGTAAGTACCTTCAGGAGAATGCCCATCCAGCTCCTTGGCAGTAACGCAGCCTCTGCCACTGGAAACTTCCCCGTGTCAGACAGAACTAAGTGCTGCTCTCAGTCCATCCATCCCCCTTAAACTGTTCCATGACTAGCTTCAGGCTAAGTTTTATTAAAATAGGAAGGGTTTCTCAAAGTCCATGTGTCCATTTGTACAGACAAGGTCACACAGCAGCAAGCCTCTCTTTTGAGCTCTTTGTCTCTGAGGGCTGGATTGTGGTGGTGTCTTGTCGAGGTAATCCGTAGAGAGAAATGGAAATACACACCAGGATTGCACCCAGGGAGAAGGTAACAGCTGAAAGGCGATAAAGGAGAAGTTTAAACACTTCTGTATAAGAAGAAACCTTTAGAAGACAAAGCTCTGTAAATTATGATACCTGAATCACAGAGGCTTTCACAGAAAGAAAGTCACCAGTCCAGGTCAGAGCTGTGGCAACCATCAAGAAAAAGTTCTGCCAAGTGAGTTTGAAAAAGGAGCTGTGTTTTTCATCACTGGATTTAAGGTGCTCTTCTTCATCACTGATGAGCCACAGAATCACAGAACAGTAGGGGTTGGAAGGGACCTTTAGAGGTCATCTAGTCCAACTCCTTATGCAAACTTTCCTTAAGTTCCATCTCACTGATGCATCAGGAAGCTTGTTTTACCCCCATTACCCTGTACCATCTCTGGAGTATGGCAGGAAAATAAAGCACACCCAAAACTAAACAGTGCAGGACTGAACAGGAGCTACTGGGTACAGTATCAGACCCAGAATCCAAGAGGGAGAAAACCCTTTTGTAGTTGCAGAAGGGCCCAAAGCAATCTGCTGTTTCTTCTCAAACATAATCACCCCATCATTCATGAGTCCAGCTGCTGTTTGCCTTGCTCTAACGTGGTGGTGTCCACAGCAAAGAGGGAAGGTAAAAGTTCAGGCAGCAGTGGGTATAACCTCACAGGGATGTGTAAAACCCTTGCAGAAATAGCTAAGGAATTAATTTGGCATTGCCTGCACTAAACCCAACAGGAAACAGTAACTTCTGGACAGCAGTGTGAGGTAAACAGCTCCATCACACGCCCAAGGGCATCACAAAGCCACTTGTGGCTAAAGCTACCTGAACTCTCTGGCTGAGGCTCTGGAATGCCTCTGAGGGAGCAAATGCTGGCTGCAGAGAGCCAGCAGGTACCTCATGTGACACCACAGATGACACCTGAGTGCACAGGAGCCCTGGGGGAGCCCACATTAAAGCCAGATACAAAGGAGGGAAGCATGCACCTATGGCAAAGGCAAAAAGGCACTTACTTATCTGGAGGCCGAAGAGGATAACTGATGCCACAGTAGAAAGAAGGATGGCTGCTGCTGCAGAGAAGCCTTTCATAATGTTATCTGTGTACTTAACAACCACTGAGGTGTAGAGGCCACCTACACTGGCCAGAACTGGAAAGCAGACAACATGTTTCTGTTAGGAAAGGTGCAGTAGGTTACTCCTGAGATGACGCACTTTACCCCACTGGTGTACTCCCTGTAGGGGCTACGTCACCCAGCTTAACACAGTGCTCAGCACAACAGGACATCTGCAAGGCATCAAGTAGGTCAGACACGAGAGATCTAGAAATGACCTGCTCACTACTCAGTTATTTACACTACTGCTGTTCCAGCACCATTTCAAATTGAACAAGTGAACAGGTGCCAGAAAAAAAAAGATACTTTAAAATAAAATCCCTCAAAACACTAAAACCAACCAGTGTGTCAGGCTGAAATGTGTAGCTTCCAGCAATTGTGTCTTCACAGAATCACACAATGGTAGGGGTTGGAAGGGACCTCTAAAGATCATCCAGTCCAACCCAGCTGCTAAAGCAGGTCCCACCTAGATCAGGTCACATGGGAACGTGTCCAGGTGGGTCTTGAAAACCTCCAAGGAAGGAGCCTCCACACCCTCCCTGGGCAGCCTGTGCCAGGGCTCCCTCACCTCAACAGGAAAGAGGTGGAACTTTGTGTGTTCCAGCTTTTGTCCATTACCCTTTGTCCTGTCATTGAAGACTACAAAAAAAAGTGTTGTCCCATCCTCTTGACATCCACCTTTCAAATACTTGTAACTATTAATGAGATCCCCCCCTCAGTCTCCTCCAGACTAAACAGCCCCAGTTCCTGCAGCCTTTCCTCATAAGGAAGATGCTCCAGTCCCCTGATCATCTTGGTGGCCCTGTGCTGGACTCTCTCCAGCGGTTCTCTGTCTCTCTTGGGCTGAGGAGCCCAGAACTGGACACAGGACTCCAGATGAGGCCTCACCAGGGCAGAGGAGAGGGGGAGCAGAACCTCCCTTGACCTACTGCTCACACTCTTCTTGCTGCATCCCAGGCTGCCATTGGCCTTCTTGGCCACGAGGGCACATTGCTGGCTCATGGTTAGTTTATTATCAGTCAAGACTCCCAGGTGTCTCTCTGCAGAGCTGCTCTCCAGCAGGTCAATTCCCAGCCTGTCCTGGTGCATGGGGTTATTCCTCCCAAGTTTAGTCTTGGCTTAAAAAGCAAAACAAGACCCTAAACCCACAAGGTACTTACGGATTACAAACCAGACGGAGCACGTGTAGCCATAGAAAAACCCCTTCTCAAGAACTTGGGCTCCATCTGACATGTACACGCCAAATAAAGTCACCACAATCCCAGATAAGTACATCTGGATATTCCTCACCCACAAGGAGGTGTCTGAACTCTTTAAGACCTTCTCAAAATAAACTCCTAAAGACAAAAGAAAAAGACAAGAAAAGGATTTCAGCAGGACCAAGTGTCATCCCAAACAACTCCTGGTTCTGAGGGTTTAGAGCCAGACAGGACTACTGGAATCATCTCATCCTGCAGACTTCATAGCCACAGAAGCTGCCCACACCCAGGACCCAACCACACATCCTGCTGACGCATCTCTTCCGCAACAGGAGCATTGCAACGGGTACAGAACATCCAAACCAGCTTCTCTTTCTCTGCATGGTGGTTGTAACAATCCTCACTCACAACTGAAACTCCTGCTCGTTTCTGTTGGATTTGCCGTGCTTCTGTGCAGAAGTCTCTTCTGTACAACTCTACACCATTAAAGCTCCCATCCCTCACACGCTATTTGTGTATTTCAGTGTGATGCAGGACTCATTCTTTTCTCCTTCACTGGGGATACCTGGCAATAAAAAACCTAAAAACACAGGGTGGGACTAAATTACATCAGCACTGAGGCTGAAAATTCCTTGGGAGCCTTGTGCTTGCAGAATACTTGGCAGAGGAGTGGTGTTCTGTAACCACAGCTTCAGGGGATTACAAGGGCAAAGCAAAACCGATGCCTTCTGCTGATTGAAACTACAGATTGGTTGAGAGGAAATGGAATTCATTTTAATGTGAAGCTCTTGTTCAGTACCACGCTGCTGAGCATCACTTTTATGCTCTGCATTACTGAAACCCCTCAGATACTTTTCCATTGTTGTACAGGGAAGGGCTGTGTCAGACTAAGAGGCTGACAAGGCTGTGGCTGTCATGTCAGGGCTCTGCTTATCGTGGGAATCCCTCAGCATTTCCAAACCTACGGAGCAGCAGCAGGACACAGATCTTCTCAGCCTCTTCCATGGCCTCCTGCTGCAAGCCCTTAAAGTTTATTGCTGATTAATGTCACCCAGGATCCTTCATATAATAATAACAAGATGGCAGGGGTTGGAAGGGACTTTCAGAGATCATCTAGTCCAACCCCCCTGCAGAAGCAGGTTTACCTAGATCAGGTCACACAGGAACGTGTTCAAGTGGGTTTTGAAGACCTCCAGAGAAGGAGCCTCCACAACCCCTCTGGGCAGCCTGTGCCAGGGCTCCCTCACCTCAACAGGGAAACAGTTTTTCCTTATGTTTAAATGGAACTTTTTGTGTTCCAGTTTCTGTCCATTACCCCTTGTCCTGTCACTTGAGACAACAGAAGAAATACTTCTAAGTGTTAATGAGATCTCCCCTCAGTCTCCTCTTCTGCAGACTAAACAGCCCCAGTTCCTGCAGCCCTACCATTCTGTGATTCTATAAGGAAGATGCTCCAGTCCCCTGATCATCTTGGTGGCCCTGCACTGGACTCTCTCCAGCAATTCCCTGTCCCTCTTGAGCTGAGGAGCCCACAATTGGACACAGGACTCCAGATGAGGCCTCAGCAGGGCAGAGGAGAGGGGGAGCAGAACCTCCCTCAACCTGCTGGCCACACTCTTCTTGGTGCATCCCAGGTTGCCATTGGCTTTCTTGGCCAGGAGGGCACGTTGCTAGCATATGGCTACTTTGTTATCAACCAGCACTCCCAGGTCTCTCTCTGCAGAGCTGCTCTCCAGCAGGTCAATCCCCAGCATGTACTGGTGCATGGGGTTGTTCCTTCCCAGATGCAGGATTCTGCACTTGACCTTGTTAAACCTCATGAGGTTCTTCTCTGCCCAACTCTCCAGCCAGTCGAGATCCCGCTGAATGGCAGCACATATATGTCAGTTCCACATACTTTTCTCAAAAGTGGCACAGAGAAGAGAGCTGAGGTTAGAAGCCCCAGGCACACACTCCTCCTGAAACCCCTGAGCCTGTGTTAGATCTTGCTACTCTTAAATTCCTGAGAAATGCAATTTCTCACTTCATACACCACAGTGAATATTTATGGGGAATAAATTAAAGAGCAGATTTCTATTTCAAGGGTTCAAATAAGAAAAAAACCAACAAGGAAATATGATATTATTTCCTATGAATATGCATTTTTGAAGTCTAAACAATAGCATCAACAAACAACTGGTATTGTTAACGACTGCAGTGCTTAAAAGAACTCGCTTGGCTCAGAAGCATCTATTGAAATGAGTAAATTTATAACCTTCCAGGAAAAGCTGATTGTGCTTTACACAGTCTGATTTAGCATTTCTGCTTCCAAGTGCCCATTTCACTGAAAAGACACCAAACAACCAAGAATGACACCTTCCTCCTTTCCTCTCCTGCCAGCCAGGTTTTCCAGAGGCAACAAGCGTGCATGCTCAGCACACAGTGATTCGTGCAGGACTGTATGGTACTAAAGGTGAGAGATAGTGCCATGTTTTCTTAGAGGGAGGGGGAAGAGTCCAGTTTACAGCCAGGGAAATACACCCCTGAGAGCCAAATTGCAAATTGCGTAGGAAATTGTACTTCTTTATTTCTGAGCACCAGCTCACATGTCCTTAAGTTCTGTTCTTCTGCAGAAGCCAGAGAAAAACTAGTCTGAAGGGAAATGCTGGTTGAAGAACAAAACTAAACCAAACCAAAAATCCACCAGGCAGTTTATGTAAGCTTCCTGCTACTCATCTTCCTCTCTGCCTTACTCATGCTGCCTCTGCATCTCAGGTTTACCACCTACAGGACTATGGCAATGTGTATTCAGAGCTCAGCTAGGGCAAGAACTGAGTGAGGAGTTCAATTCCCCTTATGAAAAAGCCACATCTCCTGTGATCACCAGCTAGTCACTGTAAAGCCAGCTTTAGAAAACTGATGTACATTAATGAATTGCACTGACTCTGTAATGGATGTTCCCTACAGGGTTATTCTAAGCATTTTGGAAGACACTCCCACGTGCAAAGCAGCTTTCTAAATGACATCGTGTCAAACCAATAGTACGTGCTCCCAGCCATCAGCTTGACAACCAGAATAAACCACGTCAGGAACCTGTCATAAGTACTGCAAGGGGAAGGGGATCAAGTCCTTTTGTATCTTCGAATCTCCAAACACAGGGAACTAATGCAGAATGTTCTGGTTTAAACATCCTGAGCTCTCCAGTCCTTTTGATGTGAGCCATGTAAAGAAACACTACTGTACCTGCAAATCCTGAGCAGAACACGGCGATGGTGATGGCTCCAAAGCCCAGCCACGGGTTCTGCTCCACCTGCAACACCAACAGTTGGTTTAAAAAGTGTGTAGGAATCGACAGGCAGCATTTCCAGAGCTACTTCCTTGAGTACAGCAAAGTGTTTCCATTCCAAGTTCTCTGCTCCAACAATCCCAAGGATGCCAAGGCCAACTGCTGGAAACAATGTATCACTCAGCTACTCCTACAAAGCTGCCTTAGACTCATGATGATGATGATGACTGTTAGTAATTTATACTAATTGTAACAATCTGTTGCCTTTCCAACAAGGGAAGCTGGAGCAATACCAGGAGCCTGCTTGAACTGGCGTAGGAGAGAGTTGAAAGCAAACTCAAACTAGTGGTTTCATGAAGTGGCTGGAAACTGGAAACAGATATTGCTGTAGGGAGACCTCACCTCAATGTCAGGTGCTGGGAAGTGAAAGACAAAGCATATAGCAAGTTTATTCTTCCTTGTGAAGTGGCAAAACGTAAAGCCTTACCTGTACTTTGGTAGCCTGAGCAGGCTCCCACTGCACAAGGCAAACGCCACCACACAGCATGAAGACAGAGAACCACTGCAACTTACTAAGGGTACGGCTTAGCATCAGGACAGTACACAAAGCTGTACAAGGGATCTTCAGCTGGTACATCACCTAAAAAAGGACAGCAATATAGTACAGAGCATGTGGTACTATAAACTCCTCCAAAATAAGGAAATGAAATACAGAGTTCAACTGCAGAACGACAACATTTCATAGAATCATAGAATCTATGAATCAGGGGTTGGAAAGGACCTTTAGAGATCATCTAGTCCAACCTCCCTGCAGGAGCAGGGTCACCTAGATCAGGTCACACAGAAACATGTTCAGGTGGGTCTTGAAGACCTCTAAGGAAGGAGCCTCCACAACCCCTCTGGGCAGCCTGTGCCAGGGCTCTCTCAACTCACAGTGAAATAGTTTTTTCTTATGTTTAAGTGGAACTTTTTGTGTTCCAGCTTCATCCCATTACCCCTTGTCCTGTCACTAGCCACTACAGAAAACCAACCTCCTGACACCCACCCTTTAGATATCAATTTGACATCAATCCATTTCCTACGGATCCCTGGGGTTTCATACCACTGCCAGTTAGATGAAAGGGGACGTGCAGTGACTCCAGCAGGGAGCGGGCCAGCTCAGAAAGGCAGCGTGCTGCCACAGAGGCTGTGCTCTGACGGAACAAAGCATCCTCTGGCTTTGAAAGCTGAGGCTGAAGAGGGGGCTGTGAGCACCTCGCCTTCCCAAACAGCCAAGAGACGGGTATTTACAGAGCAGGTACTGACAGACAAAGGTTACCTGGTAGACAGCTGCATCCAAGTTGCTAAGGGCCACAAATGCCATGTTGTTTTGAACAGCATACACCACAGATGGAACACTTAATTTGAGCAGTTCTGTAACACTTCCAAATACATTTTCTTTCAAAGATGTTATTAACCTTGCTGGGCTGCCAGTTTCCCTGCAAAATAAAACATGAATAGAACTGGGGGCTCTTCTGCTCTTCGAAAGCAGAAATCAAATCAATGAATCCTTTGGGAAGGCTGAAAATGTGTTCTCAACTATCAGTTGTACCTTCTGCTCAAGAAAGAAAAACTAACTGGGAAAAAACAGTGAGGTTATAAAAAAGTAGAAAGCCCTGAGGGTGAAGGAGGCATTCTGGAAGCAGGAGGTTAGATGCATTAATGTGTACTAGAGTAAACAACAACCATGAACACTGTCAACAGTGAGTAAGTCACTGCAGCAGGACAGATGGCTGTCATCCCGCTCTGCCCCTTTTTTTTTGAGGGGTACTAATGTTTCTGTGTGATGTCAAATGCCTGTGACTTTGCAGATCCAATTTAAACTGGGCCATAGCTGCCATTCCTCAGACCAGTCTGGGTGCCTCTGCCCATCACACTGCAGGTTCACAGAATCACAGGCTGGTAGGGCTTGGAAGGACCAGTAAAGATCATCAGGTCCAACTCCCCTGCTAAAGCAAGTCGACCTAGATCAGGCTTCCCACATCTTCTCTGTGCAACTGCAGGCATTGTGGTACACGGGGGTGCTCCTTCTGGTTCTCCCCTTCAGCCTGCTCCACAGCTGATTGAAGCTGACCTCTGCACTGATAGTTCTCCTGCATCATTTGTACATCAGGCTGACATTTCTTGCTTCCTCATCGCTGCTACTCAAGTCTTCCAGTTCCCTTCCCAGCTCTCCTTGAGTCTTACATTCCCCTTTACCATTCTTCTCTCATTTTTCTACTGACAAGTACCAACATCCAAACTGAGTCCCGTCCCCTCCCGCAGGCATCTCCACTCGCAACCTGCATTGCTCTCAAACTGCACACTCCATTTTCATTGCTGCCATTACACATGCATACAAACAAATGTCCCTCAGTGCTCCAGGATCCCAATTCCCCACATTTCACCCATGTCCCAACAAATGCGTGTCACCTACCTGCCCCAAACTCTTATTAGCAATTATCAAAGCTGTCACTCTATGCCCCAGGCTCCTTCATTTACCATCGTGTTTCCACATATTTTCCATTCCGTTCCTGATCAACCCCTTAACTCTGTGCTCCAGGTTCATCTCAGGAAGCTCTGTAAGTCCAGTCACATTCTGAGACACAGATTTGGGCCTTTAACTTCTGGCATGTGTGAAATATGTGTGTGTTAGGTCCTACTGCAGTCAGAGGAGTCCAGAGAGCCAGACTTGCTGCTTAATTTGGCTTGAATGGTTCTCTGGACTCTACTGAGAGATGTTAATCATGTTCATTATGTCAATATTGTTATAACATGGTACGTCAAGCATCCCTTCCACACGCCCAGAGGGGTTGTGGAGGCTCCTTCCTTGGAGGTCTTCAAGACCCACCTGGACACGTTCCTATGTGACCTGATCTAGGTGACCCTGCTTCTGCAGGGGGGTTGGACTAGATAATCTCTAAAGGTCCCTTCCAACCCCTACCATTCTATGATTCTGTGATTCTAATGACAACCAGTTTTGTTACAGAAACACCTGTTTCTTAGAAAAGCTGAAGTATCCTTTTCTTCATCCATTGCTAAGCTACATGGCCCACCTAAGAATGCAGAGAACCGTGCTGGTCTGGGCTGGAGCAGAGTTAATTTTCTTCCTAGTAGCTGGTACAGGGCTGTGGTTTGGATTTGTGCTAGAAACAGTGTTGAACACACAGGGATGTTTTGATTATTGCTGAGCAGTGCTTGTGCAGCATCAAAGCCTGTCTGTTTCTCACCCTGCCCTGACAGATGATGGGCTGGGGGGGCACAAGAAGCCGAGGGGTTGGGCATGGCCGGGACAGCTGACCCCAACTAGCCCAAGGGCTATTCCATACCTTAGTATGTCATGCCCAGTATATGAATTGAAGGAAGGAGGAGGAAAGGGAAGGACATTCAGAGTCATGGGGTTTGTCTTTCCAAGTCAGCATTAGGTGTGATGGAGCCCTGCTGTCCTGCAGAGAGCCTGCTGAGGGGAAGCAGGGAATGAATTCCTTGGTTTGCTTTGCTCGTGTGTGTGGCTTTTGCTTTACCTACAACACTGTCTTTATCTCAATGAGTTGTCTCACTTTTACTCCTCTGATGCTCTCCCCCATCCCACTGAGGGAAAGGGTTATGAGTGTGCAGCTGCATGGTGCTCAGTTGCTGGCTGGGGTTAGACCACGACATCAGAACTCCCACAGAGCCAACCGGACTCACATAAATACGAGAAGTCAAGAGAATGGCTGAGTAAACAATGAGCACAGCTTAAACTATCATAAACTTCTCTTTTGCCTATCTTTTGGCATTTATTCATGGGAGAAACCTTAAAAGCAAACACAGTGAAGGCGCAGCGTAAGGATGTGTTAGAAAACAAACCCTGAAGCCGGAACAATGCCGGAGCCATGCTGCAGTATCCTGGAGATTGCAGTCATCAGCGCTGGCTGCTTCAGAAAGAAAAGGTACCCACCCCAATGCATCCTGCTGAACAGGAAAACCAGATTGTATGCTGTCTTCCAGATGGTTGGTAAACTACAAAGCCAACTTGCCTGGGGTGAGACAAATTGGCTAGGACTTTAAAATCGGAGGAAGCTGTAAAGGAGGCACTGAAGGAAACTACGCTGGAATTTATGCTGTTCAGCACATTTGTTAAGTGATCTAAACTGGGAGATTACTAGGAAATTGGCAACTTTTGCTGATTATGTTCAATTATATGTGACATCCAAAAGCAAAGTTTTGATAGTGAGAGTTGTCTCTCACTACATCGAGCAGAACTCACCGGATCTTTTGCCATTTGAGAAACAGCTCTGTAGTGGTCTTGCCTGGGTCAGGTTTTGGTAGTGGGGGAAGCTACAGGGGTGGCTTTAGCTGCCAGAAGCTTCCCCTGTAGCTGACAGGGCTAATGCCAGTCAGTTCTAAGATGGATCCACAGCTGACCCAGGCCTGGCCAGTTAGTGACTGAGGTAACACCTCTGCCAATAATGTATTTGAGAAGTTGCTGGGCAGTTGCTAAACTGCAGCAGCAACAGGGAGGGAGAATGTGAGAACATCTCTGCAGACACCAAGGTCAGTGGAGAAGGAGAGGGAGGAGGGTGCTTAGGCCCTGGAAGAAAGACTCCCCTGTGCCCTGTGGTGAGGACCATGGTGAGGCAGCTGTGTCCCTGCAGCCCATGGAGGCCACTGGGGAGCACAGACCCACTTGCAGCCCGTGGAGGAGCCCACATTGGAGCGGGTGGATGCCTGAAGGAGGCTGTGACTCTGTGGGAAGCTCACCCTGGAGCCAGATCCTGGCAGGAGCTGGGAGTCCATGGAGAGAGAGGAGCCCACACTAGAGCAGGTTTGCTGTCAGGACTTGTGACCTTGTGAGGGACTCAGGCTGGAGCAGTCTGTCCCTGAAGGACTGTTCTCCTGCTGGGTGACCCACACTGGGGCAGGGTGTGAGGAGCTGCCCCCGTAGCAGGCCCTATGCTGGAGCAGTTTGTGAGGAACTGTAGCCCATGGAAGGAGCCACGCTGGAGAAGTTGGTGAGGGACTGTCTCCCATGAGAGGGACCCCACAGTGTAACAGTGGGAAGTGTGAGGAGGCCTCACCCTGAGAAGCAGCAGCGGCAAAGTCCATCTGTAATGAACTGACCACAACCCCCATCCCTTGCACTGCTTGAGGGAGAGGAGGGAGAGTCCTGGGAAGAGGAGGAGTGGAGGGAGGTGTTTTAAGATTCAGCTTTATTTCTCATCTCCCTGTTCTGATGGTTCATTAACAAATCAAACCATTTCTCCCCAAGTAGAGTCTGTTTTGCCCATGACACTAACTGCTGAGAGATCTCCCTGTCCTTATCTCAATTCACACACCTCTCGTTATATTTCTCTCTTCCCTGTCCAGTTTAGTGGGGGGAGTGAGAGAATGACTTGGTGGGCACCTGGCACCCAGCCAGGGCTAAACCACCACAAGCTCAGTTACCTGGACAGCACAGGCATGCACCTACACCCACCAGCATATAGGACATCCTACTAAGAAGAGGAGAGCACAGCTTGATGAATAGTGTCTGCTGGCACCCATCACGCTCAGCTACAGAGAATAAACACTATCTGGCCAGATCAGAATAGGTGTTATAACCTTCAGAATAGGTGTCATAACCTTCAAACAGCTCAGTGCATCTGACTCATCCCATTTTAACTGGAAAATAATGTTCTGTCAATCAATGAGAAAGAAGCTTTGGAAATGGCAAACTCAAAACACAGCAACCATCTCTAAACCAGTTATGGGCATTCAGGAAAGGGATGTGAGTAGCTCTCCAACAGCACCAGCTCCAGGCTCACTGTGTTCAGAGAAATGAGCTACATGACAAATCACAGACTCATTACAGTTGGAAAAGACCTTTAAGATCACTGAGTTGAACCACTCACCTCACACTGCCAATCCCACCACTAACCTAAACCATGGCAGCACCTTCACCCCTCTGCCCAAGGCCACACGGCACGTTCACATCCCAAATGCTGCACAGAGCTCTGGATCCCGTGTCAAATGGGATGTAACACCACTGCAAACGCTGTAGGGATGGGTACTGGAACTCCCAGTTTAGAATATAAATGAAGACACAATACAGATCTGCAGAGATATGAAAATGAAGGCAGGAAGACTATTCATGCTGTCAACACAAGGTGACAGAATCCAGTGAGACTGACAAAGTGCTATTAAAAAGGACTTTTTCAGATACCAAGTCCTTATACTGCAGAAGTCATTTCACAGATACAGTAAGGGCTAACAGGTCAAAGGGAAACTGGACAATGTCACAGAGGACAGGATTGTTTGAGGCTGCAATCCCAGCACACACAGCACCTGGGCTGGGAAATCCACCAGTTTCTGCCACTACCAAAGGCAAGTTCAGCCCACCCTTGCCTGCTTGACTTGACACAAGCTGCTGTAGCCTCCACAAAACAGGCTGGATCAGGATCCATGGTGGCCACAATGCTGTGAGAACCACAGCACAACCCCTCATCAGCAGAGACACTTCTGCCAACATCATGTGCTGGCAGGGTGAGAAGCCCAGGGTGCACAAACAGAAACACAGACATTTGCCCCCGTTCACACTTTGCCTTTTCTAAAGGCAGTTTGCCACAGCAAACAGACACTGTCTCGTCCCTAAAGCATGTAAAAGTGTCATTTTGATGTTCAGTAGAAAAGATCTGATCAAAATCTGAAGCACAGCACCTGAGTTCATGATCCTCCATCACAAAACAGCCTATAGCCTTCTGATGGACCAAAAAGCCACAAAGAGTCAGGCAAAGACCCTTGAAGAACAAATTCTGCCACAACAGCCAGAGCTAGGCTTTGGGGAAATCCACCATGTAAAGGTTCTTCCAAGGAAGGATGTAGCATGGGGAAGCCAAGAGGAGAGACAGCGAGCAGACCAGTGGGCTCCCTACTTCAAATGCTCATGTGTGGACTGAGGTTCTGGGTCTTTGCAGCAGTCTGGGATTACAGAAGCTCTAATAGTAACTTTCTGACCATGGTCTTCTCAGCATTGATCCCCCAGGTTAAGAAAGAGAGCAAAATGTCTGTAGAAATACTGGCTGGGAAAATTTATGAGCAGCAGCATTCCAATTTAAAAATAACCCACCAGACAACGGCTCACAGTCCAGCTTTCATCTACCCCCAGGTTTTAACAGACCCAGACCATCACAGACAATCCATGCTGACATTCTGAACCTGTTCCAAAGCATATAAAACCAGAAAATACGCAGAAAGGACACACCTAGATTGTGCTGTTTACAAAGCAGTTTCAGTTGAGGACTCACAAGCTGTAGCTCACTGTAAAATGACTCTTCCCTGGCGTGGCTATCCAGCCACGTTCTCAAATGTATCTGTACTTCAGTATCTGAGAATCTAGGGTTAGAAGCCAGGCTTGGTTTTCAAAACACCCATTAGCATTCTCACACTTACCTAGCCAAGATGCCCACGCTCAAGAACAACTTGATCACTTCAGTGATGCACACGGCCGTGGTTGAGAAGTAGAGCTCTGTCTGCACCGTCCTTGTGTACCGCAACATGACCGTGTACATGGCAGCAACCAGGGTCATCACGGCCAGGCAGTACAACTTGAACAGTAAGCTGACATTTTCTGAAAGAAAAGAGAGATGACAATTCAGCATGCCCTTCCTTTGAGTTTAAGAACTGAATCAGGGTGTTGTGCAGCTGGAGGGCTGTGTCCAATACTACTGTGGCAGCACACAGTAATTACAATGTTGTGGAACGCCTCCTGTGAAGAGCTGAAGTTGGATTTTAAAGTCTCTGCTCAAATTACCTTGTGGAGGGACTTCAAGTGTTTGAAAATCACAGAATCTCAAGGGCTGGAAGGGACCTCAAAAGATCATCCAGTCCAACCCCTCTGCCAGAGCAGGACCACCCAGAGTAGGTCACACAGGAACTCATCCAGGTGGGTTTGAATGCCTCCAGAGAAGGAGACTCCACAGCCCATCTGGGCAGCGCCTTCCAGTGCGCTCTCAACTCAACAGGGGAGAAGTTTTTCCTCGTGTTTCTTTGAAACCTCTTGTGTTCCAGCTTGTACCCATTGCCCCTTGTCCTATCATTGGCCATCACTGAGAACAGCCTGGCTCCATCCTCCTCACACCCACCCTTTGTGTATTTGTAAACATGAATGAGGTCACCCCTCAGCCTCCTCCAAGCTGAAGAGCCCCAGCTCCCTCAGCCTTTCATCATCAGTGCTCCACTCCATCATCTTTGTGGTCCTCTTGCCCTCATAATCATCCTTCGTTGTAGAAAAACTAGTCATAGACTAATATTTGTCTCATAGTAATGGAAAAGTCTTTCTGTGCTTTCCTCCTTAGCTGATACCAAGTGCTTGCTCTGGATTAGCAGCAGATCCTTTCCACAGGCTGTACTGAAGTCTGACACAAAGAGCAGTGGCAGACTTGTAAAAGCAAAGAGGGAGGAAGTTCGCTATCAGCAGAGGGAATCAATCCTACAAATCTTAGTAAATAAGGCAGCATTTACTTCAGCCTTATTTTCCACCTAAGTTAGTAAAAGAAGAGAACAGAAATTGCTCAGAACAGTGATGGGACTTGTGTCCAGTTCTGGGCTCCTCAGCTCAAGAGGGACAGGGAAGTGCTGGAGAGAGGCCAGCACAGGGCCACCAAGATGATCAGGGGACTGGAGCATCTTCCTGATGAGGAAAAGCTGTGGGAACTGGGGCTGTTTAGTCTGAAGAAGAGGAGACTGAGGGGGGATCTCATTAATATTTACAACTATCTAGAGGGTGGGTGTCAGGAGGTTGGGGCAGCACTTTTTTCTTTTGTATCCAGTGACAGGACGAGGGGTAATGTAATGAAGCGGGAACACAAGACGTTCCATTGAAACATAAGGAAGAACTCTGTGCCTGCTGAGGTGAGGGAGCCCTGGCACAGGCTGCCCAGGGAGGGTGTGGAGGCTCCTTCTCTGGAGGTTTTCAAACCCATGTGGACACATTCCTGTGTGACCTGCTTTGGCGGGGGGGGGTTGGACTAGATGATCTCTAAAGGTCCCTTCCAACCCCTACCATTCTGTGATTCTGTGACTTCACACAAAGGGCTTTCTTGAAAAACTACTCACCATAGAGAACACCAAGGGTACGGTTATTCAAGTAAATCAAGCCATATAAGGAGGACATTTCATCCCCTCCCTCTTCCCCACCACTATACTCCCACAACAGCAGCAATTCCTGTAACAGTTTTGCCCTGGACCAACTCCTCTGAGGTGTAATTTGGGAGCTGGCAAGAGGCAGTTTTTCACAGAGCAGCCCTCTCCATAAGGCCTGGGAGTTTCAGAGGGCGGATGTGGCCAGGCCACGCCAGCTCATGCCTGTGTCAGAGGACAGCCAGGACCACATCCGTGTCAGTGAGGAGAACAGCATGTAACTCCAAGCAGGGCTCCTCTGCATGAAGACACGACCAACAACACGAGGCATCAGCAGATGTGGGGGGTCCACAAAACCACTTTTCAAACTGGTAAATTACTCTTTGTTCTGTAGGGCATCTGATGGGTGGAGGTTGCTCCTTCGGGCAGCATCCTCTGAGCGTTACCTGGCATGTTCTGAACATCCTAAAGAAACCTACTTTAACTGGTAGAAGTTTATGTTCCTCTGCTGATTAGGGAGAGAGCTAACAGATAAGCTCCGGGCAGACTTGTAATAGCTTTGTTCATTTAATATGGAAATGAAGTGCTGAATCCAGGGGAAACGATGTTTTGGTTCCTTTTTCCCTCAAGCCAGCCACGTCTTCTATTGCATAACATTTCTGCAAGGTACAGTTAATACCTCCTGAAGCAGCAATCGGTTAAATTAGCTACTTCCTTAGAGATAAAAATCTTATCCACGTCAGTAACCACTTTTAAAAGGTAGAGCCAATTAGTTTTTGGACTAATAACTGCTTAAAAGAGACTTAGGAGCTGTAATCCATTTTTAAATTAAGTTTGGATTGTGGGGAAGGGTGGTGGGAAACCAAGGGCAAAACAACCACTGAACAAAATTAACCCTGTCCGGTTTTCAGTGTCTTTTCTGGTGATATTTTAGTGCTCACAGAAATGACAGTCACAACATGTTTTTACACATTAAGAGTTTAGAGTCTATGCACTATTGGGCTGAACCTAAACTTAATCCCTGCTTATATTAAACACTCCTTAAAAAATAAACAAGTGCCCCCATTTAGCAACAGTTTGCAAACTTGGGTCAACCATATGAGACAGGACATAAGCCAGTGACTATACCAGACAGTTCTAGCATCCTGTAAAAAGCTATTTGTTGTGAGCTTTCAGCCTGAACATTTCTCCAGCCCGGCTCACACGTCTGCGTGGGCAGCAGTGCAGCACTGGGAGCAGAAGCAGGGGCATCCAAGTCATCTGCTGGTAACTCTGAGCTTATACCAGCTAGACAAAAAAGAGAACTGAAAGCAGCTGTTGTTTCTCTCCCAGACTTTTCCACTGGCTTTAGTAAATCGCACTGGAACGAGACAATTTCTAGCAAGAGAGTCCAGACGGGCCAAAAGCCTCAGGGTATGAACTGCGGGCCTCCCACACATCCCCACAGCTCATCTGACCGCTCTTCGGAACGGCAGCCCAAGGCAGCCGGGGCGATGGGCGCCTCAGACCCCGTCCCACACACACGGCACGGAGGGTCCCCTCTTGCGGCTCCCCCGCCGCGGGACAGGCGTCGCGTTCCCGGAGGGTTCCAGGCCGCCTGCCTTGCCCGGGAGCTCCAGCGCCGTGCCACACACACACACACCCCCCGCGACCCGTGTGCATGGAGGGCCACCCGCGGCACACAGCCGAGGAGCAAAGGGGTGCCCGAGCACCGCCGGGCCTCGGGACATCGGGCTGAGCCCCGGCAGCGTCGCGCCACGTTCCAGCGCTCTCAGAGCGGGAAGCGGTGACCGAGGAGCCGCGGCCCCGGACACGGCTGCGGCTGAGGGGGGCCGGCGGTGGCCCAGGGGAGACCCCAGCCGGGAGCACCAGCAGGCGCCGGCCCGCGCCTCGCTGCGGCCGGAGGGGCGGCGGGGGCTCCCGAGCCGCGGCCGCCAGAGGCGGCAGGAGCGGAGCGGGAAGGCGGGGCGGGGGGCAGAGGGCAGAGCCCCTCCCCGGCGCGGCCCCGCGCCCCCTCGCAGCCGCTTCCCCCCACGCCCGCGGTGGCGGCGCCCGGCGCCGCAGCCCCCGGCGGGGAGGGCAGTTCCACTCCCGCTGGGGTGGGGGGCGCGGCGGGCACCGCCGGCGCGCGGGGCGCGCTTCGTCTTGGCGGGGGCGGGCCCGGCCTCTTTCTTCGGCTGTGCTGACCCGCGGCGCCCCGCTCCGTGCGGCTCTCACCTTTCGGAGGCGACATGGTGCCCGCAGAAAGAGCCGAGAGCGCCGGGCCCGAGCCCTTCCCCGCGCCGCGCCGGAGCCCTTCCCCGCGCCGCTCCTCCCATCGCACCATAGAGCGCGGCGCGGCTGGATAGAGCGCCCGCCTCCCTCGTTTCACCATCGAGTCGGCGCTGCGGAGGGAGGGGCTCGTCCCCCGCGGCCTGCGCCGAGGTGAGCGGAAAGGGCGGGTGAGCGCGGGAGCCGCGGGCAGCGCCGGGCCCGGCCCCAGCCCCACCGGCCGCACCGCCGCGGGGTGCTGCCCCCGGCCCGCCGCGCCGCCCGTGCCAAGGCAGCGGCAGGCGGAGCGGTGCCACCGGCTGCGCGGCGGCGGCAGCAAACGCGCCGGGGCACGGTACTGACTGTACTGAGGCACGCAAAGCACTGGCTGAAGCTTACGAACATCCACAGTCTTCGGGGGGGGGGGGGGGGCATTAAGAAGAATGTGGGCAGCAGGTTCTGCTCCCCCTCTCCTCTGCCCTGCTGAGGCCTCATCTGCAGTCCTGTGTCCAGTTCTGGGCTCCTCAGCTCAAGAGGGGCAGGAAACTGCTGGAGAGAGTCCAGCACAGGGCCACCAAGATGATCAGGGGACTGGAACATCTTTCTTATGAGGAAAGGCTGCGGGAACTGGGGCTGTTTAGTCTGGAGAAGAGACTTAAGGGGGAACTTCATCAACACTTCTAAGTACCTAAAGGGCGGATGTCAGGAGCATGGGCTTAGTGACAGGACAGGGGGTAAACAGGCACAAGCTGGAACACAAGAAGTTCCACTTGAACATGGGGAGAAACTTCTTCCCTGTTGAGGTGAGGGAGCACTGGCACAGGCTGCCCAGATGAGCTGTGGAGTCTCCTTCTCTGGAGGCTTTCAAAACCCACCTGGACAAGTTCCTGTGTGACCTACTGTAGGTGGTCCTGCACTGGCAGGGGGGTTGGACTGGATGATCTTTCGAGGTCCCCTCCAGCCCTTGACATTCTATGATGTGACTGAAGTAAAGCTGCTTTAGCAGGGGGTGATGATGGTCTTTAGAGGGAGACCCATGCAATCCTCACCATCCTGTGATTCTACACAGTGAAATATGCTGCAATCTGCATGGCACCTGCTGTCTGTATGTGTGTCCTGTGCTCCCCAAACAGCAACATCTATAAGGGAGAAAGCTCCAAACCCAAAAACCTCATCTGTGAATGTAAAGGCTGCAAGTGACAGAGATGAGCTCCCTCTTTGAATGGCAAATGTGGCACTCTGCTCCCAAGCCCCAGCTCTGAGGCTGCCCGGGGGCTGTGCATGGCCTGGCTGTGGTCAGTGTGCTCACCAAGACACCAGAGGAACAGAAGAACCAGATCCAAACAACGCGGGTTCAGATGGGCATCAGCTAGGTGCTGCCTCTTCTTTCACATGAGTAAAGCCATTCTGAAAAGTAAGTGTCCTGTGTTTTTCTGAACTCTTTTACTGGTGGTAAATGCCCACAAATCCCAATCACACACGTGTTTCTCATGGCCAGGAACAAGTGCTTGGGTACTGACATGATTCTGCTGTGCCAGGACTGACACGCAGATCACAGTTGCATTCCCTGAGGTTTCACAGTGCTGCAGTAGCTTCTCCAGTGGAAAAGTACAGAGCAAGTAGGATTAAAAGAGATTGTAGTTCCATCAGTTTCCTTTTAAGTAAATGTATTTATGGATTCTTGAAGTACCAGTTTGTTGGTTCAAAGTAAGAATTTTTACATAAAAAGGTTCAAAGCAAATGGTGATAAAAAAGATATAGATGTCACATGAGAGAAAATCACCTGCTGAAAAAGCATTGAGCTCAGTTCTGTGCTGCTCCCCTCCTGCTCCTTGTTTTCAATAATGCTCTGTGAATTTGTCCCAGCTGTATAACTTTCAGAAGCAAAGCCAGATACCTTGGAGAGGGTTAAACAAAAACCGCTGTCCTGCACCATGACACCAGAAAATCACCCAGCAGCTTGAATCCTCGAGCTTCACTGTCATAAGCTTGTGTAATTACCCAGAAAACCACACTGCAGCTGACCAAAGAAAGGCAGGGGAACCTCAGCACCCCCTATGTGATCACAGTGGCACACCTGCACGTTTTGCAGACAACTTATAGAATCACTGAGTGCCAGGGGTTGGAAGGGACCTCTAGAGATCATCCAGGAGATACTATGTCAGTGCTGAGGGAGCCCTGGCACAGGCTGCCCAGGGAGGGTGTGGAGGCTCCTTCTCTGGAGGTTTCAAAACCCACCTGGACACGTTCCTGTGTGACCTGATCTAGGTGGACCTGCTTGAGCAGGGGGGTTGGACTGGATGATCTCTAAAGGTCTCTTCCAACCCCTACCAGTCTGTGATACTATGAAATGTTGGTTTAAGTCTTTGGGAACAGCTTGATTCTAAATTACTGTTTAAACCCTGGGTGTTTCAGGCTTATCATTTCTATAACTTAATGCCAGGCAGCAGCCCCAACAGCCAAGGTAAGTGAAATAAATCAGCTGCTCCTGGAATCAACAGACACAGTAAAATCTACATCTTAATTAAGGTATCTGCAGGGATTTTTATAGATACATTCACTTTACATCCTTAGGTTTCTTGTTTTTCCCTTAGGTTTCATCTGCTGCTCTTGTTAAGTCTACTTTGACCACACGAGTAGTAGGAGATGATCCTCCTCGGAGGCCTTCCAGGAAAACCTGTGGTCTGGGCACATTGCTGGAGTTGTCACGCTTAGTCTGGGTGCAAACATCCTTTGGCAAGTACACTTGGGTGGAGTTCTCTCTTCTCATGTGGCTGAGATCAGTCTGCGTGGAGTGAGTTAGCTTGCGGCGCAAATTGGCCTGAAGACACAAAAACAATCAGGTTAGGCAAAATCTGGTTGGACCGTTTCAGTGCTAGAGCCTAAACTTGGGTGTGGTTGTGTGCTTCACATCTGCAGGCTTCACAGACCTGGGATGTGGCCCCACTGTTCCCTGCTGTCAGCACAGGGCTGCACCCATGCCTGGGTAACTCCTGACCCCATTGGCTGAGTGAGCAGCCTCACAAGCTTCAGTCAGCTCTTCAGTGTTCTCCTGTGGTCATTTGTTATGTGCCAAAGCCTTTCTGTTGTTAGGTTGAAATGTTCCTTTAGTGGCAGGTTTGAGGACCCAGAGTACTGTGGATAACTCAAGTACAGGATGGAGGCTTTGGCTGCTTTCTACCAAGTGAGAGGAGTCATAAAGTATGAGATCAAAGGGAAAAACTGCTTTCTTTCAAGCTATTGCTCATTAACCCCTTGGCAAGGGACAGAGGTTAAGGAAATGCAAAGCTCTGTTTAATCACAGTTTAGTTTGCTGTAGATAGATACAACAACAAAATCATTTCTCACAAAGGGTTAGTATTACAAAGTCAGCACTTGAAACAACAAAGTGTTCCTTATCCCACTGAGCCTTCTATGTCAGCAGTGATGTAAACCACTGTAAATCAATAGGCCACGATGTCATCCACACACAGTCTCCTGTGGTGGCATCCAGACCCCTGCACCTAAGTGAGAAAGTCCCTGGAGTCCAGTCCAGCCAGCAGAGACTGGAGTCAGCAGAAGCTGGGAGTGATTAAACTGGCCACATTCAGTGTTTGTACAGGATGAGTTAAAATGTTCCCCAGGCTTCACTAGCTCTGTGTCCCTCTCCTGGAATGGAACGTGAAGCACTTAGATGTAGACACATTTTGGTAACTTCGTCTGAAACTGAATCTCATAGAATCCTTTCAGCTGGAAGAGACTTTTAAGATCATGGAGTGCAGCCTAATCTCCCAGATGGACAGCTGAGGCTAAAACACCCTGAGTGCTTTAAAAGTACTTTCTCTTAAGTATTTCAGACTAACAAGCTACAAATTTGGTTGTGAATGGACTTGGTGCTCAGCTATTGGAAAACATTCCACTTTGCTTATGCTAAAGGTAAATCACTGACCACATCTTATATTTATTTATGTACTTTTGTCCATTACAGAAGCAAAGGAGGATTTCAACCAAGTTTCTTGTAAACCTAATGGGCTGCTTTAGTGCAGGGCCATAAAGGTGATGGGGTGGAGCATCTCCCTTCTGATGAAAGGCTGAGGGTGCTGGGGCTCTTCAGCTTGGAGGAGACTGAGGGGTGACTTAATTCATGCTTACAAATACATAAAGGGTGTGTGTCAGGAGGATGGAGACAGGAGGATGTTCTCAGTGATGGCCAATGATAGGACAAGGGGCAACGGGTACAAGCTGGAACAGAAGAGGTTCCAAAGAAACATAAGGAAAAACTTCTCCCCGGTTCAGGTGAGGGAGCACTGGAACAGGCTGCCCAGATGGGTTGTGGAGTCTCCTTCTCTGGAGACATTCAAACCCACCTGGATGAGTTCCTGTGTGACCTACTCTAGGTGGTCCTGCTCTGGCAGGCGGTTGGACTGGATGATCTTTAGAGGTCCCTTCCAGCCGCTAGGATTTGTGGTTCTGAGATAAGTTAGCTCAAAGACAGCTTCTGCAGGGTCAAACACATCCAAATGCACTCCTAGCCATTCTGGCTGCCAGTTACTACATTTTTCCTCTTCTTACTTGATGGTGATGAATATTAACATAAATTGCTCCACATCCAATAAAGCTTTGCCTGGCCCAAACTTTTCTGCACCCTTTTTTCCTTTTGTTTTAGACGTATACAGTAGTATCTTCATCCTGTTACGTTTCTCTAAGTGTAGAGAAAAAACTTTAAACTTCAACTGCTAAACTTCAGCAAACTCAGAGAAGGCAACTGAACAGTTTGGAATGAATAGACTTAGTAGTGGAAGCAATGCCTCAAATTAGGGGAAAATATGGAAAAAGTGGGAACAAAAAGGAAATGCAGAAATGAGGAACCTGGAAAAAATTAGCAAGGCAGTGTAGCAAAGAGTATGTCTTTGAATAAGGTTAGATATATGCTGGAAGGGACAAAAGTTTACAACAACTTATTCTGAACTTTATTATCCGACAATGAAACTCTAGCAGTAACAATACAAACCAATCTGATAGCTTTTCTTCTCAGTTCCCATTCATTCCATTCATAAGATGCCACAAGAGTTGGAGGCAAGATGTGAGTATCAGTTTGAGTGCTACTGTCGCATTTAGTGAGCGATTCCATGAAACGTTTGTCTGCGTTTCTGGCCTGAGTGAAAAACAAAACAGCAAAACCAAGCAAAGCATTAGTGAGAAGAACACAGACATCTAAGTAAAATAGCATATGGAAATGCAACATTTGTCCTGGTTTAGCAAGGAGCAGCTTTTGCTTGGTAACAGGGGGAGCAGGTTGCAGTGAAGACCCGTCAAAGCGTGTTTGGACTCTCCCCTGGCTCCTGGGTTCACACCCACCTCCGGCCCGGCTGGGCCAATCTGGCGCCTCTGCCATCACTATTTAGGGACAGGAATTTGAAGTGCTGGCAGGAGGTGTGAGAGTGATACAAGATGGAGGTGACCACACGGACCCCACAGTCAGAGAAGGAGGAAGGAAGGAGAAGCACCAGACCAGAGACCCCTCTGCAAGCCGTGGCGAGAATGCAGCTGTACCCCTGCAAGCCATGCAGGGCTATGGCAGGACTGAGAGCCACCAGCAGCTCCGTGTGAGTGAGCCCGGACGGGCGAGGGACTGTGTGGGGAGACGGCCATGGCCCAGGCCGTGCTGGAGCCTGCGGGCCCAGAGCAGCCCCACACGAGAGGCAGAGAGGAGCTGCAGCCTTTGGGATCAATGCGCGTGGGAGCAGCCCGGGCAGGGCTGTGTGTGTGTGAGGGACCCCATGGACTTGCAGGGAGGGCTGGTGCTGAGCCCACCTGTCCTGAGGAGGGACAAATGGCAGAAGCCATCAGGAACAGACTGACTGAAACCCCCACTCTCTGCCCCCCCTGAGCTGTTCAGGGGGAAGGGAGGTAAAAACACTGGGATCAGGGCTCTGAGCCCTGGAAGAAGGGAGGAGGAGGGAGAAGGTGGTCTTAAAGGGCTGGTCAGACTCTTCGTTGCACCACTCTGTGTTGTTTTATTTTGGTTATGTTTTGGGTTTTGGGATTATGCTTTAGTTGGTATTGCATTAAATTATTCTCTGTTTCCTTCCCTAAGCCCAGTAGCCTGGGCTGTTTTGTCATGAACCTTAAGGGCAATTAAGCTCTCCCTGCCCTTTGGCAATCCTCAGCCTCTTCTGTACTTGAGGCTAATCCTGGTCTGTTGTTCCCTGATGGGCCTAAACCAGGACAACATTTCAAAGGCAAACAGAAATCTGCAAGCCACAAGTGGATAACGATTTACATTCAACAATATTCTACCCCTTCCCCTCACCAACACTGCTAAAAAGAAGAAACCAATTAGTGTTTCATTGATCTAATTTCTGACAGAAAATGCTTTAGGCAGAGGCCTCAGATGAATTTCAGCCTCATTGGATCACTGGATTTTGGTAAAAAGGGGTCCTGTCACCACCAGTATTTTATGATACAGGCACCTAAGGTTGTCTTTATGCATAGACTAAAAACCACAGTTCATAGTTAGGACAAGTGCCAACATCTCTGCCAGAGCAGGGATATAAACTCTATCTTTCTCACCAAGCGTCAGTGCAAGACTACATTCATTTGATTGCCAGGGACTTCAAATTCACACTGAATCATAGAGAATGGCTATGAATCCACACACTGGATTTCATACAGGTGCACTGTGGCATTCATTATTAATGAATCTCCTTTCATTTTTATAATACATTCCATAATTCCTCTCCCCAGATGTCACCAAAGCCTCATCCAGTGCACACTGATGAACTGCTGGGCCACAGCTGCAGTTAAGATGATACCTGGCTCATCTTCTATTGCATTTATTTACTGTCCCTTTAAGCTACTTTTGCAAAAATGAGGATAATAAGGGAAGGTATTTCATATCAACACCCTGAAGACCTGGAAAAGGTAGACCTTCAGACATTCTGTATGATAGGTAGGTGATTATACTTCACAGAATCACAGAATGGGAGTTGGAAGGGAGATCATCTGGTCCAATCTCCCTGCAGTAGCAGGTCCACCTAGATCAGGTCGCACAGCAACGTGTCCAGGTGGGTTTTGAAGACCTCCAGAGAAGAAGCCTCCACACCCTCCCTGCCTGTGCCAGGGCTCCCTCACCTTGAAAGGGACAGAGTTCTTCCTTATGTTTAAATGGCGCTTTTTGTGTTCCAGCTTCATCCCATTACCCTTTGTCCTGTCACTGGATACAACAGAAAAAAAGTGCTGCCCCAACCTCCTGACATCCACCATTTAGATATTTGTAAATATTAATGAGGTCCCCCCTCAGTCTCCTTTTCTCCAGACTATACTCATTTCCTAAAGCTGAATATCCCCTGATCACCTATATGTTCTAGAAAGCACTTGAGAGCTGTTGAGCAAGAGGCATGGCCAGCGTGTACCTGTGCACACGGAACAAGGTTGTCAAACTGATGCCGAAGCTCCAGCAGCTGAATTAGCTCTGGGTGTTCTTTTGCTTTTTCTGCATTTAGTTGGATGAACTTATCTGGGTCCTGAGCAAACATGTATGCAGCTTCTTTGGAACTGAACACATAACATTTCTCCCTGTGCTTCAAAATTCCAATAGCAGGATTTCCTTAAAAAAAAAGAGACCATATTATGAACAGTTTAATATCTGATACGAGATGCTTATAATCAAGGTTCTGTAGCTGCCTCAAATCAGTTTCACCCTTTTTTTTCCTGAAAGCAGCATAAATCCCTGAAAGTAAGCTTTTTAAAATCAGAAAAGTCTATTTCATTAGGCCACTGCAACTGCTTGTGATCAGTCCCCACCAGTGTGCCTTAGTGTGTGTCTGTCTGAAAAGCCATCTGAAAAACACCTCCAGCAAAGGCAGAAGAAAACAGTTCATACCCACAGATGTTTTCCCTAGAAACTGCGGCAAATGTTTGATCAAAGATCAGCAGTTCACTTATACTGGCAGGCATAACACTGAAATCAACTGAAGAAGCAGATGAAGCAGTGAGAAGCTGGACAGCACATCAACAGAGAAAATGAGATGTCAATAAAGGCCAAGTAACTTCTACAGAGAAACACATCTTGAGCTGAAGGACAGTAGCAAGCTGTCATTACCCAGGAAAGACCTAGAATCATCATGGATAGTGCCTTGAAAATACTAAATGGCACTAAGTGGCAATCAAAAAGGCAAAAAAGAAGGTCAGGAATTAGTAGGATGCAAACAGAGGGGGAGAAGAAAACCAACAACCTCTATGCTACATTTGTAATACTGTGTTTTATTACAACACAACAGAATAAGGAAGGTGAAGGGAGCTGGGAGTGATCAGAGGCTTGGAGCACCTCTCACAGAAGGAGAGGTTAAAGAAAGAGGCCTCTTTGGCATTAAAAAGAAGCAACTGAAAAGAAACAAAATGATACAGGGTTATAAACCCATGATTTGTGTGCAGTATCAAGTGAGGGCCTAGTAGCATCTCAAGAAAGTGACACCTTTTCATAGTACACATTTTCATAGTTGTGGGACTCTTAAAAAGAAGAATAACCCATGGCAAACTCTAAATGGATTCAAAAAGCAATTATGTAAGTTAAAACCTCTATTAAGGATTATTCAAGAAAAGGTTACAGACTCAACATTTAGCTCAGAAAATCCCATAACCACCAACTACTAGAACAGGGAAGGATATAATTGAGGGAGGATCATTCCTACTTGATTTCTCATAATCAGAGAATCATAGAACCATAGAATGGCAGGGGTTGGAAGGGACCTTTAGAGAACATCTAGTCCAACCCCCCTGCAGAAGCGGGGTCATCTAGATCAGGTCACACAGGAACGTGTCCAGGCGGGTCTTGAAGACCTCCAAGGAAGGAGCCTCCACACCCTCCCTGGGCAGCCTGTGCCAGGGTTCCCTCACCTCAACAATGACATAATTTTTCCTTATGTTTCAATGGAACTTTTTGTGTTCCAGCTTCATCCCATTACCCCTTGTCCTATTGCTAGATACAATTGAAAAAAAGTGCTGTCCCAACCTCCTGACATCCACCATTTAGATATTTGTAACTATTAATAAGATCCTTCCTCAATCTCCTCTTCTCCAGACTAATCTTCTAGTTAATTGTTTAGCTAAAATATGTGCTTTGCTTTCTTAGTTCAACTTAATATAATGTGAAATTCTGGCAACACTGAAAGCTTCTGTGTTTTCCTACAACAGACTTTCAATTTCTTAAATGGAGGAATGACCACAAATCTTCCCCCATGCACTGCAGGATATATGATTTGAATTTCTTCTTCTTTTCTATTTATGTACAGAATTTCTTGAGTATCACTGAAAGACAGTATGGGAGTCTATTTAAGTCTACAAACTTATGCTTTATTGCACTTTGTCCTTGAATGAAGGAATTAAGTTTTCAATACCATATCTGATAATAACAAGTTAACTTAACAAGTTAAGTTAATCTTCTAGCTAAACAAGGGTGGACATTCTGTGATCTATTTTCAGCCTTAACTGAGATGAGAGCGGAGCTCACAACTGAAATGAGTAAAGAATCCACTCAGAAACACTAAAACATGACTGTCCACATCCAGAAATCAGGTACAAGGCTACAGAGACCTTCAGTCCAACCCAGGCCAGCTGTTCTCATTTGTAATATTAAATAAGTGTGAGGTATTTACACTGTTGGTAAAATACCAGCTTTTTAACACTGCCAAGTAATGGCAATATTTTCTTCCCAGCCTCATGTAAGTTTAAAACAAACACATCTGTCTGGAAAGGTTTTATAAATGATAGGGAGGCAGAAAAAGTGAACTGAGTGGGATAGCTGAAACAAGGCTTGCTTTCAAGACAAATGATCTTAGAAGAGACAAGAATCCTATGATTACTTGACTTAATCCAGTGCACTTTTGCATTCTTTTCAGAGGTTTTTAGTACTTTACAATGACTGCTTTAAAATCTGCATGATGTAGGCATGAGTGGGTGTGTTTGCAATACATGGATACACAAAACAGGAGACACCCTTTTCCTACGGCTGTATTCAACCACATCAACAACAGCAAACAAACCTGCGTTCAGCTGCAGTGTAGGTTACACAGATACACCTATAGCAGGAGAATCACACAATGGGAGGGGTTGGAATGGACCTTTAGAGATCATCCAGTCCAATCCCCTGCTAAAGCAGGTCCACCTAGATCAGGTCACAGAGGAACATGTCCAGGTGGGTCTTGAAGACCTCCAGAGAAGGAGCCTCCACACTCTCCCTGGGCTTGTTTCTGCCTGCTCGTGCCTACTTTCTCTCGAAGCCCTCCTGCTTTCTACTTTGGGCACTTTATTTGTGAATTTTTAAAAGAAAAATACTTTAACAAAGGAAATAAGTTACCTGGGTTGAAAATGACAAACTTGCACATACAGTACTGGAGCTTTGACATAACAGGATGCATTCAGAGCGTGCCTTTCTATTTTCCCTAATACTTGTGTACATACAAAGTATGGAAAAGACCTAACTACAAAACATACCTGGGAGGGTGAGGCCTTTCACACCAATTGCATGGGCACAGAAACCACGGTACTGGATTAGTAACTGATCAAAATTATCAGTAGTCTCTGGAAAAAGCCATTCTTGGTTCTCGAAATCAGAAATGTTCACTCTGGTTCCTAAGAAAAGGTTTAACAAAGGAAGGATTTCAGCAACAAAACATCAGATGTTTAAAATATTGTAATGTGGCAGGATGAGCGGCTTACTCTGGTCTCCACAGGATGTCCTGCAGTGCCAAGATTCCCAGAGCCAAACTTTAGCTCTGCCTTAAGAGAGATCCTAGCAGGAAACTCCTTTAGCAGCATTAATTTTCTTTGAAAACAGGGGACCACAACAGGAAGGTAATAGCTTCCTCTTCTGTTTAGTTTTCACCCACTCAAGCATTACAAATCCCCTGGAGTATAACTTAGTTGCTAGAGTTACCACGTTACAAACAAATCCTTTGGGCAACAAAAGCCCTGTTAAATTAGACTTCTTAATTGTCCCCTCCATTTCAGAAGTTCTGAAAGGTGTAAAAAGACATCAACAAATTTAAGACTTCTTCTTCTGTGATCATTCAGCCATTTTTAAGGAGAGATATCCAAAGAGAAATCCAAACCACAGTACATGAAAAATAAATCCACAGGCTGCAGGTCTCATTTTTATTTACCATGCAGATTCTGATTGTTAAAAAGAAATCCCTGTGTGGCACCTTCTGTAAAGACAACTCAAACCACACAATCTTGGAAAATGAAAAAGGAAGAACTTTCAGTACCTGTGGTTTCTCTTCTCCTTTCCTCATCACTTTTCACAAGCATTCCTTCCAGAAGAGACGCGAGCACTTCCTCGGGAAAACACTGTGACTGGATTTCTGAGAACTGTTGGAGATTGTTAATCATGTTTGTGAGGAAGCTTAGCAGGACTATCTCATCCTGAAATCTGGTCCAGAGGTTAGCAAGTGCAACAAAGAGAGGCTAGAAAAAAAAAAAAAATGATCTGAAATCCAGATTTGGTTTATTTCTGCAGCCTAAACCAAGTGCTGTGCACAACAATCTCTGCTATGAACAAAGTGAGATGGATCTGCAAGGCCTTCAGCATCCAGAAATTCCCAGGGAGCTCCTGGGCACTGTAAGAGGAGAACGAATCACAGAATCCTAAAGGTTGGAAGGGACCTCGAAAGCTCATCCAGTCCAACCCCTCTGCCAGAGCAGGACCACCTAGAGCAGGTCACACAGGAGTTTGTCCAGGTGGGTTTGAGTGTCTCCAGAGGAGGCTCCACAACCCATCTGGGCAGCCCCTTCCAGTGCTCCCTCACCTCAACAGTGTCCTGTTACATCTAAACACACAGAGCATTTAGGGGCAGAGACTCAGCAAATCTGAAGTGGATGCAAACAACATTGTGTTTTATGCACCTTAACAACATTCTTACAACAACAGCCAACAATCCATCTGCATCACTAGCACTGTGGAAATGTTGCAGTTACAAAAATGGAAGAAACCAAAGGAAAAGCAGTGATGTGGTTTAAACCCAACCAGCAACTAAACGCCAGGTAGCTGCCCACTCCCTTCCCCCAGTGCAGTGTGGAGGAGAATCAGGAAAAGTAAAATTTGTGGGTTGAGATAAGAAAGGTTTACTAACTAAAATGAAATAAAGTATATTAATAACAACAATAATCAACTATAATAATGAGAATGAAAAGGAAAATAACAATAAAGATAAAGTTTAAAAAGGTAAAAAGATCTCCCAAAACAACAAGTGATGCTTAATGCCATTGGCTCAGGGCTCACTGATTGATGCCCAAACAGGATCTGATTCTCCACACCAATTCCTCCTCAGTTTATATACCTGATGCTCTATGGTATGGAATAGCCCTTGGGCTAGTTGGGGTCAGCTGTCCCGGCCATGCCCTCTCCCAGCTTCTTGTGCCCCCGAGCCCACCGTCTGTCAGGGCAGGGTGAGAAACAGACAAGGCCTTGATGCTGCACAAGCACTGCTCAGCAATAATCAAAACATCCCTGTGTGTTCAACACAGTTTCCAGCATAAACCCAAACTACAGCCCTGTACCAGCTACTAGGAAGAAAATTAAGTCTACCCCAGCTGAAACCAGGACAAGCAGCAAGATCAAAATTATTATTAATAGAAGAAACAAAGAATATTCATTAAATGTGTTATGTTTCCCAAAACAAATGTTTGCTACAAATTTAGGGCTTTTAAAAGGCACAATGCCCTGCTTCTCTACCCTCGTAGAAGATCCAGCTTCTCAGGAATTAGCTGAAGACAATAAGAACTATTTAAATGCTGTGTTAACAGAGAAAGCTTTACCCCCAAAAGACCTGAAATCCTCACACATTGCACATTCTATCTCCAGCAGAGAAGAAAAAACAGCTAACCAACTTGAAGAGAAGTAGACATCAGACAGCTGCTAGGGCAAAGGGTAACAAGTACAGCAGTCACAAAGATACAGAAGAGGAAAAAAAATGCTTTGAGCAGCTGAATGAGAGGGGCAAATGTTCTCCTTAATAAGAATATCTGGCTTAAAAAACCACAAGCACTCATAAATTGAAGTATCAGATCACATCTGAGCTGTACCTCAGTTGAAGTGCCGTTCCCATGAGTTTCCAGCTCAGATGCCCTTACCAGAAGTGTAAAATATACTCTGAGCAGAGAAGGGGTGTGTGTGTGATTTCCCTTCTTCCCTCCTCCACAGTAGAGTTTATTTTGCTTTTTAATTATTTGTTTAGAGGGATGAAATATGACTTATGTATGATCTGCATGCTAGTTCAACAGCTAACTACAGGGAGTTACAATGACAGACATATCACTCAAAATACCCATCTCTTCCATGAAAAGTAAATTAAATGAAGCTGGTCTCTGACATATTTCTCTCCCATTTCCTTTACACCATGTCATCGCAGGGTCATCAAGCACCTTCCTTCACAACACCTGCAGTTCACATCATTCATTCACTCTTCCCCTAGCACCGTCCTCCCGTGTCCTGTAGCTCCCAACTAAGGGTGAAACTGTACAAAGCATCCATCATGCAGAGGTACATGGCTGCTGGCCAGACAGCACACAGCCAGCAGGTAATTGTGGCATTTCCATTTTAGGCTTGATCTTAGAAGGCCTCTAATTGTGTCTCTCTAGCTGTTTGTTTTCCACAAAACTTGCAGGCAATGACATCCCTTGACTCTGACAAATTAGGCTGAAACTGGCCAACAGGTTCAGAAGCCATTGGGAAGGATAAAGAGGCTGAAACCCTCATTGCAGAAATTTGACTTCCTTAGAAAAATGATGTCAAGGAGTCATACTGTACTTACAGGCATTGTTATCTGAAAGGACTTTAAGATAACCACAGTCTGTTGTGCTGTTACCTGTTATTGTGTTCTTACTATTTCTGCAGTGAACAGGAGCCGTGTCACACAAACCAGAAAAACAACACTGTAAATCTGCAAATATTGACAAATGATTCAAGATACTTACAGTAAAATACCATTTAATTCTTTCTGCCCCTCTTTGTACCCTGTTTTCCTTTTACCTTGAGATCAAACATAGCATCACAGAATGGTAGGGGCTGGAAGGGATCTTTAGAGATCATCTAGTCCAAACCCTCTGCTAAAGCAGGTCCACCTAGATCAGGTCACACAGGAATGAGTCCAGGTGTGTTTTGAAAACCTCCAGAGAAAGAGCCTCCACACCCTCCCTGGGCAGCCTGTGCCAGGGCTCCCTCACCTCAACAAGAAAGAAGTTTTTCCTTATGTTAGAGTGGAACTTTTTGTGTTCCAGCTTCTGTCCGTTACCCCTTGTCCTGTCACTGGATACTACAGAAAAAAGCAATGCCCCAACCTCCTGACACCCACCTTTTAAATACTTATAAGTGTTAATGAGATTTCCTCCCACCCCCCCAAGTCTCCTCTTCTCCAAACTAAACAGGCCCAGTTCCCACAGCGTTTCCTCATATGGAAGATGTTCCAGGCCCCTGATCATCTTGATGGCCCTGCACTGGCCTCTCTCCAGCACTTCCCTGTCCCTCTTGAGCTGAGGAGCCCAGAACTGGACACAGGACTCCAAATGAGGCCTCACGAGGGCAGAGGAGGGAGGGAGAAGAACCTCCCTTGACCTGCTGGCCACACTGTTCTTGATGCATCCCAGGCTGCCATTGGCCTTCTTGGCCACGAGGGCACATTGCTGGCTCATGGTTAGTTTACTGTCAACCAGGTCTCTCTCTGCAGAGCTGCTCTCCAGCAGGTCAATCCCCAGACTGTCCTGGTGCATGGGGTTGTTCCTCTCCAGGTGCAGGACTCTGCACTTGCCCTTGTTGAACAAGTCTTAGATCATAGAATGACAGAATGGCAGGGGTTGGAAAGGACCTTTAGAGATCATGTAGTCCAACCCCCCTGCAGAAGCAGATTCACCTAGATCAGGTTGCATAGGAATGTGTCCAGGTGGGTCTTGAAGACCTCCAAGGAAGGAGACTCCACAACCCCTCTGGGCAGCCTGTGCCAGGGCTCCCTCACCTCAACAGTGAAATAGTTTTTTTCTTATATTTAAGTGGAACTTTTTGTGTTCCAGCTTCATCCCATTACCCCTTGTCCTGTTACTATCTACTATAGAAAAAAGGGATGTCCCAACCTCCTGACATCCACTCTTTAGATATTTATAAATGTTAGTAAGATCACCCCTCAGTCTCCTCTTCTCCAGACTAAACAGCCCCAGTTCCCACAGCCTTTCCTCTTATGAAAGATGCTTCAGTCCCCTGACCATCTTGGTGGCCCTGTGCTGGACTCTCTCCAGCAGTTCTCTGTCCCTCTAAAAAAGTCTCTGTCCCTTCAAAAGTCACAGACGTGGCTATAATAGAGAGAAAATAATGTTGCCTTTTTCTTAACGCAAACTATGCCACAATAAAGTGCTGAAATATTTCATAATGCTTCAGCATTTTTTTTATAATTAAGAAGAAAGAGAGTTTCAGTTCAAAATACTTACAAAAACTTCTCTGGTATCCACAGCAACCTTATCCTGCACTGTGCTTTTCAACTGCTCCATTGTTGATGCAAACTGCACATTTCCCTTTTCAACTTCTTGAGCACTTGTGATTGCATCAGACTGGAAAGAGAACTCCAGGTAAGAAGTATGACAGTCAAAAACATCAAGTGAGAAGTATTTTCTTGGCTTTCTTCACTTAACTATTTTCAGCTAACTGGTCTAAGGAATGAAATGCACCCTAAGTTTCTACAAAGTACTTTTTCCCTGAAGTGTTCAGGTATGAATTCAGTTGCTTCTCTCAAACATGTGCCAGTAATTTTTATAGATAAACCTTTACATTTTTATAATGAGACTGAAAAAACTTTAAGAGATAAATGTTTTTTCCAAGCTTTACAATATATGAGAAAATAATAAAACCCCTGAAGATAAATTAAAAGGTTTTCATAAACAAAACAAGATTCAACAACTTGCACTGAATTAATCTTCTGATGACTCCATATGTGCTGGGGGTGTCTGCTGACTAAAATGAAGGTGCTTTATGGATTGAACAAGGAGATTTTTCTCTCATGCCTTTTGAGGCAGTGAATAATAGGTAAAAAAAAGGAAATGAAAGGTCTTACTTTTGTAGTTCTCTATTAATGAGATTAAACCAAAAAAGGAAACCTCCAGAAATTAAATGTAAGCTCTGTCATACTGTAGCATACAATTCATATTGTGTTTCACCTGACAGTAGCCAAACCTAGCAAGTTAGGTGCAAAAGTTTGGTGTGGCAGGTGATGTAGGTTCTTCTATATTGAGATTAATATTACTTAATTTATTTCTGTCTCGTTCTTCTTACATTTCTGTCCCATACAAATGGGTAACTTGAATACATTCCATCTGCAATAAAATCCCAGAGGAGATCACATGATGGTATCTCACCAGAAGGATGCAGAGGAAGGCCTCATATTGTCTCACATTGAACAGTGCTTCTTTTAATTTGAAGGAACTAAGCTGGCTATATCTGTATTGGTCTTCCTGCATAGCTTCCAAGAGAGCTGTGTACTGGTGGGCTAGTGTATGGCAAGTACTGAGACCTTCATCGACAGCCTGTGTAGCTGACGGGATGGCTTCGCTCAGAATGGCTGGCACTGTTTATATAGAAGGATACAGAATAAATATGAGAGACACAGGCAAAGAATCATTAGCAAAAGATTACAGTGCAGTGTTTGAGCAGTGTGGACTTGCAATAAAGTTTCTGTAGTTTGTCCTTATATTCACACATTTCCAAGTGCTCACAGACTGGATTCAGCCACTGGATCTTACTAGTGAAATGGTTCCAAACAGCTGGAATTACAGGTGTGGAAATAGCACAGTCAAGTCAAGGACTGTGAGAAAACTTGCTTTGTGGTAGATGCAGTTCAGCTGATAGTACTGACTGTGGGTGTACTGAGAGACTTCAGGCAATATGTACCACTTCCAGTTCTTCCACTGTCTCCCATGGGAGGGACCCCAGTGTAGCAGTGGGAAGTGTGAGGAGGCCTCCCCCTGAGAAGCAGCAGCAGCAAAGTCCATCTGTAATGAACTGACCACAACCCCCATCCCCTGTGCTGCTGGGGGGAAGGAAGGAGAGTCCTGGGAAGAGGGAGGGATGGGGGGAAACGTTTTAAGATTTGGTTTTATTTCTCATCTCTCTGTTCTGATGGTTCATTAACAAATCAAACCATTTCTCCCCAAGTTGAGTCTGTTATGCACATGCCACTAATTGCTGAGTGATCTCCCTGTCTCTGACTCACAAACCTCTCATAACTCTCTCTCCTGTCCAGTTTAGGAGGGGGAGTGATACAATGACTTGGTGGGCACCTGGCACCCAGCCAGGGCTAAACCACCACACCTTCCAAGATTTTAGTTCAGTGCTTTTAAAGGCAAACATTACATATTTAATTCACTTAATGGCAAGGTATAGGGAGAAAGTTAAATTAGAAGTAAATTAGTATATAAAGCTAATACCTATAATCCTTCCCTCATGACCACACAGGGGCTCTTTTTTAGCTAAAAAGCAGCAGACTATAGGGAAACCTAAAGTTAAATACCAAATATGTACTTTTCCTTCAGGTTTACAGACCCTGAGTCAGAGTTCTTTATCTAGAGAGATTGAGATGTTATTGAAGCTGCTCCAGTGAAGAAGGCCAGGAAGATTTAATTGGGAATTCACAGAGCAAAAGAAGTTGTTTACTTACAGTCATCAATGCTGCTTCCTCCTGTCCTGCATTCCTTGTTGTACAACCGAATTCCTGTGACTAGCCTGGCAAGATTTTTCAGTTGTTGCTCTTTGTTCTTCTTACTGAGCGAGCTGAAAGTAACCATCTCTGTCTGGGGGAATACACTCTGCAGAGCAGCTAGAAGCATGGCAAATGGTGAGAAAACCCTCAGTATGAGGGAACAGAGGTCATTAAACAGGCAAAAATATCCTCTCTTAAACAACTGTAAAAAGTAGGAAAGCCATGGCCAGTTTAGACTCCAAGGCTGAGCAGGGACAGTTTAGAGCAGTGAGTATTCATCACAGTTTACCACAGCTGTGTCTACATATCAGCAAAGAGAAGGTGAAATTCTATTTTTCAATAAGAAAAGGCCAGTTTCAGAGTCAGAGTTTCCTGACCTGTTACCTCCCTGACAACTTCAATGTCTGTGGGGGATCCCAGGCCAGAGCTCAGCAGCATGTAGCTAACGATCTTTCGATACACAATCTCCATTTCTTCTTGAACACGAGGACGACTGTCTGTGATGTCTCTGAGCACAGGAGCCAGCTTTCCCTCCAGAACACGGTGCTGCTCGCTGAGTAATTCGGCTAGCAAAGGAGGATTGTAAGAAAGTGCTACCTGAATTATTTGGGATTTGGGTTATACAGGGGGTGCAACTCATTTCCACAGTCAGAGCACTGTCTCAGGTTTTCTGAAGCACGGATATAGAATCTCAGAATGGTAGGGTTGGAAGGGACCTTTAGAGATCATCTAGTCCAACCCCCTGCAGAAGCAGGGTCACCTAGATCAGGTCACACAGAAACATGTCCAGGCGGGTCTTGAAGACCTCCAAGGAAGGAGACTCCACAACCCCTCTGGGTGTGTGGAAGGGATGCTTGAGGTACCATGTTATAATAACATTAACATAATGAACATGATTAATATCAGTTAGTAGAGTCCAGAGAACCATCAAAGCCAAATTAAGCAGCAAGTCTGGCTCTCTGGACTCCTCTGACTGCAGTAGGACCTGACACACACATATTTCACCCACACCAGAAGTTAAAGGCCCAAATCTCCGTCTCAGAATGTGACTGGACTTACAGAGCTTCCTGAAACAAGAAGACTTCAGAGCATCTTTCTAATTTTCCTGGCTTTTTGTTTAAATCCATGCTAACAGGAAAACATTTCCATGACCTTCCCACACAGAAATGTGTCTTGTTTGTCTACTCTTCTTCTGAGTCTTCCACGTCCCGGACAGCCCGCACTGTCCTGTTGAGATCTGAAGTTACAGTTACAGCATCTGTAACTCATTTTTCATCCACATGCCCAGCATTAAGTTATCACTGATGAGACCACAACACTCATTAAAACCAGAACTGATTGTTCAAAATTGCTCATTGCAATTAGGGATATTGATGACACATCAAGCTCCCTTTCATATACATGAGTGCAGTTCTGGGGACTGGATACAGAGGTGCTGCACAAGTTTTTCTTGCTGAAGGCAGTGGCCACTGCACCTGAAAGCATAACTGAAAACAATCTGACATATCACATTCAGTAAATTTCTCAGGCAAGATGAAATGAGAGGATTCTCAAATCTAAAATGGACATTTCCCCCCCTATTATATCCATGCTGAAACAGCTTGCTCCTAGATAGTACATGTCTCCAGGGATTTTTATTTTGCTTTACTGTCAGCAGTGATTTAACAGGAATCATTATTAGACCTACAGAGAGAGAGATTTAATCCTAAACTCAGAATCAACTTCTATGAAAACATCCATTTATGTGGAAATTACCTCGGTTTGCATAGTTCATATCAAAGTAAACTTGCATCTTAATTGTGCTCAGGGATGGGTTTGTTGTGTCAAGCAGCCTGGTAACACAGAGCTAAGAAGAGAGGCAGAGAAGTGAGTCCTTTCTCATGCAGGTGAAACCTCTGAACTGACAGCAACTGTGCTACAAAGTTTCACAACAGCAGAACAGCCCCCTCCCTGTCGTTCTCCAAACATAAGATGGACACTATGAAGTATGAGACATTTATTAACATGAGGGAACACAAATCCAGTCGTTAGCCACAGAACCATGAGAATAAATACCAGGGATCAGTCTGTTCTCCCTAGTGACGAGCAATAGAGAAAGAGGAAATGGCCTCATGTTGCAGCAGGGGAGGTTCAGGCTGGATGTGGGGAGGAATTCCTTTGCTGCAAGGGTTGTCAGGCATTGGAAGGGGCTGCCCAGGGAGGTGCTGGAGTCACCATCCCTGAAGGGGTTTCAGAGACGAGTGGATGTTGCACTTAGGGAAATGGTCTAGTGGTTGATAGGGCTGGGTCAAAGGCTGTACTTGGTGAGCTTAAAGGTCTCTTCCAGCTGAAACAACTCTATGATTCTATGATATCAAAACAAAATTGTACTGTAGTTATAAAAACAACTAGGAAATAATGCTAGAGTCTTAGCCCAGTGCTGTCAACATCACGTCAGAATTACCTGGATAAGATTTTGCACATCTTTTTCTCTAAGGATTTGATCCAAGCTGAAGTCATTTCTTGGATCTAAAACAACAGCTTTCACCTAGAGATCACGAAAAGAAAGCTATCAATTTATATCTCAATGCAACTAAACTTTTATTCCTGACAAATCTCAGATACAGACAATATTTCCCTGTTGTTACTTTTTTCTGCTCAACCTTTGATAATGAAACAAAGTTACTTCATTTCACACGTGTTGCCAGTTTCAATCTCAGAGGTCAGTGAAAAAAAAAATCTACCTATGATGCAAACTTTGTAGAGAAATACTTAAATACAGCTCCTTTAAAAAACTCCTGTCCAAATATCTTCCTAAGTAAAATGTTACAAAAATCCATCATGGTTGTTTGTAGACTTCATGTTGCATCCATCAGTGTGTTTGCCATTTGGATAAAAACACTCCTAATGTTCTGCATACAGAGAAATATCTGCATGTTTGCAGCTGGTGTGCATGGTGGATGTCTTGCTAGAGGTAGGCAAAAGGTTTTTTACCCATGAATATTGTGGAATCTTGTGTCCAGTTCTGGGCCCCTCAGTTCAAGAAGGACAGGGAGCTGCTGGAAAGAGTTCAGTGCAGGGGCACAGAGACGGTCAAGGGACTGGAACACCTCCCTTATGAGGAAAAGCTGTGGGAACTGGAGCTGTTTAGTCTGGAGGAAACTGAGGGGGGATCTTACTAATATTTACAAGTATATTAATGATGTATGTCAGGAGATTGGGACAGCCACAAATATGACGGAGTGAAATGTCTCCCTTATGATGAGAGACTGAGGGAGCTGGGGCTCTTCATCTTGGAGGAGACTGAGGGTGACCTCGTTCATGTTCACAAATACATAAAGGGTGGGTGGCAGGAGGACGGAGCCAGGCTGTTCTCACTGATGGCCAGTGATAGGACAAGGGGCAACGGGTACAAGCTGGAACAGAAGAGGTTCCAAAGAAACACAAGAAAAACCTCCTTCCCTGTTCAGGTGAAGGAGCACTGGAAGGGGCTGCCCAGTTGGGTTGTGGAGTCTTTCTCTGGAGACATTCAAACCCACCTGGATGAGCTCCTATGTGACCTACTCTAGGTGGTCCTGCTCTGGCAGGTCCCTTCCAGCTCTTGAGATTCTGTGAATATTTTCAGGCTCAATTAATACTGCTTTTGACCTCAATGTATTTTTAAAAGACACAGTGTCAGCTTTAGTGGGGAAAAAAAGGCAGACTAACAGCACTGCTGTGAAGCATTTATGTGAGTCTATCAAGAGCTGACTTTGCTCTCATACTGTCAATAAAGAAAGAACCTAGATCCATCTTTCTGCAGACACGGATCTGCAGGTGCATCAGACAATATTCTGCAGCTGTGTCTCCTAAGAGGATGTACCAAAGTGTGTAATGTTTTTTTAGGATACTTCTAGTTGTTTACCAAGGGCAACACTGAGATTCAGTCAATTTAGTTTTTAGTTTCAGTGGGATCCAAGCCCACTCCTTGAAATATTCAGCCCATTTATACTACCTGGCCCCACCTAAACAAAGAAACAAACAAAAGAATACATCACAAGAGAGGGAAGAGGTAAACATCAAAGAATAAATATAGCTATTTAAATATTCCCATACATCATGCCTTTTTGTTCATTTGTGAAAGAGTGGGAAGAAATGTTATTAAAACTTGGGAACTCTTCTCTTTTTCACTTTAAAAAGAAAAGGAATGGTTTATCTGCCTGCAGAAGAAAAGCAAGGGAGAATTCTTACTCAAACAGTTCCCAGGACTCAGTACCTGTGGCCTTTTCAGGACCTTATATTCACATCAATAGAAATTGAGAGGAATGGAATACTTTTTCAGGCCTTTAGGACCCTCTACTGAATACCACTGAATGTCCCTTTAAAACTTCCCCATGAGGGCTATCAGAAACTGAGATGTTTCAAAGTTCAAGTCAGCCCTGAAAGCCTGGGCTGCTGCCGTCCCAGCTTGGGCAGCCTGTCATGGAACTGCCATTTGAAGAGTGATGACTTTTAAGACCAAAGGAGTGATCTATGTCCTTACCGCACATCATTCAGTCCAAGCAGTGTCAGTCAGAGGCTTTGCAGGAACTATCCACTGTGTGTAAAATTAAGCCCTTACCTCACTTACAAAGCCTTAAAAGTGGTTTGAACAGCCAAGCTTTGAAACTTCAGTTCTATATGCTACCAGTGCCTATTTATCTTAAATCTTATGGACAACAACAACATTTAAACGTGATTAGAAAAAAACCCCTGCAGTTGAATTATCAACCCCTCACCCTAAACAGCTTAACTCGTGCTCACCATGAACGCCACCAAGGTTTCAGATACAGGTTGTCCCCGGTCAGCGCACTCTTGTCCGATTTCACGAACGATTTTCTTGATGACTCTTTCGGTCCCGTCAGAAGACATTCTGGACAAACCCCCATCTTAACAGGATTAACATTTATTGAACGTTTCGGGTGCATCTTCCAACGATTCTCCTGGAGGGGTTGATGGTGCCCACCCTCCTCACTCTGCTCCGAAGGCTGCCCCACAGCCCCACAGTGCCGCCACGGGCCCTCACACCCTGTCCCGCCCTCACTTGCCTCCAGCCTCCCCAAGGCCCCTCAGCCGCGCCGCCTTCACCTGCCGCCCCACAGCCCCTCGGCCGTCCCGCCCTCACCCGCCTCCCGCCGCCCCACAGCCCCTCGGCCGTCCCGCCCTCACCCGCCTCCCGCCGCCCCACAGCCCCTCGGCCGTCCCGCCCTCACCCGCCTCCCGCCGCCCCACAGCCCCTCGGCCGTCCCGCCCTCACCCGCCTCCCTCTGCCCCACAGCCCCTCGGCCGTCCCGCCCTCACCCCCCTCCCTCTGCCCCTCGGCCGGCACGCCCTCACCCTCCTCCCTCCACCCCACAGCCCCTCGGCCGGCCCGCCCTCACCCGCCTCCCTCCGCCCCACAGCCCCTCGGCCGGCCCGCCCTCACCCGCCTCCCTCCGCCCCACAGCCCCTCGGCCGGCCCGCCCTCACCCACCGCCCCACAGCCCCTCGGCCGTCCCGCCCTCACCCGCCTCCCGCAGCCCCTCGGCCGGCCCGCCCTCACCCGCCGCCCCACAGCCCCTCGGCCGGCGGGAAGCGACGTGAGCGGCCTGCGGCAGGCACCAGCCGGCGGCCGTTGCCATGGGGACGCGGCCTGGCGTCGGCGCTGGCGGGGAGAGCGGCGCGGGTGCACCTATGGATGTGGATGTATGAGCGTGTATAGATGCAGAGCCGCCGACGCCAAACGGCCACTTACATGCAGCTCAGAGATGCACAGAGAGAAAAGCACTTTTCTATATAAAACATAGGTGTGTACATGCCAGACATATATGCACACATGCCTTCATATATACCACACGTATATGGAGAGGTAGCAATACATGTATATCTGTTATATATATGTATATATATGTACATAAACATCTATAAGTGCACACAAACCACATATGTCAGCATATACGGCTATACGTAGGTATGCATAAATACATGTACATATGTAGGTATAAACATGCATACATACCATACATAGGTATATGTACCTAAGAATAGATGCATATACAATCACAGAATGGTAGGGGTCAAAAGGGACCTCTAAAGATAACCCCCCTGCTAAAGCAGGTCCACCTCAATCAGATTGAACAGGAATATGTCCAGGAAGGCTTGGAAACCTCCAGAGAAGGAGATCCGACATCCTCTCTGGGCAGCCCGTGCCAGTGTTACCCTCACAGTAAAGTTGCTCCTGATGTTCAAGTGGAACTTCTTGTGTTCCAGCTTGTGCTCATTGCCCCTTGTCCTGTCACTGGTCACTGCAGAAAAAAAGACTCACCCCATCCTCTTGATACTTTAGGTAGTTATTAATAAAATCCCATCTCAGTCTTCTCCGGGCTAAACCACTCCAGGTTTTGTAGACCTTCCTCAGAAGAGAGATGTTCCAATCCCCTCATCATCTTGGTAGCTCTCCACTGAACTCTCCAGAGGTTCTCTATCATTCTTGAACTGGGAAGCCCACAACTGGACATAGTACTCCAAATGTGGCCTTACCAGGCAGAGTAGAGGTGGAGGAGAACTTCTCTTTGCCTGCTGGCTATGCAGATGTGTTAATACATGTATATGAATAGGCAAAACACCTATACAGATGTATATGTATACACAGAACATATATATGGATATATGTAAGTAGGTACATATTCACATATACATATATGTGTCTATACAAACCCAATATGTGTATGTGTATAAATATATATACAGGCAGGAAGAGCAGCAAGCATAGCTTTACTTTTTCTTTAGTTACTTGTTGTCTGTTCTACTTATAGTTATTTACAAAGCACCCACACAGCGGTTTGCTCATTCCCAACCCCTGCAGTGAGGCTGAGAAGAAGATATGAAGAGCAAAAACAAGAAAACTTTTGAGTTGAGATATAGACAGTTTGAAAAATAAAGAGGAAAATTCACCACAGTCAATTAAAAAGGCAATTACTCACCAACTCCCCTAAGCAGATGGATGCCCAGTCTCTGAGCAACAGCCACTTTGGAAGACAAAACCTCCAGAGCCAGACTCCTGTCTCCTCTTCCTCTACCTTAGTTTTTGTGTCTGTGCATGATGTTATATGGCCTGGAATATCCCTTTGGCTAGTTCAGGCCAGATGTCATAGCCATGTCCCCTCCCATCTGCCTGTGTCTGGTCTAGTTGCTAGGGGAGGTAGAGTGGGAAAAAGAGAAACCCGAGGCTGTGCAAGCAGAAAGCCAAAACACCTGTGTGTTATCAACCCTATTTTAGCCACAAATCCAAAGCACAGCAACACAGAATCTGCTGTGAAGGAAGTAAACTCCATCCCAGCCAGGCTCAGTATAAGTAAGTATACACACATCTATAAATGCCTACAATATGGAGATATATGCACATATATATGTATACACAAAACTTGTTGGTGGGCAGGGAGATAAACAGTAAGTGATGGAGGCAGAGATGGCACAGGCAAGGCAGCTTCCCTCTGTAACACAAGCAAGAGAGCCAAGCTTGCTTTCAAGTCTCACTGAAAGCTACTCTTTCTTGCTGCTAGAGGTGGCAATTCCCCCAGACATAGTGGAGCTACACCAAGCAGCAACCTGGTGTTCATCCTCAGCTCTTGCACATGCTGCATGCCATTGGATGACAGCAACACCTTGCTGTAACCAGTTGTTAGTCAATACTCAATTAATTCAAGCTTTTCCATGTCAGAAAGAGGAAATAGGAATAGCACGTTAATTAACTTTAAAAGCCATGTCCCTAAGAGGCAATTATAAGCTTTAGAAGACAGAGGGAATGCAGGGATAAGAGCTGACAAGCAATACTGATTTTCAACTGATTTAATGTTTTCCCTTTGGTTCAAGGTGCCAGACAAAGAGCACTCTGCTGAGAACCACAATGAGGTCGAGATAGTATTTTTTTCCCTCTGTAACCTCAGACAAGTCACTCTTATCAGTAAAAAAAATTAAGATGATACTATGCTACCTGGCAAGTAGCTGCAGAATTACATCCATGTCCTCAGTGAGTATACAAAGATACAGTGCAGTGAGTCCCAGCATCGCCTGTGGGAAACACTGTGGAGCAGGTATCAAAATAACCCTGCAAAGAACACCGTGAAGCCTTAGGTTTCTTTCTAGTAACACAGCTGATGGGGCTTCTTAATATGTCTTCTGCATTCCCACTTAAAGAAATCAATACCCTTAAGCTCAGTAATTTTAACAAGACATTAATCAAGAGAAGAAAAATCTCCAGGACCACTTTTTCCATGAATTGCAGGACGAGAAGCCTTCAGGGCCCTTCCTGAAGCAGAAGAGTGTCACTGTTAGTGAGCTTAGGGTCACAGAGATTCTCCTCTCCACATTCTGATAAATAACACAAGAACCAGCTTTTCTACAGTTGCAGATGGAGAGAAAGGGAGAATAATAATATAGTTCTGGGGATTAAAAGTAAAAAGAGAAGGTGCAACTACCAGGTTTCTCTCTATACAAGCAAATTTCAAAAGTCAGCGATAAGACTTGGTGCTCAAAGCAGTGACAGCAATGATTTCTTCTGAAGAGATTGTCATCTAAAAGTAGAAGGGTTTACAGAGTTTAACCAAACACACTATCTGCAGTAGAGATGGTGGTGGAATGCGCAATTCTGCAGCTGCAGAAAGCCGGTTCCCATCCCATAACAGTCAGAGGCTAATACATGCACTGGCTCACATTGATGCTTTCAGTGAGCCTGAAGCTATAGGTAGGATGTGTCCAAGTTTTTAGTACATATGCAGAGCCTGTACAGTTGCACAGTTTTGGCTTGAATATTTAAAGACTTTTAAAAGACAATTTAAAGATTATCTCAATAAATCCCGTGTTTTTTTCTGGTACCTGTGACTGTGTTACATCTGCAAGTAGCACAACCTCTGCAGAGTTGGTGCTGAGGAGCGGATGGCCACGCCGTATGTGCTTCAGACCAGCTTCAGTCTGGTCCCAGGGACTGGTGGTACATTTGTGGCTGGAGTGCACTGAGGGCATTCCCAGAGCACAACTTTAATTTCACCCAAAAGGTTCACAAGCTCAAAGCCTGCTCTATTATGCAAACCAAAGCACAGCAGGTGAGAACCATGAAGAGAGTCTCTCCTTAAACACATGCTTGATCCTAAACAAAAAACCCCCACCCCCTAACACCTCCTCCACCCCCTATCTGAGTTATCAATATTCACAGGCATGTGTGTTAGTTTGTTTATTTCCTGGAGGAGTAATAAGATAAAAGGACATTTTACTTCAACTGAAACCACTGACATTCTTTGGTAAACCAAATTTTGCTGTTGCCAGCAGGACACTTGCAAGCCAAAGAGCACCGGATTTGGAAGACAAAACATTGGGAATAAATATAAGTGACCATATCACAGTGTTATAGCATTCCCACTGCAAAAGCTTCCATGACATGGAACTTCTGGAAAGCCGCCAGTGCTAGCTCACATTCATAAATCCCAGCAGTATGTGTCCAGCTGCCTATACACTTTTAGTTTGCTGACTGAAAGGAAAGAACAATATGTTTGCAGCTTAGCTTACTGGGAATTTAAATTCTTACATTGCTTTAAGAATTTCAGTAGTATTAACCTGTACTGAAGATAGTACTAGAAGAGAGAAGTTACAAATTGCCAGCAGCATTTGAAAGAGAGGTAGCGAAAGGAAGGAAGGGAAAGAGAGAAAGGAAAGGAAGGACAGCCAATTATCTGTTTTCCAAAGAAAACTGTGGTTTCTGAAGTTTGCAGTCTGTTTTAGACCACAAAATCTAATTTAACTTGTCAGTAAAGTAGAGAATACTTCAGGTTGCAGAACGTTGTTTCATGATAAAAGCAGTTGCATTTCTCCCCTAGAATTAGTATCAACTTTAAGTTTGTCGTGGTTTAGGCCCATCAGGGAACAAAGACCACGATTAGCCTCAAGTACCGAAGAGGCTGAGAATTGCTCAAGGGCAGGGAGGGCTTAATTGCCGCTTAAGGTTCAGGACAAAACGGACCAGGCTACTCGGTTTGGGGAAGAAAAAAAAAACAGAAAAATAATTTAATGCAACATCAACTAAAACATACCCACAAAAACCCAAAACATAACCAAAACGAAACAACACAGAGGAATACGTCAATGAAGAGTCCAACCAGCCTTTTTAAGAACACCTTCCCGCCACACCTCCCCTCTTCCCGGGCTCAGAGCCCTGATCCCGGGGTTTTTACCCTGTCCCCCCCGAACGGTTCGGGGGGGGCAGGCAGTGGAGGTCTCAGTCAGTCTGCTCCCAATAGCTTCTGCCGTCTGTCCCTCCTCAGGACGGGTGAACTCCACACCAGTCCTCCCTGCGAGTCCGTGGGGTAACTCACACACATGGCAGCCCTGCACGGGCTGCTCCGACGTGCACCCATTCCAAAGGCTGCAGCTCCTCTCTGCCTCTCGTGTGGGGCTGCTCTGCGACGTGCAGGCTCTCCAACACGGCCTGGGCCATGGCCGTCTCCCCACACAGTCCCTCGCCCGTCCGGGCTCACTCACATGGAGCTGCTGGTGGCTCTCAGTCCTGCCACGGATCTCCACAGGTTTCAGGGGCACAGCTTGCATTCTCGCCACGGCTTGCAGAAGGGTCTCCGGTCTACTGCTCCTCCTTCCTTCCTCCTCTGGCTGAAGGGTCCGCGTGGTCACCTCCATCTTGTACCCCTCTTACACCTCCCGACCCGCATTCCACATTCCCGTCCCCTAAATAGTGATGGCAGAGGCGCCAGATTGGCCCAGCCGGGCCGGAGGTGGGTGTGAACCCAGGAGCCGGGGGAGGGTCCGCAAACTCTTTACCGGGTATTCACTGCAACCCGCTCCCCCTGTTACTAAGCCAAAAGCTGCTCCTTGCTAAACCAGGACAAAGTTTTAAACACAGTTGCTGTAAATGTTCTTCTAACTAGAATTATTCCCTCACATTTTCATTGCATAGTGCTCGGTGGCTGCTGTAGGCTGTCAGGCAGCTAAGCTCTTCCCTCTAGTGCCGGGTTGGAGGCATTGGCAGGCAGTGGCACACGGCAGAAATGTCCTTGGGTTTGTGCTGTAAGGATTTTATGTATCAGTTTGAAGAGCCATTAAAAACAAAACAGTAGATTTGAAATTGCTATAAAGGTTGGCACCCTACTGATTTCTTCAGGGGAAAGTGTATCACCTCTTTGACGAGTGTGCTATCACATGAGACTGGCTGGCACGTTGAGGAAGTCACTTCTTTCTCCAGCTGTATCTAGAGGACAGGATTTACTCAAATGATTGCTCAAGCCTGAGTGCATTCCCTCTTCCTGCCAGTGTGGGGACAAAGTTGCAGCTGGGTAAACATTAGGCAAACAGAGCACTTGCATCCCAGAAGATGCCAGGAGGGCAAAAAGCATTACAAAGCTTCAGCCATTGCCCTGTGCCTAGTAGAGATGCTGGGCTAAGCAGGAGTCTCTCTGAGCTTCACTAACAGAGTCAGACCCAACAAGAGATTCTGCAATCATGGATCCTTCAGTCACTGTCACTAATCACTCATCACACTACTGAAGCTGACCCTCCAGTTCAGTTAGCCTCACTCTGTACTCAGGCCTCCTCTGTCCAGGTGTGTGACCAGCCCTCAGGCCAGAAGGTCTCCTGCTATCATAAACAATGCAAGGCACTAGTTAAAGGTCTTTGAAGACAATACACATAAGTTCAGGGATTTACAGCTGACAATGTGGGATCCAAGCAGAAGTTGAGTTACTGTCCCTTTTTTCATCTCTCAAGTTAAAACATAAGCAGAGCAATGCATGGTTTTGTTTGCAACATTTCAGAGTCACAGAATCACAGAATCTCAAGGGCTGGAAGGGACCTCAAAAGCTCATCCAGTCCAATCCCCCTGCCAGAGCAGGACCACCTAGAGTAGGTCACACAGTAACTCATCCAGGTGGGTTTGAATGTCCCCAGAGAAGGAGACTCCACAACCCATCTGGGCAGCCCCTGCCAGTGCTCCCTCACCTCAACAGGGAAGAAATTCTTCCTTGTATTTCTTTGGAATCTCTTTTGTTACAGCTTATAGCCACTGCTCCTTATCCTATCATTGGCCATCACTTAGAACAGCCTGACTCCATCCTCCTGACACCCACCCTTTACATATTTGTAAACATGAATGAGGTCACTCCTCAGTCTCCTCCAAGCTGAAGAGCCCCAGCTCCCTCAGCCTTTCATCAGAAGGGAGATGCTCCACTCCCTTAGTCCTAATCTACAATGCACCTTGATGTAGAAACTAGTGTATAGTTGATTACACTTGGTTCTTACAAAGGAGCAGTGCAAGGAAAGCCTGCATTCACACCAGAATGTCTTTCAAGAGGAAATACACTCAGTCTATCTGGTTTTCATTATTTCCAAAGAGTCTTGCAGTCAGAAACCTGCATCGTGAGGGTAGATGTGTAATGGCATCTTCTTCAATTTGTCTGTTAGTTCACAGTAAAACTGAGTTTCAAAGCCAAGAATATTTTGGTGCAGGAATTTTTATTCTTTCTTTCTAGTCAAGCCTGCACATTAGCAATCAGAGGTCTCTGTGCTTGTGTTGCCTGGAGCACCACGTGGTGCCAGCCAACAGTGCTGATCAGCTCAGCTTTACAGACACACTCACACAAGAAGGTGTAGAGGTATTTTAAGTTTCCAGCACTCTCCCAGAAAGGTATATAAGTGGTAGGTATATTGTAATTTCAAGCTCATTGAGGCACAGTGCAGACTAATGGTTCACATGTAGGGGAATCCCAGGTAACTTCTATAGCAATTGTTTAAGGTAACATTAAGGGTTTGAGCCTTCCTTTTACAATATAGTAAAGGAATGTTAAACTGCTCTTCTGTTTTCTTCTCCCAGCTCCATCATTTTGTTGCAGTGAAGAAGGGATGCCCGGGTGTGCTGGTGCTGTGTCACTCTCTAATTCCCACTATATCAGACTTTCACTACAATCATTGTACTTAATCATTGTACAGGGAACTCAGAGCAGGGGAGATGACTGTTGAACCCAGGATGAAAATGTTGCCAAGGTAGCAAGATTTTGGTGGACAAAGAATTCCAGTTTGGCTTTTAACTTAGAAATCAAAAAGTTTATTCACAGGTAACACAGTAAAGAGGGTTTATCCTTCATTTGAGCATTTATGGAAAGAAGAAACCACAACAGAAGCACAGAAACCTGGTTAATAAATGCCCTATTGTTAGCCTGGATCCCTTAGCAAGCACAATGGATGCACTGTATTTCCTAGGTTACAGAAAACAGTGTGGAGCAAAATTATTTGCCCTTCAAACCTTGAGAGCTCTGGCATTCACTGTGCAGAGAGAGCAGAGAGATTCCAGAAATACCATCATCAAGTGCTTCAACTGGAAATTCCTGCAAAAGATGCATTATTCAGCTGTATTCAGATGAATTACTAAGGCTCATAAACAATATTAACATTTCAGTCAAAAGCATTGATAAAAATAACACAGATGAAGAGCATTTTCTATTAATCATCCCTTTTAAAAAATACACTGAAAATTAGACCCAGGACTAATCATGTACTATACCATAAAGTAGTTTCCAAAAATTCCTCCTGAGTTATGCTTTAAAGGAGATGAAGTTTGGCCAGAAACACACACTTCTGTTTCATGGGTTAACTAGATATTCACTAGACCCTTGTGTCTGTACAAATGGTATTAACTAGAAGTATTCTTTTTACAGGAGACCACTTTCTTGTGCAACGTTGAGTCCTTGCAACAGTCCCAAATCCCACCAGTATGCAAAACCAACCAAAAAAAACCACCAGCAACAAAGCAATGCAGTATTTTTCCTATGAGCTGAACAAGTGTAGGAAACAATTGTTGGGCAGCACGCCACACTAATGGGGTACATCAGGAAGATCCAGGGCTGAGGACTTTGCTCTCAGTTCAGGTTATAGGAACTTCTTCCAAAGTTATGGAAACACATACTGCTATGGCTCTGACTCCATTAGAAGAAAAAATGAACTAATAATGGGAATATGATTATGCTACACTTGGTAAATTAACTTCTCATGCAGCTCACTTCCATCCAGCTACAGACTCCTCACTGATGTACAAAGCTGCTCTTCATTCATCTATCAGAAAGGAAGGGAATGATCAATGAATCAGACAGGCAGGACAAGATGATTATTATCCATGCTGCTCCAGAACTCCCCTTGCAGTGTCAGAAAATGAGCTGAGAACCAAATGGATAACCTCACAAACCTTCACAAATTTGCAAATCCTTCTCCAAAGTTCTGAATTTTGTTGCCCCAAAGAAATTTTATTCCCAGTGCAGCTTCTCTCCCCATGAGTGGCTACTAAGGCTTAAGATCACAAAATCACAGAATGGTAGGGTTTGGAAGGAGCCTCTAGAGATCATCCAGTCCAATTCCCCTGCTAAAGCAGGTCCGCCTGGAGCAGGTCGCACAGGAACATATCCAGGTGGGTTTTAAAACCATCCAGAGAAGGAGACTCCACACCTTCCATTCCTGCTTTTGCCTTTCAGATTCTAGATTTTACCTTGTAGCCCAAATCTTCAATCCAAGACCAAGGAACAATGAACTCCTTTGCCCACTCAGATGTGGACTAAGAGGAGGTGTGGCCAGTATCTGGCCTCTCAGGAGAAGTGCCCTTGTTTTATTTTAACCCAGAGTGAGGTCAAAAGAGAAGTGAATCTCCCATTTTCACTCTTTCTGGTGCCAAGAAATCCTCTCCAGGTTGAACTACATATTGTTTATTATTTTTTCTGAATTCTCAGCTTTTGCAGTTCTTATTAATCCAGAAACAGCTACTTACATCCCTCTCCAGGGGTGGCATAGGACCTTCACCTACCCAGATGAGTATCCAACACCAGTATTGCAAATCATGGACTTTCTGCACGTGAGAGAAGAGGTATTGTGGATAATCCACTACATTTTCTGAAGATCTGAGTTTGGTTTTTTACCCTACTGTGGAATATTAGACTCTGGTTTAGATGACAATTTAGATTTGGTTTTGGATGGTCTTCTGAGCTAAAACAAATACCCTTAAGTATAATATTTATGTACCAAAAAAAAAAGGCCTCACAACAGTTTCTGTTACAAGCTGCTTTTCTCCAACAAGCTGAACCCTTGTATTGCTTCATTTGAAAACTGAACAGGATTATCTCACTGAAACAAATTTTGAACCATCTAACCATCAAGCCTAACACTCTCTGTTCTACCAAGTTTCTTTATTCTATTCTTTATGGTTAGTTCTAGCTTAATGCCTATGCAACTTCTTGCTATTTCAATCTTAAGCCTCCCAATAACGAACAAAGGATACTTGTTTTTAGAAATAGTTAAACTGAGTCATCTGAGTGATTATCTTGGGTATGATCAGCTTTGTAGGACAGACAAGGAAGTTCTTGTTTTATTTTTCTTCTGTGGCCTTAGATAGTTTTGTGTGGGTTTTACCTCCAGTCTTTGTTAATCAGAGTCTTCAGGCTTTGTTAATCTTTTTTGAACTTCATTTCATTCTCTACACTCATGTGGCACCATATTGCCACAAGTGGTGATCTTGAAATGCTGCTCCTAGCTCAATTGAATGTAGTTTCTCTATTCTTGAGTATAGTTCCTCTAGTCTGTCAATTATCAACTTAATCTGACTGTAGAATTCTTGGTTTACAGTGTTTGACAGACTGAGTCATTTGTTTTAACAAAAGACACATCACATTAGCTGTCTTCAAGCTTGCACACACTAAACTGAGAACTTCCAGACATTTTACTTGCAGCTTCACTGGAAGCTATAACCTAAAAATTGTTTTGCAAAGTTTAATCAGGGATAGAATTCATCTAAAATGTAAGTGGCTGAGTTTGAAAAGGCAACACGCATTGAGCATTGACACGAGTGTTATTTCCCAAAGACAGAAGGCAGGACTGAGCTTTGACCTACACTATCAAAGCACCGACTTGCAGATGGTCACTTTGAGCAAAGCAAGGATTTTTATGGCAGTTCCAAGCCTGGTGGCTGCACTTGACACAATTCTTTACTTCAGGAGACAGTTCTACTGCTCTGCAAAAAGACATCCCCTTTCACTCACTCTGAAGACCCTTCCTTCTAGAGTTTTTGAGGGAAGCTCACACTGGTATTAAAGCTTAGAAATAAGCTTTGTGGATGACCCTGGATTCACAAACTGTGCTGATCATTTCTTTAATCTCTTGCTTATGCCATAAACTTCACAGCACTCTAGGTAGACATCTAAATGGGTAAATAGAGAACATTTAAACCAAAAGAAAGTTTAAAGCCTGTTAAGATCTGTATCCTGCCTGCACCACACTTCCTCTAGAAGGGCCTAGAAAACACCAGCAATGTAAAACTTTCTAAAAGCTTGAGTTAATAACTATGTATTGATGGGCATATCTGGCAGTAAACCTGTCTCAATCAAGTAGAACTTACCCAAGCCACACCTTAAAATATGAGCAGCAGATCAAACATTTACACAGCACCAGATTGGAATGTTATTGTGCTCAGGGCAGGCATGAAACAGCCTCTTGCTTTGTTCCTGCATTGCATCCCCTACTTTTAATGAAGACAGATACTCCTAGCACTCACTTCTGTGGTTACCTGTGGGGTGAGGCAGCCATGGACTACTTTGTTTCTGACCTGTAAGTGAAGGAAAAAACTGTTTCCATGTCCCATGGAAGGCTTGGGGCTAACAAGAGGCCTGCAGCTAAAGTAGAGATGTTCCCACAGTAGCAGAGTAACTATTTCCACCATTTGGAGCCAAGAAGGGAAGATAATATAACAGGTAAGAAAAATGGGCTACACATGCATCTTGAGGGGTGGATGTGAAGGTGAAATACAGCTGAGAGATGACACTATATGAGTATTGTACCTCCTCAAAGATGCTAGTTTGAAAGCTTTCACACCTTTCTGTGCTGGGTCTGCTTTCCTTGACTGTGGCTTCAGTAGATTAGTCAAAAGCATTGAAGTACTTGTAAAAAAACCTGTTGTGGTACCTATCCTCTGCATACATACTGGATGTGCACATACTGTGACACCACATGACAGTCACTTCCAGGGGGAGAGAGAAAGAAACTGCTGCCACATATTCTACAAGAAGTTCCTGCCTCCAACAAAGATTCAAGAAGGTGGTTAAAACTGCTGTCAGTCCTTTTGACAGTCTCTCACCACTCCTCTGGTCCACATCACATCAAATTCATTAAGATAACTTGCAAGGACAGGGGAAATGTGAAGAGTTTTGCTAGCCTCAGTAAAAAGTCACAGTGATATCAGCTGACACCCAGCTTTTCCAGTACTATGCTGATATAATACAATGCTTGGTATCATGCCTGCAAGCCTTTTACTGGAAGGACAATTCCAGCTTTTAAAAGATAGTTCAGTAGAAAGTGCTGTAAGAACATCACTGCCAGGAGTTGTGGAAGGAGATCTGTAGCAGTGCTGGGAACCTTGCTCATGGTGACAAATCCACACAGCATGTTTGAACTCAGACACTCCTTAATGCCATAAGTTGGATTTACCAAAATACAAAAGGAAAGCAGTCTGACAGGAACATACTGAGAACCAGGAAAAAGCCACTAAATAACACCAGATGCCATTCTCCCTGTGGGGTCATGATGGGCTTTAGACAGTAAGATACCTCTCAGGTTTTCCAGTCTGCCTCCTGTGCCAGCATTTGGGGGAGAACAGATCAGTAAGTTGCTGAAGCACAGATCTTTTTGTCCTAAATAAGGCCTGCAAGGCAATTAAAATAAGATGAATACTGATTTTATGTTCCAGATTACGGTAACCAGAAGCCGTATTTTTTTTCACCAGAAGAAAAGAAAGACATGAAGGTTTAGTATTCTCAAAGGAAAAATAATGCAGGAGGGATTTTAGAATCTTCTAGGGCTTACAGAGTTGAATCCATATTGTTCACTTCCAAATGAGCTAAGTTCTTTGGGAAGTCTTTGAACACCACAATTGTCCTCTTCTGCTGCCAGACTTTCAAGACCCACTCCAAGTCACTTGACATATTGCTACTTAGATAGAACCAAGCAAAGGAACAGATGAAACTAAGACTTTAAGCCTTTTACAGTATTAAAAGCTTTCTGTTCAGGGAGATCCTTGAACAATGTACATTCCAACATCTTAACCTTGGATTTAAAGCTAAAAAGATTTGGGGGCAGGTACTGAAAGAATTCTGCTGGTGTGGTGTGCATAGAGAATCCCAGGTTATTTCCCTTCTGAATGGAATAAAAGAAGGCTTTTCTGCCTCTTTGGCAGCTTTCCAGGAATTCTCTGACAACATCATAGTGGTCTCATGTCATACCATGAAAGGAATCCAACTCCTCATTGTCTTCGGTGAAAGCCCTGCAGAGGATGGTCTCTAGGGAGCTCAGTTCAGAATTGGCAAGCTTGCACAAGCATGTCAGCTTGCACAGCATAGATACAGATCAAGGCCTCAGTCACATGAGTGCATCTCTAATTGACCAGTAATAAGTAATGTCAGTGAATTACAGTTCATGTCCCACCTGCAGCAGACTGGGTGGCTGGTGGTTTCTGTAACATTGCAAGGTTTCCAGCAAAGCCAGCCAGCAGCTCTCCAGTACCCAGCCAATACAGTCCCCTTTGGCAGCAGAGTTAAAAACATAAGAACTTTTCCTTGGCAGTAAAGTTAGTAATTCCAAGCTTTCATTTCCAAAGCTCATCGTACTGAACTGAACTGTGTATTGTAGCCTTATCTGAGCCATGGTTTGAAACAATTTCTCTCACGTGGTTTATGAGATGGCCTGGGAAGTTTCTGCTCTTGACTACAGTAATGTTTCACCTAATGTGTTTTGTAACAGAGGAAAGGATCAGTCTAGTTTGTGATGGAAATCTGATTTCTCTCATTAATAAATGGAGTATTTCAAACTGCGTAGGAGTCTTTATCCATCAGAGGTCAGCAAATCTTGTAAAGGGCACTCTCTGTTTAATAGTCAAAAGATAGATATTACTGACTGTATACAGATATTCTTGAGTGTTACTAGTTGCTGTTCCAAATTATGCAGAGAGAAATTACCATTTCTATTCAATCAGTCCCCAAATAGAAAGGGTGATGAATATAAGCTGGTTCATAGAATCATAGAATGGTAGGGTTGGAAGGTTGACCTTTAGAGATCATCTAGTCCAACTTCCCTGCTAAAGCAGGTCCACCTGCTTGGTTACAAGAATAATGGTTTCACAGCTGTTTTCTGATATTGATTAAACACATTAGGAAATGGGAGATACATCTATTTTTTATTTCCTTGAACTGCTTCCTCTTCCTCATCACAGTGATGGCATCTGTTGCCTTTGCTTTCTGGTTCTTTGTTAGCAAGAGGAGTCAATGCTTGGGTTAAATATATTTATAGATGAAAGCCAGAAGTCAAAAATGTTTACTGTTGTGGAATTGAAGTGTTGCCCTGTAAAGAAACACACCTCAGGCAGTTAACTTTAAACCTAGACTTGTCCAGGTTATTACTCAGAAGTGATCACTAATGTGACTCTTAGTTTCTAGTAAAGAAAAAAGTTTTGTAAGGAACCCCAAACAAAACAACAACCCCCAACACAAAACAAGAGTCAGTCTCAGAGGTGCAAGAGTTTAGGGAAAACTTAACATAAGCATTACAGCAGTAGCCAGCTCCTCTGCATTCCCCACATGACTACTGATGATGCATTAAACATGCCAGCAAGAATTTACCTTGTTCTCTATTGCAACAAGAGCAAAGGTCCTGTTTTATTACAAAAAAGTTGACATATATTTGTGTAGCCCAGATTCTCAGTTCTCCCCTTTCAAATAGGAATCATGTCCCTGATCCAGTTCACAGCACCAAAGAGAACGGCTGGGCCAGAATAAAAGGAGAGAGTGGGGAGGATGATTCTTTAATCCAATTTTACTGTGTGACACTCCACTGTATGAAAGAATGTGGCCTCACTTGAAGGTAGTGATAGGTGAGGGTACTCAATTCAGAAAATGAAGGGGTGAAGTCTATTTTCAGTATGTAGCTCCAAGTCCAGAGTAACTTTCCAGCTTTAATGAGGAAAACCTCCTTTTGTACAAGTGAAGAGAGTCTGTACTAAGAGTTACTCCCCAATGGACTCTATCTTTAATGCTGCCTTGTAGCCCTGCAGTACTTTGAGGAACATTGACACTTGAGTTTCACTGCTGACTGAGCTGGTGTTGAGATATTAGCCTTGACAATGCTAGAATAATGTCAGGACCAGTTTAGTGGTTTGATATACTTGAGATGTGCACCCTGTCTCTTTTGGGTTAGTGAGTTTGCAGGCCTCAGATATTTTCTGAAACTCTCCTGTAGCATTTGCCAGCAACTCTTCATAAAGGTCCTCTTCATAAAGGACACAAGCTACACTTTCCTTTCTCCGAGACAGCCTATCTTCAGATGACTTGCATATGTGTTCAACCATGGCAGTTCATACCTGGTAAAAGCCTTCACAAGTTTCTGCTATGGACTTTATTTCATACTTTTTCTGCTGAAGTATCAGGTGAGCTGTATAAATGATTCACTTCTAACACATTGGACCCATGTGTCTTACTATAAAGACTGCAAGCAAACATAGCCATAAAACGCCTTAAATAATGTGAGTTTTCTTTCTGCTACAAGAAAGAAAAAATTCTCCTTTTTTTATCTACCTAAAGAAGAATTAAGAGAACATTGACTTTGAAAGTGCAGCTACTTAAAACCCTCTGTGTTGGTTCTGTTTAAGCACAAACTGATGGAAAGGCTTAAAGAAGAATGATGAATTCTGTTTGCAGTACATTTTCAGTGTTATACTTTCCTCTTCCTCGTAACACAAAGGGCACTCACATTCTCATAACCATGTACTCACAAGCTGGAATTTGCTTGTATCCAGGTGGCCTGCCCAGGACTCATTGCAGTAACACAGAGGACAAGGAAGCATATCTATCATGTCCTCCCCCTACCTTTTGGGTTAGAAGTCAAGTTAAAGGGAATGGGGCACAAGTACAGTAGTAATGCATTTACTTGCATACACATTATTTGCATCAGCTAAGAACAGTTCTGCTTGAATTCATGTTTTATGAGAACCTGTTAACATCCCTGAATAAAGCTTTGGATATGGAAAATATGGTTAAGGAGACCTGATACCTAGTTTGCTTCACTTAACAAGTGCTTGCGTCTTAATTCATCCATCCAGTGAAAGTCAGAAGCCAGAAGGAGCAAGTACTTGGTGGTCAGAAGACGTCAGACCTTAGAGGAGAGGTTTAGGACTTTCAAGAGACACATTCCCAGACTATTTAAAGCTGGGGGTCAAACTGCTGAAGAGCAGCTCTGCAGAGAGAAACCTGGGAGTCCTGATTGATAATAAGCTAAATATGAGCCAGCAATGTGCCCTCGTGGCCAAGAAGGCCAATGGCAGCCTGGGAAGCATCAGGAAGAGTGTGGGCAGCAGGTCAAGGGAGGTTCTTCTCCCCCTCTACCCTGCCCTGCTGAGGCCTCATCTGGAGTCCTGTGTCCAGTTCTGGGCTCCTCAGCTCAAGAGAGACAGGGAAGTGCTGGAGAGAGTCCAGCACAGGGCCACCAAGATGATCAGGGGACTGGAGCATCTTTCTTACGAGGAAAGGCTGTGGGAACTGGGGCTGTTCAGCTTGGAAAAGAGGAGACTGAGGGGAGATCTTATTAACATTTATAAATATCTAAAGGGTGGATGTCAGGAGGTTGTGGCAGCACTTTTTTCGATGGTATCTAGCAACAGGACAAGGGGTAATGGGATGAAGCTGAAACACAAAAAGTTCCACTTAAACACAAGAAAAAACTATTTCACTGTTGAGGTGAGGGAGCCCTGGCACAGGCTGCTCAGGGAGGGTGTGGAGGCTCCTTCCTTGGAGATCTTCAAGACCCTCCTGGACATGATCCTGTGTGACCTGATCTAGGTGAACCTGATTCTGCAGGGGGGTTGGACTAGATGATCTCTAAAGGTCCCTTCCAACCCTACCATTCTATGATTGTATGATTCTATGTCTGTAAACAGCAGCTTACGTGAGTAATTTACCAAGTCAGACTGGGAACAAAAAGAATTTGTATCCAGCTGAACAGTATGTTGAGAATTGACTCCCCAGTCATTTTCTCATGACAGCTCTAAAGGTTTAATGCAATCAATTGTTCTAGTCCAGGTAACCTTTCTATGAATTCACCTCCTCTTGTTACAATGACCTTTATTTCAAAAGTCTCCAAATTTCATTCTTATATACAAAGGAGGTGTTTATAATATACCAGTATACACAAATCCAGCTTCCTCAAAACATAGGTAAGGGTATATGCAAGTACAGGTTATTACTGCTATTAGAAATGTCCTTTGTGACCAAGAAATGAGACGTGACAGCTGAAAAGTCACCAAACATGTATAGTGAAGTTGTTCAGATAGAAGCAGGAGAGCAGAAAACAGTTTTTTTTTAATGAGATAGAACCATCTAATCAGTTTACTGAGAAATTAACCTTTCTTGCAGAAAGACATGTTTAGTATTTTAAAGGAAATGTCACAGAAGGGCTTCAGGTTCTCACCAGAATAGCTAAGTGTCTCAGCATCAGATGCCTCCCAATATAATGAAATTATAAGATCCCTCAAGGTGAAGCTTAAGGCCAAAGGTCCAGGTCACTGACTTTTAAATCCACATTGAAAATAGTAACTGTGTAAAAACTAGGATTATAAACCTCAGCCTAAAGAGGGACTACCAGAAAAATATCAAAGATACCTAAATGAACACCTTAGCTATAGAACCAAAGTAGCTCTGATGCTAGCTTCAAAGTTCAACTACTCTTTTCCAAAACCTAATACTTGCAGCACTGGGCAGGTAAGGGCAAAAAAAACCCCACAAAAATTAGGAATCATTGTGGGATGCCATAGAATCACAGAATGATAGGGGTTGGAAGGGACCTTTAGAGATCATCTAGTCCAACCCCCCTGCTCAAGCAGGTTCACCTAGATCAGATCACATAGGAATGTGTCCAGGAGAGTCTTGAAGATCTCCAAAGAAGGAGCCTCCACACCCTCCCTGGGCAGCCTGTGCCAGGGCTCCCTCACCTGAACACTGAAAGAGTTTTTTCTTATATTTAAATGGAACTTCTTGTGTTCCAGCTTCATCCCATTACTCCTTGTCCTATTGCTAGATACAATTAAAAAAAGGGATGTCCCAACCTCCTTATACCCACCATTTAGATATTTGTAAATATTAATGAGATCCCCCCTCAGTCTCTTCCAGACTAAACAGCCCCAGGTCCCACAGCCTTTCCTCATAAGGAAGATGTTCCAGTGCCCTGATCATCTTGATGGCCCTGTGCTGGACTCTCTCCAGCACTTCTCTGTCCCTCTTTGAGCTGAGGAGCCCAGATCTGGACACAGGACTCCAGATGAGGCCTCACCAGGGCAGAGGAGAGAGGGAGCAGAACCTCCCTTGACCTGCTGCCCACACTCTTCTTGATACACTCTTCTTGATGCATAGGCAGCACAGGGAAGGGACTGCAGCTTTTGTGGCTAGGAGCACAGTTGTACCCAGAGCCCTCCAATTAACCTGGCATCAGCAGTATAAATTTCCAACAAGTTGTAGGAAAAGATAGAATTCAGTGGAGCTGTAGTTTGGCCAGCAGTATTCCATTTATAGCGTGGTTTAAGTTTTCAAATAAGCAAACTGAAAGTGCCTATGACTTTTGGAAAGTTTATTATAAGAAGGAAGAATGTAATCTTATGATAAAAATAGCTGAAAAATATGGTGCTCAGACACATTAAGGGGTAGGACTTTTCTCTAGTCACTCAAGTTTTAGGACAAGTATAACAGAGGATTGCTGCTGTCTATTGGAAAAATCAAGTATGCAAAAGAAAGACAAGATCCAACAATAAGAATATCCTTAGCCATATCCTTAGAAGCAGCCAAAACAAAGTGCTAGAGAGGGTTTAAAAAAGAGCAAGACAAACTGTTGATCAGCTAAAAGAAGAGCCAAGATTTTGGTGACCATATCACAGTTGGGGTACAGCAGTTTTATTCCTCCTTCTACTCGGAGTTAATCTCCTAGCTGTTGTGAGTCAAGCTCTTTACCTAACTCTTGGCTTGCCCACTAGCCCAAAGAAAGCTAAGGTGATGTGTTAACTGCTAGTCCCAGGAAACTTCAGTGGAGGAGGCACAGGTTTCCTCACTCACCAGGATGTTTTTATCTTTGCTATGGTCCCAGTCTTCCTTCTTGGATTTGTCTTTTGCTCTGGTCACTGCCAACATGTCTCCAGGCAGAATCCTCCCTAGATATCCCCAAAACACCCGGGTACTGTACCTACTAGTCGATATTAATGCTAGCTCTTCCAGCATCTGCATCTCCCACCAGTCACTTGAAGCATTTTGCAATTAGTCACTCATATTCCTTTATTCAGTCTTTATTTTAACTAGCAGTAAATTTAATGCTGAACTGCTTTTAATTAAAGCCCAGCAAAGGAAATCACATCAGTAACTTAAATCCCAGCTACTTGGTTCATATCTGTGTGGGCACATTACACCCATGCACAGACAGAGTGAAGTCATTCTGCGGTCTGTTGCCCGTGAGGTTCATTAATTGCCTCACACACACACAGACAGCGGGCGCTCACACTCCAAATGCTACCAGCATCCTTAATTGCTTTCACACTTCATTTCTCCATGCCAGGCATTCAGAGATTTCACAATCTGCATATCCTCTTTTCAGACATCACAGATCTCTCCCGCAGACCTTTGAGAGACTAACGAGCAAGATGGCTCTAGTTTATTAATCAGCTGCTTATCGGCCATACTCCAGAGCTCCCTACCAGTTTGGCAGTCAGACAACCTGCTTTTCAGTCTTTTATAGCATTGCCTTAGACAGAAAGTTTCACTCTTCCTGAGACTATGGTACTTGCTGGCAATTTTAGACATCTCTGGAATGACTAAGAGAGAAATGCTATTTTCTGTATTATTCTTTGCAGCATTACAGCTCCCTGCTCTTGGTTTTCTCTGCCACCAGCATGTGCCCTCACCAGTACCATGGGATCCAGATGTCACCTGAAAGCTCCTTTATTTGCATCACTCAGACATACAGCCAAAAAAGCACGTATTCATGCTCTCTCTGATTCAGAGTGCAAGGAAAGCAGGCAGTGTTACTTCTCATGCTGCAATCCTTCTCAAATGGGAACAGAATCAAGCCAACAAACATATGCTGTCTCTACTTCACACAATGAAAGGCTGGCTTGTGTGTCTGAAGTCCTCATATTTATTAGCTACCAATAGCTCATGTACTCACAAATTTCTTTAGTTAAGCGTGTGACATGCAGAAAATGACAGAATATGAAAAATGGCCTTTTTTTTCAGCTTGCCAGCCAACTCCAATTAATAAATTTCTTCATTCAAGCTTAGTGAGATACTTTACTTCCTAAAATATTTCCCCAAAATACCAAACTGTGTCCATGGCAAATGGATCTCCAGGTCCCTTGGAGATTCTACTGCTTGCCATCTTGCCTATCTGTTTATATAGCAGTGCTGTTTGCTTAGGCCAGGGTCTGATTCCTTTCACCTCTACACAACCAAGTGCAGAGACTTAAGAGGATATAATGTTTCTAAGGAGAGACAACACAATTTCACCTTGACCTTTGAAAGCAGTAAACCAAAATGGTTTCCCCTTCCCAAAAGGCAATGAGAAGCAACACCAGTGTCTGACACCCTGTTATATGCTCTATGTGCTGTGCACACACCTGAGTGTCCCTGCAGTACATATAAATACAACACAGCTGACCAAATCTTGAGCCCCTGTTGCCAGTCTCCAAACATGCTGCCAAGGCTGTAGGTCAGGAGGGTCCCTGGTGAGGCCTCATCTGGAGTCCTGTGTCCAGTTCTGGGCTCCTCAGCTCAAGAGGGACAGGGAACTGCTGGAGAGAGTCCAGCACAGGGCCACCAAGATGATCAGGGGTCTGGAACATCTTTCATACGAGGAAAGGCTGCAGGAACTGGGGCTGTTTAGTCTGGAGAAGAGGAGACTGAGGGGAGATCTTATTAACATTTATAAATATCTAAAGGGTGGGTGTCAGGAGGTTGGGACATCCCTTTTTTCTATAGTAGATAGTAACAGGACAAGGGGTGATGGGATGAAGCTGAAACACAAAAAGTTCCATTTAAACATAAGGAAAAACTACGTCACTGTTGAGGTGAGGGAGCCCTGGCACAGGCTGCCCAGGGAGGGTGTGGAGTCTCCTTTGGAGGTATTCAAGACCTGCCTGGACATGTTCCTATGTGACCTGATCTAGGTGAACCTGTTTGAGCAGGAGGGTTGGACTAGATGATCTCAAAGGTCCCTTCCAACCCCTACCATTCTATGATTCTATGATTCTATGTACACTCACAGAAGCCCTTGGTCTTAACTGGATGACTGAGGTACCCAGAGAACAACTACCCCTGTAGACAGCCACAGTCTGTATCAGTCACTGCTACTGTATCCCAGATAAAAAGTGACCTAATCCTGTAAGACAGGGCAACTTATTTTTTTCTTAAAAAAACACCTCAATTCCCCTTTCCCCAACTTTGGTTCTTTAAGCATCCCATAATAAGCCTTTGTGTAATCCCTGTGCAATCCTAAGACACTCTTCCCTGCATCCCATAAGGAATCCCATACCTCTGGGCTGTATCCACCCTCAGTCTGCAAGGTGCTCCAAAATGCCTCTCTGATGATGGGTCTCAGTCCCTCTCCAAAGGGCTGATGCTCCCCTGGGATATCCCAGGAGGAGCTGTGTTGGTGCCTCATTCCTTGATGGGGTTTTTGGGGTTCCCCCAGCTGCTACTGTGCCTGTGGTCTCCAATGTGTGTGTTGAGATGAGCTTTTAGTCAGCTAACACAACAGAAAGCACTCATCAGCTTTAGGTATTTCTTGATGTAGCTGCTAGTACTTTAGTTCCAGTATTTTACTCCTGTAGTTCCAAAAGACTTTTGTTCTTAATGTACATGTAAATGTTCTCTTTAAAAAATGCATTCTAGAGCTTATGGAGTATTTCAGACTGGTGAAGAACTTTTATGATATAAGCATGAGTTTCTTCTTGGGATCTGTGCAGTTCATGCATTTGATTAGGCAGATGTGAACACGAAGCTTGGATTCTTTTCATTGGGAGCATGAGGGGAAACAAATAGGGCACATTAGCTCTGCATGGAAAGAGCTTCCATAAACCAGTGAGGTAAGGTTTCACAAGCATTTAGGTCAGAGACAGTGCCAGAGCATGTTAAATGTCTGTTCAAAGTATTGTATAAGAATTAGCCTGTTCCACAGGAAACCAGTGACTTCACTTGTCCTCATTTCTTAGTTTGGCAGTGTGATGGTTATCTGTGAGATTATTCCACCTCTTTGTTTTCTAAGGCTGTTTTTGAACATGTGGAAAACAGGATTTTGTAAAAGAGCACAGATTGCTGTCTTAACAATTCCTTTAAACGAGGTGCCTACAGAGAGTTTCCTTCACCATATTATTCCTTCTATCAACCACAGTAAAACCCAGCTCCTCTACATTCCTCAGCTGAAGAGGCCATACAGTGTTTTCAGATCAACAAGTAACCAATGAGATAGACACAAAGCTTTAGTGAATACTAAGTGAATGCTCTGAGAAGTCTTATTACACAGGGCAGACAAATGAGATGTGTAGGCAGGCTGAGTCTCAGACTCAAGCATGGCTCATCACTTCATTTTTGACTGTAGAGGTGATTTTTTTCTGTATCATTCTAACCACACTCATATATTGCAGTGAACAGAGATGAATTTATTTTTCAGTATCACCTGTTTGTAGTTCTGTTTACCCATGGCTGTGAATCTCACGTTTCTAATACTAGTCCTGTAACATTCCTTGCACTTCCTCTGCTTCTTCTGGGGTGTTCTGTTGAAATGCTTTTCTGAGTGGCAGAATAAAATCTGCTTGTCCAGAGGACAGATTAGGAAATGTGGCATCAATGTACTTCTGAAAAACTTGTCTTGTTATTTGTATTTCAGTTTCCAGGCTGTCCTTCCACTCTGTCATCTTCTTCAGTTTTTGTGTGAGAGTCTTTACCTGTTCCTCTGCCGCTTTCAGTGTAGCCATCACTTTTTCCAGGTCATCAAGATGTAGGGCCTCTGCTTCTTTGAGCTGTTTTTCAATCTCAATTTGATTCTCTTTTTGTGTGATACTCAGGGCAATATTAATGTCACGATGTTTTTCTTTGTTCAGTTGCTCTATACTCTTACGATATAGTTCCTCAGCTAACATTCTTTCTTCTTTGAGTTGTTCTAAGTCCTTTCTGTTTAAAAAAGAAAAAGAAGATGTATAGGGAATAGCTGTTATTAAATCATTTAAAAAAAAAACAATTTAGGTTTATTCATGTTGTTGTAAAACCTCTCTTAATCAACTATAAGTATATACAATATCAGAACTTGATGTAGGACCTCTGAAATCAATAAAAGAAGGCCATGGATGTTGCAGAGAAAGGCAGCTGCGGAAGATTCTATTCCTCTATGTGTCACAGTGATAATTTAAAGACACTTGCTTTCAAAGGAAAAATATAAAGGATTGCTTTCTCACTCTTCATTCAGGTCTTTCTTTGAGCTAGCACTTCAGCATACATTGATTTTCAAATAGACTTTGAACAATTCTGCCACCAACTAAAAATGCTGTCTTGAAGGGAAATCTAAGAACTGATTTCTAGACTACAGGTCCATCTGTAGTTTTGCTGAAATGGTACTGAGAACATATTTGTGCCAGCATGTCAGGAGTAAAGCATATCATTTATGTTACATAGTCAAAACACTATGGATGCTGTTCACCACACTTGGCTCGTGGACACATAAAGCATGGGGCATCAGGCACCCATTTAGGTTATTCAGACAAATATTTTGCCTGTGGCTAGTGTTGTTCCACAGGGATGGGTTCTGGGGCCACTCTCGTTCAACATCTTCATCAGCAATCCTGGATGAGGGCACAGAGTGTACCCTCAGCAAGTTCACTGATGGCACCAAACTGGGAGGACTGGCTGATTCCCCAGAGGCTGTGCTGCCATTCAGTGGGATCTTGACCAGCTTGGGAGTTGGGCAGAGAGGAACCTCATGAGGTTCAACAAGGACAAGTGCAGAGTCCTGCATCTGGGAAGGAACAACCCCATGCACCAGTACAGGCTGGGGGCTGACCTGCTGAAGAGCAGCTCTGCAGAGAGAGACCTGGGAGTGCCGGTTGACAATAAACTGACCATGAGCCAGCAATGTGCCCTCGTGGCCAAGAAGGCCAATGGCAGCCTGGGATGTATCAAGAAGAGTGTGGGCAGCAGGTCAAGGGAGGTTCTTCTCCCTCTCTCCTCTGCCCTGCTGAGGCCTCATCTGGAATCCTGTGTTCAGTTCTGGGCTCCTCAGCTCAAGAGGGACAGGGAGGTGCTGGAGAGAGTCCAGCACAGGGCCACCAAGATGATCAGGGGACTGGAACATCTTTCATATGAGAAAAGGCTGTGGAATCTGGGGCTGTTTAGTCTGGAGAAGAGGAAACTGAGGGGGAATCTCATGAATATTTACAAATATCTAAAGGGTAGATGTCAGGAGGTTGGGACATTCCTTTTTTCTATAGTAGCTAGCAACAGGACAAAGGGTAATGCGATGAAGCTGGAACACAAAAAGTTCCACTTAAACATAAGCAAAAACTCTGATTTCAGTGCTGAGGTGAGGGAGCCCTGGCACAGGCTGCCCAGAGGGGTTGTGGAGTCTCCTTCCTTGGAGGTCTTCAAGACCCGCCTGGACATGTTCCTATGCAACCTGATCTAGGTGGACCTATTTGAGCAGGGGAGTTGGACTAGATGATCTCTAAAGGTCCCTTCCAACCCCTGCCATTCTATGATTCTATGATTTCAATGTAGAGAAAACAATTTCTACCCTTTGTAATTGCTCCCTCTGCTTTGCTGGAGATATTTTTGCAGTACTCCACTAGCATGAGAAGTTAAAGAGACCAGCTAAGTTTCTGCAGAATGCAATTTATCATTCTCAGAAAGGGCATACTATAGTAGTGAAAATGGATGTGTTAAATCAGGTATTGGAAAAAAAAGGCATCTTACAAAGGAACACGCCTGAACTGAACTTCTGAGCGTGACAGTGTTACTTTGTTGTGTGTGCTGTCACAAAATGAAATGTGTTCTACTCTTAAGGGAGAGGAGTGTGTCATTATTTTGATATCAAAGCTGTTTAATTCAAAATGCTTAATGTGTGTGGGTAGAATTTCCTGCACCCTGCAAATCTCCATGTGAACACATCTTTTGCAGTATTGTTTAGATGTCACGGATGGCACAAGAGGCCCTGGACATCTTTATTTCTGATGACTCTAAATCTGCCATAAAAAGCAAAACTCAGTTGGCTCTGTGATACTTGCTTTTAAGAACAAAATATGCTTTACTTCTACACAAGGTATCAGAGAGAAAATGAGACAGCACCTCTTGCTGGGCACTTGACATTGTCAAATATGTTTTTTTCTGAAGGATCTCTGGATCTTTTCCTAGCAGACCCACGTCTGAGCAATGCTGATGCAACTCTGGCCATTTTCTTTAGCAGACTGTGTTTGCCAGTCAAGTCAGAGGAAACATTAAGGGTACCTGTGCTGCCTGGCTGCTTCCTCCAGAGCTGCCTCCCTCTCCTGTTTCCTGGCCTCAGCCACTGCTTGCATCTTCTCCCGGGCACACTCCATGAGGGTACATTGAAGTCTGTGAGCCATGCGCTGCTTGGCAGCTTCAGTCTCTCTCTTCCACTCATGCTCTATGTACTTCTGCATCTCCACCTTCACCTTCCTCACCTCTTTCTTAAGCAAAATTAAAAGCAGGTGTAAGTAGATTTAAGTAAGTATAACTTATTGTTCAGTTGTCTTCAAACAATCCCCAGCAAAGCTCATCAGAACAGACTTCAGGAAAATATAAAGGCATAATTACAGTGACTTACTGTAACAACATTTGACATCATCCATTTTTATACATAAGGCACAAAACCTCTCCAGATAGTGGCATGGATTTAGAGTGAGATGGAGAAGAGCCTGATCCTTGGTGTGCTTGTCAGCAATATATTGCTTGGGCTGAGTTCAAGAAAGGCAGTTCAGTGCAGGGCCACAAAGATGATGGATCTTCCCTTCTGATGAAAGGCTGAGGGAGCTGGGGCTCTTTAGCTTTGACAAGAGGAGACTGAGGGGTGACCTCATTCATGTTTACAAATACCTAAAGGGTGCGTGTCAGGAGAATGGAGCCAGGCTGTTCTCAGTGATGGCCAATGACAGGACAAGGGGCAATGGGTACAAGCTGGAACATAAGAGGAAGAATCTCTTCCCTGTTCAGGTGAGGGAGCACTGGCACAGGCTGCCCGGATGAGTTGTGGAGTCTCCTTCTCTGGAGACATTCAAACCCACCTGGAAGAGTTCCTGTGTGACCTATTCTAGGTGATCCTGCTCTGGCAGGGAGGTTTGACTGGATGATCTTTTGAGGTCCCTTCCAACCCTTGAGATTCTGTGATTCTGTGTTATTCTGTGACAATACTCATGTTAGGTGGTCTGGAAGGATATAGATATATCTGGAATCTCAGACAACTCAATATATACCAATAAATTTAATATATACCAATATTACTATTATAGGACATATATACTATATACTATTATAGGACATGACAAACTCATGTCAGGAGAGCAATCCAACCCAACTGCTGCCCAGTGCTGCTTTGCCACCATTCACAGCTCTTTCCAAGACCCATGATGAGTCAGTCTTTTGTGGAAGTAGCAAGACATCATTGGGAAAACTCTAGCTTCTTAGGTCTTGGCAAGTTTTCTGATACAGGGATGAGCAGAGTTACCTGAGGTATGTTGTAAATCCTTTGCACACCCAACTGTAAGTTCTGTGTTCTGTGTATTTTTGTGGATACTCTTTGTCTAATGTTGACAAGTGGAGTGACAAATAGTAAGACCTTCTTACAAGAAGTCTAACTAAAGCCATTTGACCATTAGTGGTGGTGGAACAGCCTCATCAGCGCTACTGCAAAAAGCCGTTCCTGAGGCTGCCAGCTGAAAGCAGGTGTCTTTGGCTGATCCTACATGTAAAAACACTTCAGTTGCTCATCCAGTGAGATGCCTTACTGCCTGCCACTGTTTGCTTTAACAGTAAATTTTTTGCCACTGCCTCTCCAAGCTAGCTGCTAGTGAACAGTTAGCTCACTGTTAAGACATCTCAGTAAAATGAACTACAAGAAACACAAACCACCAAATCTAAACCATCTTGCAATCACTTCAGTTACATCTGCCTCTTCTTTTGTTTCAGTTGTAGGATTCCTTATCTGCTCCCTAGCCCTTAGTCACTGGAAACAATGTTATCAGGACAAATGATAGGTGTTCAAACCCTGAGCATTGAGGCCTACAAAGATATATAATAGGCTTATGGCAAGTAATTGAACGGTTAAACATGAGGAAATTGAGCTTCTGCTAACTATTGTCAGCAGATGCTATGACAGCACAAGGCAGAGCTCCCTTAGAAAACAGCTCCATAAAACGGAATGAACTCAGTCAGAAACTTAAGACCACTGTAAACCTCCCTGCTTTTCCTCTTGGGATGCCAAGCACATTGCTTTGACTGCCTGCAGTATAAACAGATAGCTATTTAGAAACTTGTATAAAGTGAAATTCCAAAGTAAAAAGCACTGCAGCAATTTTCTGTGCGTCCCTCATCCGCCAGTGGAGGGCTGCAAGAGCAAGAATGCCGGGTGTTAGACTTTGTCAGGCTGACGGAGAACTGCTTGGTTGCTCCAGAGCTAAAAAGCCCTGTGAAGTGGTGCAGAAAACAGGGAGCCCCAGACTCAGAGGGCAAATGTCTTCCTTTCTCTCTGTATATCTATCTCTGAGTCTTTCCTCAGACATGCAAAGAGCCATACAAAGTGTGTGCTAAGCACGCGTAGACACTCAAAGCTACAGTTGCTGTGCTTCATGGGGTCAATTTTTCTTCTCCAACTCACTTAGGGTGCAGTTTCAGTACATCAGTGAAATATCTTTCTAGCCTTGATGGACATGAAATTTCAGGACAGATTCAAAGTTAAACCTGTATTAAACTGCCCTTAAGAAATGCATCGAATCAGGTTCAGTGACTGCCTGAATCAAGGCCTGACAAGGAATTTTCAACAAAATCCACAAGATCCATTCAGTTTTTAACAAGTGAAATGGGCTGAAAGTGAATTAAAAATCCAGCTACTTCATACTTACATGTCATCTAGCACAAAGCCAGTCGTCTTTGGGGATCTCATTAATATTTACACTGGATCTCATTGCTATGTAATGGTGGGTGTCAGGAGGTTGGGGCATCACTTTTTTCTATTGTATCTAACAACAGGACAAGGGGTAATGGGATGAAGCTGGAACACAAAAAGGTCCATCTAAACATAGTAAAAACTATGTTACTGTTGAGGTGAGGGAGCCCTGGCCCAGCCTGCCCATGGAGGGTGTGGAGGCTCCTTCCTTGGAGGTCTTCAAGACCCGCCTGGACATGTTCCTATGTGATCTGATCCAGGTAGATCTGCTTGAGCAGGGGGGTTGGACTAGATGATCTTTATAGGTCCCTTTCAACCCCTACCATTCTATGATCTTTCAGACCAAGTAATTCTCCAGGCACTATAGTTGAAATCTCAGATGAATGAAGGTCCTTGTTTTGACAAGCATTAAAAAAAACACATTTCTTTTTTAGTTAGAATCACATTCTTGCTTGTCAAACACATGGCTCTGTCATGCCAGCTATTTCCACAATAATGAAAGCAAACTGCTTCATACCTTTAATTCCTTTCGAAGTTTTTGTTTAAGGACTTGAACAAATGCACTGTGCTTGGCAGCTGCCTCTTTGAGAGCTTCATCCACTGCATCCTTCTTGTGCATTTCAGCCTTTAAAACAAATCATTATTTAAATAAAGCAGCTCTCATTCTATTAACATGCCAGAAAGATGAAGCAGAGGTTATATGATCACTAGTTCTGTCTTTTCTATTTAAGAAATCAGAGCAAGTTAAACTTGAAAAGAGATGGCAAAATACATTTTGGCACATTTGTCAATTTTATTGCAGTGATTCCTGGCAAAATGTAGCCACACACCAGCATTGAGCCCTCACAGTTGTAACCACTATATATACATGTAACATAACAGAATCTTACAGGAACAGCTTTAAAAACTAGTGACTTTTGTGTGCTTTAGAGGCCATTTTCAGACCAGATATAAAATATGTTATTAATTTAAAGTCTGTTTTGCTGTGATCAGAAACTGGAGAAATAAGTGCACTCAGAAATCTGAGGACAAAGGAGGAGCTGAAATTAAAGCCAGCTCTTTAGCAGTGATCTCAAAGTTCTGTATTAACTGTTTTCTTGTTACAGTGAATCTTCCAAAGAACAACCATCATTTAAATGACAGAAGCATGATTCAATTTACCTGAGACAAAAGTTCAGCTTTCATTTTTGCAATGCGCTCTTCTGTCTCTGCCTCCTTCTTTCTTTCTTGTTCTTTCTGAATGTCTGCTCCAATCTCTGCACAACCAACAGAAGCAGACCATGCACAGCAAACAACCACAGTGCACAAACCCACCCCTCTCTCATGACCCCTTTGCTTGGTTCTGCAGCTGAATTAAAAAATCAAAGGGCTAAAACCCACATCCTCTCATTTCACATATAGTAAAACATAACTGTTACTGCTTGTGGACAGTTTCCTAAGTGTAATAGGAAAGTGCTGAACCCAACTCCCACCTTCTAGGCAAAGCTGCACATCAGGAGAGTATGACTGGTCATCCTTCTGACCCTTGTCCTGATAGTCACCCACAAGGCACAAGCAATAGGTCAGCCCTCAGCTTTCTTGGGTCTGCAACCAAATGTCATGGGGCGGCTTTGCTTCCTTTAGATGCTATGGGTAAGACAGTGCCCTTTTTGAATCCCTTACGCCCTCAGAATCCTCCAAGGCCCCAAGATGCCCTCAGATTACTTCATGCCACTCTTGGGGGACACGAGAGTATATTTTCAAGAGGATATAGTAGAATATTTCAGGTGTTTGGAACAGAGCACACGTGTGCAAAGCAATCCCTCTGTCTCTAGGGTTGCTGTGGCTGCTCAGGGGCTAGGCAGCCCCAGTGCTCCCTGAGCACCGCTAATCCCCTCTAGAAAGGAGGGGCAAAGCAGCATGGAGGTAAGCCCTGCTGCTTCACAGGGCCTAGGCCAAGGATGCTCCCTTTAGTAATATGGATGGAGTGTAAGTAAGATATCTTCTGGAGACATACTGTGAAAGCAAACAGCCCTGCTAACTCATTCAAAAGGCTGGTCTTCAGTACCAAGGATTGTCAGAAGAGAAGGCACTGCAGAGTGAAGTGGATAAAGATGCCTTTCTGCAACCCAAAACTTCTTCACTTCAGATCCTTCCCTTTTGCCTTTCCTACTCAATGCCAAGCCTGGGTTTGCTTTGGATCCCATTCCTGGAATCACAGAATGACAGAATGGTAGGGTTGGAAGGGATCTGTAGAGATCATCTAGTCCAATCTCCCTGCTCAAGCAGATCCACCTACATCAAGGCACACAGGAACATGTCCAGGAAGGTCTTGAAGACCTCCAAGGAAGGAGCCTCCACACCCTCCATGGGCAGGCTGGGCCAGGGCTCCCTCACCTGAACACTGAAAGAGTTTGTTCTTATGTTTAAATGGAACTTTTTGTGTTCCAGCTTCATCTCATTACCCCTTGTCTTGTTCCTAGATACCATAAAAAAAAGTGATGTCCAACCCTACTGACATCCACCATTTAGATACTTGTAAATAGTAATGAGATTCTCCCTCAGTCTCCTCTTCTCCAGACTAAACAGCCCCAGTTCCCGCAGCCTTTCCTCATAAGGAAGATGCTCCAGTCCCCTGATCATCTTGGTGGCCCTGTGCTGGACTCTCTCCAGCACTTCCCTGTCCCTCTTGAGCTGAGGAGCCCAGAACTGGACACAGGACTCCAGATGAGGCCTCAGCAGGGCAGAGGAGAGGGGGAGCTAACCTCCCTTGACCTGCTGCCCACACTCTTCTTGATGCATCCCAGGCTGCCACTGGCCTTCTTGGCCATGAGGGCACATTGCTGGCTCATGGTTAGTTTCTCTGTGCTCAACAGGGCCAGAGTCACATTTTCTTAGGTTATTATAAAGCAAAATGAAATAAAGCCACAGGAGATGCAGCTTTCACATAGACACTGGAGGATTAAGCCTTGCTCTTTCATTCCAGTTTTCTTCCTCACCCTACATGGCCAGGCAGAGTCCTCTCATGGAGCTAACAGGAAGTACATTGAAGACAGTAGCAGGATGAGATAAAGGGGTCAACTCATTTAAATCAACAAAGTACAGGTCCAACAGGGTTTAAATCTTACCAAGTATGTTATGCTCTGATTGCATAGCTTTTCCACAAGCCTCTATATTAATCAGTAAAGAGAAATAAGTTTAAAACAGGCTGTCATGGGCCTTCTAGATTTACACTGTGTGTATCGATGTGGGGCTGATGCCACACGTTCAGAGACATCCACGGCACCCTACTGCTGGGGCTCTCTTCATATTATTTAAACTAGAAACCAAGAACATTTCCCTTCACAACACATGTTAATTAAAATGCACAGTAAGATTTCTACAAAACTTTACACTGCTGATCAGAAACTCTATGACAATTATGTGTGGCATACAAAAATACTTCAGATTCTTGCTAGATCCTCAACTAGATGAATGCTTTCCCTCATTGTTGAGGTTCTGATTGTGGTTTGCCTGAAAAAAATCAAACCTCAAGAATCTCTCCAGAGCCTCAATCTAAGGTCTGCAGGTAGAATCATGTATAAGAAGGCAGGATTCAGGATGAAACATCCCAGCTCTGTCCTGTTGAAGGATGAGGGGATGATCTTTGCAAGTGTTTAGTCAAGTATGGATCTCCCTAAACTACTGGAGCCTTAGGAAACATTTGCCAACAGTCCTACAGTTAATTCTCTTTTGCACTTCATTATGCTGAAATCAGAATCATAGAATCATAGAATGGTAGGGATTGGAAGGGACCTTTAGAGATCATCTAGTCCAACCCCCCTGCTCAAGCAGGTTCACCTAGATCAGGTCACATAGGAACATGTCCAGGCGGGTCTTGAAGACCTGCAAGGAAGGAGACTCCACAACCCCTCTGGGCAGCCTGTGCCAGGGCTCCCTCACCTCACACTGAAATAGTTTTTTCTGATGTTTAAGTGGAATGTTTTGTGTTTCAGCTTCATCCCATTACCCCTTGTCCTGTTGCTAGCTACTATAGAAAAAAATGGTTCCCCAACCTCCTGACACCCACCATTTAGATATTTATAAATGTTAATAAGATCTCCCCTCAGTCTCCTCTTCTCCAGACTAAACAGCCCCAGTTCCTGCAGCCTTTCCTTGTATGAAAGATGCTCCAGTCCCCTGATCATTTTGGTGACCCTGCACTGGACTCTCTCCAGCACTTCCTTGTCCCTCTTGAGCTGAGGAGCCCAGAACTGGACACAGGACTCCAGATGAGGCCTCACCAGGGCAGAGCAGAGAGGGAGAAGAACCTCCCTTGACCTGCTCCCCACACTCTTCTTGATGCATCCCAGGCTGCCATTGGCCTTCTTGCCCACGAGGGCACATTGCTGGCTCATATTTAGCTTATTATCAACCAGCATTCCCAGGTCTCTCTCTGCAGAGCTGCTCTTCAGCAGTTCGACCCCCAGCCTGTACTGGTGTGTGGGGTTGTTCTTTCCCGTTTGCAGGACTCTGCACTTGTCCTTGTTGAACCTCATGAGGTTCCTCTGTGCCCAACTCTTCAGCCGGTCGAGATCCTGCTGAATGGCAGCACAGCCTCTGGGGAATCAGCCAGTCCTCCCTGTTTGCTCCCATCAGGGAACTTGCTGAGGATACACTCTGTCCCCTCATCCAGGTCAGTGATGAAGATGTTGAACAAGACAGGCCCCAGAACTGATCCCTGTGGAACTCCACTGGCCACAGGCCTCCCACTCAATTCTGTGCAATTGATCTCCACCCTCTGGGCTCTGTCATTCAGCCAACTCTGTCATTCAGCCAGTTCTCATCCTGCCATGCCTTCATACATGGTGGGATGGCTGACCTTGTCCCTCCTGCAAACACACTGGTTTCAGCAACCCTCAGAAGGTAAGCACAGCTCTTTCTTACCAAGACGTGAATGCCTTTTTGACTGTCAAGAACAGATGGGTACAACAGCTCTCTAAGCTTTCCTGCCTTTCAGGCTATGAGGAAAGGATTTCAGCTGCTCACTTACCTAGTATGTCATGGTGAGTGTAATACCGTGTTCTGAAAGGCTTATACTCCCGGATCCGATTAAAAGTAGCGTTGGAAGGTGGTGGTGGTATTACTTTTGAACATACAGCACAACAAAGAAAGGAGTCCAGATCTGGACTTCTAATCATTGTGGTGTCGTGGTTTTCTGTTAATACAGTCACTAAAACATCAGAACTCTATTCCTCACAGGTCTCATGCTTGCAGGAAATGTGCTCACTGTTGCTATGGAACGCATGCAAGCCTGTGAAGAGAGAAACAATCATCGGCCGTGACTTTTTACCAAGTTAGCTGAAACATTTGCCTTCAGATTAGGACTGACAAGTCAGTAACATGCTGTAGGAAGGTGGTGAGGAGAGGGTTATCTGAAGTGACCTCTTCCAGCCTTAACACAGCTCCCTACATAGCAACTGTTACTGGGCAGGGCTGGCTTTGCTCACAAAAGAACTAATTTCCCCCGTACTAGTTACACAGTGTCACAGCATTTTTAATGCTCTCTTTTTGTAGTTGCCTATGTCAACCAGGGCTAAGGAGATTTTAAGAGCAGTACAATAGCTTGTGTTTCAGATATTTGAATCACAATAAAGCCAGCACAGGTGGTAAGGAATTGGCAAAAAACCTGAAGGAGCCTCTGCCCTGGAAGTCATTTTAACTCACAGTTCCTCTCCAGCCAGTTGTCATCCACTGCAGATAATTATTCCTACACTGAAGATGAAATTGAGAAGAGTAGAACATAAGACGTTGTGTTGGTGCTGTTTGCTTTTCCTCCAGATGCATAAGGGAAACTGTGCTTTCACTTGTGGAGTGAACAAATTCTGTTAGTGATGTAGGGATTTTTGGGTGGGTTTTTTTTTCCCCTTTAATACCTATCAAGGTCTGGGCCCCTCAGTTCAAGGACAGGGAGCTGCTGGAGAGAGTTCAGCGCAGGGCCACGAAGATAATGAAGGGAAGGGAGCATCTTTCATCCTATGCTGAAAGGCTAAGGGAGCTGGGGCTCTTCAGCTTGGAGGAGACTGAGGGGTGACCTCATTCATGTTTACAAATACATAAAGGGTGGGTGTCAGGAGGATGGAGCCAGGCTGTTCTCAGTGATGGCCAATGATAGGACAAGGGGCAATGGGTACAAGCTGGAACAGAAGAGGTTCCAAAGAAACACAAGGAAGAATCTCTTCCCTGTTCAGGTGAGGGAGCACTGGAAGGGGCTGCCCAGATGGGCTGTGGAGTCTCCTTCTCTGGAGACATTCAAACCCACCTGGATGAGTTCCTGTGTGACCTACTCTAGGTGGTCCTGCTCTGGCAGGGGGGTTGGGCTGGATGAGCTTTTGAGGTCCCTTCCAACCCTTAACATTCTGTGGTTCAATACATACATACTTTTTATGATATAAATCAGGAACTTAGAACAGCAAATGCCAGTATTGATAACTCACTAATTTACTACATTCTTCTCTATTTGCACTGCTTTACCTCCTTTTTATACATAATTTTTGTAGTGTTTAATTACCTGTACAGCAGGTGCCATAAAGAAATATGGAGAAACTCCTTCATAATAAGAACAAGTGTAAGCACCCTTCCTTTAACCTGGGCGGTTCTAAACTGATCTGGCAAACAGGATTTGACTCAGCCAACAGATAAAGAGGCTCCATCTCCAACTAGACCCTGCTCCACTGATCACAACTCTCTGCCTCCTTCCCTTCTTTCTGCACAGCATGTGCTAGTTCTGAGTATTTGAACACTTCACCTGGAAATTCTGTCACCAGCCAAAAGGAATGCAGTTTTTTCACCTGCAATTTTTGGGTTTGCCCAGGACCTTGCTGTGGTGAGGCAGCTATGATCAAACAGGGGAATATGCTTTTAAAGGCTGTAGAAATGGTATTTTTTACAACTTTATCAAAGGCAGAGCTCCCTTCCCGCTCAAAAAGGAGGCAGCCAAACCAAGTCCCAGATGAACTTAGGATAGAGGTAACTATAAAACAAGAACAGGTGAAAAAGAAATCACAGGTTCAAAGTGAAGGATTTAGAAGGAGATAGAGAGAAAACCTGTAGAGCAACTGATGTCCCTCCAGGCAGCTGGTCACCCTTTTTATCTTCAGTAACAAAATATTTCAGTAGGAAAACCCACAGCAATTCCCAGAGTGGATAAGCAGATGTCCCTGCATGTTCTTCCTCCTTTGGCCAGACAGAAGCCACTTTGGACAGAAGAGGTCTCTCAGCTTCCTGAGAGCCCCGGATGGGGCTGTAAATATGAAGAGATGAATGGAAAAATGCCACCGGAATGTTAATAAGGGTCCGTGGTGGAAAAAGCACAGGGCCTGGTATGTGCCCTCTCACATGTTTTGTAGTTTGGTTAATGGGGTACTGACTAGGAAACCTCAGGAGGAACAACCCCATGCACCAGTACAGGCTGGGAACTGATACTGTTAATTACCAACAGATCAAGATACCAACTTTCTCTAGAACTACATTAAAGTGAGTTGTAGTGAGCTGGGGGGTTGGTCTCTTCTCTCCATCAGTGAATGATAGGAACAAGACAAAATGGGTTCAAGTGGCACTAAGGGGAGGTTTAGATTGGACATTAGGAAGAACTTGTTCACTGAGAGAGTTGTTAACCACTGGAATGGGCTGCCCAGGGAGGTGGTGGTGTCACTATCCCTGGAGATATTTAACTGCCATACAGATGAGGTGCTGAGGGACATGGTTTAGTGATGAGCTTGGCAGTATGAGGTGACTGGTTGGACCCAATGATCTTAAAGTTCTTTTCCAGCCATAATGATTTTATGATTCTTTTCACACACAATACATTATGCTCTCTGTTTAAAAAATGAAAGACAAGCCTGTTTTCACCTAATCAAAGCAAAGAGAGAAATGAGCTCAATTAACATGTATATTTTTAAGGCATTTAGCAGCCTTGACTGTACGCCCAAGTTAATTTCACATCTTCTGGCAAACTGTGGGGATCACAGACAACCATGCTTAAAGTCACTTTTATGCTTTGCATATATCTTAATTGCAATTTATTTGTACAGGCATAACAATTTACAAAGGAACCTAACTTGGAATAAATAGCAAGAGAGACATTTATCCATTATTTCAATGATAGAGAAAAAAAACCCAGTTATTTGCCTTGAAAAGTTCCGTGGATTGATTTGCTGATTTCCTTCCTTACGTTGTCAGTCCCACTTGGAAGTTTTCCTCCTCATATAGCTGGAGCCCTCACTGTCGATGGCTTCATAGAGATCCTTTTTATTCTCTACTGTTGCATGCAAATAACCAAGGTAGGCCACGCAGAGGGTAATTGCTATGAGTCCAAATGCCATCACAGGTTTGTTCTGACAAGGAAAAAAACCCAATAGTACAATGTTTTTAGTCAAAATGGTTTTCATTCAACTCAAAAACTGCATTCTTCTATCTTAGCTTAGAAAGTGAACAGTAAAGGGCTGCTCACTGCAAAAATAATTGCCTTCTGAGAACTGATCCAAATGACTTTAATAAGTAGCAAGAAGAGAGACTCCATTCCCTGACAGCAAAAAGAATTCCATTTGAAAAAGAAGACTCTTTCTGGAGACTGAACATCACATTGCCTGGTGCTGTTTTTTTGCTGGCTGCAGGCCAATAAAGGTGACTACTACAGACTTCTAACAGAACCAGCTTGAGAGTTGGGCAGAGAGGAACCTCATGAGGTTGAACAAGGACAAGTGCAGAGTCCTGCAGCTGGGAAGGAACAACCCCATGCACCAGTACAGGCTGGGGATTGACCTGCTGAAGAGCAGCTCTGCAGACAGAGACCTGGCAGTGCTGGTTGATAACAAACTGAACACGAGTCAGCAATGTGCCCTCATGGCCAAGAAGGCCAATGGCATCCTGGGTTGCAGCAAGAAGAGTGTGGGCAGCAGCTCAAGGGAGGTTCTCCTCTGCCCTGGTGAGGCAGGAATCCTGTGTCTAGTTCTGGGCTCCTCAGCTCAAGAGGGACAGGGAACTGCTGGAGAGAGTCCAGCACAGGGCCACCAAGATGCTCAGGGGACTGGAACATCTTTCTTACGAGGAAAGGCTGCGGGAACTGGGGCTGTTTAGCCCGGAGGAGACTGAGGGAGGACCTCATTAATACTTAGAAGTATTTGACAGGTGGATGTCTAGAGGATGGGGCAACACTTTTTTCTGTAGTCTTCAATGACAGGACAAGGGGTAATGGGATGAAGCTGGAACAGAAAAAGTTCCATTTAAACATAAGGAAAAACTGTTTCACTGTGAGGGAGTCCCGGCACAGGCTGCCCAGGGAAGGTGTGGTGTCTCCTCTGGAGGTTTTTAAAACCCACCTGGACATGTTTCTGTGTGACCTGATGTAAGTGGGCCTGCTTCTGCAGGGGGGTTGGACTAGATGATGTCTAAAGGTCTCTTCCAACCCCTACCATTCTGTGATTCTTGCCAAGCAACTTTGATTATATTCCTCTAAACCAGCTCATGTACAATCATCACAAAATCTGCTTTTACTATATGCACAAGTTTTCATCCAGTCTTGCTGGGTTCTGCAAGCATAAATAAAACCTAGTATCATCAACTTTAATTACAGAAGAAAACAAAAAATCCAAACTATTGAAAAGCTACCAAAAATCACCTCCTTTAATATCAAAAAGCTTGCATCTTATGATTTATTCCCTTTTAAAGAAGACTCCTATTACTTCAACTGACAAAAGACATCAGTAATATGCCTGTAAATAGCCTTTCTGTAAGCAGCTTGTCGAGGTACAAAAGAATCAAGACAATATAACAGTGATATAAATGCTGGAATAAGCAATGTATTGTTCTGGGCTCTTCACAATCAGTGGAAGAAAAGCAAAATCACTTCTAGTTATGTTACTGAGTGTTTTGCATAACAAATGATAGTTACATAATGCACACAGACTTGTGATGGTTCTTACAAAGCAACCATGTCTCTCCAAGCACATCTAGTTTCTCTCAGAATGAGCCTCTTACGGGTTTAATGAAAAGCTCTGGGTTCACGGCTCGGAAAAGCATAGTTGTCTGTACACTCCTCAGTCCTGGTTTTCTCTCTTTGGGTGTTTCATTTTCATTTGGATGTTTGGCAGAAGGCATTTTCACTTATGTTAAATAATTCCTAAAAGCAGAATGGAAAAGAGATGTTGTTTTTATACAAAACCTGAAAGAACTGCATTCACTGAATACAAGTTTACAACACTCAGCTTGTCTTCTTACAGCATGAATTTTAGTTTGTGCAGATATTAACAATTGCCCTTGGTGTTACTCAGCATTCATAGCTTAGGCACACTCATTTTCTATCTTGGGAATCCTAAAATGAACTTTTGGAGATGTACAACTTTAGACAGCAAATATAAGCTTCCTGGTAACGGGCTTGGCAGTTGTGCACTTGCCTTTGGCCTAATGCTTTAGCTACCTGTGGACTGAGCAGCAGTCTCCACCCCACCGTCTTAAAAAGACAATTTCCCTAAAAAGGGAAATTTTAACTTATTCTTTGTTTAACTTTACACATGCTCATGCCCATGCCATGTTGTAACACAGACATTCTATCCATGCAACCCAGCAGCTCTAGCTCGGGTCTCACTTTTACACACAGTCACCTGCAAGATGCTGCCTGAGTAAACCTGACCATTTAAATAGGAGAAAAAACTATGTCAGTGTTGAGGTGAGGGAGCGCTGGAACAAGCTGCCCAGGGAGGGTGTGGAGGCTCCTCTGGAGGTCTTAAAAACCTGTCTGGACATGTTCCTGTGTGACCTGATCTACGCGGACCTGCTGTACCAGGCGGGTTGGACCAGATCTCTAAAGCTGCCTTCCAACCCCTACTATGTGGTTCTATGAAAAGGTGCCCGTGGTTAATCCTGTTTACAGAGGGGCAGAGCAGACACGGTGCTATGGACCCTTCCGTGCCCAGCAGCGTACATAAGCGGAGCACAGCCCTGGGCCTAGGGGGGTGATTCACAAACCCAGCGTGGCAACCGCCCGGGACACCGCGGGGAGGTCAGGGCAGCGAGGAGCTCGGCGCTGACGGCGACAACCAGGGCACAGGGAACCACCAGGCACACAGTGGCACATCGCCAGGCCACACTCCAGGCGAGCCGGACAGAAACCTTCCCCGGGCTGTGAGGGGGCTCCCAACTCCCTCGCTGCCGCCTTTAGGCCGCGGACGAAGCTTCCCACGGGGAAAAGCCTGAGACATAACGAGCGAGGCAGAGCTGCCGCTGCCCGCGCTCCAGCGGCGCCTCAGCAGAGGCGGAACCACGGCGAGGGCCGCGCGCCCCCTCGGCCCCACAGGCCCCCTCGGCCCCACAGGCCCCCTCGGCCCCACAGGCCCCCTCGGCCCCACAGGCCCCCCCGGCCCCACAGGCCCCCTCGGCCCCACAGGCCCCCTCGGCCCCACAGGCCCCCTCGGCCCCGGCGCCCGTACTCACTCACCCCGAGCCGCCAGCGCCGCCTCCCCGCGGGAGGAGCGAAACGGGACGAGGCTGCGCCTGCGCACTTTCGCCCCCGCCTGGACCGGAGGCCGCCGGGAGGGGTGGGAGAACTCCCGGGCTCCATTCGGCCCCGCGCGGCCAGGCACGACCCCTCAAGGGCCGGCGGAGCGCTGTGGTGCGTTCTCCTCGGGTGAGGGGCCAGCGCTGCTCTGCAAACACAGCTCCGAGTAGTACGCGGGCGGTGAGGGAAGAAGCGGGTTCGGTGGGACCTCAGCGCCCGGGCCGCCCCAGCACCCTGCCGCAGGCGTTGGCTCCCGGTAGCGACCGGACCCCCACAGTCCATCAGCTCCCCGAGGGCTTTCCGTGCTCGGGCTGGCACTAGTAACGCTTTAAACGTGAGGAATGGAAACAGAAGCGTTGGGATTGCTCTGCACGTTGATCCCAAGTGCCAGGGCTGGGAAGGGACGTTTCGTGGGGAGACGGATCTCTGGAGGCACAGTCATTTCATCAGACAAATAACGCTTTAAGCATCCAGTTTCCTGGGATTTGGAGCTCAACTCAAGATTTCAGGCATCTGGAAACTTCTGGTTACGTAAACGGTGTGTTTTTGTTTTCTGCTATTAAGTGAACTTAATAAAATTACCTGGAGCCCAGAGGAAACAATTGCATCTGCCTGCTCGTGCCTCCCTTTCTGTCTCTCCTGACTTTGATGCCATTGGCAGTTTCAGCTGTGTTAGAAAGAAGACTAGAAATTTAATGTTTTGGGGAAAAAAACATGATACCTGGAAGGTAGGGAAAGACCAAGATCAGTGCTCCTGTAGGTAACGAGTGGGCGGAACTGAGGTGTGATGAGCCATGTTACAAAGATTTATCTGCAGAGATCTGGTGGATTAGTACATAGACAGCTGTGGGCTCAGCAACCCCAGCTCACGCTTCTCCATAGCTGGAGGGTGTGTGAGGGGAGCATCTGGTTATTGCAGCTGTGGAGGCAGACGGAGACAAACCTAAATGTATCCAGACTCTCAGAACCACTTGCTCCTTGTTTGCTTTTGCAGTCATCAAAATGAGGTGTTCTTGTTTTCTTTGGAAGATGGCAAGGTAATAAAATACCACAGGTTAGCTTGTTCCTTCTAAATCCAGATAAAATATATAAAGGTGGGTGAGGTTTTTTTTGCTGTGTTTGAATATCACAAAGTGAGAAAAATAGTAGGGAAAGTAGTTTGGGTGTCAAGAGAGGACTGAGTGTTATAGCTGTGTTTTCTGTCAGCATTTAATTCACAGCATACCATCTGCTAATCAGGTAGCTATTGCTGTGGCAGCATATGCCACACAGCTGATTTGTTTGAAGTCTGTTGAGCAGAAAGGTCACTTCTGAGCAAAGGTTCAGGCTCGTGAGGGTTTTATGGTTTTTGGGAGGGTTTTGTTGATGTTTGTGTAATTGAAAGAAGATGATGCAAGGTTTTTGCATGAGCATTGGTTTTGGGGAAGGTAGCTTGGTTGTCTTGAGGAAAGGGGGAGTTTGTACGGTACTGTAGATGTTCTGCATACATCTCCCAAGTAAGCCATTGTAGATGGGAATAATCCCATGTACCAGTACAGGTTGGGGAATGAACTCTTAGAGCGTAGTGTAGGGGAAAGGGAGCTGAGGGTGCTGGTGGGCAGCAGGATGAGCATGAGCCAGCAATGTGCCCTCGTGGGCAAGAAGGCCAATGGCATCCTGGGATGTATTAGAAAGGCTGTGGGCAATAGGTGGAGAGAGGTTCTCCTTCCCCTCTATTCTGCCCTCTTGAGACTGCATCTGGAATCTTGTGTCCAGTTCTGGGCTCCTCAGTTCAAGGACAGGCAGCTGCTGGAGAGAGTTCAGTGCAGGGCCACAAAGGTGATGAAGGGAGTGGAGCATCTCCCTTCTGATGAAAGGCTGAGGGAGCTGAGGCTCTTCAGCTTGGAGGAGACTGAGGGGTGACCTCATTGATGTTTACAAATACATAAAGGGCAGATGTCAGGAGCATGGAGCCAGGCTGTTCTCAGTGATGGCCAATGATAGGACAAGGAGCAACAGGTACAAGCTGGTACAGAAGAGGTTCCAAAGAAACACAAGGAAGAATCTCTTCCCTGTTCAGGTGAGGGAGCACTGGAAGGGGCTGCCCAGATGGGTTGTGGAGTCTCCTTCTCTGGAGACATTCAAACCCACCTGGCTGAGTTCCTGTGTGACCTACTCTAGGTGGTCCTGCTCTGGCAGGGGGGTTGGGCTGGATGAGCTTTTGAGGTCCCTTCCAACCCTTGAGATTCTGTGATCCTGTGAATGCAAAACGTTTGTATCACCACAAGGAGAAGTGTGCTCGCTTATCAGCACCTGTGCCCCCTCCCAGCAGTTACTGGCATTAACTGATCCCATCCACACAGATAAATCTTCAGACTCAAAGCCAGACAGAGTCATGATGGTGTTTGCCAGGTTGTGGTAGGATGTGTTTATGGCAGAGCATATAGTGGCAGCAAAGATTGTTAGATTGCTGCTGGTTCTCTGCACTTCCCTTCTTTCTTATGAAAGACAAGCAACTCCCAGACATCATTGGTAGGGGAAGAAATCATACACAGTACAAAGAACACCATGGTCTGGAGAAAATATCCTCCATATGAAGAGCTGAGGGATAAGACTTTATGCTTAGAAAGCAGGGCACAGAGGGTTGTGCCAACGGGGCTGGGTTTTGATGTGAATGCTGGTATTTAACATATGTTGAGCAGGTGCTGAACAATCAGATTAACTCTGCAGTGAAAAAAATCGTGGACTCCTTACTGTTTCTAGTTTTGCTTTAGGACTGTGGGAAAGTATCTTATTTAATCTTTAATATGAATATTATGTTGCTGTTGTCTCACCCAACAGCATGTTGAAATACTCAGTCCGTCAAGGCTTATAAAGTTGCCTGGCGTGTTTTTATAGGAGAGACTTTCTAGAAGGTAGAACATCTGTGGTATTTCTAAGTCACCCATCCTCTTAATACTTGAGTATCCCTCTGAGAAAGTAACCATGCCCAGAAAAAAACCCCTTCCTTTTCCAAACCTGAAGCTTTTACTGAGGTTTGTTTTCCTTTTAAACAACTTCCTTGGGGATTCTGCGTGCGGTGTTGTGCTGGATGCCGTGGCCACCCGGAGCTTAATGGCGGTTTGCGCTTTACTCGAGACTCGCCTCATCGTTGGAGCTGCAGAAGAGCCTCTGCAGGGAACAGAGCAAACTCCGGTGCTGTGTCCCGCAGCCACCGCTAAGGTGCGGTAGCCAGCGCTGCGGGGACCGCGCAGCAGCACCGTGCCTCCGCCTGTCACCGGTCACCTCACAGCTGCCGCCTGGTGCCAGTGCCACACAAGCTTCTCCTTGTCTTCAAAGTAAAGACAGGATGCCTCAAGCTAAGCGATAAGCTTATCTCTACTTTAGAGACACGATCACCGAGCCTTTGTGGACAGAGCAAATTCCTTTTGCCTCAGCATTAGGACTTCAGCACTGGTGTGACTGGTAGTGGGAGACACAGTTTCCATCGCCTGCTTCTTGGGGTTTTCCTACATGAATGTGTAGTGTTTATTTGCATTCCTGTCCTGCCTGAGTTTTGCAATGTTTTATACACTGTGGGTTTCATGATATTTTAGTTAGACTTTTCAATTGGAATGTTTTTTTGTCCTGAACAAGTCTGGGGGAGACGGGAAAGCCAAAATTAGGAATTACAAGTACTTCCTCTGCTTTCCTTACAGCTGGGTGTGGGGGGAGCCATTATTGTGCTGAGGCATGTGGAACTGTTGCCACATTAAGGCTATAAATGCAGAAGAAACAAACAGGTCTCCAGCTAGACAGAAGTGACACCGAGAGCTTTTTGTCTGCTTGTTGCTCCGCTCGTGTCAGTCTCAGGAGCCCTTCTGCTGCTTTTCAGCTACTGTTGCTCGTTTGTATCATTCCCATTGAAAGAAAGGAGAGGTTTCAGACAGCAGCATGCAGTGGTTGGAACCCTACCACTGACAGTCCAGGACAATTTTAAGGCAGAATGTGTTTTAAAACCAAAAATCTGAGTCAATCTTCTGTGTTTCGTAATGCTGTGTATGTCTTCTGTAACACTTGTTAGCCAGCTGAGAGACAAACAAATCACCCAGACCTGCTCTCCAGCAAAGGTTAAAGCCATTGAGATTCTTTGGATACTGATCAAGCTTATAAATCTCTTTGACTGAATTCAGCATGGAAGGGGAAAGGCGCTTTGTTTGATTCTCCTTTCATTAACAAGCAGGCAAATGGTTTCTGACTGGGAACAGAATAACATCAAAATCCAAAGCATCCCCCCTGGAAAGGAAAAGCTAGTTTCTACTAAAAAGGAAGAGCAGAGAAACATGGGCAGCACTGAATTTACTCCCTACAGCAATACACAGCCAGATACCTCAAAATAGGCTTCAAAGACAAACTCGAGGTAATCTAAGACTGCATCTCCAAAAGGAGGGGGCAAGGGGAGACCTGTTTTCACTTGTGGTTGCTGTAGCCTTCCTTGCATGAGGACTCAGGGCTGCAGAGCCTTGGAGCACACTGCTTTTCCTCCCTGGTCCACATGAAAACTAACACTGTCAGAAAGGAAAACAGAATGAAGTTTAGTTTTCAGTTGAGTGAGTGAGACAGCCTGATGTAAGCAGGCAAGGCAGTGGGGAAGGCAGTTGGAAGTAGGGGCATAGGCAGGCACTAACCTCTGCCTGCAGCCCTGGGGTTCCCAACCAGCTGAAGCTATGATGAGTTAGAACGTTTCAGCTGGTGCCTTCACTGGTCGAGGCACCTTTCAGATCTCAGGCAGGGAAGGCCACAGAGGGTAGAAGTTTCACAGGTTTAAGAGAGTGAACTCTGTAGTGTGGGTCTCTGACACCCTGTAGTCTGGAGCTCTTCAGATTTTCTGCACCTTTCAGTTGTCTTTTAGTATATAAATACCACCACATAATGGAATACAGCACTGAGTGGCAGTATCCAATGTTTATATACTGGATATGATGGGGCTTTAACTCTGGGTATCATAAAGATGCTTAAAGAGCTTTGATGTTTAAGCAATGGGATTGTAACCACACAGTTCCAGTTAATAAAGAATGGGCTGTTGGGGCTTTTTGTTTTTCTGTCTCTACAGGACAGCTACAATTGCTCAGATGCCTTTCATGCCTTAATCAAATTTAGATTTAAAATTCAATATTAGCTTTCTCAGTAATCACAATATTCCAAGAGTGATTTTGGCCTTTGATTTACTGATGTGGAACTGAACTTTATTTAGCCAGTGTGGCTTTTGTCAGGCATTCAGCAGAGGCACTGAGAGGAAGGTGCTCTCCTGGCAGGCAGCTCCCTCCAGCAGGCAGCTGGGAGGCTTTGTGGCACCTGCAGTCATCCTCTGAAGGCATCAGCATCTCTGGGGACAGTACCAAGGCACATGTGTTAGGCTATGGGATACTCCCTTCTCCATAAAAACTACTGAACATTCACAGATAAAAGCCATAGTAAATTTAAGCTAAATAAATGTCAGTGTCAGTAAATTATGCCATGAAGAATTAATTCAAGAGGCAAGGAGTTCAGTCTTTCTGAACTCATCTTTTGTTTTGTAATGCTAATCAGCAGTGTAGCCACATCAGAGGTAAAAATGACTGATGCTTGACAAGATGCGTACGGCAGGACATAAACACTTATTCCATTGCTTAGTTATCAAAAATAAAGTTATGGGCTTTCTGGTGGGGAGTGGCTCAGCTGCCCAGTCCAATGTGGGAATTGATTAGTCTGTACAGCAGCCAAAATACATTTTAATAACAAAAGCCAGGCTTCAGTTTCTTGAGAAGCTCACTGTAACTTAAAGTTAACTTTAAGTTAAGTTACTACAGTTAAGTTAACTGTAACTTAAGTTGAAAGACCTGTCTGAACATTCATGTAATATATTGTTAGGAGCAATGTGTCTTTAGTGGATAATATACTTGCCCAAGAGAACTCAAAATACAAATCTGCTGTAAAATGTCAAAGAGCAAACGGGGTGAGAGTTAAGGCTCTAAGGTCAGTTAGGTGATTTCAGAAGGTTACCATAATTCCATACAGCAGTTTCAAGTTTTTCACACGGTCAGTTATCCTGAGGAAAGTGTAGAAGCCATTCTGTGGAGGGCTGGCAAGAGTCAGGAAGCATTTCGTGAGAGCCTTTCTTGCTACTTTGCTATTGCAGTGAAGTTGATATAGAAAAGAGAGCATAAGTTGGATAAGATGAAAGTTAATGAGGCATCATCTGAAATGCAGAGAGAGACCTGGGTGTCCTGGTTGATAATGAGCTAACCATGAGCCAGCAATGTGCCCTTGTGGCCAAGAAGGCCAATGGCAGCCTGGGATACATCAAGAAGAGTGTGGGCAGCAGGGCAAGGGAGGTTCTGCTCCCCCTCTCCTCTGCCCTGGTGAGGCCTCATCTGGAGTCCTGTGTCCAGTTCTGGGCTCCTCAGCTCAAGAGGGACAGGGAACTGCTGGAGAGAGGCCAGTACAGGGCCACCAAGATGATCAGGGGACTGGAGCATCTTTCATACGAGGAAAGGCTGCGGGAACTGGGGCTGTTTAGACTGGGAAAGAGGAGACTGAGGTGGTACCTTGTTAATACTTATAAGTATTTAACTTAAAAGATGATGTCAAGAGAATGGAGTGGCAGTTTTTTCTTTCTGTCTCCAGGGACAGGACAAGGGGTAACAGGCACAAGCTGAAACACAAAAAGTTGCATATAAACATAAGGAAAAACTTCTTTCCCTGTTGAGGTGAGGGAGCCCTGGCACAGGCTGCCCAGGGAGGGTGTGGAGGCTCCTTCTCTGGAGGTTTTCAAAACCTGCCTGGACATGTTCCTGTGTGACCTGATCTAGGTGGGACCTGCTTCTACAGGGGGATTGGACTAGATGATCTCTAAAGGCCCCTTCCAACCCTACCATTTTGTGATTCGTGTAGGTACAGGCTGTGAAAAGCAGGCACTTCGTTGGGAGTCTTCAGTACATGATTATGCAAGATTGACATGGTCAAATGACTTCTTGGCTTGCAAGTGCACAGGCTACACTGGCCTCACAGAGGGTCACTGCTCAGTGCTGCTGCTTTGGATGCCCCAGCACATGTGTCCTCAGGTTGTGCCGTGGCTAATGTGAAAGCACAAAGCAGCATCCGAGCCGGTGCCCTTGAGCACCCGAAAGATGCAGATAAAGCCTGTGACTTTAAACAACAGCCGTGGTTTCCTCGTGTCTTTCTGATGATACAAGCCACACCATGGTTCTGGTTTGAACAGTGTGCCAGGAGAGGTGATCAAGTTTCACTCGTTTAGTTTACGTTACCCAAGAGACGAGCAGTTTCCATTTTGGCGGCTTAGAGCAATAACTCCCTTTCTGGGAAATGAAGCGTTGGTTGCTAATGCCGGGAGAAAGCTGGGATCCAGCTGTACTCAGTCACTGAGGCGCAGGTATGTCAGAGTTTCTTGTTATGAAATATAGTTTTGCAGAATGAGAAGTTGTTTTTCTAATGTCAAACAGGCTCAGTAACAGCCTTTGTGCAAGTGTCCCATCAGCCAGCAGATATAATCCTTCCCTTGCGCTATTATCTTACTTTACTGAGGAGTTACAGACTGTGGTGTGGCTACTGAGGATCACTGTTGAAGGGGAAAGATTTTGACTTTGTCCATTCGTTGTTTTTTATATGTTGACAAAAGCGTTATAACAGTATCCTGCATAGAGCAGGAACAGTTATTAATGAAGATCATTTGCTGCAGAGGCAGTTTTTGTTGGCATCGGGAGAGCTTGGGAGAGATGAGTTATCTGTTTGGTGTGAAAGCCAGCAATGTGCCCTCGTGGCCAAGAAGGCCAATGGCAGCTTGGGATGCATCAAGAAGAGTGTGGCCAGCAGGTCAAGGGAGATTCTGCTCCCCCTCTACTCTGCCCTGATGAAGCCTCATCTGGAGTCCTGTGTCCAGTTCTGGGCTCCTCAGCTCAAGAGGGACAGGCAACTGCTGGAGAGAGTCCAGCACAGGGTCAGCAAGATGATCAGGGAATTGTAGCATCTTCCTTACAAGGAAAGGCTGCAGGAACTGGGGCTGTTTAGTCTGGAAGAGACTGAGGGGTGATCTTATTAACATTTATAAATATCTAAATGGTGGGTGTCAGGAGGTTGGGACATCCCTTTTTTTGATGGTATCTAGCAACAAGAGATAATGGGATGAAGATGAAACACAAAAAGTTCCACTTAAACATAAGAAAAAACTATTTCAGTGTGAGGTGAGGGAGCCCTGGCACAGGCTGCCCAGGGAGGGTGTGGAGGCTCCTTCTCTGGAGGTCTTCAAGACACACCTGGACATGTTCCTGTGTGACCTGAGCAGGGGGATTGGACTGGATGATCTCTAAAGGTCCCTTCCAACCCCTACCATTCTGTGATTCTATGAAAGTGGTAAGAAATGCAGTGGTAGTTGTATAGGTCAAATACAGACACCCTGACTTAAAAAAAAGGGAAAAGTTATTTTGCCTATTTCTGAGTTTATTTATTTTTTCTTTTAATTACACAGTTTACCAAAGTAACAAAGCAAACAGTGAAATGTGTCTGCCCTCTCTGAAAATCCCATTCATTGCTGCAGAGAAGAGACCACAGCAATTAGCAGCTGGCAAAGCATCACTCTCAGCAGCTGCTGGGTTCTGAAGTGGTGTTTGCGGTTCCCAGAAACACAAAACAAGATGGGATTTTGACACCACTGGCTATAAAAAAAGGATGCCAAGCGTGCTTAAGGTTACAAAGCCTACTGAAGATGTAGTTTAGAAGTGATATTTTCAGAGAGGACAATGTTTGGCAGTGGAGATCCTAAAGCTGAGAAAGGAAGATTTGTCCCAAGCCACTGCAGATACCTGTGTGGAAGTCAGGTGTAAAGGCCAAACCAACCAGCTCTGCTCCAGTGTTAAATGACCAACTGAACCCTCTCCCATCTACCTTTTTATTTCCTTCCTGTAGTCAGTTGGCAAATAGATACCTAGGCTGATGTTTTTATCATAGAGTCATAGAATCACAGAATGGTAGGGTTGGAAGGGATCTTTAGACATCATCTAGTCCAACCCTCCTGCCAAAGCAGGTTCACCTGGATCAGGTCACACAGGAACACATCCAGGAAGGTTTTGAAGACCTCCAGAGAAGGAGCCTCCACAAACCACATGTGTATTTTAAGCATTCTTTAATTGTTTGTGGAATTCTACATTTAATATCACAGTACCCAGAGGTTTATCTCCCAATGTATTAGAGGGCATATTTCTTGCTCTGAGGAATTAGAGGTTAATAATAGTCATGAAACAGTGAGAGGTTAGAATCAGTAAGCTAAGGAAGATGAAAGCAAGGGACGGGGCTATGAGAGACTGTGGCTCTTTTCTTAGCTCTGCTTCTGATGTGCTGAGTGACACTGGATAAACCACATCACCTCTCCAGTGAATACCTCCTCCTCCACAGCACATGTGTTTTCTCTGTCTAGATTGTTGATGTTTCAAGGAGAGGACTCCATTTCTTATGATAAGTTAATGAAGGGTTTATGCCAATGGAGTTCAGTGTAAAGTGTCTGTAGATTACTTTTAATCCACCTAGATCAAGTTACACAGGAACGTGTCCATGTGGGTCTTGAAGACCTCCAGAGAAGGAGCCTCCACACCCTCTGGGCAGCCTGTGCCAGGGCTCCCTCACCTCACACTGACATAGTTTTTCCTTATGTTTCAATGGAACTTCTTCTCTTCCAGCTTCATCCCATTATCCCTTGTCCTGTTGCTAGCTACAATAGAAAAAAGTGCTGCCCCAACCTCCTGACACCCACCCTTTAGATATTTGTAAATGTTAATAAGATCCCTCCTCAGTCTCCTCAGACTAAACAGCCCCAGTTCCCGCAGCCTTTCCTCATCAGGAAGATGCTCCAGTCCCCTGATCATCTTGGTGGCCTTGTGCTGGACTCCAGAAGTTCTCTGTTGCTCTTCAGCTGAGGAGTGACCAGATGATCTCTAAATCATAGAATCATCTGTGAGAGAATCATAGGTTCATCTGTGAAAGAAGAGCAAGTTGTTGCCAGTTTGTTTACATCTGTCTTTCAGGGGCCTCCACTTGCACTGGAAGTGCCTGAAGGATGAAGTAGGTGGGAAAGCTTCAGCTCACATCAGCCTGAGATCCATGAGCTCTGCTGCACTGCCATGAGCAGCAGTCACAGCAGAACTGACCAACTTGGCCAGCACACAGACCAGGAGTGCTGTGTGTGCTCAGGAGCTACCAAGCCTTAGCTGCCTTGTTTCTGAAGAGCTTTAAAAAGCAGTGAGTGTATATACATATACACACAAAGCTTATTTTATGATGAGATGAATTGTCTGAACAAGGCAAGGTTAGTTTTTATGACCTCTCTGTTTTCCCCTGTTGGGTCTTTCATAAGGACCTGGAAATCACCTTGTGTTGCTACTCTGACCATTGAACAAGGAACAAAGGCATTGTAAGGTTAGTGAGACTTCTGTAGTAATAGTTTTTCATCTCCTGTCACAGATGTTTGAAGAGCTGGAGCATGTGCGGCTTGGTAGAGTGACTTGGAATTGAGTTATAGTGTACCTTGATGTTCCCAGGGGGTCTCCTGCTCCCTTTTCCTCTGTAGCACAGCACTGGAATAGATGCATTAGGTGAATAATAGAGCTTCCATCAATTCAAGAGCAGACTGAACTGTCAGGAACAGTGTGTACACAATGAAGCCTTCTTAGGGCCAGAGAATGGTGGGAATCAATGTTTCTCAGCCTGTGGACCTCACATCTCTGGTAGTCAGTAAGGAAGGGGCAGGTAAACAAGCACAAAGACTCAGCAACCATGACATGGATGTGCAATTCCTGATATCAGCAAATGACAAAAAAAACAGGGGGGAAATGCAGTCACTGGATGAACATTTGAAGTTCCCTCTTTGTTTTGTTGTTTATGGAAACCATTGTGCCAAACCTTTTTTTTTTCTGATTCCCTTTTCCTCATGACACAGATGATCCTTGGTGTTAAAAACAAGCACTGCAGAGATGCTTTGATTTGGTTGTAAAAAAACAGTCAGGAGGAACTCTCAAGATTGTTAACAGCTCTGTTTTTTTTATGATCCTATATCCTCCTCTGTGATTTTTCTACTTCTGCTGTCTGCTTTAATCATTTTTGTCACTATTTATGGTTCTCTTTCTGCCTATCATAAAAAAAGAAAAGGAGGCTAAGTTGTAGGTGCAGCAAAACAGTCCCATTAGCAATGTTTGTATCAGGAAAATAAAGTGCTTTTCCATCTCTCAGGCTGTGAGCATAACTCAGCTTTCTTCTACAGGATTCGTGGTTCCACCATTGCCAAGCTCATGTTCTCTGTGTTATTTCTCAACGTTCCATCTCCTTTTCCCTTCTTCCTGTACGCTGCCTGCTGTCTGAGCTCTGAGCTGCCCTCCCTCTTTGTGCCCTAACACCTCTTCTCACTCCCTCTCTACTTAGTCAGTTTGCTCTTGCTTTTTTTTTTTTACCTCTTTTTTTCCTTCCAATTTTCCTCTGCACAAATAGACCTTTTCTGCTTTTAAAGTAATTAAACCAGCAGAGCTATTGAAATCTAGGTGAGCTAATTCTGAGCACCATGCTTTTCAATGGATGTATTACTCAATGCACATTAGCCAACCTTCTGGACCTCCTTGAACTACAGCCATGATTACTTGATGGATACATTCAACAACAATAGCATTGTTCCAACAGTTGACTCAGTAAGTAGCATTCAGCACACTCCAAAGTTAATGGTGCGTTCAGGTTGCTCTGTTTGCTCAGCAGAGCACGTGTGCTGCCTTAAAGGAGGAAACCAAGGCCCTGGGACATCTGAGGGAAGCGGGGTGTGGAGGCTCCTCTGATCATTGGTGTCTCTAGAGAGCAGGACAAAGTGTGTGTGTGCTGAGGGTGGAGGGGGAGGGTGTGTGTAGAGTTTCAGTCATATCTTAGGAGTAAATGATGTGTGTGAGCTGGGAGAGAGATTACCTGCTCCATTTCCTGGTTGGTAGGAGAAGCAGCCCAGGCGCTTGTTTTCATGCTCACCCTTAGTACTTCAGCTCAAACTGAGTACAACAAATTGATGTCTCTCTAATCTTCAGCTTTTGTCCAAGTTGGGGTGTGCATGTGTGTATGTGTAAGGAGCAGGAGATTGAACTAAATCTAACCTCAAACCCCCACTCTGCACTTTGGGCTCCATTCAACTTTTTCTTGAGCATTTGGAGCCAATAACATTTCTTTTACTGTTTAAGGCTCTCTGGTATCTCCTTTGTAATTTCAGTTGAGGGTAAGCCTTTCTAATTTGTTCCCAGGGGCAGCTAGATCTCCCTCTGACTCTTTTGTTGCTTCTTTTGGTTTTTTTAACCTTTGAGTTACTTCATTGTTAGCCTCTAGGTTGGACATTACCTTGATGCAAATTGATGTCATCTACATTTTCCATAATCTGCTCCATAACTTCTTTAGCCAGCTTCTCTTCTTGTCTCCCCTTGATTTGTTCAGCACAAAGTGAACCTCCTCTGAATGCTAAGGTTGAAATCTCTTTTTGGCTGGAAGGATTAGGATCACAGTTTTTCCTCTCTCGTCCTTACATTAGAATGTAACTTTGCTGGGGTGTCATACCGTGGCCCTGCTCTTGGGACCTGCTTCCATGTCTACTGACACTTCTAGAAGTGTTGCAAATCCTCATGACATTGCCCTCTTGAATTAATTGTATTTTCAAAGGGCACAAAAGCATCAGTTAACATCTACAACCTTCTGTAGAAACAGCCATAAAGCAAGCATAACCTTGAGGCATGTTGGCAACTCCTTTGAACAGCTTACAACTACAACCCAAATAGCACCAGCAAACAGGTTCTACAGCCCTTGAGGCTTGAGGATGCCCTGTACAACTATTGCTCAACATCAAGTGAAGGCTGCAAGTGGAAAAAATACAAAGCTCTGCAGACTTCTGGCTGCAGAAGCACTGCTGGCCACAAGACCTGCATTTCAGTTTCTCATCAATAGAGCATATAGACTAGGAACCACCTTCAGTTTCTTTACATTCCTGCTGCCTCCCTGCCAGACATCTAGGTACCAGAACACATTGTTGTCTTTCAAAATAGCTCTGCAGGAATTTCATCCATCCAATCTTCTGGATGACTACAATTTACCCATTTCTAAGGGTCTGCTGCCCATTTTCTTTGGGCAGGACTTTATTTTCCCCTTCACATCCTTCTCTTCAACATGGGATTGGCAAAAGAAAGTAGAAAGTTGCTCTTTTCTAACCCCTCTTGCTGCTCGGGTAAGGAAGCAACAGCTTGGTTTAGTGAAAAGAGACCTCAGGTAAATTCCCCATTCTGTATTTAGGTATCATCATGGTCTGCTTTCCACTGATTTTTGTTCCTTGCTGGTGACCCAGCATATCTTTCCTTTCTGTCCTGACTTGTTCAGCTGGACACTCGGAACTGGTGTAACTCCAGTCATGGACTGATAGGTGACATGAGGCTTTTTGCATTAGAAAGGGATGATGCAATCCTCATGGCCATTAGCAGAAGCACATTCACAGCCATACTTGTTTTCTGTGGAATAACAAAACTCAGCTTTCCCTCCTATATTTATAAATATCTAAAGGGTGGGTGTCAGGAGGTTGGGACATCCTTTTTTTCTACAGTAGCTAGCAACAGGACAAGGGGTAATGGGATGCAGCTGGAATACAAACAATTCCATTTAAACTTAAGAAAAACTATAGTGCTTGTGCACATCTTCAGATCCTAGGAAAGGCCTTTTGAGGGAGGTTTTCCTTCAAATCTCCTCCAGAGGACAGCTCGTCCACAAGATGTGTTCATACACATTAGTATTCACACTGTGAATGTAAGGCCAGTGAGTATTTTGTTTCTTTGCCTATTACACAGCACTATCTTCAAGCTTTGCTATTTGGCTCCTTTGAGCCTGATGTATTGACCGTGTCTTATTTATCTAGAAGGCACTAAAGCCCCAGTGCTGAAGTCTCAAAGAGCTTGATTTACATTTCTGTTTGAGCTCTGACTGCAGACATAGAGGATAGAAATAGCAATTTAATGACAAAGCCACCAGCCTGCCAAACATGTTTAAAAGCATACATGCATGTGTCTGATAGGATGCAAGCCAACTGATACTCCCATTGTTCCTTTTTACCTGCAGCATAAAGGAGTAGCTTGGTAACCACTCTGTGAGAACACCTTTTTTCAACACCCTTCCCAGTGTAAATCCGCAATAAATTAATTTCTGCAGCTGTCCCTCAGCTCAAGTAAGTCACCAGCTCTAATGGTACTGATGCAGGAATATCCAAATAGGCAAACAATCTAGTTTGGCTGGATCAAGGAACAGCTTTCTGTGGAGTTTTGACATGCTGTGGCCTGATGATAACTTGTACTCAAACTTGCCAGTTGATGAACTTGCCCATAGAATCACAGAATCATAGAATGGTAGGGGTTAGAAGGGACCTCCAGAGATCATGTAGTTCAAACCCCTGCTAAAGTAGGTCTGCCTAGATCAGGTCACATAGGAACATGTTCAATGGGTTTTGAAGACCTCCAGGGGAGGAGCCTCCACACCCTCCCTGAGCAGCCTGTGCCAGGGCTCCCTCACCTCACAGTGACATAGTTTTTTTCTTATGTTTAAGTGGAACTTTTTGTGTTCCAGCTTTATCCCATTACCCCTTGTCCTGTTGCTAGCTACTATAGAAAAAAGGGATGTCCCAACCTCCTGACACCCACCCTTTAGATATTTATAAATGTTAATAAGATCTCCCCTCAGTCTCCTCTTCTCCAGACTCAACAGCCCCAGTTCCCACAGCCTTTTCTCATATGAAAGATCAGTAGTAACTGATAGACCCATAGATTAGCAGTAACTGCAGCCACAGCAGTTACTGCCACAGCAGGCACAGAGGGGTATGTTTTCTCTCCTGTGAGGCAGAGCTTGCAGGAGCAGTAGATAGGATGGAGACATTAAAAAGTAGAACACACAGATCTGGAAGCTTCTCTGATTTCCCTCCTTGTGTCTCCCAGCCATTCTCTGTCCTGGCAGTATATCTACTTTTTGGCTCTTGCAAAACAAAGGAGCTCTGTATCCTTGGAGGTACGTGCAGATCTCGGAGGTGGGGCCAGGTGGGAAGGTGACCATATGCTCTTGGTAGTTATCTTGGGTCGTCTTTTCACTTTGAGGAGAGTTTGGCTGCCAGTGTCTCCTTGGGCAGCTGTTCCAAAAGAAGTGTTCCAGAGTTAGGGCAGGGGAAGACTTATGAAAAGAAACTAGAAAATACAGGTATTTTTTGGAGTAAAATTTAGGTGCATTTCTTAAGTGATAAGAAACAAAACAATTAAAATGTGATGAAGTGGGACAGGATTGAAATCATTGCAGTTTACCAAGAAGTCAGACCATGGATGAAAAGAAACCCATTTGGATTTTAGTAGTCAACTTATTATGTGACACATGGCTCCTGTACAGAAATTGGAAAGGATGATCTGATTTGACTGTGTGTGCATAACTGAAAGGGCTAAGTTGAGTATACTTCATCCGTGGTGGAGCACTAGCCTGAACTTGCTAGGGAAAGCCCTACCTGATGCTCAGGAGACCCTTGAGAAGAACTGGCACGTTTATTTGCAGAGGACAGCTTAACAGAACAGTTAGGATGCAGCCTAATTGACAAATTCTATTTTAACAGCAAATACATTTTGTTGAACAGCCTCAGAAGGAACAAATTATCAGAACTTAGAGCAGTTTGTTGTTTTCCCTTTTAAATGCTTAATAATCTAAATTACTTCAGCTACTGGTTATATTTCACCCTGAAGGAATATCTATTTTTTCTTCACCCAAGGGGAAGCATGTCTCTGATTTTGTGTCTCTTCAATACAGCATTCCCTTCTTTCCTTGAGGAGGAAAATGAGCTGGGCATTCCTACGTGATCTGCTGAGTGGAGTGAACAAATATTCAACAGGAATTGGAAGAATCTGGCTAGCAGTTGTGTTCCTGTTCCGCTTGCTGGTTTACATCGTGGCTGCAGAAAACATCTGGAAATATGAACATGATGAATTTGAATGCAATATCAACCAGCCTGGTTGTGAAAATGTCTGCTTTGACCATTTCTTCCCTGTCTCCCACATCAGACTTTGGGCTTTGCAATTAATCATGGTCTCCACTCCTTCGCTCTTGGTTGTTTTTCACGTTGCTTATCGAAAGAACAGAGAGAAGCATCTCAGCCAGAAACTTTACAGAAGTCCAGGAGAGATAGATGGTGGGTTGCTGTGGACTTACCTCACCAGTCTTGTATTAAAAACAGCAATTGAAATAGTTTTTCTTGTTCTGTTTTATAAATTGTACAATGGATTCGAAGTACCACGTCTTGTGAAATGTGACATAAGACCGTGTCCCAATACCGTGGATTGCTTTATTTCCAAACCCACAGAGAAGATGATCTTCCTCTATTTCCTGCTGGGAACTTCATGCCTGTGCATTGCATTAAATCTAAGTGAATTCAGTTATCTCATCTTCAAATACTCCATCAAATGTTATCTGAAGAGGCACATCAAGAAACGCCAAGGCTCAAAAGGCGATTGCCACAAAGCAGAAATCATTGCTCACCACAGAGCAGCAGCTGCAGGGTGGCTCCACAACAGCTCCCCGTCCTTTACTCTGAATGTACAAGACAAATGTGAAGCAAGTTCCCCGTTGACTTGAAAGAAAGCCAGAGACTAACTTCCCATTACACAAGCTCTATTTGACAAATTGCTTTTCCAATTGGTGCTTTTCAGAACTGAAAGGACGGTTATGTTGGAAATACTTTTTCCCTATTAGTTCCCCCTTACTTGAGCAGATAAATTCGGCTGCATTATATATGTTCACACACACAATCATCCAGATCTTTTCACGTTGAAATAAGAGGTGTGTTAAGTCTGAATATTCCACAAGGTTTTAATATAAACTCAGGTGTTTATGACAAATTATGCTGAAACAATTGCTCAAATGGTAGTGTTTTGAACATTACATGGAATTGCTTTGCTACAAGAAAAAGAGGCTTTTTATGTGCAGAGCTGGTAGAACCTGGGACTGATGAGCAGCAGGGGGATGTACAGCATTTAGCATTTGTCAGCTGGGTGGATCTGAAAGCGCTGGCCTACAGTGGCTGCTGGTGTCTGGAAGCGAGATGGATGCTCACAAGCCCATTCCACTGTAAACCAACTCAAATAAAGAAGATTGAGGAGGGATCTTATTAATATTTACCAATATGTAAATGGTGGGTGTCAGGAGGTTGGGACATCCCTTTTTTTTCTGTTGTATCCAGTGACAGGACAAGGGGTAATGGACAAAAGCTGAAACACAAAAAGTTCCATTGACATATAAGGAAAAACTATGTCAGTGTTGAGGTGAGGGAGCCCTGGCACAGGCTGCCCAGGGAGGGTGTGGAGGCTCCTTCCTTGGAGGCCTTCAAGACCCACCTAGACAGGTTCCTATGCGACCTGATCTAGGTGACCCTGCTTCTGCAGGGGGGTTGGACCAGATGATCTCTAAAGGTCCCTTCCAACCCCTGCCATTCTGTGATTCTATGGTCACAAGCCCATTTCCCTGTAAACCACTTCCAATAATGACAAAAAAGAAGGAAGAGGTAGATGCATCTAGTCTAGCCCATGGTGATAAAGACAGACTTGATTATTTAGCTATTTGTGGAGCACCTCTTCCTGGAGGTATTTGAGCCTGTTACATCTTTTTTTAGGCTATTTCTCATCAGAATGTGTCCCATAAGAAAAGGGACTTGCTCAAATTTGTGCAGGTGGTGTATACCAGAATAAACTCCTGGCCACCAGCCCCGAGCAGCTTCTGAGCCCATTAGACTTTTCTTCTGCTCTGTGGCATTTAAAGGAAAAACTAATTTCTAGTTCCCTAGGACCTGAGTAGAGGAACACAGACAATGCAGTATAGCAAAACAGTAGCCGGCACTTCTAGCATTCGGTAGGCTGGAATCTGATCCCTTTAGTAGAATTGGAGAAGTCAGGCTGAAAATACTGCTACTCCCTCTGTGGATTGCCACAGAAGAACATGTCAAATCTAAAAATAGCAACAGTCTCCAGCAGAAATATAGTAAAAAAGAATGGCCTGTTTCCTCCCTCATATTTCAGAGTATCTCTGAAACACCATGTGCCTTTGTTGTGTGTGTTTCCTGGCCTAAGAGGAATGGGACTGAAGACAGACACGTCTTCTGTTGAACATAGGCTTTTGAGAAGGTAGAAATTGGTGCCTAAAAAGACTTATTTCAGGGCAGATTTCTCTTTCCCTTGCTGGGATGAAACACACTTGGACATAGATCAGCCCTGTGCCTGATCAAAATACACTCTTTAAACACTGCTTGCAATAAGTGGAGCCGCCTGAATGTTCAGCTGATTCCATTGTTCATGCCAGGGTAAAAAGGACAAACAGGAGGAAGAGCATGTCAACTATTTTTTCACTCCAAGACCACCCAGCTTTGGTTATAAGCATTACTTCTACATCCTGTGGTAGCAGCTCCAGCATTAAGAACTAATGAATAAACTATGTGCTTTTGACTCCGATTTTCAAGCTTTTCTTTTGTTAAAATCAACCTGCTCTTATAAAAGGTGAAATTGCATTTGGTGCTGCTGAACCTGGCAGCGACAGCAGTCTCTCAGATATCAGAATCATAGAATGGTAGGGTTGGAAGGGACCTTTAGAGATCATCTAGTCCAACCCCCCTGCAGAAGCAGGGTCACCTAGGAACATGTCCAGGTGGGTCTTGAAGACCTCCAAGCAAGGAGCCTCCACAGCACCTCTCGGGGGTTGTACCACCTTATGGCCAGTTAAAGTTTTGCCCCTTAAGTGAAGCTGAATCAGTGTTTATCAAAAAAAGGTGCTTTACACAACTCAGAACATCTTCTGTTAAACCTCTACACAGGTTGTCATGAGCAGGATGTGGCTCATGACAGAAATGCAGAGACTCCTTGGCAGCTAGTGGGCAAAACCCACCGAGGAGTGCATGAAGCAAAACCCTTGCCCATTGCCCTGAGTTACTGTGATTGCCACCATCTGAGTAACTGACAACAAACCCCAAGATGATCTCCTCCTTTTTGCTGCAACACATAATTTTTTAAGGACAGGGGCAATGCTATCAGAGTACAAAAGACTTTCAAAGTGACTGTGTTTTAATTGTTGAGGACAGATTTTTAAGACAGCACGTTAATGAAAAAGTGTTTATTCAATTTCTTTTTTAAAGCAAGGTTTATTTGAGAGAAAACAAAGAGAAGCAAACACAGTTTAGTCAACACAGGTTTCTAATTAAATTTGTGCATTAGCTGCTCTCTAATAAAAAAGTATATTAAGTCAGGGCTTGAAGGGTTCTGGAGCATCCCCTAAAGCTCTGCGGCTGACCAGGCTTAGCGCTTAGACCAAACATGTTTCTACAAAACAAGAACTTTTAACTCTTTGGAAGGTATATTCAAGGTTTTTATTTCTCATTCTATCTTCAGTAGCCGTAAAATAACAAAGTCCCGAATCAACACGTTTCAAGTCTTGGGGGGACACTTCAGTTTTGACAAAGCCAGTGTCTAACACGAGAAATATTCTGAAAGAACTATTCCAGACCAACTGTGTGGAACCCAGTTCACTCATTAGCAAACCACCACGTGGCTTTTACATCATGTGTTGCAAAATGAGAGTGTGTGACAGCACCACTAATGAGATGAGCACCACACAAGGCAGCTCTGTCAGATTTTACTTAACCTGAGAGGACAGAAACAGACTCATCTACTTTCTGAGCCCATGCTCCTGGCCAGCACTTGTTTTTTTACTGGCTCCTTCCCTTCTGCAGTTCTTTCCCCAACATTATACTCCCTTGTGCTCTAGTTTAAGTTTCACTCATCCATCCATCCCTGAAGTCATTTGCTCTTATATTTTTGGTTTAAATGAGTTTGTAGGCTTGGACCTTAAACTAAAGGGTTAAGGGCTTTTTTGTTCATTCAACTTCCAGGTCACTCAGACACAATTGAAAGAAATTCAGACTTAAGTGCTATGTTTTTTTGTTTTTCAAGTGTAAAATTACAGTCTCCTCAAGCACAGCAGTTGGTAGGAAGCTGATGTGGGTCCACACTGTAATGGAGAAATATCACTCCATGCACATTCATACAAAAATAGTTCCCTCACTCGTATTTCAAAACATCTCTGCAAACATTTAAAGATCCAAGTCTTACACAGATCCTGTTTTTCCTTAAAAACCACGTAACCTCCTTGCCTTGTGATTGATGAGGTTTGAAAAGAAGTCACACACAAAATATCTCCCCGTCTGCTGGTAGTTTTTTCCCTCTACTCCCATCTCCAATACCCCTGGCCCCGTTTCCTACCACTTCAAAAGGATCATCTCTGCACCGATGGTGAGCAGGGCATGAGCAGGAGCTCCTTTAGCCCAGGAGCCTACACTTAGGGTAGTGAGTCCCGGCTCACAAAGGTGGGAGCCCCAACCAACTAATTCTTTGGCATAGAAACTAATTGCAAGAATACAGCCAACCGCTTTTCCTCACCTGAACCAACTGTTTAGTGTCACAAGCATCACTTCCTCACTATCCAACACCCACAGACAAGATATTCCAGCAGAATGCTCTAGTGCCAACAGTCCCTAAATCCTGCTGGGAGCAACCGCCCCAAAACACATGAGCACAAACCTGCTACTCTTGTTTACATGAATTAGGGCTCAGACAATGTAAGATTTCTTTCTAGACATCATGAAGAAGAGAGGCTGACTGCTGGTTTAAGGAATCACAGAATCACGGAATGGTGGGGGTAGGAGGGGACTTCTAAAGATCAGCCAGTCCAACCCCCTGCCAAAGCAAGTCCACTTAGATCATGTCACATAGGAACGTGTCCACATAGGTTTGGAAACCTCCAGGGAAGGAGCCTCCACATCCTCCCCCTGGGCAGTTTGTGCCAGGGCTCCCTCACAGGAAAGTTTTCCCTTGTGTTTAAAGTGGAACTTCTTGTGTTCCAGGATATGTCTGTTACCCATAGTCTTGGACATAAGCTGGAACACAACAAGTTCCACTTGAACACATGGAAAAAACTTCCTTTAACTAAAGATGTTTCTGTCCCCGCTGCATCCAGGCTCCTGGATTTGGTTGCTTCCCCATCAGCAACAACTGGTGTTTTGGTCAGTGCATTCCTGATAGTGATAAGGGATATAAAAGCAAGTGTCTTAGCTCAAGCCCACCGCAGTTCATGGGTGACCCGTCTGGAAGACAGAGACATGGAAAAGGAAGAAGAGAGAAGGTGGGTTAGTGGTGGGTGGGAGGCCCAGGGTGGTGCTGGCAGCGCTGGGCCTGACCCCTCCAAGGGCCTGCTCCAGGCCCTGGAGGTGCTGTGGGTTGAGGGGAGCTCACACATCACTCGAGGTAAAATACCTAAATGCAAATACCCAATTTACTTCCACAGGAGCTTCTGTAGGTGGTGTTACCAAACCATAGTGCCCTCTGTAGTCCAAGACCTCTTAAATGCCTTCGGTCCCCCGCCTTAGCTTAAAAACATCCTTTTTAAAAAAGGGAAAAAAACCCCCATCCTAGTTCAGCTGTCAGTACCCACCTAAACGGGAGCAGGCCATGGAGGGCACTAACAGTATCAGTACAGCACTCACTTTAAATGGATCTGTTCGGGTAAGAATGAGACAGTATCAGAAACTTCATTCTCAGAAACTCAGACCCTGCACCCAGGTCCAACCCAGAAGCTATTTCCTAGATGTTTATGACATGGGATTTTGGTTTGGTACTTTTCCCTGTTAAATAGCAGGCTAGTAGAATGCTGTGTAGCTAAATAGCTGTACACTACTCTCAGTCTAAAGACTGCAATCAGTGCGGTGTCTATCATCAGGAATGTCAACACTGGAACTACAGAACTTGCACAACACAAAACTCTTCTAAAAAACCAACAGCTGTGAGGTCTGTCGACAGTGACTGCAGTGGCAGGGTACATCTGCAAACGAGAGACTTCAGGTGAACTGTGGCTCCTCTCCAGAGGGGGTTCCCTGCCCTCTTCTCCCTTGCAGAAGATCCCTCCTACAATTCCCATGGCTGTCATCCCATCGGCAACTCCATCCAGGGAGGCCATGCAGCCTTTGGTAAGTAGAAGGTGGCATCAGGCTCTTCTAACGACTCTAATGATCTCTCCTAGAGTTAAAACGTAAGCGTTTGTTTTGGCTTTGTCATTCTCAGCCCGCACCTGTGATTTACTGACTTGGCATTATCAGTTTAGTCACTCAGGAAGGACAGAAAGCGAGAGGAGCGAACGGGCTCCGTTCCAATGGAAGCACGGGCCTTCAGAGGAAGGTATGCAGTGTAGCACCAGGTAACAAACCAAGGGCTGTGCCCAAGGGGAAATGCTGTTGCCTCTCAGCTTTTTCATCCGCACTCCTCGCTCGGTTGCAGGAACGTGCCCTCTGCGCTGACATTCAAGTGAACCGTCAAGGATTCCAGTTGGAATGGCTTAAGAGCAATCAAGTGTAGCGTTTCATGTAAAGCTTTACACGGCAAGACAAGCTTATAGGACAAAAAAAAAACCCCCAAGCCAGTCTCTCCCAAGATAAAGACTATTTTATATTACTGAAGGTAGGTCACAGCCAGTAATGAGAATCCAAAAAAGAAATATTTGGTACCACACAATCCAGCTGGCTCGTCCCATCCGAGTTAAAGCACAATCGTGCACGGAAACCGCCATCGGAGGTTCCTGGGTGCTGACAGCTCCCACCAAGGCATTCACCCTTTTGGTTACTCAGCCAACTGGACACGTGTCGTTTCTGTTAGCAGCATGGGGAGGGATCGCTCCAATCCCGGGCACTACCAGCGGCACCGCTTCCGAGGCTCGTTGGCGGCGTGGAAAAGAGAGAGACAGAGAGAAAGAGAGAGAGACAGAGGCAGCGAGAGTGCTGCCGGGTACAGTCAGCCAGAGCCTATGCCATCAACAGAGCACAACCACCGACTTGATCTGCAAGATCACAATCTCACTTCCCTTTCAGAAAGTGCCTTGTTTATTCAGTTTTTTAATGGTATGGCATAAGGACTCACGTATTTTATAGATAGATACCAAACTGGTATTATCAAAATAAACCATCTGTTTTTTATAAACCCACTATTTACAAAAAAACGGTTTCTGAAGGTTTTTTGTTTCATTTTTTTTAACAAAAATTAAAACTATACACCGATCTAAGTTACAGGAACAAAAATAACCTTTATAAGATCACATGTATAAAACAAGAAATGAAATGTGATTTTATTTAAGGCAATACTGGGCTACTTCACAAATCACCACCTCAAATATATACACTGCTCCACACTACTAATTTTCTATCACATTCACAACGGATTCTTTAATACCAAATATTGTTTTAAATCTCCAACGTAGCAAACTATTTTTATTCACATTTCCATCTTTTATTATGGAATCATAAATGCTTTGTATCCAATTAAAAGCAATGAAAAATGTAGCTATAAGAAAACTATTATATTTATGAGTTTAACTACATATGAATATCATCCATAGGTACTGGATGTTAAAATTTACAAAAACGAGGGCGTGTCAGTATGTTTAAACCTACGAAATGTGATCTTATCCAGCTCCTCTCCTGTAAATAAATGCTTTATGCAAAATAAACTGGATATGGCAGGCTTTGCTAGTTTTAGTTCAAAAGTTCTTAATTTAAAATGATCCGAGGACAGGTTTTAAAAACTTGCTCACTTAGTTACAAATTAAACTTCCGAATATAAATGTGTCATTTAATAGTTTAGACTTACAGACTGCTGGTGGCAGCAAATGATTTACAATAATAAATATATACAAAAAAAAAAAGAGAGAAATGTATCTACAAATAAAAGAGTACTGTTATACATGAGCAGTGACCTGGTGAAAGATACCAATCACAGACAACTCACAAAGGTTTTAGTTCATGGAAAGGACGATCCGAATAGAAAGTTGAGGTTTCGATCGAGTATTTACAAAACAGAAGCAAATGACTCTGTTCTTCAAGTCCCATAGGGATAAAAAACAAATAAGACATTTACATGACTCGGGTCATGTTTTTTGCTAGGTTAAATCACTTCAAAATAAAAAGAGCTCCACAGTTACTAGCATGCTTGATGGCTTCCTATTTGAAATAAACGTTATTACAGGTCACGGTTAAACACTTCAGGTTCTCAGTATTTCGTCTCGCCTTCCTCTGTACCCATAACAACCACTTTTGCAGCAGTAACCTCTGGATTCTCCTCCCAACGTCCTTTGAGCTTTCTCAAACTGACGACGGGTTTCATTTCCTGCAGCTGCTTCAGCACACGCTCAGCACAGTCTTTAAGAGCCTTGTCTAAAACGATCTTCACGTTCTCGCCGCCTGGAAGCCGCGATGGGTTGGCAAATGGCACGAGGGTTTCCGTTTCGGAGCACGACCAAGCGACGCTGTTACTTGCTACTACGGAGGGCTTCTCGTTAGCTTTGCGTGAGTTTGGATGGGATCCCTTTTTGGCTGTGCTGCTGTGGCAGTCTCTGTCGGTGTTTTTCTTTTGCTTCACAGCAGACTCTTCGAGGAACTTGAGGAACGACACTTCAAACCCCATCGGCTTAAAGGAGCTCCAGTCGAAGGCCGCGGGCTGCTCCTCGGCCGTCTGAATGGCGACAGCAGTCTCCTCCTCCCTGTGCACGCTGCTCCCGTCGGCGGGCGGCACCTCCTCGGTTTTTTCAGCTCTCCTCCTCTTATTCTGAGACACGTTTTTCTCCTTGTTCGCTCTTTTTAAGTTGTTTGATTTTTGCTTTTCTGAGGGGCAGGAGCTGGTCTCCTGCGAGTCACTATTTACACCGGAAGAGATTTTTGATGGATTTTCAGCAGTGGAACAATCCTCATTAATCAGTTTAGTAATGAAGAGTTCTGTCAGTTCATCCACTTCATCCTTCTCCCCTTTTTCAGCTTCCTTTTGCAGTAACGCAGACGTGCTGGAATCGTTATTGCTCACTACCACGCTCGGTTCGGGCTCTTTGACGTCGCTTTTTTTGTCAGTCTCCTCTTGCTCGCAAGAGGCTTCCTTTACTTGTGGGACAGCCTGCGTTTTAGACACGATCAGAAGATTCCTGTGTTGGGAAGTAAACGCTTTGGACAGCTTGTGACACTTGTAATGCCTTATTATGTTGCTTTCGCTCGTGACTACGGACGAGCAGCCCTTGATCATGCAGGGATACTGCGTTATGAACCTGCTCGTACACTCCGACAGGGCATCGTTCCTGGCCTTTATTGCATACACGTGCTTGCCACGTTTCAGTGAGTAAGCCTTGTTTTCTTGAACTTGGATTGCTTTTGAGTTTTTGTTCTCCAAGCTGACGTTTTTCTTCCGTTTTGTTTTCGCTGACATCCTGTTACCTTCCTTTCCCGACCTGTTTTTTAGTCCCCTCTGTTTCGACTTCAATGGTTTCTCCTGATTTGCTTTGCTTGAAATGTTTTCCTGACCTGGTGTCAGCCTCCTGGGTCTTATTAGATGATCTTTATGCTTGTCATTATGTTTGTTAAAAATGTGCCTCAGGAGGTTAGACCTAGTAGCATAAATACGGTCACAGCCTTCACAGTCACACTTGAACACGTTGTCATCTTCCACCTTGTTTGGCTTTATCTTGATACCGTGATCTGCCTCAAGGTGAACGATGTAGCTAAGATACGCTGTGAAAGAAGACTTACATTGGGATTGATCACAAGGAAACCTTCTCGCTTCCGGAGCCGATTTCATGTTTCCAATTTGCTCTGGGGTCATGTCATGAAGCTTCATGTAATGTTGTATCAAGCTGGTAACTTCCTGGAATATGCGAGAGCAGTCGCTCACCTCACACCTGAACTCCCTGACGGCCAGTTTGGTTTCCACCTCGTCGCGTTCCTCTTTGCCTGGCTCGTTCTCCTCCTCCACTTCGGCAGAGTAGGCAGGGAGGTCCGATTTGTGCACAGCTTGGTAGTGAAGGATCAGGTTCTGCTGGATGGTGAAGGCAGCGAAGCAGCCCTGATGGACGCAGCGGTATGGTCTGTAAGGGCTGTATCTAGTGGGAAACTCCAGGGTTTTTGTGACAGGCTTCCTCCGCTTCCGCTCCTCTTTCTCCTTCCTGTACTTCCTGACCTTGCGTGCTTTGGCTTGTGCCTGTGTACTATCAAGAGAGGCTGTGTTGTTGTGCTGCTCTGGTGGGACAGAAACGACTTGGGGAGGTTTTTCCAGTCTTTCAGGAATATTATTTTCCGGTAGAAGCTTTTCCAAGACTTTTACAGGCTCTACGACTTCCTTTATCTGAGGTTCTTTGACCGAGGGAGCTGCAGTTTTATTTTCTATCACTAGTGTCTGCACAGGTTTTATTTCAACTGGTCGTGGGGCCGTGTTTACAGTTTCGTTTTGCGATTTCCTGCCGTAAGGCCTTTTGATTTTTAACTTTACCATCTCCTCTGTGGTAAAATGGTGCACAAGCTGGCAGTGTGCTCGGAGATTGGAGTTTCTGGTGAATGTTTTCGGACAGGTAGGTACGACGCATTTGAACGGGGCGTACTTCAGCTGATGTTTCTTTATTTCCAGTATCATTTCTGCCGAGTACTGATGAATCTTGCCATAGTGTTTAAACAACGCGTCTTTCGTCATAGCACTGTAACTGCAGCCTGGGTCCTGGCATACAAAAGGTTTATTAACTTTATCACTAAACTGGATGTTACTTGCCTCTGGAGGTATCTGGATGATGGGTTTGTTTTCAGTCGACACCAGAGGAACTGCTGGTGCTGGTGCACCTGCTGGAGGACACTGGGCAACAGTCTCAGAGACCTGAACGGGTGAATCATTTTCTAGTTTCAGTTTTTGCAAGCCCTCCAAGATTTCCAATATCTGAGTGTCATCCTTCTGAGACGTCTCGGCCTGAGCAGAGCTGCTCTTGGCAGCCGGGACACTCGCCGCCTGCACAACAAACTGAGCGGGAGGAGGTATTTTTACGCCGTGTGTGGGATTTCCCAAAGAAGCCTGTGCACTGTTTGCTTGTGAGTTCTGTCCTGAAGCAGCAGCGACGCTATCCTGAATTTCAGTTTTCACCTCGAGTATCTGTGAATTCATAGCAGTTTTAATGATCTCCAGGGTTTTTTCAAGGTTCTGCATGACGCTGTCCTCGGAGATCTGCCCCTCTGCATTTGCCTGCACGCAGGAACTTACAGCCATCATCTGGGAATCCCCGTTCTCGGTTTTTACCGTTAAAGGAGGTAACGTTGTATGAGTCTCAAGGTTTGTTTTGAAGTTCTCTTTGATACTGGCCATAAACAACTGATTGTCAACATTATTGAGCTTCTGCGTGAGGTTTTCCACCACCCCTTGAGAGCCACAGTTTGCCAGCAAGTTGGACTGAAAACCTTCTCCCTGTATTTGTACGTTTCCCTCAGTGCTTTTGGTTACAAGTCCCATTGTTGTATTATTTACCGTTATTTTCTGCGATACATCGGGTGCAAGCAAAGGCGTGGTCGCTTTTCTCTTCCTCTTGGAAGCACTGGTTCCCTTCTTATTCAAGTTGCTTGATCCTGAATTCTTGGGGCTATTTATAACGGAAACTCGTGAACTGTTCCCTGCAAAGCTTTGCGCTGCTGCAACAGTATTAGAAAACGAGCTAGGACACATGCCATTTTCCATAGTCTTTAGCATTAAGTCCTCTGTTGCAAAAACAGGTAAACTCTTGCATTCGTTTACGGGAGGAATTTTGGCATTGAGGGTCCTGTTTTGGTCTGTTAGCAGGGCACTGGGATTACAGACTGTCTGCAGCAGAGGGGACGCGGTTGAGTTGGGGAGGACAGCTGCATTTATCTGAGTCGTACCAGTGACGCAACTGGTCGTGACCACGTGTGGAAGTACTTCCGTGTTATCAAAGCTACTCGGGATGCCTGCGGTTTCCAAGGCTTGCTTTATGATTTGATTCCCTTCCTCATTCCCACTGGTATTAAAGTTAGCCACGCTGTCCCGCGGAAACATGGTCTGCAGCAAGGCCGTGGGACGATTTTCAGCTGCGAGCAACTGGAGGAATGACGGATCCTTAAAGCACGTCTCTGGATTGAAGGTAGACTCCTGGGGTTGCTGCAAGTTCAATGAATTTGAGGAAAGAATCATACTGGCAAGCAAAGACTGCCCATTAGCCTGCAGAGCTTCAGCAGAAATTTCTGATCCTTCAAGAGGCTTACAGTACGACCTCTTAGACAAGTGACCACCAAGTGATCTAGGATTAGTGAATACTCTGAAGCACCTGCTACAGATAAATTTGCCATCCCTAATTATTGCTGGCCACTTTGCCCGCTTGTTATGTTTTGGTTTCCTTTCTTTCCCGTTTGGGCCCCGGCCACGATCTTTCTTCATCTTTTCTGAAGCTGGATTTTGAGAACTGGTTTCACTGAAATTATTTTCATTGCTCAATCGCGAGGGGAAGATTTGATCGACACTCTCCTCTTTTGGGAAAGCAGAACTACCGTTTCCTTCTAGTTGCGATGAAAAGTTACTTGTGTTATTTTCCAGCTGGGAGAAGACTGAACTTGGAGGATTCTCTGCCGACGAAGGAAAGAGAGACATTGGACCGTTTTCTGCAGGCAGAGGAAGAAAAGGATCTGAATTGCCATCAATGTTCAGAGGCATAACTGTTTTTGCCAGCTCGTCCAGCTGGGAAGGTAAGGTTGCACCAGACAGGTTTTCCATTTGTGAACATAAAACACTCTCGGGCTCGCTTTTAATACGAGTAGACAAACTTGGATTTATGACGCTCTCCACTATAGGCAACATAGGATTGGCCAGATTTTCTAGGTGGGTCGGGTAAAGTGTACTTGAGACGTGTTGCGCTTGGCTGGAACAAGTGGGATTCAGGTTAGGTTTGTTCTGTGCAGGAAAAGCAGCACCACTGAGGTTGCCCACTTGGGACGGCACAAGATACACGACCTTCCCATCGTTCGGCACGTTTTGCACGCTGCTGGACTTTCGTGGCTTCTTATTCTTCCGCTGCATTTTAAAAGCAGCATATTGGTCAGGGTGCGCTGCCTTCATGTGTTTGCCAATGCTCTGTGACGAGTTGTATGTTCGAGTACAGCCCTCAACCTGGCAACTGAATTTCTGAATCGGGGCTGCCGGTGAGGCAGCTGGAACTAAAGAGCTATTTACGTTAGGCTGTGAAGGAATAAACGTAATACTTTCTAAAGTTTTTAAAGGCAGGTTGTAAAGATTAGCTGCAGCTTTAATACTGTCTTCAATTTCAAGTTTGGAAATGGGTACGCCGTTTCGATATCCTGCCTGATTCTGCACGCTGAATGGATTTACAATGGTCACTTGTCTTTCTAAGCTTTTTGATTCGAGGGCTTCTGGTTTGAGTGTATCTGAGGTCACAGAAATGCTTTGAATACTCTGAGTCTGACTCAGACAGTCTTCATCCTTTCTCTCTTGGAAAACTGGAAGACGAGAGTCAACCGACGAGCACAACTGCTGGGCTCCAGGTTTAGTGGTATCTACTTTGCCAGCAGCAGCAGCCAATTTGCCTCTTTTTACAAAGCTATCTCGGATCTTCTGGTTCACAGTAGATATCTTCATGCTGCTTGCTGGAAGTGCCACTTCTGTCTTCACTGAACCCGCAGGAGGCTGCTTGGGACCAGCATCAGCCAAGGGATTGCCCTGCTGCAACACGCTCACCGACACGCTCACGCTTTCATTCCCTGTTGGCTCTGCTTTGATTTCATTCCACACAACGTTCGCTCCTTCGCTAAAACTACTTTGGTTGTCGGCTGGAGGAGATGTCAGTTCCTCTTTAACAGCAACTCCATTGGTACTTTCATTAGCGTTAGGAGGCTGGCTAAGATCTGGCTGATTAGTCTGGCTTTCAGGCTGTGGCACCATTTCGGGCTGCTTGTTGTGGTCCTCAACGTGCTTTTCCAGTTCGTTCTGAGAACGGTACAGCTTCCCGCAGCCTGGGACTTTGCAGGTGTAGGTATTATAGTGTTGTGCTTCATGGTCGTAGAGTAAATACGCTTCAGAAAACACCCTGCCACATTTAGGAAACATACACTTTGCTCTGAAGACTTGATGCTCTTTCCGATGCGTCAGCAGCTCGGCGTAACTGTTAAAACCAGCCTTACATTTCATCTGGATGCAGATGTAAGGTTTGCTGCCACAGTGCATTTGTAAGTGGTCGTTCAGGTGAGTAACACTCACAAAATGTCGCCTACAGTACTGGCAAATCACTTTTTTGCTTTGCATTTCGAGGAAACGTTTGGCTTCTTCGTTGTCTTTATGCCCTTTTGCGTGTGCTATTAGATTTTTGAAGTATTTAAAGCCTTTTTTACAAAATGTTACGGGGCAGGTGAATTCATTAACAGGGGGTGGCTTTTGAACTGGCACTATCTCTGGGATGTAAGGTTTATCTTTGTCATCGTTCTCATCATCTGAGCCATCGTTATCATTAAACACAATGAAGTCCGTTGAATAGAGACTGTTCTTCTTAATGGGTCGCTGCTCCTGTTTGGACACAGAATTAGTTTTCTGATTCTCATTGGCAGTTGCTATTTTAGGAGGCCTTCCCAGTCTTCTCAGCGGTTTCATAGCAGCCAGCCTCTCTTTGCTGGATTTTTTAACATGCAAAGTTACATGGGGAACAAAGTTTTCTTTAGAGTTAAAATTTTGGGCACAAATAGGGCAACTGTAAATCCCATCTTTATAATGTTTTTGTGCATGCCTGACTATTCTATGACCTAGGAATTCTTTGTCACATAACACACAATACTGCATATAAGCTTGCCAGTTTCTAAACCTAGCTGATATGAACCCCCTTTCTCTGAGTTTCTTAATTTCTCTCTTTTTCTGCTTTTCATCTCTGATACCCCTAAGAAGGCTTGTAGCTTCATCAAAAGTGCCAGCAAGCCCATTCACAGAAGTTTCTTTGTTCTCTTCTTGGCAATCGTCGACCTTCTCATAAACTTCGCTGTCGTTGAGTTCGTCTATCGATGACACGATGGATGCCTCCTCTCCCATAAGTGCCAGACACTGACGCTTGAGGGTTTTCCAGTCCCAGAATTCTGGATCAAAAGGCCACTGAGTTTTCAGTACAAGTAAGAGCTCACAGCGCAAAGAATTTGGTATTGGAAGATTCTCTTCATCATACTTCTGGTCAGGCTGATTATACAGCATTTCAACAGCATAATATGCATCCACAGTGGGTTCGAGAAGAAATTCACTCAGCTGACAAGCACGTTTCACCTCCAAGTCATCTGGAAGCAAGCAGGAGATAGTCTTGCAAATAGATATCTTGACATCTGTATTCTCACTGGATTCCAAGCGCAATGCTTTCACACACAGTTCAATGCAGGTTGCAAGGCCAGCACCATCGATCTGTAAAGCAAGGCTCGTTTTAGTAAATCAGCTTACCATAACTCTTGCTACATTTGTAAATAAAAGATGCCATTAATTCAACCCTGTCAGAAAAAATGCACCTGCAGTCTATAGTATTTCTTTCTACTCTAAGAAACGTGGTATTTGTTTTTAGACGTTGTTTCTTAAGTTGCAGGGTTTTTCTTCAGGCTACTAAAAAACCTGAAAGTTTACATACAACTAAACCACAAATCAACTGTATGTTCTGTCTGGTTTGATGACTTGAGGGCTGCATGTTAGAGGTGCTTGAACTTAGAGCAATATTGAGCCTTTTACATGACATAAAGCCTGCCAGCTGTGTCGGAGTTATGTCAGATGAGCTTCGATGGAGCATTAACACTGGGTAGAATTCAAATGGTGAAAAGTGCTACAGCTAAAGAAGCACATGATCTTCACAATGATCTATAATCTGGGAATCACTTCAGGTACAGAGGTTTATTTTTAAAGACTATGCCACTGCAAAATCAACTGGCCTCGACGGAACACATGGCTTCATTCCAATTGAAAGTGTTAAGTGAAGTTAAATGTTCCATCACTGAAGTGTTCCAAAGGTCATTTGGTCTTTTCTCATTTATATCCTCAGGCAACATAAATTCCATTTATGTCCCCTTTACAAGCCCTTTATGCTGCCAAGGATGTATGGAAAGGCTGTGGTATACATGAGAACAAAATCCACTACATTTATGAATGCACAAGTCTACTACCTGCGTGGGCTCCAATTTCTGACAGCAGTGAAATGATCCACAGCTCCCTTGGCAAAAATCAGAATGGCATGGAGCAGACAAAGCTCTTAATACCACAAACCTCCATGAAAGCTATTTTTCTCCTCCTCTCCAGCTTCATATTAGTTCAGATCTTTGGAAAACATAATCTTTAAGATTAGATGTCTACGATTAGCCATACCAGATACTTGCAAATGGAAAAAATGAACTTTTATTCTTAGGATTATGTATGATAGAAATCCCTCAGCTGAAAGCTTTTGTAAGAGCTCAATTTAGCTACAAACCTTAAGTAGTGCAACTGCTAAGGAGGGGAAAGTAGGAAAAATAGATGACAAGGTTAGCTGCGCTGAACAGAGGTTTAACAGAACACTGTATAAAGTCCACAAAAGGCAGGAATTTAATTTATCAAAACAAACTGCATTCTTAGTGGTAATTCAAAAGGGGGTTTTTGTATGTTTTTGGTTGTTTCTGTAATGTTCTTATACAATAATATACAGCCTTCATTTCCTTTCTTCGTAAGTTTTTCCTCTCCATTTTCTGCAACATCCGAAATACATAAAGTAATGAAGAGGAATGTTAGGACCTGCTAACAGAAAAGACCTCATTTGGAGGACATGAACAATTGCAGAAGGCTATAACCTCACCATTTGTCTTCCCTTCATCTCAGTTGTGGCATCCAGTCTGTTTATCCCTTAATTTCTTTCCCCAAAAGAACAAAGAAGTTGTAATGATTCAAAATGAATCGACTTACAGTTTATCTACAGAAGGAAGTTGCTATGGCCTTTGCTAAAACCAATCAAGATCGCCCCAAAGCTGATCCTACATAAAGAGACTGGATGGCTAAGCAGCTTTCATAGATTTTCCTGATTACAATTCCATTAAAAGTGCCAAAAATATTCTTTCAGGAGTATCCTTACCTCTGAATTAATTACTTTAATCAGGAAGAAAATGTGATAAACAGTCTTAGTTAACACAGAAAGTTGTCGACATCTCTCTAGATACACTTGAATAGAAGGCTCTACCCTTTGCTGCAGTTTACTCCAGAAAAGAGTCAGTTCCCTAGAACAAGAGAACAATATTTCAGGGCCAGCAATGCAACCACTAATCTGATCACAAGAAATGCAATGTTGAGAACAGTTTCTGTTTTGTCCTTGGTAAAGGAAAAAAATCTGAATTTATTCACACCTTGTCTTACAGAGAAAAGCTTTCATTAATACACCCACATTATTAGTATCTAATTTTCAAAACTATTACAATGACTCAATTCTAGAAAGACAGATTAGAATAAAACCAGTATTACCACAATTTATGCTGCACAATTCAGAAGACTTACAATGTGGTCTTGAAAAAAAGTCTCACAAAGTAGTTTACTCTTCACAGACTGGAGTTTTACACTTCTGAGTTCTCAGTAATTGCTAACAGCTATAGGAAGATGGCTTTTCTCTGTTGTAGGTAAATTTTTCTTGAGCTGTTTTGCTTTAAGAGATGAATCTGTCATTTACTGAAAAACTAGCCCCCACAGACAAACAATATTACTGTATCTACATTAACTCACTAGATCATTTCTCCTTAGATGCAAAGTATTTAGTACCTTGTGGAATGGTGTAACCCCTCAACCTTTAGCAGAATCTGTTAAGGCAAAATCTTGCATTAGCAGATGTTCTCCTACTGCTGCACATACAAAGGAAGTGCACAAACAAGGCAAATTGTTCAGGAATTGTACAGGTTTGGAAGCACAACCAAATTCTTAATGGTTGGAAATTTAGTCTCTAGCAGCTCAAATATCTGCTAACAAAGACCAGTTATTTGTTCACCCATTGAAGAAAGTAAGCCCTAAATAATATGTATCTTAATCTAGTTTATTATTTTGGTAATAGTAGTGAAAAGCTTCTTCTTTTCTAGAAGTCTGTTAGAGAAAGAAATACTGTGTTACGAATTAAGCACAGACGGGAACAGTACTTTTGCATTAAATATTGACATAATGCTGACAATCTGCCTGCAGATATTAAATTCCTTATTTCTACAGTGTAACACTGTTGTCAAGAAAAATTATTAACCAGCTACTGGTATTTGTAAATGCCTCACCACACACACAGCCTTCACATTCCTGTAATGGAAGCTAATCTTGTCAAATACTGTTTTTTACTTTTCCTTTTTACCTTTCCAAAAGCTTTATCTCCTTCGTGTTTAGCTCATAGATTTTATCAGCTAAAGAAAGATAACTCATGCCTTATATATCAGCTCCATCTTCCCAAAACTAGTTTTTTGTTCCACTAGACAGAAAAACGATATTTCAACTCACCAGGCACAGTACATCTCTCCTTGCTGCAGCTGGCGAGACAGAAATGCTGCACACAAAATCAGAGCACTTTTTTCATCTCCATCAGACTCTAGGTTACAGATCATTTCTAGAGCATCTTTGCAATCTACTTCTGCAATCTAGAAGGGAGGAAAGAAAAGACCAAGACTAAGAAAGCGGTTTCCTTTTCAGACAATTAGTCATCTCATTCTTTGCAAAAAGATAGTAATTTAGAACTCAGTGAATATTTAAGTCTATCACATAGAGATAAGCTTGAAAGCAAATCAGTGTGTTTCTAGATAGCGTCAAAAGAGATTATTGCCACCAGAAAACCCATTTCATTCAAGTTACTATAAACTTGTTTCTCATTTTTTTCTACTGTCCCAGTCATCTAAAAAGTTTAAAATACAATATTATTAATATGTATTACATACATACAATAATTGCAATAAGCAGATTCATAGCCTTAAATTGCAGCCTAACATAACAAGATTATTACCTGAAATGCTAGTCACTGGTGTTCTCACTGCTTTAATATAATAGCTGGGTGATTAATGAACCCAAGGATGAACATGAATGTTCCAGTATTTTATAAAATGAAAGACAGGTAAAAAAGGAATCTGTACAGAAAGCAGCAGGTACACTGAATGCTTCTCTAGAACAACATTACAGCCTCTGTAGTGTAACTTATTTGCTCAAGCACTTAAGTGTCATAGCAAAACAAACAACAATCCAGTCACCCAGTAGTATTAGATAGCTATATCAGTGCTGAATCAGCACACTTGTTGTAACAACTCCTGTCTGATTTGATTCTCAGCAAACTGGTTTGATTATATAAATTAGCACATCTGGCAGAACATGTTGGTATATATTCTTTGACATTGGCAGCTGAAGAATAACTTGAGCATTGCAATAACACTCTTGGAAGTCTCTCTAGAGAAATCACAAGACCATCCAAAGCAAGAAACTGAAGTGCCCACTCAAACACCCAGCTAGTCTGGTACTTTGTGTAAGGTGGCAGCACAGCTTGGTTGGGCACGTGGTATCCAGCTATTGGTCCAGCAATTAAATGAGAATTTTGAAGAGTAGAGCAACTCATTTTTGCTTCTAAATTGACACTTTCTAACTATACTATAATCACCCCTCATTGAACACCTTTTGAGTTTTAATAATCTTAAAGTCATCTTGTAAATAAAACTGTATTTCTCAAGAATTCAGAGGGGATGGATCAACGTAACTGTAATATCAATTTAGACTGAAGGTCTGCTTTGCTCAGTGCCCCATCTCACACAAGAACCATCAGTTAAAAGCTTAGGGAAGAATATGGGAAACTGAACATAGAATAAAAAGATATTTCCTCTAAAATGTTTTTCCATCCTTTCAGAGTTCCTGTGGGACCCAGTTTCCAGCAAAGGTCTGTACAGGTCCACTCATCAAATCTGTTAGTCTAGCATTTCATATCCCACAGATCTGAACTCTCCACATTATTGAAGTAAACTAATAGACTAATCCAAGCTGAAAAGTAGCTCAAATGCTACTTTTCCATCTATTCTGAATGGACATAAAAAACTCCCACGCTACTAACAAGTGACCTGTGCTTCTTTACAGTTCACCTTCTCTGCACATTTTCTTACTGTTCTCACAGTAAAAAATGGCAATCTATCCTTCTCAGTTCAGAACACCATCTCGACACATCAGTAGCATATCTGCCTTCTCCTGGTAATACTTGACATTTCCAGAGTTGTTAGTAATACTACAAACCATGCTGCAGCTGAAGCTGCAAAGCTAAGCAAATCAAACAATCCAAGGTTTGTAAATAACCTGAATTACGCTCTCTGTAAAAACACAGTTTAAACTGGGTGTTATGGCATCCTAAGAAACAAAGCTACACCATTCCTTCTGTCCACAGGACTTACGATTCATTCCCTGACTGAGCCCATGCCACTCTGGGAGTGTGGTTGGGTTGAGTAATGAAGGAAGAATGTTTGCAGGGTCACAAATTCCAAGTTTCATTGAGTCTTCAGCAAGCACAACACGAGATTGCACAGCCCTGTCACAGCTCCTCCTGAGCCTGCTCTGGCAGGGTCTACGGCAGCCAGAGCTAAAAGGGTACGACCAGTCCAACCCTACTGAGCATCAGAAACAAGTTCCCAGTGATAGAAGCTTTCACCTTAGAATTGAGTCTATATCTAGGGTAGGAAACTTTTCCAACACTACAATTAAAACAGTAAAAATGGGAAAACCATGATCTTCACCTTACTAATGGGATCTGAGGCAGAGTTTTACAATACTCAAGTGAAATCAAAGAAAGGTATGTCAGACACAAGATGCCTCCTAGTGACATAACAACACTTTCCCAGGTGTTTTAATCATTACTAGTTGGTTTAGAAGTGACTTAAATAAAAAGAAAAAACAAAACACCAATGATTTTAGGTCATATTTTAAAAGAAAAAATTCTACAGAAAAACAGTCTATGATTAGAATCCTAGAATCACAGGATGGTAGGGTTGCAAGGGACCTTCACAGATCATCTAGTCCAACCCCCTTGCTCAAGCAGGTCCACCTAGATCAGGTCACACAGGAATGTGTCCACATGGGTTTTGAAAATGTCCAAGGAAGGAGCCTCCACACCCTCCCTGGGCAGCCTATGCCAGGGCTCCCTCATCTCAACACTGACATAGTTTTATCTGATGTTTAAATGGAACTTTTTGTGTTCCAGCTTCTTTCCATTACCCCTTGTCCTGTCACTGGACACTACAAAAAAAAGTGATCCCCCAACCTCCTGACACCCATCATCTAGATATTTGTAAATATTAATGAGATGCTCCCTCAGTCTCCTCTTCTCCAGACTAAACAGCCCCAGGTCCTGCAGCCTTTCCTCATAAGGAAGATGTTCCAGTCCTCTGATCATCTTGGTGGCCCTGTACTGGCCTCTCTCCAGCACTTCCCTGTCCCTCTTGAGCTGAGGAGCCCAGAGCTGGACACAAGTGACTTCATTATGAATAAAGAAATAAGTTTAAAAAAAGTTACTCATTTTTACTTACTTCTTCCATTAGCTTTTCATTTGGTGATCCTGAACAAAGACAGACCAGGTAGGTTTGCTTGAAATTGCCTTTAGCACTGATTTCTGGATGGTCAGAGCACAGTTTGGCCAGCGCAGTAGCTTGCGTTAATTGCTTTGTTTTCATTAGATGCTTAATACGCATATCCAGCAGGACGGGGCCTTCAAACACTAAAAATTCATTCACTTCAAAGAAAAACAAGACAAAACATCACATAAACATCTCACAACAGGTTATGGAGTTAACAAATAGCACTTATCCATTCATGGTTAACCCCTGAAATTTACAAAGGTCAAAAAAGGTACAGAAGTACGAAGCACAGATGAGAAAGAGCATCATTCAGAACTGTGTGTGTTTATTGTTAAGATTTTCTGCTATAAGAGACCTTTTATTTCCTTGCAAGTTCTAATTCACTCTAATTTCTTGTCAAAATAGCTGCACACAAAACAGATTCAGAAAGCACATAGATATTAAAATATTTAGATACTGTTTAATTACAGTTCTACAGCAAGATAAATGACACAAAATCATTTCTCTCACATCCTTCTTTATGTGTTTGTGCTACTCCTTAGATAACAGTTAAAGACCTTGCTACAGAAGGATACATGTGAGAAGTGTAGAAGCATCTGAAGCTCTTTTTATTATGTTGAATATTTTGTGTTACACATTCACACAATGCAGTCAAACTCCTTTAAAAGTTTTTCAGACAAAGAGGTTTCCTGGAGAAAAAGAACCTTGTTCTAAGTTGTACTTGATTGTATAGTTTAGAACTCATAAACATAGGAATGGTTGTATTTTATTCAACTATTTTCTGTAGGTATGCTGCTATTAGAACAAAAACTATTGCCTGTGCTAACAACCCAACTCCAGGTGCTTCAGTGGAAGGAATAAGAATCGTGAAGGAAAAAAAGGAGCATAGGATTATGTTTCTGCGCTTATGTATCCCTCATCTCAGGTCTCATCCAGATCCTCAAGACCAAAATTACTTCAGCTTTGAAACATAAAGTTTAGTACTATCTCCACAATATTTAGTTATTAAAACTGGACACAGAGATAATATCCTCATGACACAAGTGTTTCCACAAGCTAGTTACATACTGCATGAAAAATCTGTTTGTTTTCAATTACCCACATCTTAATTTCATGACACATTCCCTTGCCTTTTAACAGTGACAGAATTTTCTACTGTCCTTTGTTTCAATTCTTTACTGAAAACCAGCAGATTCATGATACTCTTTCAATGCTAGGGTAAAAACTTCACCATTTCTAAATGAGACCTTTTCCAGCCTTTGAGCATTTTTATCACCCCTTTCCTGAGGTTGGGGCATCCTTTTTTTTGATGGTATCTAGCAACAAGACAAGGGGTAATAGGATGAAGCTGGAACACAAATAGTTCCATTTAAATATAAGAAAAAATTATGTCAGTGTTGAGGTGAGGGAGCCCTGGCACAGGCTGCCCAGAGGGGTTGTGGAGTCTCCTTCCTTGGAGGTCTTCAAGAACCACCTGAACATGTTCCTATGTGACCTGATCTAGGTGACCCTGCTTCTGCAGGGGGGGTGGACTAGATGATCTCTAAGGTCCCTTCCAATCCCTACCATTCGATGATTCTATGGTTTGCAGTGCCCACTTTCTGATACATCTAGGTAGAAACACTCATTAAATCATGTTGCTCATTCATCTAACGCATACTTTGTTGACTTTCAAAGGCTTATTTAGTCTTGATGAAATAATTAGTTTCAGCATCTCCAAAATCAGTTACCTCTCCATAATTTGAAGTGCTAGTAAACCAAACATGAGGTTTACTTAAAGAAAAAAATATAATCTCATTTTGTTTCCTCCCATCCTAGTTAGTTTTTGATTCATGACTGTCTTTCATTTTACCTCATGATTTCTCTTTCTTCTAGCCAGTAATATCCTATGCAGGATATTACTAAAAGCTCATCTTGCAGTAGAAATTAGGTCAACTGTTTCCTTTTTTATCATTTATAGGCAGAATATATTGCCTTTTGCAGAAATTAGGCCTTTTAGACTCCATCCTTATCTTTCATGCGCTTCCAGATTTATGGTTGAATTACCATTTCAACTAACTTGCCAGTTATTTGCTCAGGATCCTTGTGCACTGCTAAAATACTCAGCAATGGCTCACTTGCTGTGTTGGGTTTGCGTGGAGCTGGGTTTTTGGTAACAGAAGGAGGAGGCTGCAGCAGTGGCTGCTGTTAGAAGTTGCTTGAAACGTCCCCTGGCTGTGTGTCAGATCCACCTCTGGCCCAGGCTGGGCCAGTCGTGTGCCTTTGTGATCACTATTTCAAAAGGGGAAACGTGCAGCGGGAGGAGGAGGTGGAAGGATTAAGATGAAAGAAAAGTGACCATGCAGGCAACCTTAGGTGACTCTAAGGTCAGTGAGGGAAGAGAGGAGGAGGAGGAGGTGTGCTGAAGCAGACACATCCCGTGGCGAGACCTACAGAGAATAACAGTGAAGCTGAGATCTGCCAGCAGCTCATGGAAGCCCCCATGGCAGAAGGGGTGGCTGTGCCCAGAGGGGCCGTGACTGTGGCAGGTAGTTTTGGAGCAGAATGTGCCTGGAGTTGTGCTGCTACTGAGGAGACCCATAGGGAGAGGTTTGTGAGGAGCTGCAGGCCTTGGAAAGGACTCAATCTGGAGATTTTCATTAGGGAGTGTATCCCATGGGAGGGCCCCCATGTTGGAGCAGAGGAAGAATGTGAGGAATCTTTCTGCTCTGAGCAGGAAGAAGGAATGACAGAGACCACTTGTGAGGGGCTGAACCCAACCCCCATTCCCTACTCCCCTGAGGGGAAAGGAGTAGAGATACCAGAAGCAGGGAGCTGAGCCTGGGAAGATGGTATTAATGTTTTTCTCACTGTATCATCCTGCTGGTTTGCTTTCTGTCTGGTCTTTCTGGTTGGCAGTGGATTAAATCGGTCTTGTTTTCTTCCCCAAGTTGACTCTCTTTTGCCTAGAACCATAACTAGTGACAGAGCCCACCCTACCCTTGTCTTGTTCACAGAATCTTAAGGGTTGGAAGGGACTTCGAAAGACCATCCAGTGCAACCCCCCTGCCAGAGCAGGACCACCTAGAGTAGGTCACACAGGAACTCATCCAGGTGGGTTTGAATGTCTCCAGAGAAGGAGACTCCACAACCCATCTGGGCAGCCCCTTCCAGTGCTCCCTCACCTGAATACAAAGAAATTCTTCCTTGTGTTCTTTGGAACTTATGTTCCAGCTTGTTCCACAAGGCCCTTGGTTATCTTTTCTCCTCCTCATCCCACCACAGGTGGTGTGGGCAGTGAGTGAGCAGCTGTGTGGTGCTTTGTCCTGGGCTGGGCTTAAGCCATGACAGTGATGTCTAAAATTCAGTCAAACGCAAGTTCTTTCTTCCTGTCTCCATATCAACAAAGATATAACCATTTACAGAGGAACAAAGGAAAACTGTAACTCACAGACAAATGGTAACCATTTTTGTGTTTATTAGAAGACATTTGCCTTTAAATAGCAGAATAAATGCTCCTTTAATGCCACTACTAATGCCTTACAGAAAATGTTCATATTCTTTGTCAACCTACAAATGACCCAGTGATTGATTACATTCAATAGTTTTAGCCTTGCTCTCCCTCCTGCCAGGTACCAGTAATCCTTTCAACCCACTGTGCTTACTCCCAGCTCATCTGCCTGGAATAACACTGGAACATTTAACCTTATTTCTGTAATAAGATACAGGAAGACCTTAGACTTTAAGCTATATTGGTAACCCAAGACATCCCACTGTGATTTATTATTATAATTACTACATTTAATGTTTTAGAGACTGCAATCTGCTAGTGCTCAGTAATCCCCTCTCTTCAGTGTTTATAGCTTCAGCCAGCCTACCTGCGTAAGCACCAGAACATTTTCTGTTATCTTCTCAACCAGATATAGGAAGACCTCTGGGTTAAAGCTACATATGAGCTTTTAGGTCTCTATTTTAATCCAAGTGATTATAATCATTACAGTTAACATTTGAAAGCTCATTCAAAACACAGGTTATAATTATATTTATTTTGTAAGTTAACTATATATGACATTGAGACAAAAAAGTGTCAAGGTTGCAGGAGCAAGGCTATGGTAGGACAGCCCCAAAGACAAGGTTTGGTAGTCTTTTATTATAAACTATTTTTCAAACACATTTCACAGTGTCATGTCTACTTCCAAAGTTATGGTGGACAAACTGTTAGTTTACCATAACAAATATAAATTTCATAAAAATGCTTTGAGACACAAGTGCCTTTCCAGCACATGCTAGTCAATCTTTTTGAGCAAAAAAAGGGAAGTATTGAATGAGAATGATATAATTTATCAATAGCATGATTCTTGGAAAAATCATTAAATGTTGCTTTTGTGAAATGCTCCATCATCCGTTGAAATTCACAACTTATCTTTGTGCAAGGCCTGTGCAGAACTCATGTAAAATTACAGAACTAACACGAGGGAAGAAAAGACAAGCAGAAGACATCTAACAGATGGTACTATGATCTACTAACTCTGGCACATCAACTTGGAGATACTTACAGTTCTAAAAGCTGTTTAAACTTTTAGACACAGTTTCCCTGTTACTCCCTTGAATCCCATAGCTGAAGTCTCAGGCCATACTACCAAGTGATTTCATGTCAAGTCCACAAGACCTACGATGAACTTTTATCGTGGGTAACGCTCATAGCATACATGAATTAAAGACAGAGAAGAGATAATCTATGGATTAGTAGCACACGAGCATTAAAAAGACGTGAGCACAGTTCTGTAGTAGTAGCACACAAGAGCATGAAGAAGATGTGAGCATAATTCTTTCTGCAGTAGTAAGTTCTCTATGGTGGACAGTCCACATGTATGTTATGTTTTGGCTGACTTGTAGAGCATGGAACAAAGAATTTTTTACCTTACTGAAAGCACTCATAATCCTAACTCTACCCTTCACCAGTTCTTGGGTATGTATAGATTAACGTACCACAGTCCTTTTCCTCTTCTCAAACTCGCTCTGGCCAAGGAGGATGAAGGCAGGAGGTGAATGTACATGTGGACTATCCATCTCAAAGAACTTCAGTTACCAGTCAGTAACTTCTTTAGGCATCTTCAAGTGTTAGTCCACATGTGCGTTCACACCGTGGGTGACTCTGAGCTGTACTTCGTGTTTTCATATTTACCTGGAGCTGGGTCTCAGAATCCTTCATGCAAACATCTCAGCACAATTCTACTGAATGCAGCACCAATCCTGGATGCTTCTATGGTGGCATATTGTCTGGTGAAACGGTAAAATAAGTTCCAGGTAGCTGCTTTGCATACACCCAGGATGCAAACACTTTGTTTTGTTTTAAAAAACAGTGAGGCTGCCGGTATCATTCGACTTCTGGTGGCAGATGCTCTGATTACTGAAAACAGATCCATGATGGCTGTTTAAATTCTAACCTGCCTGTTATCTACCTTGAAAACCTCTGAATAGTGATGTTTGTATCCTTGAACCAATTCTCAGTGGGACACACTTTGGAAGTCTGCCTCCAACATTTAAAATTATGAAAAATTCAAGAACTTCATTACTGACATCCAGGTTGAACTGTTCAAGGATAACCAGTGAGAGAGGAGTTACCAACGAGAGCTTTGAAGGATTTCACCATCACTACAAGAAAATGACAACCCTGAGGATGAAAAAACAGGTCCATGCTGAAGAGCACAAGCCACACTGACAGAAACCAAAGATGGAAGCGGAGCAGCAGAATGTTTTACCATTGCATAGGCTATCATATAACCCAAACCACTCAGGCATACTTTAACTTTCAGTCTTTGGTACCCTAAGCAAGAAGGCCGACCAGAATAGCCAAATGATAACACCCCACTAAAATACTTGGGAAAATCCCTTAAGTGAAGTTTACAATTGCCCAAATCTGCAGTTAAGGCTGCTGAGAGAGGATAAGTGGTAGCCACTGGGAGTGCTGGATTATAGACAAGAAAACCAGCTCTCTGGGCAACAGAGTCTTGGTATTACTACGATATCTTTCAAATTAGGAAAAAGATGACACAAAACAATGAGGTATTGGAGAGGATGACAAAAGCTACAGAAGAGATTGTTAACTGAGTAACAGAAATATGGATATGTACTATGACAATCTTGCCATTGATACAAAGATGGAAAAACCTCCCAACATACCCACAGCATGGCACTCCACTCCCAGCCAAACGCTTCATGTTGGCTGAACAGATGACAATATGGTACAAAATTGAAAGTTATGAAGGCTGACTTACATCCCCAGGCTTGAAATGCCACCTAACCTAACAACCTGGAAAAGAGAAAGCCAGTGACAACTCTTCTTTTACACAAAATCAAAAGATTGCTCATCTTCACTCAAAAAGATGATGGTTCCATCATGTGGCACTCTCTTACAAAGGTAAGACAGTAAGATTTAATAATTACTGAGAAATTCTTCTGGTCTTACACACAAATGCTCTGGGTAACTACAACTTGGGGTCAGCACTGGTCCCAGTGAGATTAAAAAGGAACACCCAGGAAGCTAATTCCTTGAAAGTAAGTTAAACATATCCAGGATCATTGAGTCTCAAAACCACAAAAACTACTTGTACAGATGTAAAAAATGGTTTCTACATTGCCACTGTTACCTGGATGGGGAGACAAATGAAGCTTCTGAATACAAAAAAAAGGCAAAGTCCCAGTTCCCTGTCCCTCTTGAGCTGAGGAGCCCAGAACTGGACACAGGACTCCAGATGGGACCTCACCAGGACAGAGCAGAGGGGGAGCAGAACCTCCCTCGACCTGCCACCCACACTCTTCTTGATGCATCCCAGGATGCCAGTGGCCTTCTTGGCCACGAGAGCACATTGCTGGCTCATGGTCAGTTTATTATCAACCAGCACTCCTAGGTCTCTCTCTGCAGAGCTGCTCTCCAGCAGGTCAATTCCCAGCCTGTCCTGGTGCAGGGGGTTGTTCCTTCCCAGATGCAGGACTCTGCACTTGTCCTTGTTGAACCTCATGAGGTTCCTCTCTCTGCCCAACTCTCAAGCTGGTCAAGATCCCGCTGAATGGCAGCACAGCCTCTGGGGAATCAGCCAGTGCTCCCAATTTGGTGCCATCAGCGAACTTGCTGAGGGTACACTCTGTCCCCTCATCCAGGCCGTTGATGAAGATGTTGAACAAGACTGGCCCAGGCACCAATCCCTGTGGAACTCCACTGGCCACAGGCCTCCAACTTGACTCTGTGCCATTGATCAGCACCCTCTGGGCCCTGTCATTCAGCCACCTCTCAATCCACCTCACTGTCCATTCATCCAAGCCACATTGCTTAAGCTTTCTGATGAGGATGTTGTGGGAGACAGTGTCAAAAGCCTTGCTGAAGTCAAGGTAGATGACATCCACTGCTCTCCCCTCATCTAGCCAGCTGGTTATGCACTCATAGAAGGCATCAGGTTGGTCAAACAGGATTTCCCCTTGGTGAAGCCATGTTGACTCCCCCTGATAATCATCTTTTCCTTCATATGTTTAGTGATGACATTCAGAGTGAGTTGTTCCATCACCTTTCCAGGGATACTAGAGGCACAATAAATTATTATAAGAAGTGTCAAAATGTGAGTCACAGACTTGTTTCAGCTGGAAGAGATTTTTATCATTGAATGAAATAGTAACTATAATTCTTTAAAAATCCAAAATAATCACATTACACATTAATTGGACTTATCTGACTTATAAGAGAGATCCAATTAATTAATGAAGGCATTAGAGGAAGTCCTTCAAAACTTCTAAACATATCAATTTGGTAGTAAAAGAAGATCACTTATATGGATAGATTAGCAGTTAAAAGAAAAAATAAAAAAAAACCCAATCTCTCAGTGGATTCCCTGAGGAACTGTACCAGGACCTCTGCTGTCTATCATTTGTATAAACAAAAAGGAGAGGGAAGAGAACTAGGTGACAAACACACTGATAAAAGCAGGGTAGTAAAACTGTGCCAAGGATAAATGGCTGAAGAGGACTACACAACATAATGTGGCATAAGACAAAACTGAAATGTCAATAAAAACCTCAACGTGATTTTAGTCAGGCAAAAATGCAAACCTAACTGTACATACAGAAATATAGCCTGTGTGTTATTGGAAAAATCCTACCACTGAAATAGATGGTACTCTTCAAGAAAGAAATTGGGACTACACCAGTCAGTTTTAAGAAAACATGTGTTCAGTCCAGAAGTAAGTCTAATATTAGAAAATATAACGAAAGTAATGCAGAATGAAGTGGAAAATCAATACATCTACATGTTGTTGCTGAATAAACCTTTGATCTCCCAATATGGGTAATATGGCAGTAAAGTTAGAAGATAGTATGGCATAAAGAGACCAAAGAGAGAAGATGTGATATGACAGCGGTCTAACAAATCATGTCTTACTGAAAAGATGTGCTCATTAAAAGGTGTAAGACTAGTTTACTTTTTAATAAATAGAGAATATCACACAAAATAAACAGGCATCAAGCTAAAGGAGGCAGATAATGAAAGGAACTACTTTACTTGACATGAGAACTGTGTAACTGTGCTGCAGACACTTAGTTGTGGTGGTTCATACAGATTCTAAACCAATTAGGCAAAGAATAAGAAAACCTCAGGTAGTACTTACTAATGCAGGGATATAGCTTCTGAACTGCAAATCATTAGCAATGGAAATGATACATCAGGAAAATATCATTACAGGCCTTTCCTATGCAAGTAATATTAGCCATTCTCAGAAGCCTGGTCTAATTGAGTCTCTGCTAATGCAGGTTGCATTTCACAACTGAGTAAATGCCATACTTGGTTTTTGTTTTTTTCTTTTATGTCAAATAATGTTTGTCTAGCAGTACTGAACCTACTCCATGGTAAAATAGTATGTATGTAATTTCCCTTCACATGGCTTTTAAAGTAATGAGCCAGAGATCTCCAGCTATGATTACATTCTATGCAAAATACCAACATTAAATCACTTGTATATTCCTAGGAACACAGTGTCCTAAGAATTGAGATAGTTTTACAAGTATGTTTATTTATAGAGCTTAGAAATATCCCATAAACTATATTCAATAAATACTTCCATATATCATAAAAATATTTAATTATCTTACAAAAAGGAGGTATATTTTACCCCAGTCGTCATTTTAAAGTTTACCTTTATCTGGATCCAACTGTTCCTGGGAAAGAATACCACACAACACTGGGTTCTTCCACACTCCCTTCTCTTGTGTAAGCGTAGTTAAAATATGCAGTTCCCTGCTGCCATTTTCCATCAAGTTTTTATGAGCCACCTGATAAGAGATATTTTATAAAACAAAGTATTGGTAAGAAAAAAATAAAATGTGGGGTTTATACTTCTCTATACCTTACATAACCACTCCCGTCCTCCAAATCTTTACCAGAAAGAATTAAACGGTATAATAAAACAATCTTGATAGTCAGCCTACAGAAGTTCTGCTTCTGTTGCATAAGATTTAGGCAAAGAAACCAAAAACAAACAGTGTCCCAAGCTTGCCTTGAGATTTATTGACAGAACTACTTTAAAAAGATTTCTGAAATGGGACTTTGAAATATTGCACCCTTTTAAAAACAAATGAGCAAATTCTCTGGTTCACATATTGGTCTAGAACCACCTGCCTAAACTCTCTACCTTCCCCCTGCCTCTGACTCTTCAGCGGCTCAATTTTCTTTCACTGGAGACACTGGAAAAAAAAAAGGTATCTTTGTAAAGGCAAAAGACTTAAGCTGTAAGACCTCAATGCACAGTTCTATGGAAATATGATGAAGGCAGGCTAAAGCCTTAAAATCAACTAAAATACTGAATCTAGACAGCAGGAGAGATTCTGGAAAAAGAGGGACAATTAAGTGCAAATTAAATATCTTGAACAAAGTGTGGTTTGAAAAGCAATGTGCTAACACTGGTCTTAAAAACACCAGAAAAGCTTATCTGGAACACGCTTCCCAGGCAGGGTGTGGAGTCTCCATCTCTAGAGGTTTTCAAAACCCACCTGAACATGTTCCTGTGTAATCTGACAGAGGTGGACTTGCTTTAGCAAGGGGGTTGGACTAGCTCATCTCTAGAGGTCCTTTACAACCCTTATTGTTCTGTGATTCTGTCATCTCCTCACTTGTATTTTTGCACCTGCTCTGAAGGCTGTGGTATCTCCTGGCATAAATCACACCTCTGATTTACATCAGATAGTTGATAGTTAAAATCTGCTCTAAAGACTAGACTTGCCTCTTCCTCCACTATTTCATCTGAGAATCCGGAGGTAACTGTATTCTTTCCTTCTCCTTAACTCCCACTTCTTTTTTTTTTCCCCGAACTGTAGGCAGAATTTCACACCACATATTTTTGATAAATGAGGAACAGACTTGTTTCAACATTCTCCTTTAAAGCAGAGCTCTAATCTTTAACTGCTAGTGCCCTGGAAGAGATCTAACAATCCTGCATTATCAACACTCATAATAAATCTCAAACATAAAACCATAAAGAGTAAAAAATTGGCTTATATGATATTGTTTAATTTCTAACAGTGTTAACAGACAAATATCTTTTAAAACATGAGCTTTCTTTCAAGTATCTAAACATTTTTTCCCTCCAAAGCTTCTACATGAACTATGACAGCCGAGTGATAATGGCTGACAGTAATTACTGCATAGTACATAGAATTTCCAGCTGAAGAGTTTGATCTTTATCAGTCATCAGGAAACTAAGCCTACAGACATGCTAGACACTTACTATCTCTAAGTTTCCAAATGATTTTTAAAAGCTATTAAGTCTTCACTTCATGACTCAAACTCACCTGTACAAATGCCTGAAATTCTTCCCATTTATTTTCTGGCAAATCAAGAGGCAGACACAGCAGAAGTTCAATACAGCTTCTGGAAGGCAAATAGGAGTATTATTTGATGCAATTTGTGGCTTTTAAAAATATCATCAACAATTCTTAATATTAGTACCCAAACAGGTGAAATGCCAAAGCCATAAAAGTCTGCTTTGTTTGAACATGTAAAGAAAAGGTGGCCAGGGACACTCTTGCAAGAAGATGCAACATCAAACGCTCTAAAACCCACTAATAATAACAACAAAAGAAGAAATTGGCATTCAAATTTGACCTTGTAACGCTGTGTGTAAATTGATGTACTTTCAGATAGCATGAAGATCAGCTGCAGCAAAGTGTTTCAAGCCATGGATGATAACTTGTCCTAGGAATTCTTCTCAAGATTGCTCCATTTCCAGTAACATAATAAAGACACATTCTCTCCCACGCAGCATTCACCACAAGGAAGGGAGCGAGGTGTTTCCTAACCTATTAGACTTTCTATTGATTGTGAACTGGATTGGGAAAGCACTTAGGCAGTGAAAAGTTTAGACTGTACAAGTTTCTTTTAGTAATTGAAAAATATACTCACAGTGCTAAACGCTCAAGCACAAAGGCGACATTTTCACACTCGGAGGTAAGATACGGCCGTGCTTTAACATAACTTCGGATAGCCACTGTATACACCTCTAACAAGGGCAGAGGGTCTTCTGATGTTTTCCACTTTTCTGCATATTCCAGCAAAGTCTGTTTAGAAAGAGGAATAACCAACCTCAGATTTGAGGAATAAATGTAAGTTTTTAGTTCTATACTCCTCATTTGTAGATTGCTCTTCCTAATGATTACCTCCACCTCCTTCATATGAATTCTATATTCTCAAAACATGCCTTTTTTGCTTAAAATTTATGTTTCATTAACAACTGAGTCTTAAAATTCACACAAAAATCTTTCTCTTATAATACAAAAAAATGTTATGACTGACATTTTCCCCCAATGGTATCACCATAAAATTCGGTTTGCATTCATATGTAAATACAAAATCCCAAAAAGCATATCTGCTAACACACATATTTAATTATTTTTAGAGTATAATATCTGAATTAATGACCAATGGAGCTGTGAGTACCCTGAAGGACACAGACTCCACGGCCTCTGTGGGTGACATATTTCTGAGTCTGACTACCATTTATTGGTATTCACTCCCACCAGTACCTAGATGCAGTCCCACATATCCTCAATAAGAGGGATTTACCTCCCTCAACCAGCTGGCCACACTCTTGCTAGCACAGTTGAGTGTGTAGCTGGCAGAAGAGGACACACAGCTGGCTGTAGAGGAGGTTGTTCCCTGGCCACTGGTTCCCAGGCTCCACTGGTGTCTGGGGCTGCTCCCTCCCACATGAAGGGCTCTGTGCTCACCTTAGCTGATCTACATGTCAGCCCACTCTCCCTGTCTGTTAAGGTCCCTCTGAATTAGAGAATCACAGAATATCAAGGGTTGGAAGGGGCCTCGAAAGATCATCCAGCCAACCTTCCTGCCAGAGCAGGACCACCTAGAGTAGGTCACACAGGAACTCATCCAGGTGGGTTTGGATGTCTCCAGAGAAGGAGATGCCACAACCATCTGGGCAGCCCCTTCCAGTGTGCCGTCACCCTCACGGTGAAGAATGGTCTTCCTCAGATTAGGTTCCTGTGCAATCTGATCTAGGTGGACCTGCTTAAGCAGGGAAATTGGACTAGATGATCTCTAAAAGCCCCTTCCAACTCCTGCCATTATATGATCTCCTGTGTATCGATTGCTCCCATCAACTTGGAGTAATCTGCAAATACGCTGAGTATGCACTGTCCCCTCACCTAGTTCACTAATAAAGAAGTTAGAGAGTGTCCACTCCAATGTCAAGCCCTGACAGGATGCCACAAATAGCCTGCCACTAATACTATGCACAAATCTGAGGCCCACAGTTCAGATACTTCATTTTATTGCCTGGATAAATGGACTATTTCATGGATCTCTTTATAAGGATACTACTGCAGACAAAGTCCAAGGCCTTGCTGATGGCATGTAGAAAACTACCTCCTGCTATCCCTTCATGTGCAACACTCGCTTTCATCACAGAAAGAAATCAGGTTTCTCAGTGCAAAAACATTTTCTGTAGCTCATACTGTCAAGGGCATTTACTGAAAGTACTACAAAGGGGAACGGTGACTTTCAGCTGTAATTAAAACAATTGTAACAATATGGGTTCAGTTCTGACAAGGCTTGTTCTGTTAAGAAAAATCAGAGCCCTATGGATAATATAAAGCTTTCTGCTACAGAACTCCCCACATAACTGAAGAAAAAAACACAGTGATTCTAAATTTTAACACACACAAACTAAAGTTTTGTTTATTTCTTTTTTTAATATGCAAAGGTAAGAATCTTAATGAACCTGCAACTCAAATGATAAAAATCAGATGTTAAGCAAGTCATCTCTGGATTTACAGATTAGAAAGTAAGAAAACTGAACATGGATTCCTCAGGAAAGGCAAGTCAGTGACATTAAAGGACAAGACAAAACAAAACTAGGTTTGATCTTGTCCTTAACTCCACTAAGCTTAGTGTAAGTTTAATTCAGCATTGTCCTGTTAGACATCTGTACTGAGTTAGCTAGTGGTATTATTAAGAACATACTGTGTCCAAAAGAAACCTTCTCAATAAAAAATGTCAACTGCATTATACTGATTCAGAAAATTGTTTAATGTGGTTACTCACAGTGACAATACTGCTGCCAGACTATAGCACAGACAAAACATGGACCAAGGTATCCCAGTCAAGGACATACCAGGTTAGAAATAGGTAGGTTTTGGAAAGCTGTTGCATTAAAACCTGGTTTTGTTTTAAAGGAGGTCTCAGTACACAGTCATCTTAAAATAAGTTACATACTCAACCTTCCTGCTGAAGCAAAAGATGCTTCTGCAGCATCTAGTGCTCCCTCCTGGAACCTTGAACTTGTCTGGAATACTGTCTCTTTTACTGTAATGCCTAGCATGATGCTCTCTTAACAGCAGCAAAAAAACACCACAGATCACAGCAGAGAAACCAAGGATAAGTAAAATACAGCAGAAGCATGAAAAAAGCAACACAGGAGGACTGAATAAACAAGCTAACAACGTTAGCAAACATCTGTTTTGGTACCATTTGGCAATTTTGATCAATGCACTACAATAATCAACCAGAACAAAGGAGCAGGCTTCAAAGAATCTTGAAAGAAGCTCCAGTAGAAAGTCCCCATCCGCCCAAATATTCACATGAATAGAAGTACTATGATTTCAGGTACTGATCTGTCATGGACGGTATGTTTAAGGATGAACACTGAAACAGCAAAGATGAAGAAAAACAGGTTTCAACAAAAAACCCCTACCTTTACTACTGTCCTCAAAAGAGCAACAAGATCAATGCAAGCTTTGATAAGCAAAGGACGTTTCAAAGTTAGCCACCAAGCTAGAACAACATATCCTGAAAGTCTTGAAATGTTAAGTTGAGCAGAAGAGGGAAGAAGGGGCGCAGAAGTAAGCAGGGAGATGTAACTAAGGAACTGGACATCTGAGAAGCATGACTGAAGAATTATCAAGAGGATTCTCACCAGTTTTTGTTAAGACAGCAACATCTAATAGAGGCATTGATTCTTAAACAAGTCATGATAGGTGTCGTGGTTTAGGCCCATCAGTGAACAAAGGGCCACGATTAGCCTCGAGTACCGAAGAGGCTGAGGATTGCTCGAGGGCAGGGAGGGCTTAATTGCCGCTTAAGGTTCAGGACAAAACAGACCAGGCTACTCGGTTTTGGGGAAGAAAACAGAAAATAATTTAATGCAAAATCAACCAAAACATAACCAAAATGAAACAACCCAGAGTAATACATCAATGGAGAGTCCAACCAGCCTTTTTAAGAACACCTTCTTGCCACCCCTCCCCTCTTCCCGGGTTCAGAGCCCTGATCCCGGTGTTTTTACCTTGCCCCCCCCTGAACGGTTCGGGGGGGCAGGCAGTGGGGGGTTCAGTCAGTCGGTTTCCGAGAGCTTCTGCCGTTTGTCCCTCCTCAGGACGGGTGAACTCCACACCAGTCCTCCCTGCAAGTCCGTGGGGTAACTCACAAGCATGGCAGACTTGCACGGGCTGCTCCGATGCCCACTTATTCCAAAGGCTGCAGCTCCTCTCTGCCTCTCGTGTGGGGCTGCTCTGCGGCGCGCAGGCTCTCCAACACGGCCTGGGCCATGGCCGTCTCCCCACACAGTCCCTCGCCCGTCCGGGCTCACCCACACGGAGCTGTTGGTGGCTCTCAGTCTTGCCACGAATCTCCATAGGTTTCAAGGGCACAGCTTGTATTCTCGCCACGGCTTGCAGAGGGGTCTCCGGTCTACTGCTTCTCGTTCCTTCCTCCTTCTCTGGCTGAAGGGTCCGCGTGGTCGCCTCCATCTTGTATCACTCTCCACCTCCCGACTCGCATTTCAAATTCCCGTCCCCTAAATAGTGATCGCAGAGGCGCCAGATTGGCCCAGCCGGGCCGGAGGTGGGTCTGAACCTAGGAGCCGGGGGAGGGTCTTCACTGCAACCCGCTCCCCCTGTTACCAAGCCAAAAGCTGCTCCTGGCTAAACCAGGACAATAGGTGACCATGGAGACCTCTAAAAACCAGATCAAAAGATCTCAAGTTTCATGGGGCAGGAAAGAGAGACATTATAGGTAGCAAGCATGCTAAAAAATCCCCAGCTAGGCAGTACCGCCATCCAATCCAGACAAGGGAGGATACTGAAGACTGCAGGCCCACTATGACAGAACTCAGTTGGAATTCTCCAGGATAATTAGAAACTTTACAGAAATACTATGCAGTTATTAATACAAGAAAATAGGATTGGTGAAGAATCGCAAAAGCACTTTCAGAATCTATGAAAGCCTAATCAATACTTACTCCAATCCACAGCCAGATTAATAAGGACAAATCAAAGCAAACAAACTTTAATTTTGAAAATATGAGGTGGTATAGTAGTTAACTAAAACCAAAATAACATTAGATACAATCAACACATTGGCGAATTGCCAGAATCCACCACGTAACAAAAACTATTTGGTATGTTGTTGAACTGTTACTACCAATACAGTCCTGCAAAAGCTGCGTGTAAGCATGTGCACATGCAAACACACCATATGAAGCAAGTGGAGAAGTTTGCACTATTAACATAGTGGCACAGATTCCAGCATTAAATAGTGCTATTTTTATCTCACATATACAGATCAGCCACTTTCAAGCCATTATGTGAACTATACTAAGCATTTACACCCACCACACCCTTCAAAAGTATTTGTCAGTATGACAGATTTCCTTGTCTGGATGTTCCCAGACTATACAGCATTGCCACTGTACAATGAAAATCAAATTCATTCGGCTGTGCTTAATGAATCATTGTTGTGCTCTGCTTACAACCATAAAAAGAAAGAATTTTACCCCTAGCCCTGGGCCTCATTAAGTTATTTATCTCCCTAGCCAGGACATGCTTGTTAATCAAGCCAAGTACTGTATTCAGAGCACAGCAGCAAAGGTTTGTTCCTCTGTGAGACTGAAACGACATTTTATTTCAGCAGCAGCTTATACAGACAAGAATGCTTCAAAAAATGGGATAATCTCAATTTGTACAAAAAAAAAGATCAGTAAGTATTGTATCTGTGATGTAAACTGTAGAAAACATTTAGCTGTGGTAACAGATAACACATTTTATCCAGAACCCTTACGTGAATGTTGCAGTTGCAATGCACCCACTGGAGGATGCTTTTCTACTTTTGAAAGTTATACTGAGCAACCCTCTTTGCTAAAAACTAGCTCTACAGTACCAATGTTGGGTTAAAATATGGTTCAAACTAAAAGAAGGCACTTTGTAGTATTAACCAGTTTCACATGTACAGTCCACATCTATGTGATTCTTCAGCTCTTAAGATTCTCACCCCGTAGGTATCTGGGTAAAAGGCAATTTTAGTTCAATACATTACAGCATGCCTGTTCAGCACAAGGGACTAAAAGTCAGAAAAAGTGACAGACAGTGGTCACACAGGTAAGCTGCACCTCTCAAAGCACTCTAATAACACAAACCCCTCTATTTCAAAGAATTTCCTCAAGCACATCCGCACAGAAGAGTCCAAGCAATTAGCTTGATGCAGTTAGCTGGAGATGAACCTTCAGGAGCTGTACACAGTGTGTGGCTGAAAGAATCCACGACGTCAACATCTGCAGAGGCGGCTAAGTGATAACTGAGCTCCATGTGAACAGTCACGTTCATGAGCACCAGTGCCTCTCAGTGAGATCACTCTGCTGCTTCATGTTCAGGTGAAGCACACTCCCACAAAGGCAGGGCTCCCCTTGGGTCGGTACAACCCCACTACCCTCTCCTCCAGTACCTGTCAGTAAGCAACTGATCTAGAAAGAGCAGTTTTCTTCAGAGGAATGATCAATGAGGCTGATTCAATAAAACAGGGCAAGCTTTACTCAAGTGTGGTAAAAGATGGCTACAATTCTGTTAGCACCAACAGAAATTTCAAAAGAAAGTGGAGGCTACAGTAATGGAAGGGGATAAAATAAGAAGATTAGCGAAGCAGGTGTCCCAAATCATCTATGCACATAATTTAAGAACCTTTTCCTTGGCTTAAGGTTGTCTCCTGTGAAGAAAGCAGGTGTGCTTTAATAACCAGAGCCATTCACAGCTTGTATCATTAGACAGATCATGAGCAAATGAAAATGAATTGGGGCTCCTGTGTTTGTACCATCATACAGAGGAAGATGCAGAGAGATGCTGTACACCCTAATGCACCTGACAATGTAACTACTTCAGTCAAATCAGGTTCCAATGACTGCTCTAGACTGGTTCAGAGTTGGATGCTCAGGATTAAAGGCACTGAAAGAAATTTTTAAAATGACTATTTGGTGTTTAATTTGTAGTGTCATAACACTTCACACTTGAACAAAACAATTTTGGTTGACTGTCTAAATCAAAAGCCACATGTTTTTGATATCTTGGTAAATATCTACTTTCATGTAAAATCTGTTATCACAGGAAGTACATTTGCTTTATATATAAAATGCTTTAAGAGTCAGTAGCTTGTGAAAACAGTTGTCACTGTACTTTCTTGAAGATCTAGACTTGAAACAGAGACTTATGATTATGTAAACTACAGAGTATCTCAAAAAGAGGTATTTATTAGGCCACTAATATCGGTTAGTAGAACAGAGCTATTGCTGGAGCCTGAGTCACCTGGAGCCTACAGCCCACAGAAGTCTTGGCTTTCATTTAAAAGAAACTACTTCTAGTACTTGCTTTTTTCTTCCTGATGTCAGCCAATAAAATTATAGATGTGTAACTCTTCAAATAGCATACAACCTGCTCTTTCTCACAGAACACCAGCTCTGATCAAGATCCTTGACACTACTACAAATTCAATGACTTCATTGCCCCTTTCTTGTTATGAAATGTCATCACAATTTCACAACAGAAAACCTACAAAGTAGCTGAAAGAAGCAGCACAGTATATCATAGAATCACAGAATGGTAGGCTTTGGAAGGGATCTTTAGAGATCATCTGGTTCAACCTCCCTGCAGAAGGAGGTTCACCTAGATCAGGTCACACAGGAATGTGTCCAGGTAAGTTTTGAAAACCACCAGAGAAGGAGCCTCCACATTCTCCCTGGGCAGCCTGTGCCAGGGCTCCCTCACCTCACAGTGAAATAGTTTTTCCATATGTTTAAATGGAACTTTTTGTATTCCAGCTTTTGTCCATTATCCCTTGTCCTGTCACTTGAGGAAACAGAAAAAATAGTATTGCCCCATCCACTTTACATCCACTTTTCACCTGTAAGTATTAATGAGATCCCCCTTCAGACTCCTCCAGACCAAACAGCCCCAGGTCCCATAGCCTTTCCTCCAGTCCCCTGATCATCTTGGTGGCCTTGTGCTGGACTCTCTCCAGCAGTTCCCTGTCCCTCTTGAGCTGGGGAGCCAAGACCTAGATACAGGACTCCAGTTGAGGCCTCACCAGGGCAGAGTAGAGGGGGAGAAGAACCTCCCTTGACCTGCTGCCCACACTCTTCTTGATGCATCCCAGACTGACATTGGCCTTCTTGGACATGAGGGCACATTGCTGGCTCATGTTCAGTTTATCAATCACCACTCCCAGGTCTCTCTCTGCAGAGCTGTTCTCCAGCAGGTCAATCCCCAGCCTTGTCCTTGTTGAACCTCATGAGGTTCCTCTCTGCCCAACTTTCAAGCCGGTCAAGATCCAGCCTCTGGGGAATCAGCCAGTCCTCCCACTTTGGTGTCATCAGGGAACTTGCTGAGGGTACACTCTGTCCCCTCATCCAGGCTGTTGATGAAGATGTTGAACAAGACTGGCCCAGGCACCAATCCCTGTGGAACTCCACTGGCCACAGGCCTCCAACTCAATTCTGTGCCATTGATCACCACCCTTTGGGATCTGTCACTCTGCAAGTTCTTGATATAGACCACTTAAATCAGTAATTCTTGTTGCATGCTCTTTACTGCTTAATTTACAACACTGGGGTACAGGGAGAAGCCAACAAAACCAAGGCTATTGCACACTCCAAATCAAGATACACAGGTTAGATATGATCTAAACTCACTGACCTGTCTTTCTGTCTCTTCCAATTTAAGAGTCTGGCAACATTTTCATTCTTTTATTGTTCCATATGCATCCTCATACTGGAAAGAATAGCTTTGCACAAATTTATACCAACCAAGAAGGAAAAGCTTTTTCAATTTAGATTTTTAAATATGCTTTCAAGACCAAAGACTGAGAGTAGAGTTTTTAGTCAATCCTTCCAGTAAGGAAAAACGCTCACATTACTCCTATGGGTTGTAGTAGTCAAAAATACTGAACTACTTCTTCATTGATAAAAAAGTCTAAATCAAACTGAGTGTAGTTTTTCTTTCTTCAGCATTACTGATCCTACCCACCATAGTTGTGATTCTGTGCTTAGCAGCTTCATTTGTACACAGCACAGCTGTTTTCACAATGTTTGTTGTTTATCGTCTTTTAAAACTTATGAAGTAATGGCTATTAGGATCTTGAGAAAATCCATGAGCAGGGCTTCACCAGCAAGAAACAAGTTTTAATTTCTATCAGCTTCCCAAATACGTTCAGTGTGTGGACTCAAGTGCTTGTGCCAGGAGCACAAAGCAAAGAAAGCATAATTATTTCTCAAGTGTTATCTTAAGACTCTTCAACTACTGTGCAAAATCAGGAGGACAACACAAGCAGACTTAACTGGTTTCTTCTTTGAACAACACTAACACAAGCAGTGACTTCCATAACTGCCTTGCAGGACATGTGCACGGCTTCTGTGTTCCCCAATTTTATATCCTATATACTAGTCAAACATGCAACTCTGATTCAGTTTGTTTAATGAACATTTTGAAATGAGCAACCTGAAGTTCTTCTAAAACAGTATGAAAATAAAGAACTGACCACAGATGTTTCGTATACATTCAGGTAATGATTTAATACGACTACAATGAATTTCATCGGTCATAAAGCTAAAATTCTCCTCTTTGCTTTCTTAACAGTCTGCTGAATTTATTTTCTAATTCAATCTACTATTCTTCAGCAATCTCAGTGTGTTACCATCCATCTCAGCTGAAGACAAGTGACAGTTGCTTATTCTCTTGAAGAAACTGCACCCTCACTTGGGCATAATTTTCAAAGAAACAAGACTAGATGTAGGCCCCAAAGAGTTATTCTGCTTGCACGAGACAGGCCACTTCTCTGGTTCTGTACAGTCTGTGCCTGGTGTATTTCTCCATTTTCAATCTTGTATGAATACTGTTACCTTCAAAGCAGTTCTAATAAACTTTTATTATTCTTCATCTAGTGAGTCAATGTATCTCTGGTATTTTTTCCCCTCTCTAGAAAATCAGAACTCAGGAAAGAGAAATTACAAAGAATGCAAACAGGTATATCCATGATTTCTTTTTGTATTTGAATGCCTGAAGTTTGTCTGTTTAAGATTGAGTTTAATATACTCCTATGGGAAAAATCTCAAATAATTATTCTTTCCAAAGAGCTGGTTCAGAAACATTTACTGCCAAAACCTTTATTTTTCTTTTTTTAAAAAAGTACATTATGAGATAGTTCTTGTCAAAATCATATGTAACTTTTCAGACAGAGAAAAGCAGACAATGCTCTTCATTTAGCTTGGAATGCCAGAGATACAGACATCACACCGAAATAAGTAAATTGTCACTCATTATCCTGAAATACAGGGATTTTTTTTTAATTTGAAGGAATAAATCACCTTACTGTGGCGATACTATTATCTTACTTTAAGACAAGGAGAGTGAGACATGCAAATTTTTGTGACTTAAATAGATGTTCTTTGGAAGCAGCTGTCTTCTACATTAGATCTTGTCATAAGCTCAGATCCATTGCTAGACATTACCTTTTAAAAACACACAACAAAAGTGAAAAGGAGTAGAATCTGTAACACCATGTACTGTTTCCTCCACATAAGTACTGCTGAAGTGCTACTCATCATCTGTGAAGTTTTCTTTCTCCAGGCAAACTGGGGAAATTCAAGGCCATATGTATTTATTTCCTTCAGGTCATTAAATATATTGCCTTGTGGTCAGCTAATAATCAACACAAAACAGCACAGTAACTTTAATATGCTGACCTTCAGCAGGTCCATGTTACTAGTGGCTTGCAATTATTTCAACTCTCACATCCTCCAAATTCTTTTGTAATACTTCAGATGAGCAAGAGTTACTTTTCAAATCTATATCACTGCATTTCAATTATATAATGCACAATAATAATCTAAGATACCTTCTGCTGTCAGTGCCTAAGTTACTAAAGCATGTGAGCTAGGTGACATAATAGCAGTAAGGGTATGAAAATGCTTATCATGCCTATTGAATCTTCCTGTGCTAATCGACTGCTGTTGAAGAACACTGACAATACAGCCATACTGACCTGTGAAGAAAACAGATGATGTCTTCCAGTTTTATCCTTTCTTTTGTATTACGAAATTGAAACGTAGTCCTGAAAGTAAGCTATAAGATCCTTACCAAACTTAAATTAAAATCGAAACATCAGTAACCCAATTCCAGTACCCCCAATATCCAGTATGCTATGTATTTCCTTATTCTTGAACTCCCATCTTTCTGCTTTAGACACTTCCAAGGTCATTTTACTGAAGCTCACACAAGTGAGATTTACTGTATTGTAAAAAAATATATATAGTTTTCCTCTTATTTCATTTTGTTGCCTTTTTTGTTGATCTCCATACCTTGCAAATAATCACTAGCTGAACATAAGGACTTAAAAGTCTGACCAGTAAGCCTAAATCATTTCTCTCTGCTGTGTTCCCTCACCAACACAGGAGCTGTCTATTACTCAGTTACAAAACCAACCCAATTAGTAAGATTAAAGACCACCCTCACTACTAACTCCAAGGGCCTGTAATCTTAAGTAGTTTTTCACTTCCGAAACTAAAAACCATCTGTTTCTCCCTGAAAAAATATTTTCCATGCATATGCTTCACATAACCGACCTTTTAGGTATGGCAGTTCATGAATTACAACAAATTCTTTATGTTTAACTATTCCTCAGAAGAAAACAAAACATTTTACATTGCTGTTTATTTTCCTGTTCTTTTCCAGGGGAGCTAAAAGCACCATGAAGTATTAGTTAAAACTGGTGAAGCTCTTGCACTATCCATGATTCTGCAAGAGGTATCATTCATCAGTACTGGAATGCACACAGAGACAAAATTCCATGATAACAGTTGAAAAAAGTCTTCACCAATTACATCTATGCAGTAAACACGCTCAGTGAAAGCTCTTGCATTCAGGACCAGAACCATGAAGGAGAAATATTGAGCACAATATCTCAGATGTGCCATACTTCAAGACAGAAGCACATGAGCCAACTCTGCATGAGTAGCTTTTAAGACACGTTCACTCAAACCGTGTGTACACATCCTGACATAGGGATAGCGAAATATTTTGAGGTCTCAGTATAATCTTCACATCTAGGCCATCAAATATAGAAGCTTCAAAAAGAAATTCATTGCTATACAGGTTTATACGGCTGCTTTTGGGTACCAGAGGTGAACATATATCTTTAGAAAATAATACACTGGTGCTTTTTAATATTGATAGATTCCCTAGGGAGATATCTACAGGAGATTCATATAAACAAAAAATATTTCACAGATCAGTAGGTTAGACCACTTCAAACTACAATATGAAAGTAAAGCTATGACACATAAACCTATTCCACAAATCAGGATAGAACAATACAGTGAGAAATACAATGCTTTCCATCAAAGGAGTCAAAAAACATTGTCCACTGTATAAGACACTGCTTTCTAGGGATAAAGACAACAGGATGAAATGCTCTGTTATTTTTAGGATGCAAGGAACTTCTTAACTTGCGTGCAGAGGTGACAAGTTCCTGAACAGCAAAAGAGCATTGGTATTGGAGAGTAATCAAGAGCTACAAATTGCAAGACAGTTCAGTTTGTGCCAAAGCCCCTAAGAGATGAAATGCAAAGAACATGATTACTTGATACTTATTCTTGATCAAGTAGCTAGGTCTATAGTCATGATGTTTATATCTTCTGACTTAACAATAGGGTAATTAAAAGGTAAGGCTTTTTTGGGAGGAAACAGGTAATATGCTGATTCTTGGGCTGAAGCTAGACATTCATTTCATTCAAATTCATTTATGAGGGCTGTGTTTTTCAGAGTAAAACTGTGAACCTTAAACACAATCTCACTTGCTGCTATAAACATTAAGGGACTGAACATATGATGAAAGCAGCACGGCACAAATTCCTGGAAAGCTTTAACAGTCTGCTTTTAAGGTGTAATTTACGAGAGTTTACAAACTAAGCTGGACTTCTGACTCTTCTGTGCAACTCCAGACCTGTGCTAGTATCCTTACAGAATGAAATGTCAGTCATGGAATTGAACTGGTAAAATAAAACCAAACCTGGTTTGCCATGCTGCAATCATCCCCCACAAGACACCATGATAATTGACAAGATTAAGATGATAAGATTATTAAGATGACAGTAGGCGCAATCGATGAGCAAAAGAAGATGCACTGGGCAAAAATATCCTCAAATCCCCATGGCACCTAAAAAAGCACTTGGTTCAAGAAGTGTTTCCAGACCATCAGAACTTGACTCAATGAATGCAGTAATATTGCCAGTGATGCCTCTCTTCTGGAACATGAAGGAAATTGATTGACTACTTGAGAATAGGCTTAGAGCACATTTTCTTTTCAATCAAGCAGTTGGGATATTAAAAATATATTAAGATCTATGCACCAGTAGCAGATGATCTCTTTGTGAAATCCCACAGCAAACTTATATCTTAAAGAGACACCAAAAGAATCTTTTCAGGTGTTGAAATACCATTATTCTCAGCCTCACTGACCTACAGCTCTAGGAGCTGATGACTACCTTTTATTCTGTGATCTGCTTTCTCTCCTCCTTGTTGTTCAGTGTTTTACCAGAAGATGGAGAACAAGCCTTTCATCACATAAAAAGTATGAGTCTTAACAACTGCTGCAACGGTTAAGGTTCCCAAGAAATGCACCTTAATTGGAGGAGGATAGAGGCAGCTATGGAGTAGTTGGGACACAACCATAAACCAGCGTTTATGTTCACATTGTATGAGGACAGACTACTCAACTGTCAATCAACTAGAATATTCAACTAAAAACTTCAATAGTTCTTGAATTAGTTCTGCATGTTTAATGTTTCAATTAAATAATGTTTCATTTAAACTAAATTTACCTCAGATTTCCTGTGAGACTTCACTACTAAGGGTATGAGAAATAAATACTATTACAGAAGATTTTTAAAGCATTTAAAAGAGTAAGTTAAATATTTACATATAGTATCAACATTGTACTTCATGCCCATTTTAAAAGGCATGGGGGTTAGGAATAAAATAAGATGAACATCTATTGCTTTGTCTGTGTAATGACAACCTTCTGATCAAGGCATTTCTCCCTATCATCGTAACCAATCTCTATTTCCATTTCACCTTTGTCTCCAACAAAGAACCTCAAAGAGAAAATATCTGTTTCCATTTTGCTTTTTTCAGTTGTGATGTTCTACAGGCAAACTGATTCTAGATTACAGAAAAATTACATACAAAAGCATGCCCATTTCAAATCTGTACACTATGGCATCAGACAGAACAGTACCATCCGAGATACCTCTGCCCTCCCAGATATGCCAAAATAAAGAACCAGGTCATATCAATAAGTAAATATAAATCAGTTTCTGATTTTATTGGTACACAGAGAGGTCCTTTTACAACAATCCAACATAGTATTGTGCTTCTAATTCACTCCCAAAGCAGTATAATTACGCAAATCAACTGCTGAAGAGCAGCTCTGCAGAGAGAGACCTGGGAGTCCTGATTGATAATAAACTAAACATGAGCCAGCAATGTGCCCTCGTGGTCAAGAAGGCCAATGGCAGCCTGCTCCCCCTCTACTCTGCCCTGGTGAGGCCTCATCTGGAGTCCTGTGTCCAGTTCTGGGCTCCTCATCTCAAGAGGGACAGGGAAGTGCTGAAGAGTCCAGCACAAGGCCACCAAGATGATCAGGGGGCTGGAACATCTTTCCTATGAGGAAAGGCTGCAGGAACTGGGGCTGTTTAGTCTGGAGAAGAGGAGACTGAGAGGGGATCTTGCTAATATTTACAAATATCTAAATGGTGGTTGTCAGGAGGTTGGGACATCCCTTTTTTTGATGGTACCTAGCAACAAGACAAGAGGTGATGGGATGAAGCTGGAACACAAAAAGTTCCATTTAAACATAAGGAAAAACTATTTCACTGTGAGGTGAGGGAGCCCTGGCACAGGCTGCCCAGGGAGGGTGTGGAAGCTCCTTCCTTGGAGGTCTTCAAGACCAGCCTGGACATGTTCCTATGTGACCTGATCTAGGTGGATCTGCTTGAGCAGGGGGGTTAGACTTGATGATCTCTAAAGGTCCCGTCCAACTCCTACCATTCTACAATTCTATGAAATCAAAACTGTTACCAGTTAACCAATTCAGTATTTGTTTACTAAGTGAGCACGCAGTACCACAGTTGTATCAGCACTTAAATGCTTGTTACTACAATACAACACAAGCCAGAGTTGAGCAGCAGAACTTCACAGCAAGTAAAGGACATGAGATTGCGTTTACAAAACTAAGGATGACAATAAAATATGGTGATATTTATTAGTGTACAAGTACTATTCAATTTTTGATTTTAAAACCTTTCCAGATTTAGTTGTTGATGGCTATTTTTTTTTACTTTCACTATCACTTCCAAATTGTTTCACAATGAAGTTGTTGAAATGTGCCTTTAGAATGCCAAGATGTTTTTGGCTGAAGAGACAGTTGATATTTCTTAATTCTAATGGAGACACTGACTAGTACTTAGAAGAGAGGATTGAAGCCAGACTCTTAATTCCATCACTTACTACAAGATTGTATTTAAGCAATTGTTTTCATTCTCTATTTCTGCAGACATGGTGCAGAGCTGTCCAGTAGGCTGCAGTTCCGATCTTCTTCACTGTTTTTTTTTTCCCTTCTAACAGAAAACTCCAGCTGCTTTTACACTTTATACTCCTATCCTAACACCACTGGCTTCTCTATCTTGCAGGAAGGTCAACTCAAGATTTGTGAGTATTGAATTAGTGAGTCCAAGAAATATAGTCAACCGAGACTTATTCAGAGATGAAGTTCTAAACAAAAATTTTGAGTTTGCAATCAAGTGTTGGTCCACAGAAAGCTCAGAATGGCTTCAGAACTCCAGTGTCATGCACTGCACAAGGTGTGGATCCACGTATGCTGAAAATCCAAATTCCCAGTGTATCCATCCCTAGAGATACTATTTCAGCCTATCTTTCTGGTGGTTCCATCAACTGGATATCGATTAGTGGCTGATTATGAAGCACTACTTGTGGTTTAGTTTCACCCAAAATACATTCAATTTTCACACTGCAAAGGCACACTACAACATGAAACAAAGTGTGGTAAGTGGGGATGATCAAAAGATCACTTTCAAAGTGACCCTCTTGTCTGATTGAGAGAATTAATGTATAGGCAATCTACCGTTTTGGTTCACACACATCATCTACCAATAGGTTACATTATCTGAAAACTGTTATATCAACCACTCACTTTACTATTCATCTATTGAGAAGAGATATTCAGAGCAATAAAAGTAGTTTTGTTACAGTGTAGGAGTATCTATGTTTTTATACTCTTTTCTCTATTACACTATTTCTTCTTCTATGGAAGAAAAAAGCTTCACAGTCTATTCTGTACTCAAAGTGAAGTACTACGTACACAATGGCACTGATTTTTATTATTGATGTCTTCACCCAGATACACAGGTACGCACTCTACTTCAGACAACCAGCAGTTATTAAGAACTACTGTGTTTAGGCATTATCTAAACAAATAAAAGCCAGCTCACATACTTTCTCATTTCCTGAACATTTTTAAAGGTAATCTGCAAAACAAGTGTTGTGAAACTCTACCCATCTACAAACCTCCCTTTCTAAAAATAAACAAACATCTTCCTCTCACCATCCTCTTCATTTTTTTTATTCAGTCTGAATTTTCAGAACTACCATGTAAATCTGAAGTGTTATCTATCAAACCAGTATACAAAGAATAAATGGAATTACAGCGGCATGATTTTTTTTACAGCAAAACGACAAAGACATCGATCTAAGTTTTGTGCTGTGGCCTCACCATAAAGGGAAAAGGAGAGACATAGAAGCAGAAATAAATCAAATCTTACACAATTACTTTGCGTGTATTCAGAGACAAGAGTAACCAACTTTAGAGAAATACACACATAGAAAAGGTAATGGTAAACTGATTGCTACTAACTTCTAATTGATTTTGATTTAATAGAAAGAATTAGAATAGATTTGAAATCCAGTGATCGACTACCCTGCAATGAATGACTGATTTGCTCAGTTTGTTCCATTCCTATGCATTCATACATCTCTATAGTAGTTTACACAGTGTATATAGACACACTACATACAATAGTTTATTATGCAAAGTAAGTTTCTTGACTATAATTCCTCAAAAAAAGCAAAACATAAACATTGAGGACATTGAAGTTAGTAGCATTAGCTACTTTTGGCCATTGCCCCAAAAGACTCCCCCCAAACAACCACATTTATCCAGGTCTCCTTCATGGATTTCTTTTTTTTAAATAACAAATCTCACCACAGCTCTTGTTATCACGATTTGTAATAACTCAACAGATTTCAACACTTCTGAAAGAGTACACTGATTGTATGAACTTCTCCCTCCCTTCCTTACATTTATTTACACCACACAACACATTAATAACTTTAATGATTCTTCACAGCTACTTGATTGTGACTCTCACGGCTGCACATGTCTAGTAAAGAGAGTAAAGAATAACTGCAGGAAAAATCCATGTAACGATGATCAACGACATAAAGAAACTCTGCCTTAAGATTAACCTTTTGAAGTGTTTTTTAAGCTATTGTCACAATTGAGTTTGTAAGGATATTATCACCCTGAGTCTTCCGCACACAAGCACAAAAAGTTAACCATGCCTCTCATCCAACTATTTCTACTTCACTGGCCAGATAAAGTAATGAAAAAATACCCAAGTCTAGTCTTCTAATGTATGTAATTATGAAGAGCAGAAAAGTATCACTGCTCCAATTTAGAGATAACAAAACCAAGACAGATGTAAATACTCTGTCAAAAAACACATTTACATTTTTAAAGCAGAGTCTACAGTGGTGAAAAGTTTGGAAAAGAGCAACTCAGCAGACAGGAAAGCTGAAATAGAAGAAAAGCCTGGGAGGCTCTGATACAGCTCTCAGATAATTGTGTCATCTACCATCACCAAGAAAATGTCACAAAAAAAACCCCACAGCAAGGAAGAGAGATGATTGACTCTGGAAAGTTAACTGCCAAACACAGAATTTTGTGCTCACTGATCGAGATATTTTTTTCCCCAAATGTAAGTCAAAAGACACATGCAACTTGGCTGTTCTTCATCTTGGGCATACTGAACATACTGCATGAGCTCACATTGTTAATTACTAAATTGAAAGAGGCAAATGAAAAGAGTAATTACCTTGGTGCTATTCCTCTCTTTATTCTTTAGCCACTGTTTTACCTAAAATTCAAAACCTAGCTTTTTTTAGACAAAGAACTAAAAATGAATGGAGTCTCTGGTTATATCCATAAACTATTCTAAAATAATTACTTAAAACACCAGGAAATAACTTCATTAAGCCTCATGCTTTGTCATAAAATTATCCTTCTTTAGGTTTGCCTTTAATCTTCCAACATTTTGCATTCAATATACTCTTTCTGATCTTGTCGGTAGTATCTAATTTCCCTCCTGCATCCTCACATGAGAAATGAACTTGTCATACTCCTAGGGTACATTTCTCCCTGTTGAGGTTTTCATTCAGGTCTCAATGTTGTCATCCCAACCTTCATATTTTAGTCTGTTTAGAAAAAACAATATTCAGCAGTTGGCTATTAAGCGTGTATTTCAGCAATGTGGTGGGATGTTCATTACAGTAAACTTTTATCCAGTGCCAGGAAATCTAATTTACCTATTCTTCTAATTATCAAACTGGCATATGGGCAGATTAAAAATAGGAAGATAGCCAGAATAACTGTGTCATCTGAAAATATGACACTTTTCCTGCAACATAGGTGACTTGAACCTGCTCTCTCAGTCAAGTGAGCTAAGATATTATAAATATTTCTGTTGTTCACAGAATCTAAAGTGTTGGAAGGGACCTTAAAAAATCACCCAGTCCAACCTCGCTGCCAGAGCTGGATCACCTAGAGAAGCTCACACAGGAACTCATCCAGGTAGGGATTGAATGCCCCCAGAGAAGGAGATTCCATGACCCATCTGGTTCATTTGTTACATTTTAGTATTAGCTGCCTATATCAGATGAATGCAACTTCTCCTACTGCTACTTCAAACCTTTTTAATTCTGATGAGAACTTTATTGATAAACTTTCTTCCTCAGTTGAAAGGTTACTTAATTGCCATTTTAAGCTTGTCTGTTCAGCACAGTAAATTGGCATCCCAAAGGATGCTTCCTTCTGATCTACCTTTCCTTGTGAAAGAAAAAGGTCAACATTGACACCTCATTCACACAGTATAACAACCAATTGTCCTCTTAAACCAGTGTCAAGGTACTGCCATGGTGTTCAGGTGTGAGGAAGGAGAGGGAGGAGTCAAGATTACAGTTTCTCCTGAGTATGTTAACAACTCTGAGTAGAACTCAAAGCTTGGCCATCACACTGATGTGGTTCATGAAGTCTGTCTGAGTATCCAGAAGTAGGGTTCAATAGGCATGCCAGTTTCAACTAGAACAATACACAGGTTCTAGGTCTGTAGAATCTGGATATTTCAGTTCTCATCTTTGCTACCATGGATTCATTATAAGAAGTTACTTTTTTATCCCAGTAATTCTTTTTGTAAGAGCTACTTTCCAATGATTAAAGTAAAAAAGAAGTTCAGATTATGTCTTTAATGATTCTGAATATTTAATCTCTTTTTGTCCTCATCCTGTGTTCATTCTGTTTTACAAAACAGTGTATTATCACAAGCTCCTGAGACAAACAGGAATCACAAGACCGAGAAACTCCTTACTCGTAATTTGATCACTGAATATACTTTACTGATTAATCAGAACAGTATTCAGAGTATTAGATAGAGAAATATAAAATAAGATTTATCTATTCACCAGAATAAATTTCTCCATCATTTTGAGTAACAGAAGACAAAAGGAGTCCTACCAAATTCTGTTCTTTATGATGTACAGGAGACATAAAACTGTATCTGCTATCAGCTCAAATGAAAACATGTAACTGCTATATTGATCTCAAAAGACAAAAGAGTTACAACACAGGCTGGCCTTTATCCTAAAGAATTTCACTCCAGGGTGTTAAGTTTCTCAAACCAACAAATGCACGTGTCCAGCAGTTAAGAGGGAATGAACACTAGGAGTCAGTATCTGAAGCTGGATGGAGCTTTGGCAGAAGTTGTTCATGCTATGTAAGCCCCTATATAAGGTCAAAGAATTGTGTGATTAGCTCAGAATAATAAAATAATCAAGTGAGAAATACATCAATTTATCCCACAATTTTCCTAATCCTCTGATGAAAGATAAATTTACTTTAGCTTCATACAGGGAATCATGCATCCAGAAACATTACATACCAGAAGATGTAATAAACAGTTATAGAAGTTGAAGAAGAAATCTCATAGAACTATTATTATCAAAAACTTCAGGCACACATTTTTGCAAGTTTGGTCCAATTTCCAACTGCATCAGGCCTATTTTCAGAGGATAATTTTATAAAGCTCCATTGCCTTTTTGAAGTTACATATACCTTCTTTCTGAATGTCTTTGTTCTGCCAAGTACTAGGTGTTATTAGATTAACTCTTCCCAAAAGCAGTGCAAGATCATCCTCTGAGACGAAAGATCCCAGAAATAATACCATGGAGCTGTCTTTAATTCACATTTGGGAAGACAAATAGAAAAAAAAAAAAAATCTGAGCTTTAAAAAAGACACCTGCACACTTCTGAAAATGTGAGACATTAAGTTCTTCACGTGTAAAGTAAAATAGTGAATACTATTTCAAAAGACAGTTTCAAGTCATACTGTTTACCTGTTATTTAAATTCATATCTGCAAGTTGTTGTACATCACCATTATAGAGACGTTGATCACATAAGAATGTCATGCTAGTTTCCCCCATGAAAACTAACAATTCATACACACTGTACTGTAACTGCTCAAGGATTTATATGGAGGCCTTTAAAAACAACACTAACAAAAGATTTTTGATGCCTATAAATCAATGCCTGGAGCATTTTCTTGAAGATATGCTCCATACATACATGAATTTGAAATAGTTTCTTTGGTTTGTGTGTCAGCTTAGGTGATACATCACACTGAAGAAACAATATGTTGATGTCTCCTAACAGTTCCAGTCTCATCCCTAATTTAGGGAAATCTTATGTGGAAACCACCTACAACATACAGTATGTCTGCAGAAAGCCTAGCGTAAACAAAATACTATGACATTTACATGGCAGAGTAAATGGAACAGGATAGATGAAATTCCCTGATTCTTAGTCACAATGGAAGCAAAGATTTCTCAGAAGACTACAGATTTTTTTGTGCCACCCTCCCTCGTTATCTGTGGTTTGAGGTGTTAATTCTCTAACAAAATAACAATTAAAAAAATAATTAAGAGAGAGAAAATGGACTGAATATTCAAACAGATACACAACTTCCCTATGAAGAAACTGAGACACGTGCTGTGGGTATTTTGATAAATGAGATGTCTTACAGAACATTAACAACTATGTATATCATAGAATCATGGAATGTTAGGGTTGGAAGGGACCCTTTAGAGATCATCTAGTCCAACCCCCCTGCAGAAGCAGGGTCACCTAGATCAGGTCACATAGGAACACGTCCAGGCAGGTCTTGAAGACCTTCAAGGAAGGAGACTCCACACCCTCCCTGGGCAGCCTGTGCCAGGGCTTCCCTCACCTCAACAGTAAAACAGTTTTTTCTTATATTTAAGTGGAACTTTTTTTGTTCCAGCTTCATCCCATTACTCCTTGTCCTGATGCTAGCTACAATAGAAAAGAGGGATGTCCCAATCTCCTGACACTTCTGGGGGAGAGGGCAGAGACCAGCTGTACATATATATATATATATATATATATATATATATATATATATTCTTTGTCTAATCCTTGCACAATAAATAAGATGCTTTCCACAGTTAACATTTCATGGATTTAAACAGTGGTCTTAAATAACCTTAGATTTAGAAAGCAAGCCAGACATTATTGATATACATTCTTCAAAAGTGTAATAATAGTCAAAAGTGAATACAGTTTGGATTTGTAAGGAAAAGGTAAAGGCAGGAATGTATGTGCCAGTACAAAAAGTACCTGATACACTTAATTACACTAGCGGAAATGTGCAGCTGTTCTTTCTAGTCAACTACTATGGATAAATTGATATCTACAGTAAGGTTTTTAGAGTTCTTTTAATGGCTGAAGGACTGTGGAAAGCAGAATGCCTTTCTGCTTTGATAAAAGCAGAATTATCAAAGATACTACGGAGGAAACGCAACTGTAATCACGCTTCATACCCTTTTGGCTAAAGATTATTACTTAGAGAAGTTGTAGTTTGTTGATATGAGAGGTTTTCTTAGAGAACTTCAGTGAAAGCACCAAGTAACTTTAACCCAGCAAAAGTCATGTATCAGGGTAACTATGAAACTAAGGATCTATTTGCCAAATTGAATTAAAGCTTTTTTCTTTCCCACTGTAACTAAATGGAATGCTTCATTTTTGTGTCCTATGCAGCACCATAGAAAGGTAAGCTTTTGTCAAGATTCTTAAGTTTTATTGAAGTTTTAGTTTATCCCTCTACCTACACCTTGTCACCTTCTTAACTACCTTTATTTGTTTCACTTTTGGAGAATTATCACTTTTCTCCAGACTGCTTGTACTGAGAAGGATAAATAATTTGTTTTGTGGCAAAAGTACTTAAACCCTGAGAGTTACATGGGTTGTCATCTTCTCATTTTATTCTTACTAGATTGTTACTTTCCCTACACATAAGTACTTCAAAATCAGAGATTCCAATACACAGTAACAACGCAAAAACAAAAGAGGAAAAAAAATACAGGGAAAAACTTAAAATCAAGGGCTGTAAAAACTTCACGAAAGTGACGACCAGAGAAAATAGCCCTGAAAAATCCAAGAGGACGTTCCAATAGAAACAGAAAGTGTTCCTCTCCATGTTTATATGGGATAGCATAAATCACAGTAGTCGTAAATTGCAAAAAGAGATTACAGACTAAGTTGGACTGCAAGGGGGGAAAAAAGACCAAGATAACTTAACTAAAAAGTATTCTCTGGGGAATCTTTGGGAACCTTTCTTACTGGAGACTTTTGAGAACACGTTAAATGAGAATTTGTAGCTATGGCTTACCAAGAACTAATCCTGCTTTGGAATCAATCATTGTCTAGGTGACTTACTGTGGTACACAAGAAAACATATTAATAAAACCTTACAGTACAGAACTCAGAAGTTCTAATGATGACCAGCTCCAGACTGGCATGATGCTTAGGCTTGATGTCATGACTGAGGACAAGGACAGTTACACTCATTGGTTACACTTTAAACAGAAAGGGTGGTTTTTCTAAACTCATACACATTATACCTAATTAGATATGCACATATACCATTTTATTTCAAAGCCAGACAATTTCCTTGACTCCTTGTCGATTAACTTCAAAAATCAGGATGTGTTGTTTCTACCTCCCCCAGGTCAATAAGACAATGTGACTGTTAGACCCAGTTGATCTTACAGGGATGAAGAAGCACAAAAATGCCTGAAGGAGCTCAATGTTTGCATGAGATGACGCAGTGATGACAGTTGTTTTTCTTCTATGCACTTGGGAATCTGTGTTGTACTATAATTTAGCAGATTCCTCGTGATTTCCGGCAACTGTACATCTCTCCCTGAATAGCAGATCATCAGGAGTTCACAGGTGAAAAAGAAAAAAGGAAAAGTATGAAAAGTTATGATGGAAATCTTACACTGATGGCAATCTATGTAGAAAAAAAAAAGCAACTTTGAGACCAGGAAGAAACACAGGATGGTAGAGCCAAATGTGCCAGAAGCTTTTAAGGGTTAGCTTAGTGTAAAATATCACTCACGGGACTCAAAAGAAAACACTTAACAAGTTGCAGAATTTCTGCATACTCAAAAGAAGAGATAAGAGACAGGGTTACACAGGAAATCATTAAACTGAAAGCTCACAAAATAGCAACCTTACCAACTTTCACATTCCAGCAGCTTGTGACAATGTTAAATGAACATCACTATTAGCTGAAGAGCCAAACAAAACCAAGAGGGGATGGATATCTATCTACACACTCAATGAAGAGTTCAATGAACGTTGTGTGGAGTAAGAGTTCAGCTGAGACTTTATTTCAAATTCTATGGACAGAGATGAAGATTATTTGTGTGATCTTGAGTCTGAAAAGGAAACTGAGAATAAAGAGACTAAAAGGGAGGAAGATGACAGTGGAGAGGGTGAGATTATCAGAAAGCTGTGAAGACTTGAGAGGTGTAAAAACCTGGAAGCCAACTAGCAAAGTTAAGAGAAAAAAAGAGAAAGACTAAGCTTGAATAGCAGCAAGTCACCAGCAAAAACTCTCATATGTTGTTTTAAAAACCTCATTTTATGTAGAGCTATTTATGTTTGCTTTTAGGAGGAACACTTTATATTTACTACAGTATATATTCCTCAACATTACCAAGATCTACATGTCAGTATACAGAAAAAATAAAGTAGGCCCTTAAGGTCCTAATACTTGACTAGACTCTCAATATAAAATCAAAATCAGTTTAAAACAGTAGGAACAAGCTTTGTGCAGTCACATCAGTTCTTAACAATTTTTTTCAAAGAAGTTTCAAGGCTTCTTTTGAAGCAGCTTAAACCTGTGCACCTCCCTCCATTCTTCTATCAGCATTACACTGCTGCTGCTGGTGTTAAGAAGATCCTAGGTAACTATGGAGTAAACTGTCTACACTAGAAGGATATTAATGTGTAATTAATTAAAAGCCAAGCACGCTTTAATACAGGACTTTTTGCTCAACAGACACACAGATGAGATGAGACAAAAAGTAGGGGTAAAGTTATTGCGGAAGGACCACACAACAGTCCAAATGTTTTATTTTTGATATAGGTCACTACTGAAAACTTACACATTAGTACAATGAATCTGACCACCTGACAGTTTTCAAGGATTTGTACCACAAAAGACAGCAAGAGAAAAGGGAAAAAAAAAGCAGATTCAGAGAAGAGATGAACAGTTAAAAACAACAATGGAGGGAAAATTAATACATTCAAAGATTAAACACGTCAGCTAAAGGAAAAAAGTCAAGATAAGTAGAAATTTCACAACTAACTAGTAAGAAAAGAAAAGGAATAGAAAATAGCAATTTGGTACTTAGAAAAATAAAGGTTACTCAGTGTTAACAACCAATTGGATGGGAACACAGCCCATGGTGAATAGCTCTGATATACCTATCATAGAATGGCAGGGGTTGGAAGGGACCTTTACAGATTTACTCCAATCCCCCTGCAGAAGCAGGTTCATGAAGTTCACTTAGCTCTCAGGGAAAAAAAACCCAAATATTTCAATCTTCTCTAACCAAATACAATCAACAGATTAGCTTTAAGAGCAAAGTTTGAAAAGAATCTCATCAGCCACCACATAGTGACAAGAGAACAGCAATCTTTCTTTGGACCATTCTGAATTCTTGCAAAATTCACACTTTCAGTTTTTAGTCACTACAGAGGAAGATACTTGTTTTGTCTGCCCTAGTCTGCAGACATACTGTTTGTGACAACATAACTGTTTGTCACCGATTTGCTAATTACCAAATTGCAACAGAAGAACATGAATCACAATTAAAAAGTCATTTTACATATATCCCTGTGACATGAATTTCACCAACAACAATTAAAAACAATGCTCTCTATTGCATGCTGACAATGGAGGACACAACTACACCCATACAGGTATGGGTACAGGACTAAGGTCCAGTCTATAATCCCCTTAAAACTTACAAATAATTGCGTCATTTCACAGTGCAATCAACAGCAAACAAAATTATTTATAGCTAATAAAATGCTGCATATAAAATGCATCAGAGCAAACTTTATTCTTAAAAGAGAAAAAAAATAGCTCCATGACATTATTTTCTGTCAAGGTATCACAGAATCTTAAGGGTTGGAAAGGACCTCGAAAGATTATCTAGTCCAACCCCCCTGCCAGAGCAGGTCACACAGGAATTCATCCAGGTGGGTTTTGAATACAGTCTTGTTCTTCTGTGTTTGTAACAGTACTACACTGTTGGGTTATAAATACTGAAATAGTTCAAACTGAGATGTGAAAAAAGACCCAAACAGATAAAGGATTTGCTGGTTCACTTCCCATCTCATCTAATGACAGTAGAGAGTACTTAAATACCTTATTCACCTTTGAACTTAAGGATCTTTCAGTGCTCTACTGCACGTTCTTTAGCTTCCTTCACTATGAAAATATGCTCATTTCTCAAACATTATGCTACTTACTTCATAGTAAAAAAAAGTTGATTTATGGCAATAAGCTATGTGGTTGCTGGGCTCCACAGTCACTACCTGGCAAAATAAGGACACAAGACTTTTCAAGCTCTATGTAGTTATTTCATGCCTAGAAACTAAGCAAAACAAAACAAAAAAAAAAGAGGTAGAATTATACTGAGATAAAGTCTAAAACATTTCTTCAATCCTGCACTTCCAAACTAAAAGGTACAAATGAGACTAACTCAAATTATTCCTTCATGCATATATACACATATGTTCAAAGACTTTACACTAGAAGTCACGGCAGATGCCTTTAAATTGTTATTTAAAAGAGATTTCTGAGATGGCTTTTCTATTACATGAATTTTCTATAACCTCTGTCATGCAGACCCAGCTAAGTAGCTAAGCCTACCACCTGAATCATGAATACTACTTTGTGTTAGCCCAAATAAAGGATTAAAACTGTAGAAGAGACCAAATAAGCATTTTGGCACCGCCAGCACAGGTGAACAGATTGAAATAATCTCTTTTGAGCCAGTAAAAAAATATATCTACTCAACACCACTATTTGATACATTACGCATCTGTTTAAGATCTCGCTTTAAGATCTGAAAAGCAAAATCTGTCAATACTGAATGGCACGTCTCTCAGTGTTACACATCAGTCTTCAGCCTGTAAAAACAGATACAGCCTTCCTATAAATCTTGGTACAGAAGAGGCTGTAATTAACTTCGAAGTAGTACAGAATTTGATCTCAAAACACAACTGTTTTGTACAGCGAGACTTATTTTTAAAAGGTGTATATTCAAAAAATACAGTAAACTTTGGCCATACAATGGAGTTTTGCAACAGTCATTAAAACAATACAAAAATAATAATATCTGTTGAACTTTAAATCAATCAATCAGCTCCTGAAGCCAGTCACTAAGCACACACTGCCATAATTTCAGTGATAAATCTGCTTTAGACACCAGTAATCTACTCCGTACTTGTCAAGGATGGTGTCTTCATTACCACCTACCCAACTACTTCAGTTCAATGAACAGCTCATTCACAACTTAGAAGTCGAGCTGGAGGCAGGAAAGCCAGATTTCCACCTTCCAGAGTATGAATTTAAGACAGTAGGCACAAAGATTAAATAGGTTGAGAACACGGTGATCTAAACCAATATAACCCAATCTTGTTGCTCTGCATCTACACAGATATTCTACCCAAATACAATACGGTAAATTTTGACTGTAAAAGAAGAACCTGACTCCTGTATATATGAAATAAAAGCACTGAAACTCCCTGTTTAGCAAATTTAATCCAGAAGTGATAGACATGTAAATTAGCATTCTACAATGGCTACCACCAAGCATCAACTCTAGGAACACAGATACAAAACTGCAAATAAAACCACTGGTGTGTACTCAGTCTTACCAACTCCACCTTTCAACAATGTGCCTGCCTTCCATGAATGGGTGACAGTAACGTGGAAGCAAACATTATCACTTTTATCAGGTAGCCTGTTAAACCCATAGTAAAGCCACAGAAGTAATGGCTTCTGTGAAATTCTATGGCCTGGAATATTTAAGGACTTGTTTTATACACTGTGTTATACCTAATGCTAGCTGAGAATGGACATCTTAAAGCAATCAGGGCAACGTATAGACAAATACGTGACTGAAATGGAACAATTTGTTTTAAATGAAGAGCTAGCATCACTTCTAAACAAAAGTTTGTTTAGAAAAGGATACTCAGCAGGGTCACTAGTTCAGAAGAAACACCTGCAAACATCCCTGCTTCAGGACCGGCCCATGCCGTCGGAAACAGGCCTTTTCCCGACAGCGGTCACAAACAGAGCAATTCACACAATGGTGCTTCAAACAGTGCCAGCTCAGGAGCCCTCTCCAGAGGTGGGATTGAGCTCCCTTGACAGGGCGAAAAAACGGTGAATGACGATCGCAGACCTTACAGACCTTCCACCATCACTGGTGACCTAAGTTTAGTCCACCACTGTTTCACCCCTTTCTCTTTCCCAAGATGGCAAAAAACTCCGCTATGCCTTTAGGGTACGAGACAGGGAAGGCAGAGGAAAAGGGGATGGGGGGAGGAACGGGATACTGGGGCATAGAGCAGGAGCCCCGCGCAAAGGGGACCCGGGACAGACTTTCAGCTCCTCCCCGGCTCCTCGGCGGCGGAGCGGAGCCCCCATCCCCCGGGCTGCCGCCCTTCGCCCGGCGCTTCGCCTCCAAGGGGAGGAAGGGTGCCGGAGAGAAGGGGACGGAGGGGGGGGGGGGTGGGGGGGGCTCCTCGGTCCGCCACCGCCAGGAACAAAGGGCCCTTCGATAAGCCGAGCCGCAGAGCACAACAAAGGGGCCTAGAGACCGCGAGAACCGGGGCGGCCGCCGGGGAGCGGGGGGAGGAGAGGCGGGGGAAGGGGATTACAGGCCCGGCCGGAGCGGTTCCCGGCGCAGGGGGGCGGGCCGCCTCACCGCAGCCCACAATGAACGGCGGCGGCGTCAGTCGCCCCGCGGCGCCCGGCCCGGAGCACTAACTCCCGGCACCCTTCCCCCCCCCACAACCCCGCGCCCGGGCCAACTGCCGCACCGGGCCGGCGGGCTGCGGCTCCCCCGGTGCCCCGGCGGGGGCGGCGCTGCTCCCGCCCGGCCCCCCGCTCTCCCTCTCACCCGACCCGGGCACAGGCACACACACACGCACACCCCACGGGGGAGGGGAGAGCGCGGGCGGGGGCAGGGAAGGAAGGGAAGAGGCGGCCTGACCTGACAGAGCTGCTTGCAGTACTCGGTAGCCGCTTGCACCGCCGGCTCAGGGCTCTCCCGCAGCCCCGTCTCTAGCTCCACCAGCCGCTCCCGCAGGCGCCGCAGCTCCAGGAGGTCGCCACCTAGGCTACCGCTCTCCTGCTCGGCCTCCTCGTCCGCCATCTTCGCACCCCGCTCCGTCGCGTACGCAGCCCCCCCCCCTTCCCTGCCTCGGCCTCCCGGCCCCCCCCACCCCCCCCGCCCGCACCGTTTCCAGGACACGTGATTACACAATGCCACGTTCCGGGGAGGGGTCACGTGCCACAGGAGCGAGCGAGAGACCGGGGGGGGGGGGGGGGGGGCTGGTGTGGGGATGGGAGGGGGGGGCGGGAGGGGAGAGGGGAGCGCGCGCGCGCGCCGTGGCCGTCCCCCCGCGGCGCAGCCGGGCCCGGGCAGGGGCGGAGCGGGGCGGGAGCGGGAAGGGGGCGCGCCTCCGCGCGTCACGCGCCCGGCGCCACGCGCCCAGCGGCCGCGCGCCCACGTGACGGCGCTCCCCGCCCTCCCGCCGACGGGTTTTGGCGGCAAACGGTAGCTAATGGCGGCGGCCGGGGTTCGGGGTGGTGGCTCCGCTCCCCGGAGCTGTCACTCCTGCCTCAGAGGGCCGTGTGGCGCCAGCCGTGGTCAACACCGCTCGGGTTTATTGCGTGTCGTTCCAACCTTCTTGCTTCCTCCTCGGGAAGTAACGGGGTGTGTTAACTTCAAGGGTGCTAATTCATGGATTGTCTTCTACCTGCTGGGATCGTCCTGCTTGTATTGTAGCTGGTAGTGACAAAGGCAGCATTGTTCCTCAAATGAAGCAATTGAAATGGAGATGTTTTGGAGGGCTTTGTTGCCCACGGAGTCCTGGTGCTGGGCTAAGCTGTCTTGCAAGCTGGTGGTGCCCTCAGAATAGTGGAAAGCTCCAGGGAGGGGCATTGATGTCCCCTGCACCTGCCCAGGCTGCATGTGCCCAGGAATCTGAAGAAACTCACTTCTCATGAGTCTTGGAAATGCTAGAGACTGGAACTGATGAGGGAAACATGCACCTGATGGACAATGAATTGGCAGGGATACATGATTGCAGTCTTCTAGGTTGATGCAGATTGACAACTTCACACCCTTCACGTTGCCAAGGTGCATTGAGGAACCAAGAAGAAAATGTGTGGCTGAAGCAAGAGCCTTGTCTTGTTAGGAGTGGATAATTTCTTTTCGTCAGCCAGCAGTGAAAGAAGGTGTGCTGCATTAAGTTGGGCATTTCCTGTCATCTGGAAAGCAAGGAACACTCTTGTATGTTTCACAAACTTCCGTCAGGTGTAACAGGTTTTGAGCTGGAAAAGACTGTAGCTGTAGACTCCTCATTATGTCAGTCAGTCTTGCTCAGTGTTGGAAATTTAAATTATTGTAAAACACTATAATTAATTGTGCAAAACCAGGATTAATTGAAACTTGCTGAAGCTGGACAACTGTAAGAGCTAAGGCCACAAACTTCGGGGCTACAAAGCCCTGGGAGTCCTCTGGTGCTAAACAAGAAGATGAAGAAGGAGGAGGTAGTCATCCTACCTGAAGTTAACAAAAGGCTGGTGATGCTGATGACACCTTGCATTAAGCTATAAAACTTCATAGAACCATAGAATCATGAGGGTTGGAAAAGACCTTTAAGATCATTGAGTCCAACCACTCACTTCACACTGCCAAGCCCATCACTAGACTAAACCATGTCCCTCAACACCTCACCTATGCATCTTTTAAATATCTTCAGGGCTGGTGACTCCACCACCTCCCTGGGCAGCCCCTTCCAATGCTTAACAACTCTCTGGATGAAAAAGTTCTTCCCAATGTCCAATTTAAACCTCCTCTGGCACAACTTGAGCCCTTTTCCTCTTGTCCCATTGTTCATTACTGGAGAGAATAGACCAACCTCCACCTCACTACAACTCCTCTTTCAGATGGCTGTAGAGAGTGATCATGTCTCCTCTCAGACTCCTCTAGGCTAAATAACCCCAGCTTCTTCAGCTGCTTCTCATCAGACATGTTCTCCAGACCCTTCACCAGCTTTGTTGCCCATCTCTGGACATGCTTCAGCATCTCAATGTCCGTGTAGTGAGGGGCCCAGAACTGAACACAGTATAGAGGTGCAGCCTCACCAGCTGAGTACAGGGGGACAATCCCTTCCCTGATCCTACTGGCCACACTATTTCTGATAGAAGCCAGAATGTCCTTGGCTTTATTGGCCACCTGGACACACTGCTGGCTCATGTTCAGCTGGCTGTTGACCAACACCCCCAGGTCCTTTTCCTTTGGGGAGCTTTCCAGCCACTCTGCCCCAAGCCTGTAGCATTGCCTGGGGTTGTTGTGGCCCAAGTGCGGGACCCAGTACTTGGCCTTGTTGAACCTCATGTGATTGGCCTTGTCCCACCTCTTCAGCCTGTCCAGGTCCCTCTGAAGAGTCTTGTTGCCCTACAGCAAGTGTACACAACAGCCCAACTTGGTGTCATCAACAAATTTACTGAGGGTACACTCAATCCCCTCATCCAGATAATTGCTAAAGATATTGAACAGAACAGAACACCACTGGTGACCGGCCACCAACTGCATTTAACTCCATTCACCACCACTCTCTGGGCCCTGCCATCCAGACAGTTTTCCACCCATGTCAGAGTAGGTCCATCCATGTCATGGGCAGCCAGTTTCTCCAGGAAGATGCTATGAGAAACTATGTCCAAGGTGTTACAAAAGTCCAGGAAGACCACATCCACATCCTTTCCCTCATTCACTAAGCAGGTCACCTTTTCATAGAAGATGAGACTGATAAAACAGGACCTGCCTTTCATAAAACCATGTTGACTGGGTCTGAACCCGTGGGTTGTCATGTATGTGCCTCATGATAACACTTAGGATGATCAGCTCCATAACCTTCTCCAGCATCGAGGTCAGGCTGACAGGCCTGTAGTTCCCAGGATTCTCCTTCTGGCCCTTCTTGCACATGAGGGTCACTTTTGCCGTCCTCCAGGCTGCTGGGACCTCCCCAGTGAGCCAGGACTGCTGGTAGATGATGGATAGTGGCTTGGTGAGTGCTTCTGCCAGCTCCCTCAGCACTCTTGAGTGGATCTCACTCAGCCCCATGGGCTTGCGTGAGTCAAGATGGCACAGCAGGTTGTACACCATTTCCCTTTGGACTAAGGGGACTTCATTCTGTCCCCATCTCTGTCTTCCAGCTTAGAGAGCCGGGTGCCTAGGGAACACTGATTTTACTATTGAAGACTGAGGCAAAGATGCATTAAGTACCTCAGCCTTATCCTCATTCTTTGTCACTAGGCTTCCACCTATATCTATTAAAGGATGAAGATTCCCTTTACCCAGCAACAAAATCTGACTTCCAAGATAAGGAGAGAAACAGGTTGCAGTCGGATTCAAATGTCACTATTGGACCAAGCCTTCACAGGAGGGTAGGGGAACTTGTAAAGGTATAATAACCCAGAGATTTCTTGGTTTGGGACTGATCTGGTAAAAGGAGTCCAGCTCAAGCTGTAATAAACTGACTATGCAAGAACCTAGAGTCCAAACTCTTCATTATGGTCAGGGACTAAGATTGGATCCAGCTGCACCCAGACTCATCCCTGAAGGAGTTCAGAAAGCAAGGAGATCCAGTCTGAACCTCACAACTTGGCAGGAAAAGCCTTATTGGAAACTCCCAGGTTTAATCCAATATCCTACACCTGCTAACTTGCCTTGGATGACCATTGGGCTAATTTGATGATTATGTTCTCTTTTATTGGTCATGACAAAAAAGTGATGCTACCTACTTGCTTACAGTTGAAAGCTGACATGTGATGGAATGAAGATTAAATTGGAGCTGGAAAGAAAAGAGGTTCCTCTGAGACTGCAGAAATGTTAGTCTACAAATGTCGACATCCACAGTGGTAGTAGTGAATATGCAACATTTTGGAGAGAGGCCTGGAGGTCTGGTCCAAAAATGACCACGTTTGTGGTTATGGCAGTAAACCCAAAGCTGTATGATTTTAGTTTCCCATACAAGTAACCAAGTAAATGTTTGCCTTCTTAAGACTGAAAGATTTCTGATTTTTACTGTACATGAAACCCATTCTGTTCAAGCAGAAGAGAAAAATTTCAGCTTTACCGTTTGAGACCTAATGTAGTACCAGAAAGGTCTGACTGGCTTGTATGTATTCCTCACCCCAAAGTGTCTGTAACACCAGTACTAATGAGTAATGCATATACTAGAAACAACTGCATAAACACCTATTTATTCTTTCTCAATCACCTAATTTATCTGTAGGAGCTAAAACAGCTTCTCCTCTGGATAACTCTTTCAGTCCTATCTTGTGCTATTTGTAATTATTTTCACTTAAGGGTAAACCACAATAGCCAAATTCATACTCATGAATGTCCTTGATTTAGCTTGCTGTCTTGTTTTCTCCTTGCCCAGAGGGCTTTCTGAACTGGGCCTAGGCCAGGAAGGAAAAGTTGAACATGAGTTTATTGCTCATGCAAAAGATCAGCACTCTGAGATGTCTGGGTAAGGGTGGTTTGTTTTGTTGTCATCATGATCAACTAGAAAGGAGTCTGTCCTTCAGCTATCCAACCCTGAAGAGGACTTGCCCTTAGGCCTCCAGGGACCTTGTGCAAGGGAAGATTTCTGCCTTTAATCGTGGTTCATGGGCAGTTAATTGCTAAGCTCATACCTAAGAGACCAAGGAAGGAATTAGTAAGTAGAAGAAATGACCACAAACAGATGTGAATAATGGAGACATTCTTGTGTTTTTCTTGTTTAACAACAATGAGAATATGATGACAGCTACTGAGGGAAGTGTGGTGGTGGCCTGAGGAAGAGGGAGAAAATGCTGGGCACAACCGGATGCAAAGCTGTGGTATTAATCCTGTCTTTGACAGAAGCTGCACTATGGTAGACAGAACTCATGGAAGAGAAGAGCTGCTCCCCAACAGTGACCTGAAAGAAAGAGATTACTTAGAGAAGACAGTCTTTTCAGATACCTGTTTTCTCCATGGGCATGTGTGGCAGACTATATGGCAGTGAAAGTATGAATATAAGAGAGAGGAGGCTTACCAGTGCATGGGAAATATAGTCCAGGAATGCATTTGCTGTACTGGAAAACATAGAGAAGGAAGAAGCAGATAAGGAAAATGTGTGTATGAGGAAGGACAGTGAATCCTGTGAAAGAAAAAAAAACCCAAAGCAGTCCAAGGAATAAAAAGGGTGCAGACTGTGAAAAAGAACAGGAAAAGAATGGAAGACTGGAAGGGGAAAGACATGAGTTTTACACCAGTACAACGATGAAGTTTCTTGTTAAGAGAATTGACAAACTTCTTGCTAGGGTGTGTCAGAAATAAAGATTTAAGATAAAGGCTTATGGCAGCAAAGATTCCTCATCACCAGAAATTCCTTTGGGATTCCAATACACTCTTCCCACTCACTCTTGCCACTTCCTTGACTGACTCAGTATTTCCACAGTGTGGTGTTTTCCTAGCTCCACAAGGCAATTCTCATGTCTCAAATAAACTTGGCATTAAGAGGATGCTCTTCAGACACTATTCCTATGGCTCTTCAGACACTCTGGTTGGATGTTTTGGGATGCTGAGCCTAGCCAGAGGTGTGTAAGAGAAGAAGTACTCTTCATGATCTGAGCTCCCCTGTATGTGGCTTATTTCCCTATCACTGTTTTGAAATAGCTTTAACAAAAAAAAAGAAACATATTAGGTGATGCACCACTATTTAACACGCTGGAGGAGGAAAATCAAACAAATAGCAACAGTAGTACAGCAGGTTAGGGCAATGGAAAGCAAGGAGAAAGGGTTTGAGTAGTGATGGGAGTGTTGCTTAGACTGTATGTAGCAAGTTGTTGGAAGGAGGACTATTAACTCTTCGAGGGAGACTAGAGCATTAGCAAGAAACAACTGTGATGTTTCTATATTATTAGAGCTCGGACAAACAAACTAGATCCATTGAGGATAACAATATAACAGTAGAAATTAGGACAGGAACACACAAATATTAAAAGACTGAGTGGCAAGGGGGATTGATGGAGGATTAGAATTTGCAGCCTAATAGATATTAGAGACATAGCAGTAAGGAAGATAAAGTAGACGTTCTTCAAATCAGTATGGGGGAAATGTGGCAAAGAGCTTTTGTTAGCATGAAGGCATGCTAGAAATATGTAGGTTCAAGTATGGAGAGAAACAGATTTTGTAAGTTTATTAGGAAAAAGTACAACTCAGAGCAGAAGTGTTGTAGTGGTCTTACCTGGGTCAGGTTTTGGTAACAGGGCTACAGAGGTTGCTTCTTTAAACAAAGAGCTGCCAGAAGCTTCCCCTGTAGCTGGTAGGGCTAATGCCAGTCAGTTCTAAGATGGACCCACAGCTGAGCCAGGCCTGGCCAATTAGTGACTGAGGTAACACCTCTGAGATTAACGTATTGGAGAAGGGGAAGAAGTTGCTGGGCAGTTGCTGAACTGGAGCAGCAACAGGGAGTGAGAATGTGAGAACATCTCCACAGACACCAAGGTCAGTGGGGGAGGAGGGAGCTTAGGCCCTGGGAGAAAGACTCCCCTGTGCCCTGTGGTGAGGACCATGGTGAGGCAGCTGTGCCCCTGCAGCCCATGGAGGCCATGAGGGAGCAGAGACCTACTTGCAGCCCGTGGAGGAGCCCACGCCAGAGTGGGTGGATGACTGAAGGAGGCTGTGACTCTGTGGGAAGCTCACCCTGGAGCAAGTTCCTGGCAAGACCTGGGGGCCTGTGAGATGAGAGGAGCCCAGGCCAGAGCAGGTTTGCTGTCAGGACTTGTGACCCTGTGAGGGACTCAGGCTGGAGCAGTCTGTTCCTGAAGGACTGTTCTCCCAGTTGGTGACCTACACTGGGGCAGGGTGTGAGGAGCTGCCCCATGGCAGGCCCCAGGCTGGAGCAGTTCATAAGGAGCTGCAGCCCATGGGAAGGACCCACACTGGAGAAGTTGGTGAGGGACTGTCTCCTGTGGGAGGGACCCCACAGTGTATCAGTGGGAAGTGTTAGGAGGCCTCACCCTGAGAAGCAGCAGCGGCAAAGTCCATCTGTAATGAACTCACCACAACCCCCGTCCCCTGCATCCTCTGGACTGCTTGAGGGAGAAGAAGGAGAGTCCCTGGAAGAAGGAGGGGTGAGAGGAGGTGTTTTAAGATTCAGTTTTATTTCTCATATCTCTGTTCTGGTGATTCACTAACTAATCAAGCCATTTCTCCCCAAGTTGAGTCTGTTTTGCCCATGACACTAACTGCTGAGTGGTCTCCCTGTCCTTATCTCAACTCACAACCTCTCTTTATATTTCTCTCTCCCCTGCCCAGTTTAGGAGGGGGAGTGATAGAACGGCTTGGTGGGCACCTGGCACCCAGCCAGGGCTGAACCACCACATATGTGTTGATAACTAAGGTTCCTAATTTCAAAGGACAAACTTCAAGAAATTAAGGGAATGAGTTACTGATGATGACTCCATCTAGGTGGTTGAGGACTTGCATGTGGAGAAGATTTGGCATCTGTGAAGTCTCTGTAGAAAAGTATCTGGAATTCATATCTCAAACAAGAGGGACAGTCAGTCCCAGCTGGATAAATAGCCACTTCAAAAGAGTTATTGAGAACAATCAAAAGCTTGAAAAGAATGGAACAAAATGATGGCTTGAAAAATATTAAGAAGAGTAAGAATAAAGTGAGAATTGTCAGCAGCCCAGCTGTGTTTCCTTACAAAGGAAATTAAAACAGAGCCTAATGAGAAAGAAGATATGAAGATGAATGATTCCATATTTGAGATGAAAGCAAAATACCTATCGCATACCCATCTGAAACATCAGAAGATCTTTATTCAGCCAGAAATTTCCATTAATGATGTAGGTAAAAAACCATGAGCTGTACTATTGAAATGTGCTGATGACGCAAAATAGTGAGACACTTTCAATATGAAAAATATCAAGACTGGATGACCTTGAGAGCCTAAATAATAAAATGGATTCATTTCAAGAACACAACATGCAGGGAGATTGATAGAACTAATGTCTTTTTAGAGGAGTCCTCACTAGTTGAAAGTTATAGTAAGCAGAAAGTGCTCATCATATTAGTTGATGATGACCAAGTCACAGATAAGGTCCAGCTGCAAATAAAAAGTTACTTAAAAATCACATGACACGGAAGATCAGCTGTTTCTATTAGATACTGTGGGTGAAGAAGTTTGTACCATCTCCCCTGAAACAGATAGTGCAATTCTGGTCACTATTATTCAGAGAAGATTAGATGCCCCTGCAGGAGATACAGAGAAGGACTTGAAGAACGATCAGTAAAATGGAAAATATTTCGAGAGAGGAAAGTAAAAATGGTTCATTTAGCTCAGTGAAAGCAAAGGTTGAAAGAAATGTGATTTCAGTCTAGAAACACTAAAAGTAACCATGTTAGGACAAAAGATTTTCAAGCTGAAGGGTGGTACTGTATGAAGAAAAAATGGTTATAACTGAATGCTGAATACATTGAAGCAGACAAAGCTATCACATTAGACTATAAATAGTGCTATTTCTAATGCACTTACATGCTTCTCCACAACATTCCAAAAGAAACTTTATGGAAATGGTAAAATGGTAGATTTGTGCAAGGAGATCTGATTGTGAAAACTGATTGCAAACAAAACTTGAACTGCAAATGGGGAAAGAAAATTAATCCCTTGTAGTCACATCCTTCCTAATGAATTCAAAATCACTGATGTGAGTCTATATTGCTCATTAATCTAATTTTCTTCAGCAAGAAAATAAAACCAACTGCCCAGAGTGTGGTCTGTAGGTTGTCTTCTGCTTGAGCTGGGAGGAGGAAAGGAGAAGGGTTTTGTAACATCCATGGAGAATCCTTCTTTTCCAGAGAGAGAAAATTAATGATGAGGGAGGACAGCACATTTGAAAGTATAGCCTGGGTCATAGCCTGAGCTGTTTTCTCAAAAGGGAATCTTGCAAAATAGATTCAGAGCTATCTTAAAAGCAGAGGTGTGGTTGCATTCTCATTTTACATAGTATAATAGAACCACAGTACTGTTATATGTAATTAATAGTGCCTTTCTACCTTTACAGTTGTGTTTTGTGTTTATCATTTTGCTCTGTTCGCTTCCTAATGCACGCTGCTTTAATCCTCAGTAGTTCTATTCTTGTTGATGTGGATATGGAGATGGATTTGTTTTCCCATCATTTCACTCTTCATTCCCTTCTCCATTTGGCAAGACAGGCATCTCAACTAGGTGGATTCCACAGAAACAGGGTGGGAGTTATTTGTTTTAAATTTCTGAGAACTGGATCTTTTTCATGTACACAGAAGAAAAGGATTGGTCATCGGGGTAAAGCAGTTGTGATTGACTCAGGGAGGGTAAGGAGAGTTTATTTAAATTAACAATAGAAAATATCCTTCTCAAAGGTAAAGGAAGAAATTTCTGGTGGGCATGAGATCATTTCAAATAAGGTTTTGTTTTTCATGTTCATCTGCCTTCTGCATTCCTGACTCTGGGATTTACCTATTTTATAATCTAATGTTTAACTGGTAGTGGCATGCAGCTCTTCACTGTGATAAACCATAAAAATGCTTTTTGTGAGTATGAATTACAGCAAGCTATTAAAAAAAAGGCATATTTAATATACTTTTTCAGCAAATTAATACTGAAAACCTTTGAAGTAATACAGATCCCAGTATCAAAAGAAGGAAAAAAAGGTACACAGTGCAAAGGGCAGGAGGAGGAGGTAAAGGGAAGGATTTTAAGCATGGGTAGTATAAATGCTCTGTAATCCCTTACCATTCTCTGACTTATGATCAACTACATGTACTGCCTGTTACAGCAATATTGATTGCAATCAGATCATAAAATCATTGCACAGAGAAAGAAACCACTGCAGTGAAAATGAAAAGATGGAAATGTGATGAGTTCTTGATTCAAAAATGATTTCTTGGAATAAAATGAAAACCTCATTCTTATGGCTGAAGAGTTAGCCATGGGAATAACAAAATGCTGGAAAAATATAACCATTTAAAAAGAAAATTCATTTCAAATTGTGTATTTATCTTCAACAGCCATCCCTCACTTTTCATCAACATTCCTTATGCTGCAAATTTTCCTCACTCACAGCTTTAGCTTTACTTACAATTAATCCACTGGTATTATAGTGATGGAGATTCTTGCTGGAATGCATTAACTTCCTCTGTCAAATCCCCCCTGAGGCAAACCACTTGAAAAATATTTCCTTTGTCTAGGACACACAGTTTAGTAGCTCTCTTCTTACAGTGAGATAGCAGTTCTTTCTGCAGTGATTTATGTATACTATTCAAATACAAAAACTGCATTGAATTATGTTACATTAAAAGATCTGAGACACACATTCCATTACTTAGGCACCATTGTGCAAGGAAAAATGTAGGTCTGATCCTGTTGCTGTTCAAGCTCGTGCTTACAGAAACATCAAATCGCTGCGATGTGCAGTTTCAACGATACAGAGCTATTAGGGACTGAGTAACTTTTGGCTTGCAGAGACCACACAGACTTTTCAAACTCACTGATGGGCATATAAACACCTTTAGTATTTATATTATTTATACAAATAAATTTGCTGTGTGGTATTTCAAAAGAAGTGGGATCAGGACTTCTGAAGGGAAGATTTCACAGCCTCTGGAATAGCCTATTTTCAATGCTTTGCAATCCTGACTGAACGGATTCATAATATCCAACTTAAATCTCTGCTGAAAATTCACCCAATCTTTGTCCCTCTTGTCACAGGGGAACAATGGTCACCAAATCTTTTAAGGCAGCTTTCTGCATTTTGGAACACTGCTATAATGTTCCACCTTGATCATTTCTCAATTTACTGCTTGATTTCTAAGCTACATAAAGTCCATTCCTTCAGCTTTCCTCACAGTTGTTATTTCCTAAACTTTCTTTGCTGTTGTACATCTCCCAACGATTGATTGCCATTATTTTTCTTGGAGTACAGTGACCGATGCTGAACTCAGTACTATGCTCATTGGGACTTTGCCAGAGCTAAGTGGAATAATTACTCTTTGTGTCATCTATTATATTGTTGACTCTTCAGTTTGTGATCTCCCACGTTGTTTTCTGCCTATGCAGTGATTTCATATTCTATATGTAACTTACTCTCCTCCTTAGATTTATCTTTCTAAAGTATTATCTGGTTTGTAAATTGTCTGGTTGATTTCAGGCTGATTCCTCACTTTTTGAAGCCAGTTTTTAGTTCCATTTCCATCTTGAAAAGCCCTTTGCCACTTTCCCCAACCTGATTTCACCACCAAACTGTAGCAGTGCACCCACATGCCATCACCCAGGCTGTTAATGGGTGTGGGGAATAAAATTGGCCTCAAGACAAAATCTCGGGTGTCTCCTCCAGAGAAACCTTCTCAGATTGACAGCAAACCATCAATTACTGCAATTTGAGAATAATTTTTCAGATGTTGTGCACCTATCAGGTTGTTAATTACCTCTGGAATGCACTGTCGTGGCTTACTTAGAAGAGTGGTGTGTGGGACAGTGTCAAAAGCTTGTCTTTGTCAAGATGCATCATATCTGCTATTTGCACTTATTTGCTAGAGCAATTATCTTGTCAGAAAAGGGGATTAGCATCAATTGATATGATTCTTTTAATGACAAATCCTTTTTGACTGTTTTTTTTTAATAATGATCATCGTCTTCCAGGTATTTTCAAATTCTTCATTTAATAATTTGTTCCATTTCAAGGGGTAGAAGGCTGACAAGTCTAAAATGCTCTAAGTCCTCTGTCCTCTCTTTAAAAAGTAGGTATTACATTTGTGCTTCTCTAGAGTTCAAACCTTCCTTGCTGGCTGTTAGTTCTTGATCATGAGGGATTCAAACATCACTTCAGCTGGTTCTCTGAACATTCACAGTGAATTTTGTCACAGCCCACTAACTTGAAACACCTCTAACTATTTCTTTCTTCTCCCCCTAAGTATCGTGGGATCAAGGGCTGGGCTCTCTAAGCTTGTACTTGACAATTCTGATACCATTCTGCAGTGTGTGTGCTTAGTGTCAAAAAAATTGTTGTAATCACAAAAGCATGTGTGCTTATGTACACCCCTACTCAGCCAACATGTAAGTACATGATTAAATGTCTCTGAAATCACTGGGACTTGCTACATTACTGAAGTTAATGAGACTTCACACCAGTGGCTACTCTGCAAACAACCACAGGCTGCTCAGTCAGGGACTTGGCGTGAACCCTGCCCTAAATTGTATTTGAATGTTTGTTTGCTGTTGGAAATTATCCCTCTCTCTGCATACTGGGATAGAAAGAGAGCATGTTGGTGGAGCAGGAGAGCAGAGATGACCATAGTCGCTGCTGGGCATAAGTGAGTTGCATGAAGAGGTGTTAAATTAGGGTTTCTGCCAGCGTATCCTCAGGCACAGAGTCTTGTCTCTGGCCTCAGGCAGATGGATCAGGTGAGCTCCATGCAGAGCAGGGAAACGTGCAGAGGCACCTAAGCTGTGCTTGTCCTGGATACAGGAGCAATACAGTTGCACCAGGATATCTCTGTGACTCTGGTGACAAGCCTTGCTTCTCAACTGAACTTAGCAATGTGGCCATGCCATGCCAGCGCACATCCTGGCACCATTCAGTGTCTGCAGAATGCCTCTAGGTTTTGGTTGATACCCTCCTTGGACTTTTTAACCTGCTTTCAGGACCTCAATGTGTGTAGTGATGCTCTGAGAAAAGCTGCAGTGGTTGAAATAGGGAGTAGATAGATTTGATTTAGGCAGGTTGCTCAAAAGTGAGTTTTTGATATTTTGGGTCCTGCTGTGAGATTTATCTGGCCAAATGTAGGACTCTGCAGTGCATCCGTAGATGCCTGCATGTGAAATGCTTGTCTAAGTTCCCCTTATAATCAAGGAGAGTGGTTAGTTTATCTTGTCCTGAGATAGTTGTCAGAAATAGGGGTAGAAATGCCTTTTTTTCTGTTTCAATTCTGAGGGATTGCTCTCAGATGTCTATATGGCACTGCAGTTGCTTGCATTCAGTCAGACAGATCTCAGGCTTATTCAAGTAAATTTTGCAGAATGTGTGTAGCCATACCCTCAAAGATCCATATCAACTATGGCAAATAATGAAAGTATGAGTTTGTGCCCATGTCTGCATTTTTTTTTCTCGTTTCTCTTCCACAGTTTTTCATCTGTGTTCAGTTTTATTTTGTTAGACTTTGATTTGCTAGACTGATGAATCACTTTCTCCACGGTTAGTGCTTGCTCATTCCTCATTTGTAGATGGTAAGGATTGCAACTCTGTGCGTAGGATTTGGTTGAGTAGGAGGGGAAGCATGTGGATAGGATTTAAACTTCTTGCAAACATTTACTAGACCACCACACAGATATCTTGTGACCCAGCAGTGGTTCTCAGACAACAGAATGAGTAACTCAATAGACTGAAGGTAGGCACAGAGGACTCTTTTTGTACACCCTGGGAAACTGAACCCACCGCTCACTACGTTGCCTGTCCTGCCTGTTTGCACAGAATAATTCTGTAAGTTGTGCTCTGAGGACTGCTGATCATACGTCTAAGAGTTCTAATTCATGATTTGCTTAATAAAGCTTTTTAAAGCACACTGCTATGGAAATAGGGCTGAAAAAGTTCCCAGGGGCATTACTTCTTCTGTTTCATTGCACATTGGTTTCACTGCAACATTGGTGGAAGAGCTAAAGCAAACAGCCAGGAAACTGTTAAAACACAAAACCATTAATGCTGAGCTTTACTTCACCCTGTCAGAGCGAGCTGATTTCACACACACAACCCTTTCAAACAATAAATCAATGGCAAATTCATGACCTTATTTGCTGTGATGAATCAGTTGCATTGCTGTGTTCTGCAGCATATCAAACAGCAGCAAATCTGGTTTCACTGCCTGCTTTGGTGCTGCAGTGAAGCTTGGTTTAAAATAAAAATGGCATGTTTCAGCTTGACAAGGCATGTAAAAATACAAGTATTTGTTACCTAGTCATACTTCACTTGGTAGTGTTTGATACTTGCCAATAGAAGTAGCAAAAGTGTGCTATCTCTGAATTTGCCATCTAACAGTGAACTGTTGAAAAAAAACCCAAAACAACTCTAAATGATATTCCCAGAGAAAAACACAGTCAGTTAAAGAGTGCTGGCATTGAAATGGATTTTATTAGCTTGCTAGATGAAAGCTCTGTCTGACTTAGAATAGTGTATAGGGCAGTCCTGAAAAAGACATCAACATCCCAAAGCTGGGGCTGAGGATTTCCTTGCAGGATCCTGTGTGGCACTTACCAGAGTAGTTTTTCACCAGTCTCCTCTCCAGGCAGTTTTTGGACTGCCTTCCCTGTCTACCTTCTCCCCCTAAATTTACAGCTAAGACCTTTACAGTCTACTTAGATAGATGTTTAGCTTGAATGTGAGACATAGCTATGATTAATTGTTGGCCCTCTGAGGCCAGCCATGTAATGTTGCTGGCAGCAAATGGCTACTGTTGTGCCTCTTGAGAGTGGCTAAATTTCAACAAGGTGGAAAATTGACTCTCAATATTCAGCTTTCAAAGCACTGTAAGATCTAGGTTGAAGTATTATTCTGTAAATGTCAGCCCTTCTTATTTCTGAAAGACATATGTCTGAAGGTGGACAATATTGTCTCGCTTTACTTTCCAACATGGCATTAATTATAATGTATTATCCTGTTTTCTGTGTGCTGTGTCACACTGATAACCAAATACCATCTAATTTCCCTCCTTCACCTCTCTGGAAGTCCCTGGCAAATGTGAAACATCTGCTATGCACAGAAGCAGCAGGACAAGGGGTAATGGGATGAAGCTGGAACACAAAAAGTTCCAGTTAAATATAAGAAAAAACTCTTTCAGTGTGAGGTGAGGGAGCCCTGGCACAGGCTGCCCAGAGGGGTTGTGGAGGCTCCTTCTTTGCAGGTCTTCAAGACCCACCTGGACATGTTCCTATGCGACCTGATCTAGGTGAACCAGCTTGAGCAGGGGGATTGGACTAGATGATCCCTAAAGGTCCCTTCCAATCCCTGCCATTCTGTGATTCTAAGTGTAGGTGGCTGCGAAGAGATTGCTTAGGTGTGTGATCAGAAGAGACTACTGTGAGTGTGGAAACTGACCTGCTGCACTATATAGGCGAGAACTTCATCTGGAAATTTTGATGAAGCCCAGAATATCAGTTTGAGATCCGATGTCTTCAGAAAAAATGCCTAGGTGGGTGGAACAGGAGGACTTTGGGGTACTGACTTTACTCCTCCAAACCCTTTGCAAGACAGTAAGTTCTCTGGGGCAGGGGACAAACCCTCCTTGGTCTTAGGTGCTGTTCCAATACAGATTGTATATATGCTGATTTTTTTATTCATCTGAATGACCTGGCAGCCAGGTTTCTCTGTGCACTGACAGTAGAGAGGGTAACAACAAACTGGTAATGTGCCTCTTGGTAATGTGATAGAAAGATGTTTTTTTCAAAGTCCCTTTTCCAGATACATTTCTCTGTTAGTGCATTTTTTAAATTATTATTATCAGCACTGTAGGATACTTCTTGCTTGCTGCAATTTGATTGGAATTTGATGAACTTAAGCATTTTTTTCCTGCTTTCATTTGTAAAAAGAAAGAAATGCAGTTCTATGAAATGGGGAAAGCAATTCATAATAGAAATTTCTACTAATAGAAGAAGTGATACAGCAAGCATATGAAAGTGTTCAGATTTGGGGCTAGAGAAAGATACTAGATAATTGAACAATTATTTCTGTATTAGATAATGAGACTTTTTGAAATTGCTAGTTGTATAAATGAGACATCCTGCATTATTGATCAGGCTTCTTTGTTCTAGCTGCACTGGAAGTATACATTTCACTTTTACACGACTGTTTCTAAACCTGACATGCGATGATCCATTCATATGGTAATTTTAAAGGGGTTTTTTTATTTCCATGAATAAAAGCGACCTGATCTAGGTTGAACTGCTTCTGCAGGGGGGTTGGACTTGATGATCTCTAAAGGTACCTTCCAACCCCTACCATTCTATGATTCTATGATAAATACTGAAATCTGTTTCAAGCAAGACTGCATTATCTATCTCTTGTGGGCTACCCTTACGGTGCAGGAGCATACTCACTGACATAATCAGTTTGATCAGTAGTCTATCTAGTCTAGTGTTTTACCTCTGGCTGATTATAAACAATGTTTCAGAAGTCTAACAAACCTAGTTACCTCAGCTGGACAATGTTATACATAACAGGGATAGTTCTTCCTGACCTTGTGAGCAAGTTTAGTCCTTCAAGATATAGTTACTTTTCTTAATTAAAAGCAGAGAAAAAGAATCTTGAGATGCAATCTCTAAAGCCCTTGAGGTCAAATCTACGTGTTGATGGCATTTTGTTTGCTGTTCCACAATGCTGTGACACTTGTAATAGTATCTATTTTAATTTTGCTCAAAGAAATTGAATTTCAAAGAAACCTGTTCCAAAAAGAAGCATGAAAACAGAGCTAAACAGAAGCCATAATCCTGTTAGTACCATAAATTACTTAATAACATGCCATGATTAAACATTTTGACCTTGACAAATTCCAGTAAAAAAGGGGAAAGAAGTATATGTATTCCTTATATCCTTACTATTTTTCTTCAGAGGGAAAACTTTTACTTACCTTTGGTGAAATAATAGTTATTGCACGTATTTCTGAAGTGTCAGAGTCTGTAATATTCATTCCTTTAAAAATAAAACAGGTATGTATTAGTGAAGCCTTTTACACTCTGGTTTTAGAACAGGAGAGGCTTTGCAGTCAATTATTTATGTGCAATAAGTACTGAAAGCCTTATTATCTCAGAATAATCAATATTTGGCTGAAGCTTGAGAACACTAATAGCTGATCTTGAAAGTCCTGATCCAGTACCATTTGAAATAATGGCAGAACTCCCATTGATTTTAAGCAAAGGAGGATGAGGCCAAAAAGTATTGCTTTGAGTGATAATTTTAACCAGTTGAAATAATCTGTAAAACAACAGAAAACTTGACTTTCACTCTCTGCGTAATTATGATATGGAGTATTATGTCAGACGAGAGCTCTTGGCTTCAAAATGATGTATATCTGTATTTTCTGTTGCCTCACGGAGCCTTGTCTAACTGTGTATCTACAAAGCTGGTGTTATTGTCTCTGGGATTAGATGGAAGGCAACTGGAAAAGTTACCAGAAAGCTGGGAAGGACTAGGGAGACCCAGTGAAATACTGAAATACCTGCTTATGTTTTTGTTTAACACTCAAGTTACTTCTTTTTACCTTGAATCTCCAGCAAATTGTTTCTATCCAGAATATACTCTCACCCATTCTGGTGAGGCCTTTCCTCATGATCTATCTCTTTTTAGCAGCTCTGATAATTTTCCTGCGTCACTGCAGAACACTTTTTGATATGTGGGAGCCTCTCTCCTCCTGGGATGCCTGGAAGATAACATGAAAAATGAAGGAATCACTGAATCCTAGGGTTTGAAAGGGACCTTGAAAGATCATCCAGTTCAACCCCTCTGTCAGAGCAGGACCACCTAAAGTAGGTCACACAGGAACTCATCCAGGTGGGTTTGAATGTCTCCAGAGAAGGAGACTCCACAACCCATCTGGGCAGCCCCTGCCAGTGCTCCCTCACCTCAACAGGGAAGAAGGTTTTCCTTATGTTTCTTTGGAAGTGACACCCAAAATGCAAAGGATAGTACCAGCACTCCAGGATGGCTTCTCATGCAGGGTCTGGTGCAGACTCAGAATTGTGGGAGCTGTGTCAACTTTCAGGGAACAACTGGACAAAGAAGTCAAGAAGGTATTCCAAGATTACAAGGAAGAAGGATAGAGGAATTTCTGGTGTTGGGTGAGCCATTCCAATTTCAGACAGGGGGCTGCTGGTTTCTGAGTTTGCACAAATGATCAAGGCTGGATTTTGGCTGCATTTGGAGGAGGGTGTCCAAAGACAGGCAACAGAGCTGGAGAAGGGTGTGGAAAACAAGTCTGATGAGGAGCAGCTGAGGGATCTGTCAATGTTTAACCTGGAGAAGAGGAGGCTGAGAGGAGACATGATCACTCTCTACAACTATTTGAAGGGGAGTTGTAGTGAGGTGAAAGTTGATCTGCTTTCTCCAGTAACAAATAATAAGACATGAGGAAATGAGTTCAAGCTGCACCAAGGGAGATTAGGAAGAACTTTTTCACTGATAGGGTTCTTAAGCATTGGAAGGGGCTGCCCAGGGAGCTGGTGGAGTCACCATCCCTAGAGATACTCAACAAATGCATAGATGAGGTGCTGAGGGATATGGTTTAGTTTAGTGATGGGCCTGGCAGTGTGAGGTGAATGATTGGACTCAATGATTTTAAAGGTCTTTTTCAACTTCAATGATTCTGTGAAGTTTTGAAATGTGATTTATTGTTTAACAAGTAAAATCCTCCAGAACTCAACCTGCTTCTTTCTACAAGCCAAAAATGCTGTCAGAACTTGATTTTAAAGATTGTTTCTTCTTGCTTGCTTATAGACAAAGAATAGGGAAAAACAGACAGAAGGCAGGAATAGTTCTGATGAATGTAGCAGTGATTAAACCCCAAAAGCAGGTATGCTGGACTGTTTTTTCTTCAAGGGTAAGATATAGCAAACTTTGTATAACTATTATTGAAAGGAAGTAGATTCTGTTTAATAGTTCTAATCTGTGACCACATTTGGGGTGTGCATCTGCTTATTAAATTGAGGGGGTTTTTTTAATAGAAGAGTTTATTATCTGAAGCAAGAGAGCCCTTTCCTGTTCTTTAACTGATAGTGCTGGGAGATGCCCAGCACTGTCAGTGCTGAGTGGCAAAGTAGAAAAGCTTTTGTCTAGTGAGGACGAGGCAGCATCAGGAAGAAGCCTGCAGATAAGCAGATATTGTTAAGTAGGGAAGTAGGACAGATACCTTATGAGACAGCATCTGGCAGAGTGGGGGAAGAGGCATGAAACCCCTAGAGAAAGCCAGAGAAAGAGCTGTAGGGACCCAGCTCCTAGAAGAGAGCCAGAAGTTCTGAAACTGAGCAAAATTCAGGTGCTGAGCTCACACTGATTTCAGTCTTCAGAAGCGCTGTATTCAGTTTCACTTATGTTCCTTAACAGAGTCCCAAACCAATTTAAGTACATAATGGCCTCAAAGAAACTTGAAAAGCTTAGCAGTTTATTGCTTTTGTCTATCTCAGAATGACTCTTTCTGCTCTTACAAATAGGAAACAAAATACTGATCGTGGCAGAACATATTTCATGGTCCATTTTGATGTATATATTTACCTATCGTTTTATCCATATACTGATATAGACCATAAAATATCTGAGTGTGGCAAAAATCTGTGAGGGTATTGCTAAGTGATTTAAGAATACCTTGTTTAATAAACTAGAGGTTAACCCCCAAACCCCCCCAAACTCTGATCCACACTCTCATTTCCCATTCAGTCACACATTAAGACAGATTTGACCAAGTATTTTTAGTTGGAGATTTGGAGCAGCTAAAGTAAGAAATCCTCTTAATAAAAATAAGAGCTTTTTTTAAACTATCTTTTATACCAGTGTAATTCCATTGACTTCACAAGATTTATTCCTAAGGCATTCTGATAGGAAAAAAGTACCAGGGTGTGTGCGGGCACTTATTAAAGTGCTGTGTGTGCAATGTCACTGTGCTTGGTTCCTTCTAATGAAAATACTGGTTTGTATAGCATTTCCTTTTTACTGGTTGATCATGTTACAATGCATAGGTAAATAAGTGCTAAATATCAATATACAATACAATCATTGCTTATTTTCCTGATGATAAAGCTAGTTTTCTGCTTTTGTGAGGCATCATAAATCCTCCTTGGTCTCCTTGTAGGACTACAAGCTGGGATGAGTACGCAATGGGCACGACAGAGCTGTTTAGTCTGGAGAAGAGAAGACTGAGGGGAGATCTTATTAACATTTAGAAATATCTAAAGGGTGGGTGTCAGGAGGTTGGGACATCCCTTTTTTCAATGGTAGCTAGCAACAGTACAAGGGATAATGGGATGAAGCTGGAACACAAAAAGTTCCACTTAAACATCAGAAAAAACTATTTCACTGTGAGGTGAGGGAGCCCTGGCACAGGCTGCCCAGAGGGGTTGTGGAGGCTCCTTCCTTGGAGGTCTTCAGTACCTGCCTGGACATGTTCCTATGTGACCTGATCTAGGTGACTCTGCTTCTGCAGGGGAGTTGGACTAGATGATCTCTAAAGGTCCCTTCCAACCCCTACCATTCTGTGATTCTATGAAGTCAGAGATACTCTGTCTATATTTCAGCAATTTTCACTGATTTTTGCTTTGAACGAGAAGAAATACCAAGCTTTTGTCTTCCAGGGAAATATTTCTCACTGAACTATGTTTACCAATACCTTTCAAATTTCAACCTTATGCTTTTGTTATTAAATGAAACAAGATTGTAAGGAGTGAGGCTTTTTTAATTTATCTTTTATTAGACCAGCTTGTATTGTTGGATCAGAAACCAGACAGGCTTCCAGGTGCAGAAATCCATCTTCAGTTTTGAAGCAGAGGCCAGTTTCAAACCAAGTATAGTCTGGGGACAGTTGTTTTTGAGTTTAATTTTGTTACAGCGATCAGGTGAATAAATAGAAGAGAAAAAGGTGTCTGACACCTCGAAGCAGGTGAGGATGTTAGGGAAGGAAGAGATGATAAGGTTGCGAAAAATGTGTCTGAAATAGCTTAACAGAGTCTGAGAGTGCTGCTGTTATTAAAAAGAGAGTCAAGGCAAAGGACAAGAGAACTGAACAGCAGAAATCTGGACAGGTGTGTTTCACCAAATCTGTCTGTACAATACACATTTTGGAAGAGATAGATTGAGTTGCGAGTCAAAGGCTCATTTTCATAGGAACACAGGAAGCTATAGGCTTCTCTTTCAATATCACTTCTCCAACAGGGAATGACAAAAAGTAAGTGTATAAAAAGTAATTTTAATCCTTTGGATGTTTAGGAGTTTCTTAAAGCTACAAAACATTTGTAAACCTCTAAGTGTAGAGCAGTGAGCAGTCCATGCTAGTTACCTTGGTCTCTCAATGATGAAAAATAGGTGCACTGGAAAAGCCATTTAATCTCGTATAGAAAAGGTCTTTCGGACAATTTCTCTCCTTTGACTATAAAGGCAGCTTATAGCAAGGAACTCGGGTTTTAGGCAGTACCTTCTGAAGTGAACTTCTGACATCTGAAGGGAACCTCCTTCAAGTCTCCAGGACTTGAAAACACAATAAGGTTTCAGGATTCACTCTGAGAACCAACCCAGGACTGTCTGCATTGCCAGGGACTGTTCCTGGGGTAGTTTGGATATACATCGCTCCTTTGGGAATCATAGAATAGTAGGGTTGGAAGGGACCTTTAGAGATCATCTAGTCCAACCCCCTTGCAGAAGCAGGAAGGGGAAGAGTTGTGTTGTTGCAAGTGCTGCACCACAGCAGAAGGCAGCGGTGGATCTGTTTATTCAGCCAGCATCAACAAAAACTCTGTCACTTGGAAATGAGGACTTATAAATCCCTAAGCCTGAAAAATCTACATTTTGATGCAATTTTCAGAAGTGCCTCTGTTACATTTACTCAGAACCAAGATGAAATCTTGCCAGAAATCTAGTCTTTGAAAAGACAATTCTTTTGTATTTATCCATGCATTCATTCTCTAGGCATTAAATTCAAATGGAGATTATTCTTTTAAATGTTTGGATAGATCTCTGCCACTCTTCATTTTTTCTTACATTTTACTAAAGCAATGCCACTTCTGTAAAAGTGTTTGTTTTTTTTTAAAAAATATCTATCCTCCAGTTTAATAAGGAGTGTTAGGAAGCCTTAGTGACACTTCCTTTTAAAAAATGAGACCTGTTCGTTGAACACTGCAGCAAATGACTGGATACTCGATATTTGAGTGCCCCAGGAAGCTCACGCAGCACTGAGCTTGTGCTCTCAAACTGACCTTGCCTTCATTATATAAGAAAAGAAAATAATCTTTATGAAAGTCAAGTTTGAGATAAGATCAGCATGGTGGGCTGGTAATTACATAAAGTAATTTTCAGTCATTAGATAAAATGTACAGTTGATCCTATGGCTTAGGTGTGGGTGAGGAATATGATCTCACTTTACTGGTATAAAAGAAAGATGCAACTTTTTCATAGATCAGTTTTGGGAAAGTACATCCAAGCATCAAGGACAGCTCACCTTCAGACACCATCCTGCAGTTTCTCAGCTGTCAGATTTATTCTTCTTGCACACAGGAGGTAACATAGTTTTAGCTTTTTTGTTGCTATTAAAAAGGAACAATTAAGTATGTTTTTACATTCTCTTTCTCTTCTCTCCAGAAGTTTTCTTCTCCTCCCATTCTGTCAAAGTTTTAACTTTGAAAATTAATAGGTTGCATTTGGACTAAACATATGAGTGTTTGGGGTTGCAGTAGCTGTGTACATAAGATAAAAGAAGGTTCTACAATTGTACTGCAGTTAAATCATGATATTTTGTGATTTCTGATCAGTAATGTTATGTCAGTAACCTTGAGTTTTTCTCCTGGTCAATGGTGTTGCTGCCAAATGTAAAATGTTATGCAACCCACATCTTTTAGAGTCTTTAAGTTGTCAGTCAGAAATAAATATGTTAAAAAACCAATATGTTAAATTAGTCAAGATTTTTCAGTCTTTGGTGGTTTGCTGACAGATTACTGTGTGCATGACAGTGGGCTGCAAATGAAGCTCTGGCACTTTTAGTTCTTCGCTGCTGTGACACAACAGCCAGGCATCCCAGAAAGAATGAGCACAATGTGAAAAGTGTCTTTGCCAGGACATGCACCACAGAGTTAGACAAGGGATTCTGATCCAGTGGAGCTTCACATGAATGTAAAGGCATTCACAGAGTCCTGTGGGTACCTGAACAGATGACCTGTTTGTGAATACAGAGGGTCATCTGTTTTTGTGATGGTAACAGGTTAACTTACCTTCAGAAAAAGACAAGGTAATGTAAATAATGAAGTGAGATTTTGACTGCTGAGGAAGACTTCAAATGACCAAAGAGCTGCTGAAATTAATATACTATATAATGTTCCAAGAGCTTAAGAAAGGTAATGTTTGATGGAGCAAAGTAAAAGCTTCCTTTGATTTGATGGTGAGGTGAAGTGAGTGGTGTAGACACTAACTGGATTAGCAGCATGGGCACAGTCAGAAAACCATGTAAGACCATCAGGCAAAACTGCTGTTGCATTAGAAGAGTAAAGAAGTTCACACCTGGATTTTATTGACAGGTAGCTTTGGTGTTTTTTGAATGAGCCTGACAGTCTGGCTCAACAGAAGAAGTGCAAAACAGCAATTTCAATTCCCCTTTTGGTTAATGTATTTTAAACAACTTCCCTCTGGGATTACCTCAAGCCCTTATAATGTACCAAATCATAGCATTGCGTGTTCTTAGATTAGGATGGAGAATGACACTGTGCCTCCAGCAAATAGCATACAATCATGGAATGATCAGTCAGGGGTTGTGATGTTATTCCTCTGTCTGGTGTCTTATTGGAGACATTGGAGCATCCAGGCTATCAAAAAGCTCAGGATGATGTGGAAACAGGTTGTTTGGAAAAGTCTGTCAGTCTTCTACTGGTGTGTGAGCCATTCCATCCAACTCCTTGTACCATGGAGAATGTCCATTGGCATGGAGCAGGTCTTGATGTTAAACTGTGAGATTGCATGACAGTGCAGCAAGTCTGCTGGCAGTCACACCCCATCTATGGGTCTGGAAAAAGCATATACAGCAAATAACCTTAAAACATGCCTTATTTTCTGGAGAGGGGGATCCAACAAATTTATTCTGCGTGACTCCATGGATATGGCTGAGCTTAGTTCAGTTCCTGAAACGTTTGGCAGGACTGTAGGAGGCTGTGGATCAAAACAGTATGAATACCCACCTTTCTCCTGTGGACACAGGTTACTCTTGTTGAGGTAACAGGGCACCTGGCAGCTGCTTCTCAGAAATCTGAGAGCTGTGTTCAACACTCCTCTGGGGCTCCTGTGTTGATGGCAGCCTGTTTCCTTTGCCAGCTGTTAACTAACATCAGGAGATGATTTCTTGTACTTAGGTAGGATCTTGGTAAAAGCCCAAGCAGAGATGGGTAACTAAAGGCTGCATTCAGCCTGCACACACACATACATACCTTGAACTGACTTTTTGATACCTCTTCCAAATGCTGCTTTCCAGTGCTTCCACAATTGCTCCCAATGGCTTTTCTTCCTGTTCCTTATGGGCTGCTTTAAACTCCTGATCCTGTTTTCTGCCAGCATGGACTGACTTTTGGGAGGGAAGAGAAGCTACTTGTACCCAGCAGCCAGCCCTTGCCTCCTGTTAATTGCAGCCTCAATGGCCTCTTAGTCATTCAGTTTAGTGGGGCTTCAGATCAGTCTCTATTGACAGCTTTTGATGTCTTAATTAGAGAGAGCTTTGTTTCCCCTTTTATGCCTTCATTGGTTGTATTGGAGAGCACTGCATATCTTGCTCATAAATTTGCTTTCCACTTTGCTAACCCCAGTCAGGCAAGGGTCATGTTCTTGTTATCCTGCCTTTGATTTCTGCCACCTTTGATTTCTGATTGCTGCAAAGATGGAGTTCTCTTTGATTTTGTTTCCTGATTTCAAAGCTACGTTGTAAGGCCTATGCTCTGCTGCCATCTGAACTGCTACCTTTGATAGCTGCATTTTATGTCTGTTTAATCAATGAGTCAAGACCTGCTGACCTGAGTGTGGCAGCTTCAGGTCCCCATATATCTCTGGGAGTTTGTGCAGTGATGGAGTATCCCTCTGCTAGTCAGTACTCTGTTTGCATGCATCTAAGGGCTACAGGTTGACTCTCAGATATGTGTCAAGCAGCCTTATTCCTTGGACCACCTCAGGCCTGCCTCTCCCTCCAGATGTGAGCAGGCATGATTTGAATGTTTGCATCATTGTGGCAGTCTTTGCAGGAATTCTGCTGTATAGATGCAAAATGGGCAAAGAGGTACGTCTCAGTTGTGTGAAAGCTATCTTTGTTTCACTATACTTGATTTCCTACCATCCTTCCTGGTTAGGGTTGGCCATACCTTCTCTGATCATTAAAGCATGATTAAATATAACCTCTAGAGCAAATCTGAAGATCAAATTCTGTGTTGCTGATATTATTGTCCTTCTCATTGTCACCTCATTTTTAGAAATATTTGAGGCCACAATTTGATCTGTCCCTGGGGAATATTCTTGATGGAGTAGCAGCATTGACTGGGAGGTTGGACTAGATGATCTCTAAAGGTCCCTTCCAACCTGTACCATTCTATGATTTGGAAGAAGAGAAGCTGTGAAGCAGTTAAGGACTGAATGCTTTATTTTTTCCCTTGCTTAGCAGAGTAACTTTCAGTATCTAAAAATGTATAAATCAGTGTTGTCAGTTTGGGGCCTTATCCTGCACATCAGTCATAGCAAATCATGCTCTTGTGTGACAGTTTCAGTGTTTTAATATCAAAGGATCAGGTGCTCTACAAAGGCACAGAAGAAGCTGTTTAAAAGATCCAGTTGCAAGACTCTAGAGGTACCCTCAGCACTGCAGTTCAGAGACAGCCCAAACAAGCTGTCAGTCAGCTTCAGGCATAGCCTGGGTGGGTGACTGCAGAGGTGGGGAGATCTGCATGATCAGATAACGATTCTGAGAAGGCAGGTAAATAGTTTAGTGATTAGGGGCTGTGGGCTTGGGATTCTGCCTGGGTTGCTTGACTGAAGCCAGTCAAGAACAAGTGGAGCCAGTAAACCAGACCCAACCAAACATTCTCTCAGGGTGAAGGTGAGTAGTGCTCAGCCCAGAATCCCTCACAGGATAATCTACAAGGGCAGGGAAAGTCTCCCTGTTGAAATGCAGTCTGTTTATCAGCAGTAAAAAATCCTTGAGGCTCAATCCTTCCAGACAAGACTGTCCCTAATCAGCCTAGTGGGGTGAAGCAGTGCTGCTGTCTCTGTCACCTGCATGGGCTGCCCCAGGTGGGGAATTAATATTTCACATTCTTTATACCTCCTTTTCTCCATGGACCCAATTACTTCACCGTGGGATATATGTCATTCCTGATCATTTCTACAAGAAGGGCTCAGGCTTATGTTTCAGAAGAAAATCATTTTTAAGGGTGAAAATTTGTTTTCTCAGTGAGAGACTGGACCAAAATGACCTGTAGTTTGGCACAATGAAGTTGTCAGTACAATACAGAGACTCTGTGCTTGAGAAAGAAGATGATAAACTTCATGCCTAAAATACTACATTTCAACATTGACAAGGGCAGAGGTGAGGTTCTGTATTTTGGTTTATATGTTCATAGCTCAGAAGAATCCAAGATCTGACAATGTGTGGCATCTTTAGCCTAACTTAGATCCTGCCTGACTTTCCAGAGGCGGAGTCACACAGAATCACAGATTGGTAAGGGTTGGAAAGGATCTCTGGAGACCATCTAGTCCAACTCTCTGCTAAAGCAGATTCACCTTGATCAGTAAGTCATCCAAGTGAGAAGTCATCCATCCAGAGAAGAAGACTCCACACCCTCCCTGGCCAGCCTGTGCCAGTGTTACCCTCACAGTAAAGAAGTTTCTCATGTTCAAGGGGAACTTCCTATACTCCAGCTTGTGCCCCATACCACGTGTCCTGAACTACAGAAAAAACACTTGCCTCATCCTCTCAACGCCCACTCTTTAAGTATTTGAAAGTGTTGATAATATCCTTCCTCAGTCTTCTCTTGTCCAGGCTAAAGAGTCATGGGTCTCACAGTCTTTGCTTGTAAGAGAGATATTCCAGTCCCCTCATCGTCTTTGTAACCTTCCACTGGACTGTCTCCAGCACTTCCCTGTCCCTCTTGAGCTGAGGAGCCCAGAACTGGACACAGGACTTCAGATGAGGCCTCACCAGGGCAGAGGAGAGGGGGAGAAGAACCTCCCTTGACCTGCTGCCCACACTCTTCTTGATGCCCCCAGGATGCCATTGGCCTTCTTGGCCACGAGGGCACATTGCTGGCTCATATTTAGTTTATTATCATTCACCACTCCCAGGTCTCTCTGCAGAGCTGCTCTCCAGCAGGTCAATCCCCAGCCTGTCCTGGTGCAGGGGATTGTTCCTTCCCAGATGCAGGACTCTGCACTTGTCCTTGTTGAACCTCATGAGGTTCCTCTCTGTCCAGCCCTCAAGCTGGTCGAGATCCCACTGAATGGCAGCACAGCCTCTGGGGAATCAACCAGTGCTCCCAGTTTGGTGTCATCAGCCAACTTGCTGAGGGTACACTCTGTCCCTTCATCCAGGTCCTTGATGAAGACATTGAGTCAGACTGGCCCCAGAACAGCCCCTGTGGAACCCTGCTCCGGTTCAAATGGCCTGTAGTAAACTCCCACAAGGTCCTCCCAGGCCATGACATATGCACATAGCAGTTCTCTGGATCAAGAGAAACATCAGATTCTTATGCCTAGTTCTTTGCCTCTGACAGGCTGGCACAAAATGCTTCAGAATAATTTTAAAGGTCCTTTGGTAGTTACCAAAAAGCATCTGCATGTAGCCCTTACATCAGATGGATATGGGGAGAACTGAGGTTTCATTCCTGCCTCAGCCCTCCCCTAATCAAGCAGATCATTTTAAATTTTATTCACAGGGTCACAGATTATATGTCCTGCCTTTTACTATTATGATTCCCCTCCATTATTTGTATCAGAGGTATCCATTCCATTATAGCATAGATTTGATCTGGATCAAATATAGCCACACAACTGCATTTCTGTTGAACTACCCAGAGAACAAGTGTTACACTGTTTACAACGGGTTCATCTCCTACACTAGCTGCAGAAGGACAGATGTGCAGTGCTACATGTAGCCTTGCACAAATTAACCTACTGAAAAGAACCTTAAAAGTTCAGGCTGACAAGGATTTGTTTATAACAAACTTACTTTCTGTTACTCACAACCCAAAAGCCAAGTTGCTGCATCAGCAAAAGGAAGGCTAAAAGAAATTTCAGCCAGAAGGTTGCAGCAGTGCTGAACTCCCTGGGACTCCTCTGGCTCTGGGTGAGACAGGTGGCCCTAGGACTGTTTCAAGCCCTCCTGAGTTCTCTGTCAGCACCAGGTCTCCTTGAGCACTCTAGAGCATGTACATAGATCAGAGGAGCATTCCCTCACCAAGGGACAGGACTATGAAAATCTATTTATAGATGAAAGTTATAAAATCACAGAATTGTTTAGGCTGGAAAAGACCTTTAAGATCATCAACTCCAACTGTTAACCCAGCACTGCTACGTCCACCACTAAACCATGTCCCTCTGCACCTCATCTACACAGCTTGTAAATGCCTCCAGGGATGGTGACTCAGTCCTTCCCTGTGCAGCCCATTCCCATGCTTGACAACCCTTTTGGTGAACAAGTTTTTCCTGATAGCCAATCTAAACCTCCCTTGGCACAACTCGAGGCCATTTCAGTGTGTGGACAAATAATCTGACTCTTGGTTCAGGAAATTATGTCCTGATGTGAAATAATTTTCCATGAAATTAGTCTTTCCGAGTCCCAGACCCTGTAGTTTCTGCCATAAATATTAGACAGTTATGACATTTGAAGTTCATATGCTGTGGCTTGTGTTAATATTCAGGAAAAAAAAACCCAACCCAAACTTGTTAAGGCCAGAGACAAAGGTGTATTTTTGTTGTTGTGATGAAGTCAATTTTCTGAGCCTATAAAATGCACATCAGCAACTGCATTTTCACTTTCCCATCCCAGTTCTAAATTGCCTCTATTACTTGCACTGAATGCTGTATCAATGTGTAGCCTAGATACCAGTACTGTACCCAGTGCAAAACAGTCCTTTAAAAATGTGTGTACTTGCATTTCCAGGCAGATCATGGATTGCTACGGGAAGTATGCAGCTGTCACTTTGACCATTTTGTCTGTATTTCTGCACCTTCTTCATGCTGTCCCAGATGGAGAGTTTCTCATGCAGGGTAAGCTGGTTCTGGCATTCAGAAATAGGGCAATTATTTGCAGAGTATTAATTAAACTTTCACATGTTTTATAAATGTGGTCATATATCTTATGGTTCAGTTGCATTTATTGATATTGAGATGTGAAGGTATAATAAATCAAGATAATTTAGCTATGAGCATGCTTCCTATTTCTTCTCTAAACTTGATTTCTCCAAATCCTGCTGATTTAACTATATCTAGCAGAAAGTTTTTGAGGGTTTTGTGGTGGGCTTGGTAGTGTGAGGTTAGTCATTGGACTCGATCTTAAAGGCTTTTTCCAACCAAACAATTACACAGAATGACAGAATCACAGAATCTTAAGGGTTGGAAGTGAACCCTTGTTCACTTGAACAAGGAAGTGAAACCTTGTTCTTCAACCCAAGTTGAAGATCATCTAGTCCAATCCCCCTGCCAGAGCAGGACCACCTAGAGTAGGTCACATAGGAACTCATCCAGGAATTCTAGACATACAAAAAACCCTCCACAACTGTCAACAAAATTGAAAAGAAAACCAGAAAAGACACAATAACCCTTGTGTATTACCTAGAAAGCCACAGTCTACTTTTACAGCTGGTATGTATTGCAGAGTTGAAGGACCCTTAAGAAGGGAGCTTTGATGTGTGTGCCAAGCAGCAGAATGTGGATGGTGCTTCCTCTTACACCCTGCACTTTGCCTTTCTTTTTGAAAATGGAAATACAGCTGGAGACCAAGTAAAATCCTCTTCCTTACATTTTCATGGCAGGTTGTCCAGAGTGCAAGCTAGGGGAGAACAGATTCTTTTCCAAGCCAGGAGCACCCATTTACCAGTGCACTGGGTGCTGTTTCTCCCGGGCCTATCCCACTCCGATGAGGTCCAAGAAGACCATGCTTGTTCCAAAGAACATAACATCAGAAGCAACGTGCTGTGTAGCAAAGGCTTTTACCAAGGTGAGCTTGTGAATGAGATCTGTTTAAGCTTATTTTAGGGTGCAAGTTTTAGCTGAAGCAGTGAATAGAAAATATGTTTTTGCTGGGGGACGTTGAAGAACTATTTGAGACAAGCATCCTTGGCATTTCTATCTTTTGCACTTGGATCCTTTCTCTTCTTTTCTAAAGAGGAAACTAAAGTGTAAGTCATTACTGAGTCTGATATTCAATGGGGATGTGGAAACTGGTGCAGTGCTACTGACTTCAGTGAAACTGCTTTGGCTCGTGACACCTGCAGTCCTGTTGGTGGACTTGTCCCCACATTTTCAATTCTCCTGCATGCACACCTCCTCCTAAAACACTAAGCAGTGTGTATTTGATTTTAATAAGTCATTTTGCTGCATAAGCAGGAGTTCTCTGGGAAGCTGTCTGCTCAAAACTATCAATTACATATGTGGGAACAAGGGACTAAAGCCATCTGTGCTCGTTAGATTAATTGAGATTGTGTTTTACTTTTAACAGTATAACCAATAGGGAGCTGTAAAAGTGTGGAACTACTCTGAGCATTTAACACTCTCATCTGGAAGGTTATTTTAAAGACAGATGCTGCTAAAGCTGATTATTTTGAGAGTGATGCAGCTCCAGGTGAAGAAACTTTAAATTTGATGTAATAAATGGTGAGCTAGCTGAAACAACTTATCCTACAATGACCCGAACCAGGCTCATTCAGTGCCTTGACTAAGGCTCAGTTCAGTTACCCACTCATAGATTTGGTGCCATTTGAGATACCCTGGGGTACTGAAGACATCTGTGCATGTTTGGCAGACACAGGACCCCTAAAAGACATAACAGAGTGGCAAATGAAGGCTTGATGAGATCCTCTCTGACATCATAAATGGCAATTGACAGCACTGTGTGTGCAGCTGAGCAGAGCAATGGGTCTCTACTGGCTGTGAGAAGAGCCCGGATATCTGACTTACCTATAGAGACCTACAACTGAACCCATCCTGGACCTCTGAGTAGAGTATAAATCTTTTTCTAGACCACAGACCTTACACTTGTCCCGAGGCAGCAACTCAAATTCAGTTGAGATTAAAACTAAAGATGACTCATCGTGTTTGTAGTCTCTGGTTTTACAATCCTCAGGTGAAATATTTTAAGGACACTTCCCGATTTTTCACAGTTTGATTCCTTGAAAACGAGGCACTTTAGGAAGTGTTAAATTAAGGACACTAAACTATGGCACTATACCTGTTAAAAACTGTATGGATCTGAAAGCCAGTGATGATGCAGCTTTACAGACTGCTGCAGAGGCTGTTCTAGTAGATATACCTCAAAAAACCCCTGTGACTTGGTGGTTAAGAAAAAGGCTTAAGACATCTGCTTTTTAATTTATTATCGTGTAGTTAATCCTTTTTATTTGTTATATGTGTGTTTCCTTTTTGGTTTTTTTTTAAAGATTACCCTTAAGGACAACGTGAAGATCGAGAACCACACAGATTGTCACTGCAGTACCTGCTACTATCATAAATCCTAAAGCCTGTCCCTTTATTAACGCTCAAGAACAACGGTGAATGGAATATTTGTTTCTTTCAGCTTTTATAGGACCGCTGTGTAAAACTTTATGTTTTCTGTTCAAGACACTGGGTAGACCTTTGAATAAGATGGATGACTGTTTTATCTCCTCTTTGCTTCTTCATGCATTTAAGTAAGTTTAATTCTTTCCATTAAGGACCAAATACAGCACTTGCATGACAACCAAACGCTTGATTTATTAAAAATAAACTGTCAGTTAAATCATCAATGTTTCTCGAGAAAAAATGATGATTTAATAGCTTAAAGCAACAAAAAAGAGATTCTGCTGCGGTTAATTTCTAGATTTAGGGAGGGGAGAGATGAGAAAGGGAAGGATGGGAAAATGACAGGAGAAGAAGCAATAATTTCTCCTTATTCAACTCAGTGTTTAGATTTGTTTGAAGATTCGATATTTTATTTCTCCTGTTTCTCTTCCATTCTTTTCCTTACCTTGTGGGCAGAAAGCATAAGTATCGTCTGTACACAGTGCTTTATTTTTCTGTGCCATTTTTTGTTTTCCTTTGAACTTAGTCTCCTCCCATATAGAAAGGTGAATGGATGTGGAGTCAGACAAAAAGAAATGTACAGTTTCATTTAGCAGTGGTGGAATAGAGGAGTAGTACAACAGTATTAGCTGTTTTAGGGTATGCTTGAGCAGCACAGTATGGGGCTTTAAGTAATTCCCAAACGTGAGAGGGATTTGAAGCTGCAAGATTATCACCTTTGGGAACGGTACTTTGGCAGGACTGAAAGGGAGAGCAGGGAAACATTTCCTGAAGTTCACTTGCAGGGGAGCTGGACCTCTTTGTCTTGCCAGACTTGACCTCTTACTTAGGTGAGCTCCTCTGGCATGCCTCTGCTGCCCACAATAGCAGGTTGGTGAAGTGATAAACTTCTGTCTGCATCTTCTGAATCAACTTCCACATTTTGCATTGTAAAACCATAGAAATATTGAAAGCCAGTAAACAGTTAGTGTGGAGCCCATCTATTAAAGAAGACATGAGATGCTGTAGCACTGTGTCATTCATGGATGCCTTCTTCCAGCCTTTCCCTCTTGCTTCATTTAGTCGTGAACTTCCCAACTCATGGATTCTTCTCCCCACTGAAAGCAACCTTGGGCAGCAAAGAGGTATGTGAAGGTCTGTGGAATGTTAGAGCACCCCCCTCATCAAGTTATCTGGCTCCAACTCTTCAGTTTAGCAAGGAAAGTGATAAAATAAACAGGCAGATAGAGAAACCTAACAGCAGGTGATAAGGGAGACCAGACCTCTTCAGCAACTGATTGATAGGCCATTAGTGATGGGGCCTCGGGCAGGGCCATGTAGCCTGAGCTCTGTAACTGGAGCCTTGCCTCCCTCCCTGCCATGGGCTCTGCAAAACTCTTTCAGGGATAGAAGAAGAGGCTTGTAGGACTGTGAAAACCTTGCTCTGAGAGATTTATAAGTTGGAACAAGGGTGGAGAAAGGTGGTGGGGGGGTTCAGAGTGGACTGAGGAGGAGCAAGTATAGGAAAACAGAGGAGAAGGGTATTAAAGAGGTTGGTGGAGTGTGTCAAGCTGCCAGTCAACATGGTTGTCTGACTTCACCTCTGCTTGATCACCACAGTCTGTCCTATCACCTTGTTAAATCCTTTATTTAACATCTTTTCCCCCCTCTGTAATCTCACTTTGTACCCCATGTGTGAGTGCTGCAAGGCCTGAGTGCTAGCAACTGGAGAAGGCACCCATAGCTCTCAATGCCAGCAAACAGAGATGTGATCATGAGTAGTCTAGGCTGGAGAGACTGTGGACCATAAGGCTTGTAGGTCTAGGTGTCAGCAACAGGAGGGACCAGGGTGTATGTTTATGTGGTGGAAGTTTAAATTGCAACATCTGTCAATATTTAAATGTGTTTATTTTTCTCCCAGTTAATTTAGTCCTGAGTGCATGTGTGTGTGTAATTTTACAGCACATTTTAAACTGGACTAGTTGGTGAGCAGAAGGAAATCTGCATCTGGAAGGATTCCAGGTCTAAGCCTTTGCTGGGTAAAGAGACCCAGGGTCTGGGCAGGGGTGGACTGAGAACCTGTGTTAATATTCAAGGAATCCATGATGGTGGGGATGCTTGTGAGACAAGTGTGGAGCACGTGCATCTGCTTGCTAGCAAACTTCAAGCTGGACTGGCTGGAGAGCAGGAGGATAAGGATACTGCTTACTGCATAAGGATGCCCAGGCATGAGTACTAGAGAGCTTTACTGGCAGGGCTGATATTTGAGGATCTGTGAATGGGACTGTGCTTGTGAGTCTAGAAAATGAGGACACATATGTTTTTATAGAGTACTTTAGTTCTGATCAGCAGAGAGGAAGAACAGGACTAAGCTTACTTACATATAAGTAGAGGTTGTTGCCTTGGTGCCCTCTCTGTGTATGTGTGTCTGTGTGTCTATGTGGGACAGATGCTCAGCTTTGCTGATGGCCAAACTTGCACAGAGAGACAGGAGCTGAGTCCATCTGACCAGGATGGAGAGATCTCCTGAGTCACTGTGTGCATCTGTCTGGGCTGCAGTGGCCAGCATGAAGGGATCCCTGAGTCCTGGTTTCCATGCAGTTTCAGCAGCAATACTTTACATCCTTAACATAGATTATCCAAACATATTTTTTTTCACATTGTAGCTGTTAGAATGAAGTCAGAATTTAATAGTTTCTGTTTGAAAGCCATCATGAAAACCCAGGCCATATTCAGAAGAGTGATGGTGGTAAGTTAGTGAGCCCGTATGCAGTCAGGGCTATGGAAAACAATGCTACATGTTGTTAGGAAGCTCATACCGTTGACCAGAGAGAATAAATGGGGTATGAATGGGAATATCTGCTGGAAGACAATCTAGATTTATATCTGTAGGGATTAAATACCAGATTTCCAGTAGGAATGGAAAACAGGGGGGGAAAACCCCCCAAACAGTACAGTTTCATTATATTAGAAAATGGCCAAGATAGACACTAGATGGGTTGTATTTATTTGAGAGGGCACAGTGAGACAATTTCACCAAATGTGAAGAGAAACTAATCTCTTGTTTACACAAATAGTCAATGTGCATCTTCTATATTTTAGGAACAGAGTGTTTGTACATGGAGATAAAACGAAGTTCTCGTCAGGGTGGTTTATAAGTAGCAATAAATCAGTCAGGCTGATACTGAGGATTAAAAATGCTGAAGATCAAGCATGCTGAAGATAAAAATGATAGGTTTTTACTGTCACAGTGACCTATATAAACCTCTATCACCACAGTCCTAATAGCATTCATTCTGTGAGCAGAGGGACTAGTGAAGCTTGATTTCCTGACAGTCTGTGCCTTGCCTGAAGATCCATTTTGCCATGTCCTCAGCAAACTGTTCTCCCTCCTTCCTGGGCAGCCTCACTGTGTTCCCTCCTGAGCTGCTGCAGAGTCATCAGCCAGAGGCAGAGCCACGCCACTGTTTGCTGTCTGGTGTATGTCCTTAGGGCTGCTACTGGCTTCTTTTCAATCAGACTCCAATTTTTACAGTTTGATGTCAGCAGGTGCTGATTTTCTGGTAAGAAACTGGTAAGATTGTGCAAAGGCTGAGGTCATTACCTATCACCTGACAATGCTAAAAACTGACTAAAGGGTTAAACAGTTGCTGAGGAGTGGCTGTCAAACAGCTGTGTGGATAGGCAGACAGTGAACATGTCTCACTGCTTGGAGGTGCCAAGCTAAAAATCCTTCATGATGATTCATATGTATCACCATTTCCAGTCCACAGCTGGTGAGTGCAGGAAGTGTCTGCTCAGCAGAAAGATAAAGCTTTTGAGCTGTAGGGATTTCAGTCAACTGAAATTTCAGACCAGGCTTTTTACTCCTAGCAAGCCTCAGAAGCTCCAACTGGACAGTAGCCTTCCTCTTCTCTCCCTATCATCCTGCTTAAACAATGAGTTTAAACAGTGGCAAGGGGGAAAGAGAAGGTTATCCCAGGGTTTGTGTTGGATAAGTACCAGCTATGTGTCTCCCCTTTACAGCTGGGTGAAAGCTCCTTACTAGCCTAAATATATCCATATGTAGCAGGATCTTCTTGCAATAGTGTAAAACTATTTACAGAATCACAGAATCTCAAGGGCTGAAAGGGACCTTGAAAGATCATCCAGTCCAACCCCCCTGCCAGAGCAGGACCACCTAGAGTAGGTCACACAGGAACTTGTCCAGGTGGGTTTGAATGTCTCCAGAGAAAGAGACTCCACAACCCATCTGGGCAGCCCCTGCCAGTGCTCCCTCACCTCAACAGGGAAGAAATTCTTCCTTGTATTTCTTTGGAACCTCTTGTGTTCCAGTTTATACCCATTGCCCTTTGTCCTATCATTTACTCTAACAGCTACTCTTTTGCAGTTTCCCCATCTTTGAGCAGCATCTGCCCACTGGCTTTTTGCTGCTGCCATGGGTGCAGTAAGATTTCTATGAAGTGTTTGGGAAGAGAAAGGGTGGGGATATTAGAAATCAGTCCTGTGGTTGCATTGTGGAGCAGCTCAGGAAGGAGTTGGGTTCCTGGCTGTTGACACAGCTGATGACTGTAGAACAACATATCTCATTAGCTGATGTGATTCTGGGTGTCCATGAGGACTTGAGCATAGTGCAGGTGATGGTGAAGGGTTTTTTCCTTTTGGGCTGTTTGATTAGAGAGCGGCTAAGGGGCAAAGATAACATTGGGAATCTTAAATGAGGAATGTGTTAGAACATAATGCTTTTGTTGTATACATAATCTTTGCTCATATATTTGAAACCTGTTTTGTAGTTTATAAACCCCAATTTGCTGTCACAGTTTTGATACTCATAGTTAAAACTCTGCCCTTTATGTTTCTGGTTTCTTCTGTTTTATATCACACTGTAGACTTAAGTGTCAAGTAAAATTGTTACTGTTTTCTTCCAGGAAAAAAAAATAGTGACTTTTCTGCTTTTGTCATTTCAAAATCTCATGTCAATGGGCTAGGCAGAAAACCTTGTGTGTGGCAGGTAGTAGCTTAAGATTGCAAACCACTGCACCCACTTCCACCTCTTCAGGTAACTTAAAATGGGCCTTACAGGGAAGAGGGTTTGGACAAAGTCTGTATTTGATGAGTCCTCTGAGTAGATGGTGTAAAAGAAGACCAGAAGATTGCTCCCTGAGAGCCTCTCTCAATCCTCAAGCCCTGATGTGAAGAATAGTGCTCAGGCTGGTAGAACAAAGTTATCCTTGCAGGACTGTTGTAACTCTGTCATCTCCTTTCCAGGCTTCATAATCTATATCAGAGAGATAATGACATGTTATTGTATATGAAAGACCCAGACACTAACACAATCCTCTCCAGAAAACTAGCAACCAAACACCCTTAAAAGCTGTGAGTAACTGTGTTTGAAGATACCTCCTGCCTATGTGCCACTGGGGGTCTTCTCTGAACAAAGGACACATCTCCAGGTACATGAACATATATATATATGTATGTATATTATGAGCTACTTGAACACTACATACTGCCAAAGGAAGATGAAGCCCCAAGAGCTGTACATTTTTCTTTGTTGCAAGGTGCCCTGTACAGTAGTAGATAAGATCACAATTTAACTTAGGTATTTTCAGACCCCTCAGGTATCTATCTCCTGAGCCATAGCAAAATCCTTACCAGAAGCAAATTAATCCTGTAGCTATCATGCCCCAGAGTGGAACCCAACTACAGCAGAACAAAAAGTCCTGAGCACGTCACCAGTGTCACCATGACAAGTAACCCTGGGCTGTACAGCCTGGGAAACGCAGATCATCACAAACACCTTGATGCTGGTAAGACCAGACCATCACCAGTCACACTGGCAGTTGGTTTCCTGAGGCAAAAATCAAAGAGGGAACTAAAATTAATAGCTCAGCTTTGTCTCAAAAATTACAGGCTTAGTGGGAAGACTGATTTCCTAGAACACCAAGGCTTTTCCTGACGAGTCTTTCACTGCTTGTACCCTGCCCTTACACCACAGAGGCTGTGTCTGTCACCTCTCCTCTTCCAAATCTTTCTTTGTACACCAGAGGTGCAAATTAGCCTTTTGTTTAAAGTCCTTTAATTGGTGAAACTTGGCAAGTAATGCCTGCCTGCAGCTAGCCTCAAGCTTGTGCTCTTTCAGACCTGAGCTCCTCTGTCCCAGAGTACACCCCACTTTCCCGGATCCATCATCTGGTGTGTAAAAGCAGCTGTCACTCTGCAAACCTCACCCCACTCCCACACTCTTAATGGCTGCACCCCCACAAATATCACTGCAGGATGTTCTTCTTAGCTATTAAAGAGATGTCAATCTGTCTTTATCCTTAATGAGGCTGTGAAAACACAAGGCAGCTCAGGTGGGAAGGAGCCCCAGGAGGTCTCCAGCCTGACCTCCTGCTCACTGCCGGCTCAGCTGTGAGATGGGGTGGCTTTTAATGATGCTGCCTGGCAGTAGGATGGGCCTGAGCTTTAAAGAGAGAAGACAAAGGCAGAAATGCTTTCAAGAGCTTTTTGTGTGTGCAGGTGTCGCACAGCCAGGATGGCGTGTCTGTGTAGACCCAAGGTCAAGTTAACACATATCACCTTTTCTCTCCCCATTGGGTTTATATCTGGAAGGAAAACCACAAATCCCATCCAGTTGTCTCCTGCCAAGCTGTATTAATGCTGACATAGACTGAAGTGATTGAATATGAGGATTAACTTCTGGTAATTGAAATACTGCTTTCAGATCTCCTGTCCCACATCCCACATGCATTCTCAGTTGCATCTCAGAGGAAAGCTCTTTTCTCCTCAGAAACTGTTTTCTCTGTTCTTTTTTCCATTCTTCCAGATTTATTTCTTTGGAACTTCTAAACCATTAATATATTACAGAAACATTACTGAGAACTCAAAGGCTTTGGACTTTGTGTTTCAATTTTCCAAGAGAAATCCTCTTTTGCTGCATTTCCCAGTGTGAGTATTTATGTCCCTTGAATGCCATCCAGTGGTGGAAAGGCAGGGCATCTCCCAAGACTGCTGATGAACTGCCTCCAGCCACGGCAAGTTGACACGGGAAGTTATTTTTACATTATCAGCACATCATGCTTGTGCCCTATTTGTAATGAAATCAGAAACCATAAAAAAGTATTTTATATGGCGAGTCAAAGGAACAGAAAAGCCATCTGGTGTTTCACAGTTCTTTAGAACGTGAGAGGCAATATACCCTACTTATAATTTGAATTTATCTAGCCTTATGGCTCAAGCTTTAAACAATTTTATGCTTTAAACACCAGCAAGGGCTGATTTTTTCATCTTCATTAGGATGAAGATTTTTTTAAGGCCAGACTTTTCTCTTGCAATTTGCCTAAGTAGGAGACTGCTTCATTAACCATTTCCATGCAGGGCTTTGGAGTAACTGGGTGTTTCAGAAACTGGCACATGGAGATTGCAAAATATACCTTGTTGAGAATACATTGTTACTTTCTGACTTCCCTGTAGCCTGGACTCAGTACAGATTTGATTCCATGCAATTACAAAAACACAAAAGACTGCAGGTAACATCACACTCTGTCAGTTCAGCCCTGTCCAATAAACAGCAGGTTTGGGTGGAAGTTAAAAATATACATTGGGGAGAGAGTCCAGCACAGGGCCACCAAGATGATCAGGGGACTGGAGCATCTTTCAGACGAGGAAAGGCTGCGGGAACTGCGGCTGTTTAGTCTGGAGGAGACTGAGGGGAGATCTTATTAACATTTACAAATATCTAAAGGGTGGATGTCAGGAGGTTGGGACATCCCTTTTTTCTATAGTAGATAGCAACAGGACAAGGGGTGATGGGATGAAGCTGGAACACAAAAAGTTCCATTTAAATATAAGAAAAAACTATTTCACTATGAGGTGAGGGAGCCCTGGAAAAGGCTGCCCAGAGGGGTTGTGGAGTCTCCTTCTTTGGATGTCTTCAAGATCTGCCTGGACACATTCCTATGTGACTTGATCTAGGTGCAAGAGGTTTGGACTAGATGATCTCTAAAGGTCCCTTCCACTCCTACCATTCTATGATTCTATGATTATTCAGATCTTAAACCACAATTTAGAATCATAGAATGGTAGGGGTTGGAAGGGACCTTTAGAGATCATCTAGTCCAACTCCCCTGCAGAAGCAGGTTCACTGTTTTCTCTCCTCACCCAGTTTCTGTTCTTCCCCATTGCTACCATTTAATGATGGCAATACAGAATGAATAAGCGGCCAGGAAATGGAAAGAAATAGTTAAAAATCCACCCATAAAACTAACCAAAAAGAACAATTCCTTATTATCTCATTTCTTTTTACAAAGAAGAGCATCTTCTTATGGAACTGGAGGTTACTTACTGAGACTAAAGTTATCTCTAGCAATTAAGAGGAGGTATAGCGTTAAGGAAAGTTTCAGGGTGGAATGCAGCTGATATGCAAGGAATCTGTCATGTTCCATGATAGTTCCCTAAGCAACATAACCTGCAGCCTTAGATATCAGCAACATCAGGGTAGCTTGGTAAGCTGACTCTGAGAGAAAGAGCATGGAGGGAGGAGTGGAGTCAAGACATCACAGCCAGGATCTGTGATATCACTACGGGGATGGGAACTCGATGGTACTATCAAAATGATGAGCTGCATCGTTGTCACCCTGACCCAACAGTTTCTCATTTTTTGTCCAAATCACGTCCTCTGGTTGAACCATGCTCATGATAATCTCAGTGCAATGCCAAACTTTAACAGCAAAGTGAGGAAATTTTACACCAGTTATAACAAAGATACGTGTGACTAATCACTCAAGCTCCACTTGCAGATAAAAACAGTGCAAAAATGGCTTAAGAGGAAGAATGTTAGAAGATACCATCACAGACATGTCGGCTGGACTTCATTGCTGCCCTCTGGGATCAGATGAGTGTCTGGATCTCTCTCCCAGCCCCATAGGGACAACCACTGCATGAGGTTTGAACACTCAGTTATACCAAGTGCTTCCCTGGGAAACTTAGAAACCTCTATAGAGGTTTTTCATCATTTCATGTTGTTTGTCACCAGCTGTATTATTCATATACTTGGTATTTGCGTGTGCTTTGCAGATGGTGTATCTAAACTGCACTGTTCATTAGCCTAGCTGGGACAGTCCTTGTTGAATGAGACCAAACTCCTTATAAATGGCTGTGCTAGTTCATAGAATATGACTGGACTGAAGGTGCAATGTGCTATGTGTGCATCCACAGATGTGGGAGTTCAGGATATTGAACGTGACTGGACTTATAGTGCTGCATTGTGCATCGCTCAGAATCTAAGCCCAGCTACCTCCAGCCCTCCTGACATCTGAGGATAAGCTGGCATGCAAAGGGAGTTATTTTCTGACACATTTCTTTACCCTTTAAAGCAATACTTCTTTTTTTTTTTTTTCTATCTCTGCAAAATGTTGATATTGAGTCTTTTAAAACTCATGTCATTTGGGGCAAGTTTTCCTCTTTGATATATTTCCTGCCCAGTCACCTCTGCTTTTTGTCGAGTCAAACTATGATTTCTTGCCCTCCAGTAAGATTCTCCACTTGCACCCTGAGCTGGAACCTTTTATGCTGCCTGCTGCTAGACCCCTGATTTGACAATGAGGGTCAACCCTTGTCCTACATGGGCCCTTCTTCACTGATTGTCTTACAAGGATTTGGAGCATAGGGCTGAATAGATATTCACGTTGTTTCTACCTAACAGCTTCTCTCTCCATGGCAACCGTAAAACTGTACCAGAGGGCATCCCCAGCTCCTTGGTCATTCATACTAGTGACCTCTTAGTACAGTCCACGACACTGTGTCAGTTTATGCCACCCCAGACTTCATTCAAGAGAGAGCATTTGGGAGTGTTCCAGTATAGCTCCAGTTCAGGGGGACAAGCTTAGGGAAGGAGAGAGAACTCCTGAGCAGGGACCAAGGACTTGGGCATCGTTGGATGAGTGTCTGTACCTTTATGTACAGGTCCTGGGCTTCTAGAACACGGTATTCAAATCTCTTCTGAGTCCCAGACACAATGTATAGTTATGTTTGGCGTTGGCATTAGTGGCTACTTGGGCCTTAGCTGTTGTGATGAGGCACAGAATGGTACCTACTCTTGTTTTCTTTTCATCCTGGCTGTTTAAATAATTTGCATGCTTGGGAGGACTGCTATGGGATGTGGACTATGGGATCAGCAATGCCACTGACTTCTCTAGATACAATTTTCAGGGAAGCTATTGCAAGAGCTATGACATATTTTGGGATTAATACTCCAGGTCTGCCTGTCTGTGAAGACTAATCCCAAGAAAGAGGTATCACTCAGTTCTGTTGGTGTTCCTTTTCTTTGCTTTGACAGGCATATTCCTATGCCTGTTTCATGAATATCCTGCGCACACTTCTTTCGATGAGGCAAATCACATCTCTCTTTTATCTGCCTCATCTCTCAAGGAACAAAGTGCTCTTAGAAGCCAGGACTTGTAGTAGTTCTCTAATTGCTGAAAAATAATCATGCACAGATCATGCTTCAAAAAATCAGGCACCTAACATAGAAGTAATGAACTTAGGAGCAGCAATAGATTGGAAGTTTATTTGCCTGCTAGTTTTACAGTCTTTAGCAGTATCATATTTTCAAGCTTCCTTGCCTTCCCTGCATCCCCACATCTTGGAGGAAGGCACCTAAGCAGAGAGAGACAGGTAGAGGTAGGTAGGGCCTGGCAGTCCGAAGTGCCTGGTCCTTCCAGTATCTGCCTCTGCTCCCCACTTTTAACTGTCTTCTTCAGGCTGCCTGGAGGGATTCAGCATCTCCCTCCATTTTTGGGGTTAAACTCTAATTCCCCATAGAGGGGTGGAGGGAGCTAATTCAAGAAGCAGAGAGGGAACGTGACTTCTACTCCTGATGAATCATGACACAACTACTGTTTAGTCCCAGGACAGCCTGCCCCAGTTTATGCTGTACACCCACTCTTCTGTCAGTCCTGCACAATCAGTGGCCATGGCTTTCATGTCTGAAGAAGCCGATGGGTACATGGTACATCGAGACTTGTTCTACCCTAGAGCTGCATAAGTGTGTTTTCTGCCCCATGCCAGGGCTTCTGTCTGGAGCCTCTCCTGTTTCCAAGTCTGAGTGGTGATGCACTACTTGAGGTGTTCCTCTCTACTTGCATGTAGTCTAGTTAAAATCTTGTTTCCAGCAGCACAGGAGCAAGCTTGGATGCAGGGTAGAGATATTTTCTTCATCAAATATCCCAGTTTTCACCGTGACCTATCCCTACAGTTCTGTCTTGCTTTGTTTTCTATCATGGAGGTGCAAATATCCCTGTTGCAGTCCGTGTCTGTCTGCTGGCTCCTGTCTGGCTCACAGAGGCATATCCCTTGTCTGCCAGCAGATGCCATCAAAACTGATCAAACGTGACAAGCTACAGACTCATGAGGGAAGGACAGCTCTGGTTCTTTTCCACTTTCTCTTCTCTTTTCTACAACAAGGCCAGGAAAGGGAAGGAGTGATTAAAGAATAGACTAAAAATAATTCAAAGAACATGCAAGTTTGGTGTCTTTCAGCTGATTAAACAAGTGTGGAAAGAACTAGTCAAAGCCACCTCTGGGTAATTAACAACTATCACAGAGAATTAAAGAATATGGGGAGGCTTAATAAAACTATTTGTAACTTTACATGTATAAAATTGCAAATAGAGCTTGGATAACATAATTCCTACAACAGAGGAATCTTTTACACGCTGAGCCAGACTGACTCTGACACTTGAGAAGATGCAGGACACATGTTTAAGCACTCAGTCTGTACACACCTCCTCAAGTGAAAAGAAATAGCATGGATTTGTTGAAATAAACTGTGTCAAAGAAAGCTAGTTTCATTCTTTGACAGGATAATGACTTGCTCTGTGAGAAGTGAGAAACCTAATTTGCCTTGCATTTAAGTAAAACTTCAGCTATATTGGATACATTATTTTCAAATCATGTCTGAGTGAAGAGAAAATTTTCAATCCTAGATGAATGCACAACTAGCTGAAAAACTGTGCTCATAAATAATTTCCAAGGATTCAGTGTCAAGAAGGAAGATTTTGCAAATGCAGTTCTGTGGGACAAGACCTCAGAGCAGCTCTAACCATTATTTTTATTGATGGTTATTTTTATTGATGACTTGGATGATAAACTAAATGGGATATTTGTGAAGTCTGCAGACGACATTAAGTGGTTAGTGGGTTTATGTACCTTGAAGGAGAAGAATTCGCTTTGATTTACAAGTGAATGGAAACTTCAGGTGACAGTGAAGTCATTTGCTTTCTTGTTGCTTCTGCAGCCACAAATGAAACCCAGACTTTGATATTCTGGGGACTCTGCCAATTTTGAAAACACATTTTCACAGTGTTTCTATCATTTGTTTCATGGAAACTCTTTTCAAGGAATTCGGTCAAATAAACACTGGTGATTTAACACTGAGGTTAATTGAGAAGAGTGCTGTTTCAAGATGCTCAAAGCATGAGTGGCTGATGGCCATACTGCTGGTTTGTATTGAAAATCTCATAAAATAGATTCTTTTGTCTAATTTTTCACCAAGGGAGGACTTAAATATTTGAAAATGGACTTAAGAAAACATGGCTGTTCCAGTATGTCTTTGGTGTCCTTTTAAATTCATGCTGGCTGCAGCTACCACTGCACTATGCATCCACAAAGGAGGGAGGGGAGAATGTATATAGTTGTGTCAATGCTATGTTACACACATTATTAAATCACTGAACTGTAAACTGCTCAAGAGGAGACATTTGTCCTCTTAAGCCATCCCTGCATCAGGAATGGTAACCTGGGAAAGAGAGGGAGGGAACACATGTGGGAACTGCAGCTGTGCTGATTGAACTTGTCACTCAAAATCAGTCAGTGAACTCTGGTAAAGAAAATAGAAGATGAGGGGGGCTGATTTCTCTAGGCTGAGATTTTGAGAAATGAGACATTACTATTTACACAGAAATCAGAGTCAGTTCAGTAGACTCAATAGTTTGAAGCCTGTGCTACTTTAAGTGTTACAGAATCACGGAATCACAGAGTAGCAGGGGTTGGAAGGGACCTTTAGAGATCATCTGGTCCAACTCCCCTGCAGAAGCAGGTCGACCTAGAACAGATGGCATAGGAACATGTCCAGATGGGTCTTGAAGACCTCCAAGGAAGGAGCCTCCACACCCTCCCTGGGCAGCCTGTGCCAGGGCTCCCTCACCTCAACAGTGACATAATTTTTTCTTATGTTTAAATAGAACTTTTTGTGTCCCAGCTTCATCCCATTACCCTTTGTCCTGTTACTAGATAACATCAAAAAAAGTATGGCTCTAACCTCCTGACACCCACCATTTAGATATTTGTATGTTTTAATGAGATCCCCCCTCAGTCTCCTCCAGACTAAACAGCCCCAGTTCCCGCAGCCTTTCCTCACAGGGAAGATGCTCCAGTGCCCTGATCATCTTGGTAACCCAATGCTGCTCACACACTAGTGTAGTGTTCATCACCACAAGACAGAGCTTATATCAGGAACTTTGGGAGACAAATTCTTACTCTTCTCCAAAGAGAGGGAAGCTGAAGGTTGTCATTCTTTGCTGTATTGTATGCTGTGATTCCATTCATACCTTTGCAGAAAGCTCAGAAAACTGACAAAACTGGAACTATCATCTGGATTGCAAGTAAGCAGACCTGAGTTCCTCCCTGTGTCAGTTCTGTGGCTCAGGGATAGGAAGAGACAAACCTAGGTCTTTCCCATATACACATGACAAAATCTTACTGTCTCTTGGGACAGAGGTAGGAGAGAGGGCTATTTCCAGTCAGTTCTAAGATGGACCTACAGCTGAGGGAGCAGAGACCCACTCGTAACCTGTGTCAGGACCTATGCTGGAGCAGATTGTAAAGACCTGTATCCCATGGGAAGGACTCACACTGGTGAGGGACTGTTTCCCATGGGAGAGACCCCACAGTGCAGCAGTGGGAAGTGTGAGGAGGCCTCCCCCTGAGAAGCAGCAGCAGCAAAGTCCATCTGTAATGAACTGACCACAACCCCCATCCCCTGTGCTGCTTGGGGAAAGGAAGCAGAGTCCTGGGAAGAGGGAGGGATGGGGGGGAAATGTTTTAAGATTCAGTTTTATTTCTCATCTCTCTGTTCTGATAGTTCATTAGCAAAACATTTCTGCCCAAGCTGAGTCTGTTTTGCTCATGACACTAATTGCTGAGTGATCTCCCTGTCCTTATCTCGACTCACAAACCTCTCATTATAATTCCATCTCCCCTGTTCAGTTTAGGAAGGGGAGTGACAGAATGACTTGGTGGGCACCTGGCACCCAGCCAGGGCTAAATCACCACACTGGTCTGGAAGGAAGAAGTGGCTACCCAATGTGATGGTAAAGATATGATGCTTTGTGAAAATGGGTGTCTTCACCACCAGCTCCCACCAGCTCCTGCTGTCAGATCACTGGGATTTTGGAAGAAAGTCCTGGTTTTTTGAGCAAACAAAGAAACAGGGAAACTAGAATAAGGTGGCATGTGGTCTGTTTGTAGAAGAGGTGATATGACACAGCATTTGGGAGACAACATCAGGGCAGAGCCATGGATATCTCATCCAGTCCTAAGGGTGTGGATATGCTCTCTCTTACCTCAAACTGGCTCTGCTACCCAGTATATGTGGAGTGAGGAGTGAGATAGACTCAAGTGAGAAGGGGTGGCAGTATCGTACCAATTAGTCCTAGACCTGATAGATGCCTGGACCATCATCCTATCTGCTAGCTAAACTGTGAATCACCTGTGCTCTTCTTCCCTAGTCAGTGACTGCTGTGTATATTTGGGAATATCATCTGAGGATAAATGGTTATTTTATATACAGGGCTTATGTACTTCACTGAAAAGCAACTTTTCCATGCTTATACGTGTGGCATGTGAAAAATGTTTGTCTGTAAAGCCTGGAGCTCAGAGATAAGCATAAGAGATTTATTGTACTGCTAAATGTCACTTATTTTTCTGGTAAACACATGTTGTTTAATTGATGTCCTTCCTGAAATGCTTCTCTCCTGAGCTAACAGTTGCTCAAGAGTATTCTGATGATTAAATGTACACTGTATGGGACATTTCATACTTGTAAGTACTTCTTGTAATAGGCACTCAACTAAAGAAGAATGGAAAGAAAGTGTGCCATTTTGAACCACTTACTGAATGTAGGCTGTTTTTTTGTCCTCTGTTGACTTCAGGGGAAGTTGACAGTACTCTTTTTCACTTGAAACTCACGGGTCTCAGGCTCCTTGTGCACCAAGCTCTGGAGAAAAGCAAGCATCTTAAGACAAGGTAATTGTCTGCACAGTAAGGCTTTGATGCTGACCTTGACCTCTTCATTAGTAGATGTGAGACAGTCATATTTTCTTCAAACTCTGCTTCTTCTTTGAGTTTTGTTGGAAACCATGTGAAATCTAATGGCTTTGGCACTGCTGCTGGAAACTGCAATTTGTTAAATCATGTAGGTACCCAGGTTACCTCTACGGCCAGTAGAGAAAAATACATCCCTGTACAGGGGTCATTTGTGTCCTTGTTACATAGTGAAGAAGACTACATGAGCAGCTCAGGTGCCTCGTTGCTGGATGGCCAAAACTAGATGAAACAAATCCCACCTGAAAGTTCCCTGCAGAACCAACTGGTGAGATGAACCTCCAAGTGCTGCCACCACCTATATATATGATGACTGTAGAGTGGTGCACACCCTGTTGAGCCCTGCTCAGCTTGCTAGTTTGGGCTCTGCAGTAGCACTGCTGGAGCTTAAGGCAGAGATGAGGACATAGATGAAGAAGAGGGGGTTGGTGGTGCCTCAAGGAGGGGTCTGAAGGCACAGGAGATGCAGACCACTGAGGAGCCCAGGAGGCAGACCCTGGGTGAGGGTGCAGGCAGGAGGTAATGGTGAAGACTGTTGTTAAATATCTTCTTTTGCAGTGCAGTGTTTCCTGCACCAAACACCAAATGTCTGTCTACAGGCAAACTTTTTGGCTTGCTTCCCATACATTTTTGTGCAGCCAAAGTTTACTCAGCAAATATTAATATTAAGCAAATATGCAATTTTCTGTCAGCAAACACTCAGCAGAAGCTGGAGTATTAACTATTAGTGCCTTCTTTCATGACTAAACTGAGCAGAAGAGGTCTCAGGGGGTCTGTGAAGCAATTGCAGTCTTCAGATTAGAAGCCTTAACAACACATGACATTTTGATGGAAAATTCTCTGACCATAATGTCTGAATAGTTGTAATCTGTTTATGGGCAAGACATAAGCAGAGTAGGAAGGAAGATTTGTCAGGTTATAAGTGTTCAGAGGCTGCTGCAAAGAACAGTGCATTTTTTTTCTCTCTTTGTGGTAAATGGGATTAAAAGCAACATTCTCCAGTTGCAGCAAGGGAGATTTAGGTTAGACAGTGAATAAAGCTTTCTGGTGCTGAAGGAAATGAAACAGGGAAATAGGCTGTCTGAGGAAGATGAGACATCCCCACCAGTTGAGGACTTGAAGAACAGATTGGACATACATTTGTCAGAAGTGACATGGCAGCAGGTCACCCTGCATGAGGTTAGGAAATGGATGAGGCCCTTCCAGCCTTATGGTCTGCTGGCTGGCTGAAATGGACTATCTGCTAGGAACAAGTTTGTTGGCATCAACACCCCAGCAATGTGTTTGTCAGACTGTTAGACCACTGTGAGTACAAACAGTAAGCCTAATGGCCATGAGTTTAACACTTCATGTTTAGTTGGGGTTCATTTCCTAAAACAAAGTGAGGGATTGGGGAATCTGTTGAAAAATGTTATCTTCAAAGGCCTGAGCATAACATTTGCTGCTTCTAATAGTGCTTCTAATAGTGACTGTAGTTCATACAGGACTACACTTTCTAAAGAACTATGTGAGGTTATTAGTTGTTTTTGAAGTATGAGTTATCCTTCATTCAGGTAGGACCTGAGTGGTGTAAGATAGGCCTCTGTAAATTACAGCATCTCTCTGTATGGTGTATGACGAGGTCCTGTGTATGGTGCCCCTTCCCCATGTGCTTCCTGTATATCCCTTTTTGTCTCCCCCTCTCTAACTGAGCTTTTAAACAGTCTCTCACTGAGCTTTTGAACAGAGCCTCAGATGACAAGATGTAAGTCCCTTTCAGAAGCCAAAGCTGTGTCCAAGGTGGTCAGCTGGCTGGGCAAGGGCCCATGGTGTGTGAAATGCATGGTTTGGTCACGGTGATCCAAGCAGCCTCCTCATCTCTGGCTGGTTTTGTAGTTAGTACCAGCTGACCTTTGGCAACCAAAACCTTTGCTTGACAGCATCAGGTGGGAAATGACAATATGGCCAGTCTCCTAGTGATAACTATGATTGCTGGGATGTCAGAATGGTGGTAAATATGCTGGCAAAATCATCGTCATCATTACACCCTAGGTGTCAGTGTGGGTACATCTTAGAGAACAAAATAGAGGATGCTAGAGTGCTATTTGAAAATGATGTTGTGTGTGAAATGTGGCAGTGACTGGTGGGGCCCTAGCATATGAGGAGATTGCTCTTCCCATGCCTGCAATAACTCCTGGTTTGCTTTGAGAGGTATGGGGTGGACTATAGGTATTTAGTCAATAGCTCCAAAATAGCAGGGCATATTGCTCACAGGGGAGAGGATGGTGAGGCCTGGCCTAGGACAGGAGGGAACAAGCTGGAGAGGCAGTAGATGACAGTATGACATGAACTTGCTGATGGTTAGCTCCTAATATGAGATAGTGGGGAGGGAGGTGTGGGAAACTGATGTGACCAGCTTTCAGAAGAGAGCAATTACTCTTATCTGTATGGGGATTGACAATTGGGCACTGGTGAGCTGCCACTACAAAGCTGTGGTGGCTGCAGGACCATGATGATCTACATTCTCAAATTAGTGGCCTAGCACACTCCCAAACCAGAATTACCAAGTAGTCCCCACAGGGTGCTTGTGATGGGTTCATAATGGTCAAGACGTTGTAGGTCTACAACTCACAGCAACAATGGGCCTGCCAATGGGCCTACAGCTCCTGCCAATGGGCCATGCTTCTGCTATGTGAAAGAATGGCTGACTGTTGCTACTATCAATGCTGGGCCTTCAGCTCCTAAGATGCCTCTGGGCTATCTGTAGTACAGATGACAGAGAGCATAGTGGCATGACTCCCATGTACCTGGAGTGTGCACAGATTTCCTGCTGCTTTTCTGTCCTTTTTGGACAGAAAACAATGACTGGCTTTGTTTACATCCCTTTTTCCTGTGTGCTCATGTATTCACTGCAAAATGATAGCTATTTCCTTCACATATACTCTCACCTTTACTTCCTTGGGTAGCCTTGCTGTTTCCAGCACCCTATTGTTCCAGCACACATGACTGTCTTGAAGAACTTCAGTAAAAAATACTTTCATGCAATTCAAAGAAAGACCAAAGCAAATGCTTAAGGAGAAAAAGAAGAAAACTGCCTATCTCTGGAAGACAGGCTGTTCACACACATAGTGTTTGTTAAAGGCTTGATTTTAAAAAGGTCAAGCTAGAAAAGTCATTCCTGGCTGACCATGTTTCAAGTGTTCAAGTGTGTATGTGCAGTTGCCTACGGGCAAAGTAGGAGTGCAAGCTCCCATTGGAGACAATGAGAATCTAGGGTTTAGTTCAGTTGCCCACAGATAGGCATCTAGTGATATCTGAGATGCCTTAAAGCATCCTGCTGTTTCTTTGCAAAGGTACAGATCTGTGAGGCCTATGTCATGGCTGGGCACACTCTTCCAGGATGAAATGAATCACAACTCCTGGCTGCAAAGGCTGTGTTAGACAGATCTCTCTTGGCTGTAAAGGGAGCAGACAAACCCAGCACACACGTAGGTACTTGTCAATGTACATCAAAAGTTTTGTGTCTTCATGTGTAGCCAGATCCTGTCCTGTCTATTTCCATTCCAGACACTTCCAATCTCAGCCTCATTAGGCAGGGGATATGATGCAGCTTTGACTATTTGAGATTTCAGCTCTATGCTCTCTTGTTTAAGCAGAGACTTACCTGAAACAATCAGAACTTTCATTTGTTTTTTGTCTTTAGAAGACAAAGTGTTCATGAATTGAGCACCAAAAAAGCACTGGGTCAGTGAAATTTCTATACCCCAGAAAGCCAAGTGCTACATTTCCTGTTCCAGCAAGAAAATGACCTTCCTGTAAGTCATAATGTAGCAATTACATTGACAGGAATTAGAAAAAAATAAGTGGCAAAGCTGTTTTAGAGCCAATGAGAGGTCTCACAGCTGTGGAAGCTTTTGGGTTTTGCTCTTTAATTAATTAATGTGGCTTCTTAAGATGCTGGCTTGTCAGTTGCTGGCCTAAAATGACAGGTAGGTTTAAAAGAGCATGAAATTGTGCTGCTGGACCTGGTACTGACGAATAAGGAGGGCCTGGTTGGGGATGTGAAGGTTGGAGGCAACCTCTGCTGCAGTGACCATGAGATGGTAGAGTTCAAGATCCTGTGTGGAAGGGGCAGAACACAAAGCAGGACCGTGACCCTGGATTTCAGGTGAGCTGACTTTGACTTCTTCAAAGATCTACTTGGACGGATCTCATGGGATATGATTCTAGAAGACAGAAGTGCCAATGAGAGCTGGTCAATCTTCAAGCATTACTTCCTCCAAACCCATGATCAGTGTGTCCCAATGTGCAAGAAAGGAGGAAAAGGAGGTAGGAGGCCTCCATGGATGAGCAAGGATCTGCTGGGACTACTCAGGCAGAAAGCAGTCATCTATGAGAGGTGGAAACAGGGGCTGGCTTCTTGGGAAGAGTATAAGAACATTGCCAGGGCATGCAGGGGTGCAACTAGGAAGGCTAGAGCCCTTCTAGAATTAAATGTAGCCAGGGATGTTAAGGACAGCAATAAGGCATTTTTCAAGTACATCAGCAGCAGAAGGATGGTGAGGGGGAATGTGGGCCCGCTGCTAAATGCTGAGGCTGCCCTGGTGTCTGAGGATGCAGAGAAGGCTGAAGTACTGAATGCCTTCTTTGCTTCAGTCTTTAAGGCCAAGGCTGACCCTCGGGAAGCCCAATCTAGCAAGGATAACAGGATGGCCAGGACAGCAGAGCACTGGCCTGGGTGGAAGAGGAAGAGGTTAAAGACTTGTTGGCTAAGCTTAAGGCTCACAAGTCAATGGGTGCTGATGGGATGTGTCCTAGAGTTCTGAGGGAGCTAGCTGATGTGATTGCTAAGCCTCTCTCTATCATTTTTGAACAATCATGGAGGACAGGTGAGGTGCCTGAGGACTGGAGAAAGGCCAATGTCACGCCAGTCTGCAAAAAGGGTAAGAAGGACGACCCAGGAAACTCCAGGCTGGTCAGTCTCACCTCCATCCCTGGAAATGTGATGGAACAACTCATCCTGAAGGATAAGATGGTTGTCAGGGGGAGTCAACATGGCTTCACCAAGGGGAAATCCTGTTTGACCAACCTGATAGCCTTCTATGAGTGCATAACCAGCTGGCTAGATGAGGGGAGAGCAGTGGATGTCATCTACCTTGACTTCAGCAAGGCTTTTGACACTGTCTCCCACAACATCCTCATCAGAAAGCTCAGGCAGTGTGGCTTGGGTGAGTGGACAGTGAGGTGGATGGAGAGCTGGCTGAATGACAGAGCCCAGAGGGTGGTGATCAATGGCACAGAGTCGAGTTGGAGGCCTGTGGCCAGTGGAGTTCCACAGGGATGGGTTCTGGGTCCAGTCTTGTTCAACATCTTCATCAACAACCTGGATGAGGGGACAGAGTGTACCCTCAGCAAGTTCCCTGATGGCACCAAACTGGGAGGACTGGCTGATTCTCCAGAGGCTGTGCTGCCATTCAGCAGGATCTTGACCAGCTTGAGAGTTGGGCAGAGAGGAACCTCCTGAGGTTCAACAAGGACAAGTGCAGAGTCCTGCATCTGGGGAGGAACAACCCCATGCACCAGGACAGGCTGGGGACTGACCTGCTGGAGAGCTGCTCTGCAGAGAGAGACCTGGGAGTGCTGGTTGATAACCATGAGCCAGCAATGTGCCCTCGTGGCCAAGAAGGCCAATGGCATCCTGGGATGCATCGAGAAGAGTGTGGCTAGCAGGTCAAGGGAGGTTATTTTCCCTCTCTACTCTGCCCTGGTGAGAAGCTGGAGATTTGCCCTCAGGGCCATGGCAGAGTCCATTGTAGCTGGATGAATAAGGAACAGGCTTTGGCAGGAGGTTCACTTAGAATCATAGAACCATTTGACTTGGAAAGGACCTCTAAGATCAAGTCCAACCACTAACCTCACATTGCCAGGCCCATCACTAAACTAAAGCATATCCCTCAACACCTCATCTATGTGTCTTTTAAATATCTCCAGGGATAGTAACTCCACCACCTCCCTGGGCAGCCTGTTGCAGTGTTTAACAACCCTCTTGGTGAAAAACGTCTTCCTAATGTCCAATCTAAACCTCCCCTGGTGCAACTTCACTCCATTTCCTCTTGTCCTGTCATTCATTACTGGGTTGAAGAGACTGATCCACACCTCACTACAACCTCTTTTCAGATAATTGTAGAGAGTGATCATGTGTCTTCTCAGCCTCTTCTTCTCCAGGCTAAAAAAACTCAGCTCCCTCAGCTGCTCCTCATAAGACTTGTTCTCCAGACCCTTCACCAGCTTTGTTGCCTGTTTTCCATCCCTCTGTTTTCCTCTCAGTGTATTATCACCACTCTGAAGTCACACTCTTGTGCAGAGGAAGACAATACTTGACAGCTGTGAATTAAACTCAGACTTGAGCTGTGTCAGTGTTCAAGGTGAGTGGAGAGTCCCTGACAAGTGCCATGGGAGTGGGCAGTGCAGCCCATGCCTACTCTGTCATGGCCTGATATTGGGACTGGGGCCAGGCAACCCTTTTCTGCCACCTGTGCTGGGATCTGTGTGGGGACACGCAATTACATCTGCCTCTAGCTGCTGGCCTGTGAAGGACGAAGGACTTCTTATTAGAAGACTATGCCTTTTAGCTCAGATGACAGCAGCCCATGGTTTTTCTGCTGCTGATGGCAATTCTGTCCCTGATGTTGCATAATGTCCCTGATGTAAAAGCATAATACATTTCACCTGCCAAATCTCCAGCTTGCTTAGCTTTTCCCTTGTCATTCTAGTGACAGAAGGGTTGATCTCAGGGTACTACAAAATGCAGAATGTTCTTGCAGATATAGACCTGCTGAGCAATACATAGAGGACATGTAGGATGCAAATCAAGAGGGCAAATCAACCCTTATCCTGGGTATGTTCTGCCTCTGCTGGTGTTTCACATCCTGCTGCTCACATTTGCTGTGGCTTTTGGTTAACAGATTGAGGAATGTACATTCTAACGCACGTGCTGCTGCTGAAGTCAAACTGAGCCATTGGATCTCAGATAATGGCTCACAGTACAATATTAGTCCAATGGGGTAACAGGGAAATGTGTGGAAAAGGGAGGAAATAGAGATATGGAATCAAGAAAAGACCTCTCATCTAAAATACCCATCAATCAGTCACTGTTGGTTACTGTACTTCTGAAGGGCAGATCATAAGTCACATTTCCAAGCAACCTTTTTGTGCATCAAGAGACTGATTCAAAGGCAACTGGAGGCAGTGCCAGATCTACCACTGACCTGTGTGACTTTGGATCCAGTTCCCAAAATTCTGTGGGCATACTCTATGTAAAATTTGAACATGACAAGTACATCACCATACTCTGGAACTTCTCAAAACAAATTCAGCAGATACTCGACAGGCTGTTTATTCAATATAGAAATAATTGTGATGTCCAAAGGCAGTGCAATTGTCCCACAGGACCTCCAGCCTTTGTGTGCTGTCAGTCATCACCATTGGGCTGAATGTGCTGGCTCTATCAGGCACCATCAGCAATGACTGGTTTTCCAAGGAGGCAGAGGAAAAGGAGCAAAGAGCAAAGGTGCTGAGAGGATGAAAATTAGCCAGGAGAGCCAATGGGAGCTGCTTAGTGCTCTGTGCCCTGTGAGCTATCTCATGTGCTTTAACATGCCTAACTGCTGCTAAATGCCATGACTGCTCTTGGTGGTTGCCACAAGGCACATTTAAGTGTGAGCTAAGCTATGGGTTGTGACTAAAACCCCCTTATTTCATACTTGTGCCCACCCAGAGTGGGGTGAGCACCAAGACCACCAGCCTGTGGTTGCTTTGGGGATGTACTGGCATCTCAGCTTGCAGTTCCCCAGACTGAGGGGAGAAAGATCTTTTGGTCTCCTCCATTACATTTTCTCAGCTATTCAAGCTGGGCACTGAGCTGAGAATTGCTGTCACCAAAATAAGCCCTTTAAAGACAGATAAGGCCTTGTCAATTGTTGCAATGGTTATGGCAACGCCTTCTTTTACAGTGGGTTTGAACCTCCTGCTTGGTAGTGCTTTGCTCAGTAGAAAATCAGGTCTTGTTAGTCTGCCTTAGGGTATAGGGAGGATTAGAAGCTGTCCCCATCATGGCTGTTTTACTCTTGAGTTGGTCTGTTATTGTCCTGGCAATATGTGCTTCCCTGCAGTATGAAGAAGGACTTGATGGCAGAAAGAAGGCCAACTGAACATAGCAAAGGCATCCGTGTAACACAAGCTAATATGTCCTTTCTATATTAGCTGGCACTGCTGGTCAAGATGCTGTGGAGGGATACTTATCCCAGCAGGGATAAGTAGCACATGCTGAGTCCAGGCAGATCTGCTCTCCCAGGGCTCTCTGCTGCAAGCCAGAGTGCAGCCACTGGTGTGGAGCAGGTCTGACATGCTGGACCACGCTGCCAGGAGAGGGATAGTGGTGGCCTCAGGGCTGTGTGCCACTGAGAGATGCCTAGGTCATGATGCTGATGCAGGCACCTTGTTTGCTGTCACTTGTCTGGATGCCTCTCCTTCTCTGTCATCTGTGTGCTGGTGCAATGGGGTCAGGGAATACAGCCCCAGCCACTCAGTGAACAAATCCGAGGAGACAGTGTCCTGTCCTTCACACTCCCCACAATTCTATGTTTGCTCTGAGAGTCCCTGTGGGCAAATGTGGCAGCGGCAGCTTGGGTGGGGACAGACAGGGACCAGGGCTCTAAGGAGAATAGGAAGGGATGGAGCTTCCTACCCATCTTAATTAAAACCACAGATAACCTGCTCTTTAGCAAGCAGCAAAACTGCTATAGTGAAAAATTAAAGGATTATGATCTGTGACTTGTGCATATGTGCTTAATTTTGGAATCCTGGATTAACTCCTGTGACCTAATTGGACTATTTAATTCCCTTCTGTTTGCTTCAGAATGAACATCTGATCACAAATCTCCTGAAACTGCAAAAATAAGAGGTAGAGTTATTCTGAATTTAAGAAAAATGATTCTATTTCTCACACTCAGACTTAGCAATACCAGAATGAGGAGCTGCACAGGAATATGCATGAATGAAAACAAAGCTCTAGCTGATAGGCTTGATTTTAATGTTCAGTTTTTCCAATTTAAACACTCTCAAGGTGCTAGCCTGATTTTTTCTATTTATTTATTGGAGAAATAAGCTTGTTGAGGTTCTCCCAGCACTCTGGCAGCCTGTCAGCCTGTTCCTCCTATAAAGGACTGAGATATTATACCTAATGGCATCACAGAAGTGGAAGTCATTTTGTGGAACTTTCTATTCCCCTGAAAAAGATTGTTGTAGAAAGCTTTGGAGAGAAATAATTTTTTTACTGCAAAATCCACTGGAAGGTCACTCTGTTTGTTGCAGGTAGTTCAGGCACGGGTGTGTGATTTTGTGTTTTGCTTCTTAATGGTCCTTTAAAACTAAATAGCCAGAAGCTGGGTCCTTCCAAATGATGTGCAAAATAACAATTTACAAAGGGATAGGAATCCTGTCCTCCCTCTTCTCATAAGTTAGGTTTTGGTTTTTGATTGACAAAATGTGTGTATTTTACAAAACAGGGCTGAAAGGAGCCTGTACTTTACGCCTCACCTCTCAGAAATGTGTCCATTTGCAGCCATGAAACGGGTATTAGAGGCACAGTGATTTAGAAGATTTGAGTACCACGATGACATGGGATCTTGCACCAGATAGAAATGAGGGTGAGAATTTGTCATGCAGGAAATTAATCCACGAAAACTTCAGAGAGCTGATCTATATGCTAATGGATTTTAAGAATGCAGTGCAAGCAACTGGAAGAGGATGAAATATGGGGGAGAGGTGGGAGGAGTAGAGTGGTGCAAGGGGGCATTTCCAACACTGCTTATTGCATCTGGGATCTGTGTTACCTGTGACTTCAGTTTCTACTGATTGAGTCCCCATGGGAGACAAGAGGGGAATTATTAAAGAGAGATCTTAAAAAACTCACGATGCATGGGAACACATTGTGGTGTATTATGCAGCACCTTTCGTTTGGAACACTCTTGATGCACATTAGAAATCTGATTTGTAGTAAAACTGCAATAAAATAGTAGCAGAAGCCACGCAGAGCAGTGCTATGGAAGACAGCCTGTAATCTGATCTCCTAAAATCAAGAGCAGGGTGATGCTTAGGTGCTGTGTATATGGACACAGCATGAAGTAGCCTTGCTTCTTGATACATGTTACTAGATGCCATTGTGGTTCTGAGGAAAGATGCAAAGGAAAGGAGACAGAGATAAGAAACATAGGGGAAAAAATAATGAACAGGAGACACAGACCAGTAGATCCTGAGATGAGGAAGAAAGAAAAGTTATCAGGAAGGAAAAAAATTGAAACAAATCACTCTTCCCTAGGTCTTTGAGCAGAGGTTCATATAATTTACCAATATATGTTTGTTTCCCATATGAATTCTTCCCAATCAAACTTTCTGAGCAGAGGAGTTATTGTGTGCTTGGGTGGGGACAGCTTCAGCCATGAGGAATTTTGTAAATTGTCCTCCAGGGCTGATAAGCACGGCAGGAGATCATTTCTAGTTTACATTAATTTGAATCTAGCAAATGGATAGTTTAGACTGAGTGGGAAGGAGTCATTTCATCATCTAATACCAGCTACGTGCAATCACCTACATGGGGTAAATGAAAAAGTAAAAATCCCCTGACAGCAGTAGGGGGGAAGGGAGCAATGTTGGCAGTAGATATGTACATAGCATAAGATAAAGAATGTGAAAGGATAATTTTACATCTGATCAACCTGGCATTTATTCAAACAGATGTATTTTTTTAACAAAAACCCCATTCTCTTTGGCCTCAGGGGAAAAACAAATAGCAATTACAAAGGGAGTATGTGTTGTACTGGACTCTCATGAAATACAACGTGTAGTATAATGGCTAGACCAATAAAAGGTACCAAAATATTTACTGTGTCCACTTAAACAACGAAGCAATTTAAGACAATTCTTCACACAGATCATTTGGCTGTGTGAAACATGAGCGTGAAGCAGTCTGTTCCTGATGTTTGCAACGATTAAACAAGAGGCAGGCACAAGGACAATCTCTGCACTTGCACTGGAAGCCTGTGTTTCCCCTCAACACTGCAAGACTCTCAGCTTTTTGATAACTGGGATTGAAAATAATAGAGTGGAAATAGTGTCCTGAGAAATTTTTTCCTTAGTCTTTTCACATCTTGTCCCAAATAAAGCAACTTTCTTTTTCTGGGTCTTTTTTGCTTCCTTCTGGTACATGCAAAGGACGGAGTCTGCTGGCAGTAAAGAGAAATAAGAAGTGACAGCTTTGGAATACTGGACAGCTCAGGCATGTGGTAGCAAAGCCTGGGTAGTGACAGCTTTTTACATAAACTTGGTGAAACAGGGATTTTGTCTTAAACCCTTTTCAAAAGTTCAAGCTCACCACCTGTCTCATTCAGGAAGAACAACAAAATTAATCTCACGTGCTGAAAAAAGCTTGTACATCGTTGTGGTGGAGAACCCCCAGCTTTAAAGGGATGTGGATGAGCCAAACCTAAGTTACTCAGGACATATGCAGCTCTTAACATCTTTTTGCAGTGTCATGGGATGTGCTATGCACTAGAGAGTGACTGCTCACCTTGGGGGATGATGTGACCTATGTGAGGAAGATGGAGAAAACAGACAGACGATACACGCACAATAATTCCTCCAGTGCCCATTGTTGTCTGGTTTCCTTTCAAAAATCATGTCAGACGGGGGTTTAAGAAAGTAAAAAACATCATTTGTGTGGAACAGGAGAGATGTTCCACTGCATGGAGACAAGGAGTTGTAGATTTTGCAGAGAAGGGAGGTGAGGCTGGTACAGGTAGAAGAGCAGGAGATGAATGCAACCCAGCTTACCCATGCAGGTACAGGTGATGTTGACAGGTCCCTAAAATGATAATATGAGGGTCAATTTTAATGTGGTAGAAAGGGAACAACTAATAGGGTACAGAAGGAGAGTGACAATATTAAAATAGCAGATAAAAGAGAATTTGAAGAGTTTGGGTAAGCATTTCAAGAGTTGTGAGGAGAATGGATAGGCCGCCTGAGTGCAGTCTTCAAGGCTAGGGATGTATGAACTCACTCCAAAGCACTGATTGTGGGCAAAAAACTTCTGGGTACAGCCTGGCCACACATAAAAAAGAGTAAAACCTGACAGGCTTGAACATCCACAGTCACAGGAATCCTGATAAGAGTGCTGAGATGGAGGAAGAGAGCAGGTGCTCGCTCCAGTATGACCACAGTAAATTTATAGATTATGGGGTGGCCCAGAAACCCAAAAGCAGGATGGTGGGTTGGGGGTGACAGGAGGAAACAGCACTCAGAGAAAATACATAGAAGTGATGAGAGGAGCTGAGTAAGCAGGTCTGTATGAATCCTGCTGTAGAGAGGGGAGGTGAAGGGAGGAAAAACCTTTCGAGAAATATAGGAAGAAAGGTAGGGAGATAACTAGGCAAGAGAAGCATTAGGCAAAATATGGCTGAAAGATACTGTAAAGAAGCTAAAGAAAACAGATGTAGGCTGAAAGCCTTGCATATATCAAGAGCTGGATGGAAGGAGCTTGCACTGCAGAGTGTAGTGTGGTTGGGTCTGATCCAAGATAGGTATGAATGGGGAGTTGCCATGGACAAGAAGTCAAAGTTCAGGAAAGATCTCCAAACCCTTTGTAAAATCAGCAAAAAACCTTATAACAGAAAAAAAAATAATGAAGCTGCCAAACAACGGTGCCAGATTAGCAATAGTTTTTCCTTCCATGAAATGACAGGTAATTTCTGATCCAGTTAAACTGTTTTAAGTAATCAATCCTTTAAATTGTTCCTGACTTTGAGTCTGAGAGTGGGGAAAATGTACACGACATCTTCATCAGTCTAGTGGCATTTGTTGGAAAACATAGCTCTGTGTTTAGCTAATCACTTAATTAGAAAAGCAGTAGTCAGCTGGCAGTGAATGGTGAGTCTTTATTTAACAGGGAAACACAAAAATTAGCCATCCATCTGTTTTTTTTTTTCCTGTTAATGAACTCCAAATATGAAAATTGAATACAGTCTTCAACCTGATTGGTAGTTTGAGTGGCAACAGCAGAGATCAGATACTAAAAGAAAGACAATAGCAGATATGAAGATGATGAAGCTTCTGTATTTTACAGCTTTCATACCTGTCTCTAAAACATTTCTGCCTACCTACATGAGCTGCTGTGGACGTCATGTTCACCATTTTTGGTCCTTCAGCCACATTTCTGGCTTTAAAGGAGCATCAGTATAGGCAACAGTGTTAACTGAGCCATTACTTTTGCATGAGAAACGGGACTGCGTGTTGCATGTCAGCAGCAGTGTCTACCTTTGGGGTGACACCACTTTCAGAGTTGTTAGTGAGGGCTGGACTAGTTGGTTTCCAGAGATCCTTTCCAACCTAAACTACTCTGTGTGCAGATTTGCCCTTAGGAGCAGCAGTCAGAGCTGGCAGCCTACCTGATTTTGTTGGTTTTCCCCTCTGAAACATCATCCACCAACACTCACTCCCATCTCTTCCCTTCTCCTAGCAAAGATCCCTGTGCAGCCCATCTCACAGCTGAACCCAAGCCCTAGACACAGCTCCAAAGAAAGTGGCTGGAGTGCAACTTGTGCCTCATCTTACCCAAGTTCCTTGGTGTGACTCAAATGATCTGCTGGGGTAGTCTGGCATCTTTACTTTTCACTTTCTGATCATTACTATAGCTGAGCACGCTTGTAGCAGAACAGTACACTGCCCAAAGGACACACAAACCTGCTGCCATTATTCTGCAGCTGTTCTTACAAATCCTACTTTTAATTTTCATTCCTAATAGCATATGTACCCTGAGGAGCTGCTTTGGAAATTTTAGAGATAAGGAGAGTCAGGCTACTCTTGCTCAGCTTCAATCCACAGTTTCCACCTCCAACAAACTGCAAAAAAGGAAAAACCATAATGGATCTCTTTGCTTCCTTGTTAGGTGACAATTTCAGTTCATTATCTTCCCCTTCTTTATATATTAATGTTAGCTAGTAGGGAACCCAACGGCAGATGAAGAAGGTAGCTGTGACAACAGCTTCAGAAGGGCAGCTACTGATAAACTTCCTAAACTCAGGCATGGAAAACTTGGGAGTCCTTAAAGCAGAATCCCAGTGCAAGTGGGTAAGTGGTAGGTCACACTATTGTCACCTTCAAACTTGATTTACACTCAACTTGCAGCCCTGCATCTTTCCAGCTGAATGGTTTATCTCAGAGAGAAGGATGCCATTTCTCAGATCCATCTGGAGTTTATTATTCACGTTACTTACAGTCCCTTGACTCCTGATAAGAAAAATTATTGTCATGTACATTTTCAAAACATTTTTTCTGAGATGGCTTCGAGTGCTGTTACAACACTTTTGCTATCACTAATATTTGTTTTGATGGATTTGGAGCTGCCATGCAATAGTTCACTGTTACTGCACATCAGGTTTATGTTTATGGTGTTTTTCATACGGTATATTAGTGTAATTAAAAAATAATTTGTCTAGAAAAATGGACAGGGAAGAAAATTATGGTGCAAGGTAAGTAATCAATATTTAAATGGTGCTCAGGAGTTGCTGATGGACAATAACAGATTGTCAGCTTTGATTTTGCCCCTTCCCAGACTTTGATTTCCATAACATCTGAACCCAGACATTTTAACTTCTATCAGCACAGAAGACACAATATAAAGGATTCTCTACCTATCACTCAAGACAAGTGAAGTAACTCCATGAAGGATTCCTAGAACAAGAAATCCTGTTAGAAGACCAAATCAGCTGGCAAGAATGACATTGAGAATTGTAAGATGATGATAAGGCACACATTAAAAAAGTACTCTTCCTATTTATTTTTTTATTTGGTTTTTGGATGATGTTTCTGAATTTCTGTATATTACTGGCCTGATGAGAAGTTGTTTTCCTTAACTGTGGGTTAAGTGGTTGATAGGGCTGGGACAAGGACTGGGCTTGATGATCTTAAAGGTCTCTTCCAGCTGAAACAATTCTATGATTCTATGATTCTATGATCAATTAATTCATGGGACTGTGTGACCTACTCTAGGTAGTCCTGCTCTGGCAGGGAGGTTGGCTGGATGATCTTTCGAGGTCCCTTCCAGCCCTTGAGATTCTATGATTCTGTGATGCTGTGATAGTGTACCACAAGGTCCAGCTGAAGTGTGGCTCAAGTGACTAATGACATCCCAGGACAGACTAAGGTCTGAGCCCTGAGGAATTCTTGGTTAGTGGTATTAAAAACGCGACCCATCAGATGTGCATCTGATCTCACAAATGTGACGCTTGCCAGCTGCATCCTCTCTCATGCCAAACAAACTGCTCAGGTGTCCGCCCAACACTTTGAACATTAATCCAAAATCTTACACAAGAATAGCCACTTAAATAATTACTTGGAGTACAAAATGAGATCCATTTTTAGATGGAATGAACTGAACTTTGCTTTCTATTTTGGGAGTGTACTCCCAAAGGAAGGAATGGTTTACTCTGCCTTAGCCCAAGTTGGAGATGACGGTTCTTTTCCTTCTAAATGACTTTTACTGTTTTCTCAGAATGCCACAGGACAGATTTGCTGTTTGGCTGTCGTGACCACAAAGTGTTTTATTAATTTTTGGATATGTATTTACGGGGTTCAGTTTATAAGCCTTTGTATTATTACAGTGCATTGTAATTTAGACATTTGATTCTTAAATGGAAAAAGTAGAAAAGTGAATATCATCATTTGCTTCTCAAATCTTTGACTACACAAAATGTCCAAACACGAGTATGTAATAGGGTTGGGGTTTGTTTTTTCTGTTGTTTTGTTGCTAAAAAATCTTTTCCTCCATAGAACAAATTTATTTCAAACTCTTTACTATGAATAACACTAGAGGTAAAAAACAGCAGAACAAATTACAGACTAAAGTCAAGCAAGTAAGCAAACACAAACCCCTCCTTTTTCAAGGGTAAATGGTGACAGAGTCAAATTCTTTTGCTCATTCTTAAGGCCAGGAGTCATGTCATCATCATCATCATCATCTCCAAGTAACTTTTAAGTATACTTGAAAGTATACTCTTAAGTATGTTCTCGACACCTGATGAGCTTTCTAAAGGCCAGCTTGAAATCTTCATTAAAGCTAGTGTAGAGCAAAGGGTTGATAAGGGAGTTGACATATCCAAGCCAGGTCAAGAAGTCAGCTACTTCTGGAGAGACAGTACAAACGTGGAGGCCCACAAGCAACTCCTTGATGAAAAAGGGCAGCCAGGACAAAATGAAAGCACCTAAAATCAGCCCTAGAATGCGAGCAGCCTTTCGTTCCCGTGTGGTGGAGATCTGCTGCCGGTCACCAGACAGGTCCAGGTCATTCTCAAAAGGAGGGATCCTCACGGATGCGTTGATTTTATCGAACTCCATGGTCGGGTCAGATGTGGAGAAGTCAGAGACACAGAATGTCTGTGTGAGCTTGCAGCTGGCAAAGGAGTTTTGGCTGTCGGTGCTCCTGTTGCTGAGGTGACGGCTTGAACCCCTCTTTTGGTAAAGGCTCTTTGCAGCGTGGTAAATTCTGTAGTACAGGATCAGGATCAAAGTCAAAGGGATGTAAAATGCCCCAAAGGTGGAATAAATAGTGTAGATGACATGATCGTGCTGGATGCGGCACTCGCTGGGAATACTGATGCTGTGGTGATTTCTCCAAAAGAGAGGGGGCATGGATATGAAAATGGAGATGGTCCACACAGTGACTATCATCAGCCCAGCCCTTTTTGCCGTTCTTTTCCTGGCATATTCGATAGCGTCTGTGATTGCCCAGTACCTGTCCAGGGCGATGACACACAGATGAAGGATGGAACACGTGCAACAGGTCATGTCAACGCTAAGCCAGATCTCACAGATGAAGTATCCCAAAGTCCATTTGTCTATCATTATGTAAGTGATGCTCAAGGGCATGACAAGAACAGCAACAAGGAGATCTGTCACAGCTAGTGAACAGATTAAGTAATTTGCTGGCTGGTGGAGCTTCTTGGTCGTGGAGATTGCTGCAATTACGGCAGAATTCAGCAGCATAGTCAAGGTTGTGATTGTGGCCAAGGTCAGGGTAACGAGCATCTTTTCAGTTACTGTTTTTGGCTTCGCAGCCACACTGGCTTCAGTGGTGCAATTTGTGAAATTCATTTTCCCCTCCAGGATGCACAGTGAAAGAAGTAGTTGCTGCTTCTGGTAACAAAGAGTCCCAGGTTCAGAAGTCACCTGTTTGAAAGGGGGACAGAGATACTCCAGGTACAATTTGGGTCTGTTTCGTTTTTTTATAATCCCACATTCAACAGAGCAGCAAAAAGCTTCCAGGTTTCCTCCTGTTCATCGCTTTCCTAGAAGATAAAAATACATCTGTTAGGGAACTTAAAAACATCCCACCTTTTGGCAAAAAGTCCTAGGCTTCTAATATTATCACCACATAAAAGTTTTGATCTGTTCTTTCTCTCTTTTTTTCTTTTCCCCTTTCCTCGTCCTTTTTCTCTGCATTCAAACTTTGTTTCCTTTTCTTTCCCAAAGGCCACTTTGGGCCAGGTTTCCTGCTGATAGGAACTGGTTATATCTCTTTTGGTTTTGGATGTCTCAAAGTGAGAGGCTGGACTAAGGGACCTTCAGAGGTCCCTTCCAACAAACACTTTTATGATCTCTATAAATTATTGCTACTAGGAGCTAGTCCTTTTCCTGCTTGTTAAATAGACTCCAGCAGTTGAAGAGCTGAGGAAATCTGCCTTTTCATTTTAATTGCTATAGAAGAGAGATCAATTGCTTCTATATATCACCATTGGAATAAAGAAACAGAGCAGCCCACCTCAGTGGAGGCAGCCCAGCTTTTCATAGTTTTCTATTCTACTTTTTGATGTTCATGTCTGTTTAATATCTTGGAAACAGTACTCAAAAAGTGCCGAGCTTACCTTCAACATGCAGCTTTCAAACAATGTTTAAAGCTTTATGGCAAATGCTTGGATTTACACAGCACATTAGTGTTGCTAGGAGCTTATCTGGTTTTGTCTAATTATTCCTGACATTTCACAAATCCCACCGTGTATGTCTTTAGAAGAGACTGACAAAAACCTTTTGCCTTTGATTTGAGATTTCTGTCAAATTGTGCTCCATGTCAGGCAGTCCACTATGATGCAAAGTGCAAACAGTAACTTTGAAAGAAAGGTTTAATTGTTTTTTGTTCCAGGAGTTCATATATCTTTTCCATGCATCCTGAATGCTGACTGAAGGCAGAGTTAGCAGTCTGTGAGATGCAGCTTGGGACATCCTCTGGGGCCTCGCTTCACAATTTGTGATTTATTGTGTCATAAAAGATGTAGAAAACTGAAAGCCTGGATCCTCTTCCATTAAAATAAACAGAAAGATTACTTCATCTGGCTTCACTTAGCAAAGAGTAAGGAGTCTGCTAGGCTAGTTGTACATGCTCCTTCAACAGGCAGGGGATATCAGCTGCCAGAAATGGACTTGTCCTCTCTCAAGACAAGTCTTTAAGGCAGATGGTGTGAATCACATCCTGGAAAGGTTGATCTTTCTCTATTTTGACTACAAGTGACTCCTCCACAGTTGCATTTAGCATACATGACTGATTTTCAGATGGCTAAATTTGAGTGGTAAAACCCGTTCTCACTGACACCAGCGGGACTTGGATTAGGCTCTGAGAGAGAGTTTACACATGCAAGCTAATGAGGAATTAAGAATCTGAATAAAGAACTATTAATTTAAAGCTAGTCAACTGCTTAGCTCTGTGTGCATACACTCTTACTCAGAAACTGGATTTCTGTCTTTGGAATGAGCTGAATGAGGAACAACCAGAAATAGAAACTTTAAGAAAAAAATCCACTGCTTTTTTGTTTTCAGATAGGCCCTAGGAAAGCAGATCTGTATCATCATAGACTCTGAGTTAGTAAAACAGGAGTTTTAAATTCTACTCATGGGACAGTAGAAACACCTCACCTCCAAGTAGAGTCTGCCCTTCAGAAACTGCTTTAAAGCATTCATAGCCTTGGAAAAAACAATGAGGCCTCCTTATTAAGAATAGGCTAGATAAGCCAGAGGGAAATTCATCCATCGGTCTTCAGGATGTTACTGCATTGGAAACACCAATTTGGTCAGTTAGGCCTAAAGCAAAAACTTCACTCCAAAACTTCTTCACAAAATGTTCATGGGAGTCTTCTCTGTTAATGCAGACCTTGATTTCAGCAGTTGGTACACTTATTAAGTCTGATGCTTTGACCAGAGGATAAAGCAAAGAGAGCTTCTGTACCTCTCTGCACTCCTGGAGGATGAATCAGAAGCAACTGCAATCCATATGTTTCCTTAGCATCATGACTTAGCAAGTGTCCCCTGGTCCACAAGCACACTCCAAGCAACTGGAAGACATTGTGGAATTCATCCACATCCACCTGTTGATCTGGTTCATGTACAGGAGAGCTGCTCCTTGCTTCTCTCTGGGAGCCCTAAAATGTCATGGCCCTGGCTTTTCTCCCAATCCTGCATAGTTCCCCTCTGCATATTCTCTGCCAAGCACTGCTTCTATAAATCTTAAATACAGTAGGAACTGTTTTCTCTCCAAATGGCCTTTCACACCAATGTAGCCTCAGGGAAATCCTTTCTGAGCTCTACTCACTCTTTGCTTCACAAGGATACTCAGAAAAAAACCCCTCATTCTTACTTTCCTGAATGAACTTGCCTTTAAACAAACCCTATCACACTTCATCAGACCAAAGCACCAGGTTTCCATCACACTTCATCAGACCAAAGCACCAGGTTTCCATTAGGACAGGGGACACTGCTGATCACACAGGGGAACTGGGTTGTTTAAGTCTGATCACTGCTCAGCAGGGACAACATTTTTTTTTCCTTGGAAAATGACTCCAACAACTGAAGACGGGGAAAAATATAAACAGAATGCTGCAGAACACCTCAGACCATGCAAGCCCATCACTCCATGCCAAATCCTATCACTGGGGAGTTGATTCAGTTTCAACTCCCATGCTCCTTATAGGAAATGAGCCTTTAGCAATCCCAACAATATAAATACCATCTACAAAATCTGTATTAAACCAACATTATTAAGGAAATATATTAAATGCTGAAAAGTCTAGAGATGTTTGCCTGAAAGCTTCCTCTCTAGCTTGACTCTGTTCCTCTCGTCATTCCTTACCCATATTGTGAGGACACACACTGGTATCATTAATTAGTAACAGTGTCTGTGGGTGCTGTGTTTCCTTTCTCCCGCTGTTTCCCCTTGCTGCTCCCCTTTCCAAGCCATCCTTCCTCCTACAAGATCAAAGCCCATGTCCTGCCTCCTGGAGCACAAGTGGCCAGAGCTTGTGTTCTGCAGTGCCTGTGCCACAGCCTGTCTTTCCCTGTCCTTGTTTGTCCAGCTTTCATCTCTCTGCTTTCCAATTACAAGGCACCTATATGGAGTACTTTGGCTCAGAAAAGAGATGGGGTTTTAAAATGGGAAGTGATTTACCAGAAGATGTCAGTGATTGACCTTGCTTGTTAATACAGGGCAGGATTTAAATGCTGCTTATCATTAATCTTTTAAAATGTTGCATGTGTTTGTGATTATACATTTTGTAGACTTTATATTTCAATTCTCTTTTTACTGTGTATCTTTGGTGGTATCTGGCAGCCCCTGAGCAGAGTCAGGAACCATCTAGTCTGAAACATAATGAACCCAGGCTGTGATTCAGGAAGGCAAAGCCTGCTGGGTTAAGGGGTTCCCATAGCTTAGGTGTAGCTTAGGAAACTGATATGGCTTCATGTTCTTCACATTCATTTTCCATCCTGGCCCGGGCACCTCTATGTTTTGTTTCTCAGCTGAATGACAGGCAGGGCTGGCATGACTGAGACAGGTACCAGTTGTGGGGTGCTGGTGAAGGGGCACAGGGACTCTGAGATTTGGTCTCATGAAAACACACTATTGGAAAACGTATAGTCTCAGTGTTATTTATGACTAATACAGGTAGAGAGACTGGCTACAAAGGATCCAGTGAAAAAGCCATGTATGTTAAGAAGAATTTTACAATCTCTAGCCAATAACAGCTGGTTTCCAGTGTCTCTATCACTTGTGTACTATTGCTATATATAGTATTACTACCACTATAGTAATTGATTGTGGTTTTATAAGTGACTTCTTGGAAGGGACATTAATGACACAGTTCTCTTATTTGAAGTGCTCTCACTAAAAGCTGCATCCCTTTAGGCTGTCAGTCATTTCATACAGCTTGAATTTTGCACACACAGACTAATTTTGTTGATTTGGTGGAAAAAACTCATCTGGGTTCTCCTAAGCAGGAATCAATCACTTTTCATATAAGCTGATCATCGGTAGTGGCATTGAGTGCTACCTGGGAGGAGGAAAGGGGGAAGAGGATGAATAATTGTTCCTTAAAAGCAATTAAACAGCTTTAAGCTGTTTAAAGTCTGCTCCTGACAGAAAATATCTCCACCTTCTCAGCAGAGGACCACTGTGCAGCAGAATCCTCTGAATTTCTAGTGGATAGACTGTCTGTCACATCTTGGCCACCAAATTTTTCACCATGTCATATAAAATGGAACAAGATCGCTTGGGAGGGAACAAGGGGAACTGGCATTGCACATGTACATGTGCTGGACAGCTCAGTTCTTTACATCCTTTACAGTTTTACATTTCCTCTAAGCACTGATGACACTGTGTGAACGATCCACCTTTGTGCCCTTGACAGCAATAAATCAATTTGACTTTGTTAAAATCCTGAATTGGTCTGAGTGCTTTTCACTTTCAATGCCTTCACGATTGTAGATATGGAGAGCAGGAATCTGGGCTTTGTGAGACAGGTGGTTAGCTTATGGAAAATGTGACAATGTATTTATGACAATGTTAATTTCAAACTATGGAAAGATGCTAAACTTCCAGTACTCTTGCTTGCTTTCTCAAGGAGGTCGTCTCTTCCAGGTTCATATGCAAAGCCTATGAAATTCAAGCCTCTCCCTACACATTTATTTTGCAAGACCTTGCAACTTTCTAGATCATCCTGCTCTTGTAATGTCAGATGATCTTCCTGGACTTTATAGCTCCTTAGTAGCCCAGGGAGGTTGTGGGGTCTCCTCTGGAGATTTTCAAGAGCTGTCTGGACACATTCCTGTGTGACCTGATCTAGGTGGACCTGCTTTAGGAGGGGGTTGGACTAGGTGATCTCTAAAGGTCTGATTCTGTGTGAACTGATAGTGATGAATTTAACCGAAGAGTACAAGTTTTCCAAATATTTTGTATTGTATCCTGGCACACTGGTGTTGTTTTGGGCTTCTGAGGATTTATCTCAGTGCTGCAGAGGTTGTATTACAGCAGCAGTCTTAATTGACTGCAATTTATATAGGCACTGATGCTGTGTGTAACGTGTCATACTGGGAAAAGTGGTACCCAGAAACTGAGAAGGTAGAGACAGTCAGAATCACACCAATCTGTGGTGGCATTGTCAGCAAAATAAAAGTCACCAGGCAGCTCATATTCACACTCCCAGCATGAAATGTTGATACCAACTGTATTTGTAGGCAAAATGGATATACTGAAGGTAAACTATCAGAAGGTGGGTCAAGGTGTAAACAAGTTTACAACAGTGTAAACTGGAGTAGGAAAATAAATGAAATGGCTATTTTTGTGTGGTATCTGAAACATTGTAAGAACCCATCATTGAGAAATTCCTGGCTGCATTATGGGGCCTGAGATTTAGGGATGTGACCTTTTTCTACACAGACAGAATGAGGCCTAGAATGAAATGACTAGGAAGCTTGTATGAGGAGAGCCATGAATTTGACCTTCAAGTTAGATTTTCCCTGTGTGCCCCTGTGAACTGAGCAGCATGATGGAAAGAGAGGTGAGAGGGACCCAGCACCCAGCAAAGTGTGTGGAGACAGTTTTGTTTGTGAATGTGGACCTATGAGCATCTGACTAACGCTCATAACATGAACCCACCTTGACACAAATAACCAGAGCACAGTATGTTGTAATCAAGGACATAATGGCCCATGGCCTGCTCTCCAGTATGTTTGTATAATCAAGATTGCCATGGCTGCAGTGAGATCCCTGCTCAGTCCTGGTTGGAGGGTGAGCTTAGCAAACAGTACAGGGGATGCTGCTGGGCATGACATGAGAAATCACTGGATGTGAGAGATACCAGCACAGGCACCTGAAAAAGGACACAGATGCTGCCCCAAGAGATGGGTGGCTTTTGCATGGGGTTAAGACAGAGTTCTGTGAGAAGTGGTCAAAATTCATAGCTAAGGGGAGAGCAGGGCTGAGGATTTTTTGGGAGCACAGCCTCGTAAGACCTACAGCACCTTGGTCACTGCATCAGTAATTGCATATAAAGCTGAGCTTGCTTACACAATCATATCAGAAATAACAGATTTGGTTATGTATCAACAAAACTGAGACTGACGGAAAAGAGGTAATTTGGGCAGAATTGTCCATCTGGGGGAGACTGAGAATGGAGAAAGGAGGGGTCAAGGCTGGTGGAAAGATGGAATGAGAAGTGGAAGAAGGGAAAACAAGGATAAAATGGGATACATGTTTCTCACTTGCAGCTGAAATCAGGGCAATAACCCAACCCATTGTTCAGACCGGAGCATGAGTCAAATCTGCCAGCATGATTGGGAGGCTTGGGGGGCTCAGAGGTGCTTTTCCTCATGCTGACTGGCTTGGGGACCCAGGAGACAGGGCGAAGCAGCTCTCTGGTGCTGCCTTGCTGATACCTGATGGTTTTGGTAGCTGCTCATCAATTCCTCGGAGCAATGAAATGTGACTGTGTCCTCTCACCCGTGCAAGAGCGAAAACAAGTGCTCAGGCAGCTAGTTGTGTGTGTGCACTTACTCTAGAGGCTCTGCATGCTACCCATTGAAATCTGAATGCTGGCTACTGGATTTCTGAAACAGCAAGCTGAAAAGCAGTGCTTTAGCACTGTTATTCCTGTCCCTGGACTAGCTGTTTTGTTGCTCTCCAGCTCTTTTGCTGATGAGTTTAGGATGACTGCCAGCATGAGCATGATCTCCTACTGGCTGTCAGGGCAGCTTAATCTCTCTTCCAAGTGGACACTGATAGCCTGGAGGATTTTCTTCCCAATTAGGAGTCCAGGAGAAAATTGATGGCAGAGGAGAGATGCTGTCTCCCAAAAATCTGTGGTGCTATCAGTAATCCATCAATACCTTTTCTCTGGAGGGGCAAGAGCAGCCTTGGCTCAAGATAAGGTCAGAACTAAGACTTGTCTTCCTCAATATGCCCCATCTCCCAGCCGTTACACTCTCAAAAGGAGAGAAAATTGGTTTTCGTTGCTGAAATTCCTGGCTGCACTCTAACAAAACTGTACAGTGATGCAGTTTCCTACAGGTATGAAGCTTCCTACAAGCTCATTTACTCCATAAATGCTTCTGTCATGCTGGCAATGCTCAAGGTCATCATATTTGAAAACAATTATACTCTAACCTGAAATTCCAGTTATAAGAAAGTGTATACTGTTAGTTGAACACTTTGAAGTGGGCTTATTGGTTCATTTTCAACAGGTAAAGCACCCTCTTAAGCCAAATTAATGTATAACCATTTCAAACTCATTTACGAATCTCCAGGATAAGTTTTGCCAAGGTGTAACTGATTCACTTGAAAATGCACCCTTCTACCTAACCACTGCAAACCTGGGCCTGAAGCAATCTGATCTGGAGTCAATGAAAGACCCCAAGCTGACAGTTTTGCAAAGCTACTGTTCAAGAAATCCATCCAGGATCACACCTCAGAGGTGAGCTTTTCTGATGCCGATCTTGGCACATGCAGATGAGAAACAATAATTAGTGACGATCTGCAAACCGTGCTTCCTCCCACAAGCAGTGGTATAATTATCATTCAGAGATGATTACTCATTTTTATCTACTTTCAATAAGAAAATGAGTAAATCTTAGGCAGTGGAAGCTCCTAAGATGCTGCTGAGCTGCAATCTGATACAAACTAGGCTTTGATACAGATTTCATCCTGTCTTTAGTCAGACATAAATAAAACACTCTGGGATGGTAAAGTACCAGATTTCTCATAAACAACTAGAATAGCTGTGTACTCTGGTTGTAGTAATTTGTAATAAATAGTACACTGAAGTTACAATACTTTGCTCTAAAGAGACCATCAAATGAAAGAAAACAACCTTAAAACTTGTCACCACATCTCTTAACAGTTTAGACTGAGCATTATCAATTTTAAAAGCTTCTTTTGTTTTATATTACAAAAAATACAACTCATACCTTGTAGTTTGCTTCTCCCTTTGCATGCCCTACATAAATCCCGAGATGTTTAGCCTATGAACACCTGAGGCTGTGTTTTCCCGTACCATGAAGACAAGACACACAGGTAGCTGGATCTTGCAGCTTCTTTTGGGGCAGAATTTATGGTAATCAGTTGTACAACTCTACACTAGAACAGCACTGCCTTTCCCACCAGGTTGTGGCAGGAATACCTTCTCCTTCTCCCTATTCTTTCTCCAGAGATGAGTTATGGAGATAGAAACCTTCTTCCACTGTAAACCTGTACCTGACAGTGCAGAAAAAGATGTCCATTTGCTTTGCAGACTGTATCTAGCTTGGGCACCAGAAATGCCATGCCACATTGGCATGGAGTGCTGAATGGGTTAATTCACCCAGCCAAGAAACGAGGTAAATTCTCATCCATAGAGCTCCCGGTCCCTGCAGCTGGACAGCCTTGCTACAAGAGTTAACCTGATTAAAGTTTTCCCTGACACAAGGGATGCCTATTTTAACAGAGGCAGGTAAGCTTGTTTGATTGCCCCACAGCAACACTTGACTGCTCCAGAGAAGTGCCCATCAGTGGATCTTGTCTCAGTGCAAAGAAGAGGCTCTTGATGCCTGGTGGTTTTTTAATTTAGTAGATAGCCAGATCCAGGAGACATGTAAGTGGCACACTTAACCTCTCATCCAGGAGGAAAGATACAGTCTGCATAGCTTGCAACCTTCATGCTTAACAGTTACTCTCATACAGAGAGGTTTTTAAAAGCTTTTAATTTTTTAACTGAGGTGCTTTCATCAGGCTGACCATGGCACTGACCTCCCCTATGGATTTTTAAAGATGACAAACACAAAACCTGCTACAGCAAACAAAGCTCTGGTGGCAGACCCAAACTTCTCATTGTGGAACAGGTGGCTGTCCCAAGGGAAGAACATTTGCCCCGGGTTTTATGCTGCTGCAGTACTCACTGCTGGTTTTGGCCTGGCTCTTCTGCTCTGTGTTACCCTTTTGTTTTACTGAATGGTTCAGCAAGGCACACACACAGAAACAAAAGAGCACAGATGCTGAGTACTGGCGGATCCATGGGGTCCTCCATTATCCTTCCTCCTACTGCTCAAACTTCCATTCAGACTATTTCTTCATTGACTGGATGACTAAGGCCTGTAATCAGATAAAATACAGGTGGGAGGACAGCTTGTACAATGAGATACTGTGTCAGACATTGGCTGCAAAGCTTTTCAATCGCTCTATATCATTCGTATGGGGGAAGGGCAGAGGAGAGTGCTATTTCCAGCACTGACAGCCCTCCATAGAAGAACAATGCTTGAAATCTCAACTTTATCTCCATTGTTTTATGGTCTAACAGGAATCTAGATATGTTTATAAGACTGCACCTTGTAGGGAAGACTTGTTCCCTTTAGTGAAAAGTTATTGCCCAGCGATTTTTCCTGTGTCACCTGTGAATGCCATCAGTCTCCTCCTGGCTGCCCAAAGAGTCTGAGCCTGTGCACTCATTCCTCATATTGATGAACTGTACTGTTGTTCCTCATACAGAGGAAAAAGTCCTTTATCACAGAATCATAGAATCACAGAATGGGAGGAGTTGGAAGGGACCTTTAGAGATCATCTAGTCCAACTCTCCTGCAGAAACAGAACAACCTAGATCAGGTCACATAGGAACATGTCCAAGAGAGTCTTGAAGACCTCCAGAGAAGGAGCCTCCACACTCTCCCTGGACAGCCTGTGCCAGGGCTCCCTCACCTCAACAGGGAAAGAGTTTTTTTCTTATGTTTAAGTGGAACTTTTTGTGTTCCAGCTTCATCCCATTACCCCTTGTCCTGTTGCTAGATACAATAGAAAAAAGGGATGCCCCAACCTCCTGACACCCACCATTTAGATACTTGTAAATATTAATAAGATGCCCCCTCAGTCTCCTCTAGACTAAACAGCCCCTTATTAAAGATGCTTAGGTCATTTAATTCCAACCAAAAACCCCCTCAAACCTGGTCCATAACATCCCTAACTCTCACATAAAGGTAGTGAAACATTAACTCCTTTCTGAATATGAGAGTCTTAAATTAATTACCTACTTTAGGTTTTCCTTCTGAGGAGTGTTTTCAGGCTTGGAGCCCTGCAGTGTAGCACAGCATGAGTGGCAGAAAACTACTGGCAGGAACCTATTCACACAGTGGCCCGTTATAGTTTTACTGCTTTGCATTTAAACTCCTAACTAGAAAAGGGAGCTTCTGCTTTTCAAGATCTCCCAAATGTATCAAGAAAAAAGGAAACAAAAATCTGCACTCAATTCTCACCTGCAAATGCATTTTCCATCTCAATTTCTCATCTTGCTGCTTAGAGACACGTCAAAGGCGCACAAATATTTACTGATTAATATCTTTTATTCAGCTCTGGGGAAATGGTGCTATTTGTATTTATATGGAGACTATCACTTTATAAAAGCTAAATGTCACCGTACATGCATTGTTTTTCAAGTCAATATTTGTTTCTTGCTGTTATTCTGTGTCAGGAGACTGATGTCAATGGGGTTTACTTAATCTCCATGTGACCTGGTTCTGTACACAACTACTCTGCAATTCATAAAGGCTCCAAAAGAAAAAATTTGGCAGATGCAGACTTAATAGTGTATTAAGGACCTTGAAGCTTGATCCAAGACCCTTTGAAATCAATGGAAACATTTCCACTGTGAGCAAAAGATTTCAGATTAAGTCTTAGCGAACACATTCTCAATTTCCCGCTGGTAAAATAAGGCAGATGACTCACACCATGGCTCTAGACTTGCTATGAAAGGAAAACTTTGTATGACTGAAGAACAAATAGTTTTATTGTTGTCAGAAGCTGCTGTGGGTCTTCACTCATGCTGAAAAATGTCTCACGTTGGTGAAAAGCACCGGGCTGATGGCACGAGACAGCTGCCGGGGACTGTGAGCATATTTCCATCTGGCCAGTGTGCTTGCAGCAAGCACGGGAGAGATGAATTACTGAAAGCCCATGTGGCATGTGACACTCTGAAGGTCAAGGACAAACTACCATCTAGTATGAAGGGATCTTTAGAGGCCATCTAGTCCAACTCTCCCGCAGAAGCAGAACAACCTAGATCAGGTCACATAAGAACACGTCCAAGCGGGTCTTGAAGACCTCCAAGGAAGGAGCCTCCACACCTTCCCTAGGCAGCCTCTGCCAGGGCTCCCTCACCTCAACAGTGAAGTAGTTTTTTCTTATGTTTCAATGGAACTTTTTGTGTTCCAGCTTCATCCCAAAACCCGTTGTCCTGTTGCTAGATACAATGGAAAAAAGGGATGTCCCAACCTCCTGACACCCACCATTTAGAAATTTATAAATATTAATGAGATCCTCCCTCAATCTCTTTTTTTCTAACTGAACAGCCCCAGTTCCCACAGCCTTTCCTCATAAGGAAGATGCTCCAGTCCCCTAATCATCTTGGTGGCCTCACCAGGGCAGAGAAGACTGGGAGAAGAACCTCCCTCAACCTGCTGGCTGCAAGAATCACACACAGAAATGAACATTCAAGTGTTAGACTGGCTGATCTCTGTCCTCCAGGTGGTCTGATGCACCCTCAGTTTGCCACACTTGATGAAGCTGCAATGATGCTGCAGTGCATTTATGGTAGCCTGTGTTGACCTGAACTCATGATACCATCACAGTCTTAGGGCAGATGCTCATGGGGCTGGGGCCTTGGACTATGAACTGAACAAAAATCTCAAGCTAAACTGAGTCAATGGTTTCTGAAAACTTACATGAAAAACAGAATTGCTGCTTTTATCCCTGGAACTTTGCTGTTGGTTGTGGAAACCATGGGAACCGATAGATCAATGTCAGACACTCGCTGAGCTGACAGCACGTATGGACAGGTTTTTGGTTACCCATATAATACAGCCACTGTTGTGATACTGCAGTTACATTCTTCCAGGCCTTAGCAATAATTAGTTCTAGCTGTAGCTTTCATATGTAGGCATGCTTTTTCTCTGGAAGCCTTACTTTACACACAATCAAGCTGAAATGTTTAGTTTTGTCCATTGCCTGGGATAACTGAACCATACCTCTGCTTTTGGAGTCTTTCAGTTGTGCCTAAGCTCACATAACTGGCACTGTAACTACATGTCTGGAGCAATTAACATGTAAATACAAGCTAAGCAAAATATATCATTATGAAAACAATTTAATATCAAGCATTTCAGACATGTCATTATATGAATTAGTGGTAATTAGCTGTCAAATCCCATAAGCACAACATAATTAACCCACAAATACAACATAAATATAGAGTAATTACAAAAGTTCATCTGCTGTAAAGACTGAGCTGTCTTTTAACAGGTGTAATAAAATATGATGAATCAAACTCTGCTGGAAGTAATGTCTATTAAGATAGTAGGAGCTGGTGTGTATGTTGGTGAAAGGACGATATTTGGCTCTAATTCTGAGCAGAATGCCAGTGGAAGTTAAATGTTTTTCAGCTATATGCTATGTATACACCATATTTCTATTTTCCCTTTCTGTAATAAATGAGTTATACCGAATACAGAAGACTCTGGTTCACCCTAATAACATCCTTTGATGACTAGCACACCATATCCTTTTGTTAACCAGAAAAATGCTTATGTAGACATCTGTCCTGCCCTTGCTTGGGTTTTGCTGCAGCTCATTAAAACAAAAAGAGGTACTAATGTTGTGCTAACAGGGAAATGGTCACATGTGGAATGATACACAATTTAAGCACAGCAAGCCAACACTTGCAGATATTCATACTCCCCGCTTTGTCTTTAGCTCTACATTCAGCCTCACTTCTTCTTAACCTCTTGGACCTTGCTATTGCATCTCCTGCAATGAACGAGGTGTTCAGATAACTTGCTGTCCCATCAGATACTCTTGAATAGAAATGACCTGAAGAATCTTGAAAGGAGGCGTTTGCATCCACACATGCTTAGCTCTCTTGGATTGCCCTACGGCAAGATCCTACAAGAACACACTCCGATGTGAGCAGGGAGAATACTGCTCATAACTACAAAGCACTTTGAGCTGAATGATCTCTTTTATTTCAGCTTGATTTGTTTCTTCCAAGAAGCAAACAGCCCAGCAGTTCAAAGTTCCTGCCTTCAGTCCCTTCTGAGCTGAGCAAGTGCTTGTACTATGCAGGAGAGAGAAAAGTTTTCACTGCTAGCAAGACTTAAGGGGCTGATGTTTTTACTTAGACTTGCAAAAAGTCACATGGAGCCTGAACCATGGGAATTTGTAGCCTGGAGGGAAATATGAGTAGCTGCCAAGGGTAAGAATTGAGAAAAAAATCAGACTTGTCCTGAGCAACAATCTCCTTAAGCAGGTGTTGACTTTTGCCTTATAATGGCACCACCACTTTGGACAAAGCAGCACAAAGACAGTCAGAAAGCAGAAAAATGAAACTAATTCTTCAGCCTATGTACTTTCTTTCTGTCAATGTGACAGAAATACTACCTCCACCACCAAACTTGTACACAGTGCAAGATTTATAATGAACCATCCAAGAGGAGCCATCTTTTAGCATAATTTTATCACTGACTTGCTTTTCCCTTCATTTGCTTTTTCAGTCACAAACACTGTACTCTCGTTTCTCTTCTCTGTGTCCATATGGAGTGCATTTATTAAATACATCCTTAAAATGCTACTTGTGTGTACAAGTGTGATGTGACATGACAAGTAAGAGCTCTTTGAAATTTTGACTTAGAAAATACATCTTTGTGTTGTATTCTAGTGCTATCCCTTTTGCCACTTTCATTACTGGAGACCAGTGGACACAAACATGTCTGGAGTTACGGAACACAAAAGAACTTTTCTCTATCAGTTCTCAGCAGAGACTAATCAAATTTCCAGATATCCTCCTGTGTGTTGGTTTCATATATTCACATCCATTAACTGCCAGTGTATACTTAGTTCCTTACCTGATGTCTTATGGGAGTGCATTATTCTGACCACTGCTATAAATGTGAAAGTTACTTTGCAATAATACCTAATTTTCCTGATGTTGTAGCTCCATAAACTCACTACCAACACTTAGCATCATCCAAACTGGTATACATTGATAATCACAGAATCTTAAGGGCTGGAAGGGATCTCAAAAGAGCATCTAGTCCAGTGCAACCCCCCTGCCAGAGCAGGACCACCTAGAGTAGGTCACACAGGAACTCATCCAGGTGGATTTGGATGTCTCCAGAGAAGGAGACTCCACAACCCATCTGGGCAGCCTGTGCCAGTGCTCCCTCACCTGAACAGGGAAGAAATTCTTCCTTGTATTTCTTTGGAACCTCTTCTGGTCCAGCTTGTACCTGTTGCCCCTCGTCCTATCATTGGCCATCACTGAGAACAGCCTGGCTCCATCCTCCTGACACCCACCCAAATTATGTATTTGTAAACATTAATGAGGTCACCCCTCAGTCTCCTCTTCTCCAAGCTGAAGAGCCCCAACTCCCTCAGCCTTTCATCATAAGGGAGATGCTCCACTCCCTTCATCACCTTTGTGGCCCTGCACTGAACTCTCTCCAGCAGCTCCCTGTGCTTCTTGAACTGAGGGCCAGAACTGGACACAATATTCCAGATGTAGTCTCATGAGGGCAGAGTAGAGAGGAGGAGAACCTCTCTGGACCTACTGCTCACAGCCCTTCTAATCCACCCCAGGATGCCACTGGCCTTCTTGGCCACAAGGGCAGATCCTGATCTTGACTCAAGATCTGACTCCAAAAAGTAGACATAGCCTTTATGTTTTTCTCAGTTTAATCTCTCTAATATATCACTCTCAGTTTACACTTTACATGCTGCTCTTAACAGTGTCAGCAGCAAGATCCTAACATGCTCTGTACTAGCAACCAATAACCAAGCCTGAAAGTGAGCAAATACACTTCTTCCAGTACCTAATGATGAATCTTACTGCAGAAAAAATGCTTTTCTTGTTCTATGTCATGGGACACTGTAGAGTTTTCTAGCTGCTGCCAGACCAGCACTGTGCCCATGCTGCAACGCTCAATGCTGCATTTCACACTGAAGGGGTTTGGCCATAATGACAGGCTGCCAATGCAATGGGTGCAGAGAAGATTGCAGTGACAATGGTCCACTGTAGTGGGGAGCTAAATGCTTTGACCAAAACCAAAGGCAACTCCATTGCAAGGGCTGCAAAATGCAGAGATAAGGCATCTAGATGCAGCGTGTGGGCATTCCACTAATTGCTCCCCATTTACTGTTTCCATCTTTTCTTTCCCCACTTCTGTATTCAATCTGTCTCCTTTCATGGCTAGGTTGCAGAGTGAACAGCAAGCAATTTTGAATGACATCTGTCATCTAAGGCTAGCTACAGGACAGACTCTTGTGACAACGACTGTAAGTCACAGCTTAAGAAAAATAAGGTATTTTATATGTACATTATGCTCATCAACTAATTTAACTGAAAAAACCCAGCTACCAGAATCTCAGCAGCATGCTTTGTATTGATTGAAAGGCATGAGTAGGATCCCTGCCTTCCAGAGGAGTAGCAGCATCTTTGGTGACACTGGGTAATGTCTCGGCTGCTCTCTTTCACAACACAAGGCATGTCTTGGTGAGGAGAGCTCTTATTTACCCGCTGTTGGGACAAGATCCTTTTAACCTTGCAGCCACCATGCAAACAAAGGTGGAACACAGTGTTTTCCATACCACTGTACTGATCACTGAGACACTGCAAATGTTCTTTGGAAATACAGTGTTTTGTGTCTCTTTGATGGGCACCAGTACTGCTAGACTATAATATCCCTGTAATATCCCAGTAGTGCTAGACCATAATATCCCTGTAATATCTTTAGCTGTGGGTACTCCAATTTCCCTCATCTGTATCTTTAGACTGAAGTATGCTCATTTCCAGCATTATTGCAACCCATCAAACTCTTACTGTGGAGCTGAGCTGAGACACCAGAGATGGCAGGGTGAAAACTCAGTGAACTACTTGGTGCCATGCAGATGCAAGGAGGCTGTGCTTCTGCTGATACATCTGCAGATGCTGATACATCTGCAGATGTTTCTGCTGATAATCCCACTTCTCCCTGCTCACACTCCAGAACATGGGAAACTTGTCTGGCCTTCTCAGGAGTGCTCTACCCTTGATATGGATTAGGGGACCTGAGGGCATTGCTATTTTATCAGAGGAAAGAAATTGCATGAACAACCTAGTCACAAATGGGAGAAATAGAATCATAGAATCACATAATGATAGGGTTTGAGGGACCTTTAGAGACCATCTAGTACAACCCCCCTGCTAAAGCAGGTCCACCTAGATCAGATCACACAGGAATGTGTCCAGCTGGGTTTTGAAAACTTCAAGAGAAGGAGCTCGTTCTGGCCCTGCACCACCTCAACACACTGAGGAAGGAGATGGGAGGTTAGGAGGCCGATGCTGATTGATATACAGAGTGGCCGTCCCCCATTATCCCTCGGCTCCAGCTGCAGCTTCCTTGGTGGCCCTTAGTAACATCTCAGCTGCTCTATTCCACAACACACCTTGCAAGCTCCTGAAAAATCATTTCACATGACCCTTCACACAGCATGACGTACTTGCAGGTGGCTAACTTGTATTTTATCTTTAGAGAAGGAAGTTGGACCACTGGAGGCTTGTCCTTTCATCCCAGCACCCCTGTTTTGCCACAACCACCAGCCACATGCTGTGGCACATGAGCCCATCTGACCAAAGGCTGAGAGGAATGTACTGGACCTTGTGATGTCCCAGCCTCTGCAAGAAGTGAAGTCCCACCATCCCATGGGGGCACTGCTCTCTCACTAGCACTATCCCATGGCACAGACAGCAGCACAGTAGGCTGCTGGGAGAGTGAATCATATCCCTCACAGACTACAAGTGACAGGAGGACGCATCTGGAGAAACCCTTGGAGAGATACACCAACCTGTTGTGTAGCCCAAGCACTCCCAAAGCTTGTGCCCCAGAAGAGGTTGCAGCTACGGGCAGCTGAAGGCTGGTGTTGCCCTCCTGCTTGCCCACTCTTCGTGGGGATGGCCAGGCCATGAGGTCCCTCGTGGCTCTCCCCACATTGGTGAGGGAGCTGCTTCACTTGGGACCAGGCTGGAGAGTGAGAAGCAGCTGAATGCTCTGGAGGCGTTGCACCACTCTGTTGACGCAGAGGTGTTGGTGACACGGGGACTCCTTGGCTGGAAGAACACCTCTCAGGACACTAGAGGGTTGTAAAAAGGACACTGAAACAGCTTGGGTGGCTGCAGGTTGCTGCAGCAAATTAAATATGATGAAACACAGTAGACAGTTTTATATGCTCTATTAAATGACTTTCATAGCAGAATAATTTATTGCTGGATTCTACACAGCACAGATGAAGTGCCAAACTTCCTTTGGTTCAGATCCTTTCCAGAGGCCTTGGCATAGAAGATACATCCAGTAGGAGTTGGAAATTTATTCTGGAGGCTGTCCCAGCAATGTTAGAGGAGCAGCTGTAGCCCTTACTCCTGGCTGTCTTTTGTCCAGTTGTTAACTGCTGGCACACTCAGTAGGAAATGCCAATCCAAAACAGTGCTGAGACTTCATAGAGACTCTCCAGTAAGCCTTCCTCTCAGCGACCATGTCTCAAAATCCCTATGATTTGCTTCTGTCCTAGCAATCTGCTGCGGCAGTGCTGGTTGTGGAGAAGATGAGCAGCTCCATAGTGATGCTGGGGAGTCACTGTCCGCTTCACCCAGTGCTGAAGGGAGACAGACGCACCCCTGGCCCGGGTGCCTGCAACAGGAAAAGGAGGCAATTCAGAGGTTATTTGTACATGTTCCCACTGCAAGCAGGAATGTTTGTGCTGCTCCTCACGCTCCTCTGTACTGTGGCTCTGCAGGCACTCACCTTTGATGGATGATTACTCTTGGATGAGCTTGCTAATGGCTCCAGCTATGTCGCTCACGAAACTCATCTTCGTGACTCCTGAAAGATCCCATTACACTGCATTAGAATTCTGATGGCTTTCATTCACTGAATTATTTAATTACTTAAATTTTTTAAACATATCAGAATACCTTCTAAGTAACTGTGACCTCTTGGTCTTCTGTGAGAGGGGCTGACCTTGAGCATGCTTCAGTGGGCTGTTGTAGCCTTGCTTTTCTCTTCACACAAACACTCCCTACAGCACTCAGTCTTGTACCTTCAGAAAAAGGTGTTATTGAAGAAAGCAGTATGCTAAGTGATGGGGGTTTTTTTGTGATATATCCAAGTGCTTGTTTGCTCCCACATGCTGTGAGTGGATAATAGCAGTTCTCAATCAAAGTTAAAATTACTAATGCTCTTGTCTGTGGAAAATTTAGTGCAGGAAAAGAAAAAGGTTAATGATGCTTCTCTAGTACCAGCCTTACTATGCCTTGTCATATCTTCATCCCTGCACCCCTGTATTCCATTATTGTGTGGACTGGTTATTCCTTATCTCTGCTGAAGCTGCTGTAAAACAACTGTATCTGATATTCTGTTAAGACGGTGAAATTAGTGTAAGAAAAGCCATGGAAACAACAACAGAAAAGCAATGTTTTTTTGTCATACACTGTGTACATCATCCAGTGACACTGACAATTCAACAGTATGCTGACTGTCATTAGCACAGGGAATTACTCCGACCTCCTCTTGAGTCTATGTTTATAGCGATAAATTTTGCCTATATATTGCCTCAAAGCTGGAAGCTGTTGAAATTGTTTTGCACAGGATGTTAGAACAGTCTGAAAACAAACAAACAAAAAGAACAACAACAGCAGCCACTCTTGCTTCAAGTTATTGACTCTTCAGTATCTGCCTGCAGTCCTGGCATACATAGACAATATACTATTAATTCCCTTTTTCTGATTCTGTTCACCCTAGGATCTTTTCTGACTCACTAGTTATGACTGGGACATCTTTCATATGAGGAAAGGCTGCGGGAACTGGCGTTTAGTCTGGAGAAGAGGAGACTGAAGGGGCATCTCATTAATATTTACAAATATCTAAAGGGTGGGTGTCAGGAGGTTGGGACATCACTTTTTTCTATAGTAGATAGAAACAGGACAATGGGATGAAGCTGGAATACACAAAATCCCATTTAAATATAAGAAAGAACTATTTCACTGTGAGGTGAGGGAGCCCTGGCACAGGCTGCCCAGGGAGGGTGTGGAAGCTTCTTCCTTGGGGGTCTTCAAAACCCACCTGGACATGTTCCTTTGTGACCTGATCTAGGTTGTTCTGCTTCTGCAGGGGGGTTGGACTAGATGATCTCTAAAGGTCCCTTTCAACCCTACCATTCTATGATTCTATGACACTATGACTACCTTTTACTTCTAGTCTGCTACAATTTTTTTTGGTTAGTCTAAAAGGGCAGAGAGATGATTTCTTCCACTTACATATTCCCAGTCTTCTCCTGAACACATTTAATTTATGGGAATACTGTAAGTAGAAAATGGGACAGCATTAGAGTTTCTTATATTCACGTCCGAGGTCATTTGTAGTTGAGACAGATGAACTCTGATGGATTACACAGGGTCAAATTATATGCTTCAAATTATATGATGTAGTGATGGAGTGGTTTAGCCAAGTCACTTTTGGTTCCTTATCTGAAAAGATATTGTATCGGGCATCTGAAACCACTCTTGGATACTTAATCAAAACCAGTCACTATCTGAGGCTAAGCCAGACAATGCCTCAGGCCCAGACAGAGCCCCATTGAATACTGCTAGTTCCTTCTAGTGCTTTAGAGAATGATTAGCAAATTGCAAAATTTACTCTTAAGATACAGTTCTGTTCAAAGATTGTCCTCTCCTGTGCCCTGGAGGTCTTCAGCATGCCCTCATGTACTCTTCCCTCTACTACATGGAAACTTTGTCACACTGGCTCCAGTTCACAGGCATGCAGACATATATCCTCTTGGTATCGCTTCATACCTTCTTTCACAAGTCTAATACAAAGTTCTTCACAGAGAGAGTAAAGATCTCAATTTTCCCTAAAATTTTGGAAGAATCGTTCCCAAATCCCTCAATATCAGTTTTCCCATGACTCTGGAGTCTTGCTGCAATACATTCAGAACAGCTTAAGTACAAGCCTAACATGAAATGTGACAATGCTTCTAGAGGCAGTCGCTGGGGCTGTTTCTGTGCTGAGGATGAGACGGGTATTTAGTTCCCAGTATATCACCTTTGACAACTGCCTGCATACAGCCAGCAAGGGTGTGGGCTGAGAGGCTAAGCATGCAAGTTGCTTCCCTAACAGATACAATCCATGGCTCTTTCCCAGAGGCTTTGCAGTTCTGAGAGTGTTTGCCTTGAGAAGCAAAAGAGAGCCAATGTAACACATGTAATCAAGCACCCCTAAGACACTTCTTGCCTTAATTATATTTGCACAGGAATAAAAATGAGTAGAAGGAAAATTCTGCTGTTACCAGCACAGCTTGAAGTTCCCAGTGCATTAGCACATGAAATGATCTTGTGACAGGGTAAACAAGACATGAATTACTCTTAAAATCATTTACAAAAAAACGCTGAGATGCTTCCATCTCAAAGGCCACCTGTAATTGTTAACAATTTGCAAAAACAACCACATCAATCAAAATGAGGGTTACAATGCGATTATTACAAACTGCTTCAAACAATCAAGTTAAAGTACTCGGCACAACTCTCTTAAAATACACCTCCTTTTCGTTTTCACCTAAAGCACTACAACAACTGGGCTGGTTGTATACTATAGCAGTGTGTGGCAAATGCCCCTGCAGGAGCCCTCGGATTTTCAGAGGCAGCACAACTTCCCTGCTGAACCCAACAGTTTTTGTGAGTCCTTCAAAAATGCACAACTTTGTCACCCATCCGGAGGCCCCGCAGGCTGAAGCTGGATGTTATTCAGCTGTGGCAGTCATGGCCTCACTAGACTTCATCTCTCTGTCTCAACAGTGATTTAATTTTATCCTACTGTCTCTCAATGCGTTGCTTGAGCAAGGAGCTGGCAATCTGCCCCAGATATGTGAACAGCAAGTCCAGGTAGGCAGAAATGACCTACACCAGGGCACGGTGGTCTGTGAGACAGCTATTTTGGCCAGATGTGCCATTATGTTCTGGATTAGGACTTCAACATGTTGATGGGAATGTAAGTATCTTTTATTGCCAGCCTCCTATCATACCCAGTGATTTATTTACCTTAGAACAGCATTATTCAGAGATCTTTACCCACAGTGTCCCAATCTGGAGGCATGGGAATGAAGGTTAGTTACACTTTTATCTTTTTTAATGGTTATTTTCAGCATTCCTCTATTCAAACTAACTTGGAGCTGTGCATTATGGAGCAGATCACCCTGAGTGCCATCATGCAGCACATGCAGGACAACCAGGTGATCAGGCCCAGTCAACATGGCTTTATGAAAGGCAAATCCTCTCAAGTCCTGCTTGACTAACCTGATCTCCTTCTATGACAAGCTGACCCACTTAGTGTACGAGGGAAAGTCTGTGGATGTGGTCTACCTGGACTTTAGGGAAACCTTTGGCATCGTTTCTCCTGGAGAAACTATCTGTTCATAGCTTGGATGAGCATACTCTGAGTAAGAAACTGTCTGAATACCCAGGCCTAAAGAATGGTGGTGAACAGAGCTAAATCCAGTTGGTGTTCAGTCACCAGTGGTGTTCCCCAGGGCTCAGTGCTGGGGCCTGTTCTGTTTAACATCTTTATTAATGACATCCTGGCTTGTGTCAGAAAGAGTATGGGCAGCAGGACTTGCCCCAGTACTTGGCACTGGTGAGGCCATGTCTCAAATATCGTGTTCAGTTCTGGGGCCCTCAGTACAAGCAGGACACTGAGGTGCTGGAGTGTCCAGAGATGGGCAACGAAGCTGGTGAAGGGTCTGGAGAACAAGTCTTACGAGGAGCAGCAAAGGGAACTGGAGGTGTTCAGTCTGGAGAAGAGCAGGTGAAAAGAGACCTTACCACTCTCTACAGATACTTGAAAGGAGGTTTTAGGGAGGTAGAGCTTGATGTCTTTCCAAGCAATAAATAACAGGAAAACAGGAAATGGCCTCAAGTTACATCAGGGAAGGTCTAGGTTGGATATCAGAAAAAATGTATTCACCGAAAGGGTTGTCAAGTGTTGGAGCAGGCTGTCCAGGGAAGTGGTGGAGACATCATCCATGGAGTTATTAAAAAGATGTGTAAATGGGGTGCTTAGGGACAGGGTTTAGTGGTGGACATGACAGCACTGGATTTACAGTTGGACTCGATGTTCTTAAGGGTCTTTTCCAACCCAAATGATTCTATGACTCTATAAAGGCTGATTAGGAAACCTATCTAGGGGACATAATCACACAGCTCTGCACTTAAATCTCCTTCACAATCTCCTTTGAGAATGTTTCAACAATCTCGAACAGATAATGTTCAACTGGAGATGGGATTTTTGTCTTATAGGTGGTAAAATGAAAGAGAGAGCATCAGGGCTAGAAACTAAGCAAACCAAAGGTGTGACTTCGGCATAGGACAACAGGCTGTGAGGTTGCACCACAAACGGTGGCATGGACGAAGGATCTTATTGTCCTGAGAAAACCTAATGGCACAGACATTCAAAGTCCACCTGGACGAGTTCCTGTGTGACCTACTCTAGGTGTTCCTGCTCTGGCAGAGGGGTTGCACTGGGTGATCTTTCGAGGTCCCTTCCAGCCCTTGAGATTCTATGATTCTGTGACTATATCAGGCTCTATTAAACTCCCCAAGAAGTGTGCACTAGGACAGCAGCACCACTCTTGAAAATATAGTGTATTTTGCACTTGAGGAGTTTGGATTTTGACAGCTTAACACCTTTGGAAACAGCAGAGGATTGTTGTGACCTGCAAGAACAGGAGCTGAGACCCAGAGCTGACACAGTTTCCTGATTAAGCTGAAACCAACCCAGTGGAGCTCCCCTTTCTCCCCACGACCCAGTCTCACAGCTTTGCCAAATTATTTTGACATGTTTTCTCTACCCTGAGGATTTAACTTCACTTATAAAGATACCTTTTAGCTTGGAAATGTTGAGTTTTTTCTGCAGACAAAAAAAAAAGAGGGAGGGGGAAAGAAGTCAATTTCCAGACAGTTTAGAATGCTGGAATTGTTCAGGTTCTGAAGTCAATGCAAGGTATCAGCTGATAAGTGGGAGGCTTAAATGTTAAAAGTCTCAAGGTAGCACGACAATGATTTGAAGAGGACTTCTATCTTCCGATTACTACTGAGAAAGGATGGTATTACAATGAACTTTCTCAAGACTTAATATTCCCAACAGAGAATAGCTGATGCTAACACTAGTGTCAAACTGAAGATCTGAAAGGGACTAATTACTTTTTCTCCTAGGAAGAACTTTCCATTTTGTCACTGCTTCGATACCTGAGCAATCCCATTAATATCAAACACCCGAATATCAGCTCCTTTGCTTAATTTCTGCTGGGAATTGAGTGAAATAGCAAAAGCAGCCATGCCAGAGCTCACAGGGACTGCTTTTGATGTCTTTAAATCAAAAGAATATGTCAAATATTCTGGACAGTCTTTCATAACTCATTTTTAAGGAGTACGGTGGGTGCTGTTTTGTTCATGCACCGCTGGGAAAAGGAATGAAGGATTCTCTTCCCACAGTGCTGCATGGGGCTAAAAATGGGAAGTCTGAAGGAGAATGACTCTGCTTGCTAGTGGGGAATTTCTCTCCCCTTCTGTCTCACTGTCATTAGCTTATGACACGGGGAATGTGTTGTCCCTCCAGCTTTCATACTGCTTCTCTGGAGGTTTCTATTTGCTCCTAGACTGAAGGAAAGCAGCTAACTACTGCTCTTGAGTGTCTTAGCCTGTTAACTCTGAAGCTCCAAGTGTGTGCTCAGGTTATTTGAGAGAAAGCATCACATTGTGTTTCAGGACAAAGCATCAGCTAGAAACAATGGGGATTAGCACAAGGTCTATGCAACAATACCAGCTTGGCAGCATTCCTTTGATCTCCCCTTCTTCTATGTGTGCTCTGTTGTGCTCTCCTCTTGAGGGCTTCTTTATGGTGGTATCTTCCCTGATTTTGTTGCAAAGAATTGCTGAGAGAGCTGGCAGGAGGGATATTAAACATTTTATTGTCCTCCACAATAAAGTGGGAGTTTTGGCAGCCTCCATGAAGAGCATGAAGATGGCATTTACGTGGTGCTATAAAAATGCAGGAGCCAAATCACATCGGAAATACCATGCTGGAAGGGACCTCAAGAGATGATGAGACTTGGCTCCTCTGTGAAACAGGGTTAGCCAGAGCATCACTAGCCTGGGAGTGCAGCCTTTGTTTCCTCTTACCCAAGGCTGGGCTTTCAGGGCCGGTTAGCCTTGCTGCTCACCTGCAAAGTGACCAGGCACCACAGGGCTAGGGGAATTATGAGAAAAATGTTGCTTGAGGGATACTGGGGTGGTTGAAAGTCTCACCAGAGTCAGAATTCTGGAAAGAGGGAAGAAAACCAGAATTGCAATCTCTGCCCTCTTATCTAGGCATCCTGAAAAGACTTATTGTTCTGAGAAAACTCAAGAGCAGAAGAACCAGAGGGCTAGTCCGACATCAGGACTCCTCTCTCAACCAAACCCAGTCTCCTTCCTTTGTGTAGTCCCAGAAGCAGTACATTAAGAGCAATACATTCTAGTAACTGGTGTAGGAATCATTTAAAAATAAAAAAGAAAAAAAAAAGCTGATGCAAAGTATTTCATACTTATGAGGATATTAACAGAGTTCACAGGTGCTTTTAGGTGAAGAGAGGTCACATTTGATACCCATCAGCATCAGAAGACAAAGCTTTCTCCTCATGTAGGTTATATCTGGCACATGAAATGTCAGGAAAGTGCATTTTTTCATGGGAAGCATTTATGTTTGCCTGTGTGACACTGATTCAGAGAAAGAGTCTACAGGTAAAAGTGGAGAGATCTCTACATGATGGTTCTTTCAAAAGGTGCTGGCTACATCCACATCCACTTGTGAATTCAGTCCAAAGGATGATGTATTTGGGAAATAAATGTTGGCACAAGAAACTTAACACTGGAGAGTGGCTGGGAGTTGGCAACTGCATCAACATAAATGACCAAACTGACAAAGAGGGATTGAAAGTGTCCTGGAAATGGCATCAAGGCAAGTTTATGCCTAAACAAGCTGTCAACATCAGCAGTAATAGAAATTGAGTATAGATTTTGAGGGATCAAAAGAATCAGGTCAAGAGACACCACTTTGGAGTTCTACTAGAAGTCAGTTGTCCAGGGACATTTCTGAAGACAATGTTGGTTCCCCAAGAAACAATGGCTAGCTAGATCTCTACAAGGACTACCTAGATTTCTGTGTGTTGATACTTGGGTGAAGAAATGCAAGGAAACAACAATGTGCTTTTGGCAATTATGTTAGGCATGGGCATGTGGCAGGATGTGGCACTTATTGGCAGGCATGGCTTGTTGAAGATTTTCTTACTATAATCTAGAGGCTCTTGAGCTTGGAGGAGACTGAGGGGTGACCTCGTTCATGTTTACAAATACATAAAGGGTGGATGTCAGGAGGATGGAGCCAGGCCGTTCTCAGTGATGGCCAGTGATAGGACAAAGGGCAATGGGTACAAGCTGGAATAGAAGAGGTTCCAAACAAGGTTCCAAAGGAAGCCTGCAAGCTTCTCTTCTCTGTTCAGGTGAGGGAACACTGGAAGGGGCTGCTCAGATGGGTTGAGGAGTCTCCTTCTCTGGAGACATTCAAACCCACCTGGCTGAGTTCCTGTGTGACCTACTCTAGGTGGTCCTGCTCTGGCAGGGGGGTTGCACTGGATGATCTTTCAAGGTCCCTTCAACCCTTAAGATTCTGTGATTCACTGTCCAAGGTCTACTTTTACATTCCAAACTCCTTTCGAATTCATAATATCCACCACTTTTTTTTTTACCTCTATCTGCCAATAAAGCCCATTCTAGCATAAGTGAAAATTCAGATTGATCGATTTTGAGAATAATTTTCAAGATCACACAGTATTGCTCATTCTTGTACTGCACACAGCTCGAAGCACACAGCTGGGATTTCTTGCCTCATGGAACAACTTTTAGTTTCCTATCTAATAAAACCCCAAATTAGATCAGTGTTGATACTCTTGTACTAGATAGTGAAACTAATTAAAGTTTGTTACATTAAAGGGTCTTTTAAGATATTTGTTGTTGAATCAACAATGCAAAAGCATTATGCTTAAAATAGTAAAAATAAAATGACTTCTGTGCTTTGCCTTCTGAAGATAACATTTAAAAACCTTAATTTTATAAACAGTTACAGAGAAAACACACATTTTTTTCTGAAAATAGACTATGGTATCAGCAATACCATGAATTAAATACCCAGGGAAGACAGCTATTACGTGCATCCAAACCATAATTTCTGAAATAACGTTATCTTTTTTTTCCCTCCTCTTGAATAATGCCCATTGTGTGCCTGGTTAGAAAACAATAGCTTGGTTATGAAACGATGGAAGTTTTATCCATGGAAATGCCACCCTCACATTAAAATCATCACACAGCTCACAACATGCTGCCTGCAAGCTTCTCAGGTATAAATCTATCTAGTAAATAAGGACTATTTTAGTGTGGCTCTTAACCTTAGGGGAATGCCTTATTAAACACAAACAAAAAAAGAGAGAAGATCTAATTAAGCTGCACTGTAAAAAATTAAACAAAGAGATGCAATAAATGCCAGCCTCTGCATTTTTAACCTAATGTACATTTTACATTTGAAGCTCAAGCTCTGAAGATTGTACAGTAAGAGCTTCACTGCTCGCTCCTTGCTGTAGTGCTACATGATCCCTTACAGCTGGAAGTCCCAGAGGTCCTAGAGCACTGCTACATGGAAGGGACAACCATGAGCTCCATGTACCAGGCTACTCAGTAGCACAGGAGCTGTCGACACCTTGGAGTACTCATAAAGCATGGGAAGGGGCTACAACTCAATGTTATTCACTTTGAGGACGCAGCTTTAGTCAAGGATGGAAACTTTCCATTTTCTCCCCACCAGCTGGTTCTGGCTCCTCAAGAACCACCTTTTGATTCCCCGGGTTTTTCCAGTCCTCCTCTACGACTCAGGCAGAAGCATTGGCAAGGGACAGTCAGGGTTGATAGAGCTGTGGGGAGGTGTGAGATGCTTGTCTCCTGGTCAGAAGCCTCATAGAGAGTAGTGTTGAGTGTGAGCAGAAAATGATAAATGCCAGTGCGCTCTGTCCACAAGCGACAGCTACAGTGATGCAGCTTGGATCTCATACACAGGGTATGCAAAAACTCCTTCACATTTGAATAGGTTGGGAAAATTCCTGCACTTAGCTCTGCTCACATCTGCTGAATCCCCAAACTGTAAAGGAACCAAAGTGATAGCTTTTTCCCTTAGAAAAACCCCTCAGTAGCCAGGAAATACAGAAATTTCACTAAAAAGTTAAACTTTTTAGTAAGGTGTGGAAGACATTTAAGCACTATTTTCTCTCATATCTGTTTGTCTATTAATAATTCATCTATGTTCTCAACAGTTCCCAGGTATCTACTGGCTCCAGTGGGCATCTACAGTGCCTTAGGGATGTGGGCAAAACCTAAAAGCACAAGGTGAATTTGTACAGACAGCAGGGACTCAAGAAAATCAGCATCACTTTTTTCTTCCAACATACTGCTGCAATTGGGACAAGCCCTTACTTCTTCCCTGGTATCTGGACTTGCCTGTACTCCAGATTTAAGCTTTCCTGGTAATACAAAGCACTAGCTCAACATGAGCCTCAAGCTCATCTCTCTCCCTGAGCTTAGCTGTCGCTGGGGCTTGGCCAGGACATTCTCACCTCTTCTCACTTTTGGCTGCTCTTGAGCAGCATGGGGCAGGGTTCTCTGCTAGCAGTTATTAACAGTAGTTAGCAGAAATAGCATGATTAGAAGTACCCAAACACCCATTAGGTGCTTTTTGACAGCAAGCTAAAATGTTGCAAATACCTCCACCAGCAAATCCCAGTATACCTATCTATCACCTACCCACATACTCAACTTGCTTCAAGGCAAGTTACGCCTGACTCCCTTGTGTATGGCTGATCTGTGTTTCTTTGTGATATGGGCTTTCCTCCTGTGTGAAATATGGTAAGTATTGTCCTCTTTTGCTTTTTTTTTTTGGCAAAGGGTTTGAAAACAGTTCTATTATCAAATCCTTGGGAAAACAAGCTTTACCTTTTCTTAGCATGCATTTCCTTTTAGTAGCTGAGTATATACATTAAATCATAAGCCAGAGCCTATAAAACAAGTTGCAGAAAACGAATATTTTGACAGTAAATCCTCTATCCTTTTCAAAGAGACAATTGGACTATGATTGCAAATTGTCATGGACTACAATTGGACCACAAATTGTAAAAGTATCAATTGCATTTCAATACGAGAAGGTTTCAGAGCAAATTTGGCACCCTTGCTGTTGATGGAAGATTTCTCCCTCTTTTGCAGACACTTCTACATCCACTAAAGAGAAAAGAAAGCCTGTGTTTGCCTCAGACTCTTCAGGACAGAGATGGTCACAACCAAAGTGTTGAACATAGGGCTTGTTTCGCTTCTTTAATGATGCTAAGAAAATCTGCACACAGAAACTACCTTAATTTCTGGTTCCAAACTTCCCCCCAGGTGGGTGCAATTAGGATTGTAGTCCCTGCCTCCAAACTGGAGATGTAGAATTTTGGACCCCCCGGATCCCACTGAGGCTCAGCCAGGCAGTACAGTCCAACCACAAGAGATCTTCTGACAGTGGGCTCCAAGCACAAATCGTAATGACTTTGGATAATTACTATTTCTTGAACTAGAACAAGAATTTCCTAGTATTTCTTCCTTTCCTGGTGAGAGAGTCTGTGTGTATTTTGTTCTTCTCTGTAAGACAGGGTCTTTTTCTTTTGTGTCCATGAGTTACTTGATACAATTGGAAAACAGAAGACCACTAGTTTCCTGATTGCAAAAGGCTCAAATAGCTCATGAGACCTCTCTCCAGCCTCTCCTTGTGCCTGATGGGTTAGCTTTTCTGAGGACCCATGGGAGAAATTCAAATATGGACAAGATGATCGCCGTCTTTCAGAGGAACGCTCTGTGTTATATTATCCCTGAAAGCTCTCCTAAGACTCAGCAAGCAGATGCTGAGTGTAATGCAGATGAGAGAAAGGCTCACACACATACAGCAGGAAAGTGCAATTGTAACTCAGGTGAGTGCTCCATTCATAGCAGCCATCAAGCATAATTTCTCAAACTACTCAGGATTTTCAGATCTTTGCTTCAGCCCTGAGAACAAAACCAGTGATGATCTGGGCTTTTAATTTAACAAGATAATATCCACATAATTTGATTTTTATCTGTCTTTTACAGTGTGGAGTTCTCATTCACATCATGCAAAGCAGCTTTATCAACATTTACAGCTCTGTGAGCTTGACTAGTCTGTGCTAGTTGATGAAATATAACAGCTACGAAGTTATTAGTCTCAGCAAAAAGAGAAAGGCTGATATTTGACTTTCACAACTCAGGGAAATGGGACAAGTTCCTACTCTAGGTGGTTCTGCTCTGGCAAGGGGGCTGGACTGGATGAGCTTTCGAGGTCTCTCCCAACCCCTAAGATTCTGTGATTCTGTGCAATATGGATTGCACAGAAAGCCATCTAAGCAGCTGCACAGCAACAACAATCACAATGGGCTACATCCAACAGGGATGGGTGCAGGGACACACCAAGCTGGACCATTTCACTCTGGTCAGAGTAGGCACATGCTGCTCTGACCCTCAGAAGTTTGGCAGAGTCAATAGAGGTGAAAATAACTAATAAGGTACCTGTACCTGCTTGTGTGACCCATTTTGGACCTCACTCTTAGTTTTCAAATAAGATGCTAACTACTGAACCTGACCTATTTCAGCAGTGTGACAAGTGCTTTGTTTTGTTATTTCAGTGCTAGAATGAGGTGTCTTAGTAAATGGATCAAAATTAAATTACTGGCTGTATGAAGATGTTAATCCTGCCTGTATATCACCATCATCCAGTCCCATGACCAGGTCTCTCTGGGCAGCTAGCTTTGGGTTTGCACCCTTGGATTCTTTGAGATATGACATTAAGACACACTACAGATACAACTTTGTGAAGCTCCAAATATTTCTGCTCATGTGAAACTTCACACATATGAGAAACACTACTATCCAAAAGCCTCGCTGCAAGAACACTGTGGTGTTGATGGGAAGCTGTCCATTTCAGAATTAAGATATTATCTATTTGACTGGCAGTCCTTGCAGGTTTGTAAGTCAGGAAGACACAGTTACAGCTCAACTGTCTCCGAAACTCTCTCTAGGAGAAAACAGAAAGATCTTCATCAAGAAAACACTTGAAGCAAGGCACAGAACATTCAATTCTGTGAAATGCAGAATAGTGGAATTATCCTGGCAATTTGCATGTGAGCTCTGAGTCAGTGCTTTCAGGCAGGGAACAATTCCACATAAGCATCCATGATGAAACAAGATCATAAATCCCTTCCTGAATGGTATTTTCCAATTTATGTGCTTGGCTTCAAATTCCTCTCCTGCACGAAAGACACTTGGAGACAGAAGCAGCAGAGGACACAACCCATGGAGCACAGTTCAAGAGAGCCTTTTGTTACACAGGCCCCCTTTTGCATGCTCCTATGTTAATTTGAAATGAGCATTCAGATGAGTATGTTGACATCCCCCCCAAAAAAAAGAAGAGAAATAGCAGGGCAGGTAGCAATTGCTCCCTGGGGCACCAATTAGCCTGGCCTGCTTGATAAAAGAGTAAACCCAAACCAATAATACCTTAATGGGAAAACCTAAAAGTTAATCTGGAAGTAAATAAATGTGTAGGTAATTTAGTCTCTAAAGATCTCTTTTACCTCTCTTTTGCTGTTTGTGCTATAAATATAAACCAGAGTTTCCTTTCCAAACTGTTTAAAAAAGATGGACCTGGAGCTGGTCAGGGAATTTAGGCCCTGGGCTGAAAGTGGAAAACAGTGAAATGCTGTCACACTGGGGCACAAAGAGAGTGTCTGGAGGGGAGGGAAGGGAAGGGAAGGGAAGGGAAGGGAAGGGAAGGGAAGGGAAGGGAAGGGAAGGGAAGGGAAGGGAAGGGAAGGGAAGGGAAGGGAAGGGAAGGGAAGGGAAGGGAAGGGAAGGGAAGGGAAGGGAAGGGGCTCAGCAGGCCACACTGGGACTGGGAGAGTCTGACTTGGGAAAGCACTGCTCACTTCATCTGAGAGGTTCTGCTGGAGAGATGCCACTTTGTCTGAGATGCAGGATCAGGAAGGATATCTTTTCTGGCCTTCCATGACTTCTGGTGCTTAAATGAGCATGAATCAACTAGCAGTATAATTAGAAGCTGTCAGCATGATATCCCTCCAGGACATCCAAACCTGCAAAGTCTTTCAGGCAAAAAAGGATAATTCTGCAAGGGTGATGCTGGAGGTCTCGGTGCAATCTGTTACCTGCCAGGCTGAAACCATGGTGTTTGACCACAAGGATGAAGGATGAAGGTTTCCAGTAGTAGCAATTGAGTGGTAGTGCTGGGGACTAACAATATGCTGCTGTTTCCTAACTTTTATATCACATTGGTGAGCTTCTGATATTATACTACTGTGTCTTTTTGAGAGTACTGCACAGACTGAATAATGGTTCAGGTACTATTAAAAGCATCTTCATTTTTAGGGTCCCAGGTAGACTCCTGGGAGGACATGGATGAGGCCATTTTGCTACAAGCTTCTATGTGGGATGTAAATATTTGATTTGCCTGCTCTCAGTAGAGATATCTGCTTATGTCTTCCCACTAGAGTGGGGCTGGGTTGGGAAAGGCTGTGTCCCATAACAGAATCACAGAATGGTAGGGTTGGAAGGGACCTCTAGAGATCATCTAGTCCAACCCCTCTGCTAAAGCAGGTTCACCTAGATCAGGTCGCACAGGAATGTGTTCAGGAGGGTTTGGAAACCTCCAGAGAAGGAGAGTCCACATGTCCCATGGGCCCTGTGGGAAGTAAAGTGCCTGGTAATGGGTACTTAAGAGTGACAGAGAAGGAAGCCCCAGCAGTGGGGAGTGGTGTCCAGAGTGCAGACAGGAGCAGATCTGTACCCTGGCCCCAGCAGCAGTGGGAGGAGGAGCTTTCCCTGTAGGTCCAGGGGAAAGCAGGCAGACTCTGCACAGCCCAAGAAGCTGACAGCTGGGTGAAAGGATCATGCCAGCAAAGGCAACAGAGGGGGAACTGGCCTTCAGAAAGCCCCAAGCAGAAGCCTCAGCCTTAATGACTGCTGTGTGTAACACTAAGCCTTGCCTTTAAGAGGGTGGCCTTAATTTCAGGATGTCAGCTCCTTGTTCCCATTCTGGACAAGAAGTTACAGTAATGAAAAGGACAGTTCTGTGTGAGCAGAGAGATGGTTGGAGGCCAATCGATGTGCTTCTTTGCCCCAAACAGTTCTGCCCAACTTGCAACTAAGGAAAAACATCTCTTTGTAGCAGGAGCTTTTTGTTACAAAAGTGCCTGTGCCATGTCCTACTCAAGCCCAGGATTTCTTACAAAGCCCTGTGACTCCTTCAGGGGTATCTCCTTGCCTGGATGGGGGTACAGCTGCTACTGGGAATGTGACTGAGCCTTCAGAAACTTTCCCCATGGGAAGTTTGCACTGTGATTGCACTGGAGAGCAGATAATTCCCTTCCCCTTGGAGCAGATTTTTAAAGATTTGAAGGCTACTAGCATGTCCTGCTTCAGAAGTTCACTCTTCAGGGTAAAGAACCTGATTCATTTGCCTTGGAACACGTTTTTAAGCTGTTCCATGCACCCACATCAGGTAGTTGACAGACTTAATGGCTATGTCTTGAGTGGCAGAGTCCTCCAGCCAAGGCCCACTGACACTGAGCTGCAGGACTAAATCCCTCCATGTGTTTTGTAGGTTGCAATTCTCCTTGTGCAGCCCTCTGAGGTGCCTACCTTCTTCTCAGCACTGCTTTACTTCCTACAGAAGTGCTAGCAGGCAAACTGCTTTCCATCCTGCATTTGTGCAGCAGAATATTCCCAGCTCAGTGAGATGCTTCCTACGTGGCCTTCCCGAATCCACTTCTGCAGATTGCATCTCCCATTCACCTCGGGTACATTCAAATTCTGACCTCATTTGCACCTGCTAAACTTCCCACTGCAATGTCCTCCACAGACTCCCACATTTGTTACTGTCAGAGCTGTCAAGCACATCAAATTAGCTATGTAAAAAGGTTCAGAAGGTCTAATCCACCAGGCGTTTGCAGAAGTACACCTTTGGGCAGGTGGTTAACTGTACACATTGAATTGATGAGAGCTGTTCATAAGCAGCTGTATTTACATACTTGAATGTCTGAAAAATAGGTGCTGACTTTTAAAAGATGCTGGTCACTTTGTTAAGGAGAAGCAGAATGATACTTTCAGGCAAGCTGTGCCAGAGGTCAGTTTGATAGACCTAATGTAATTAAACAGACATGAGTTTGGTCTGGTAATGTTGGGTTTTTATCATGGTGTCTTCCCACTGTTTGACTGTTTGATTTCAAGTAGCTTTGAATTGATTAAAGGCTTTTCTCACTTTTTGCTTTGAGATCTTCTTCTTCCTTTTTAGTAGACAAGACTACTTCCCTTGTGTCCCAGGAGAGATCATAGAATCATAGAATCACGGAATGGTAGGGTTGGAAGGGACCTTTAGAGATCATCTAGTCCAACCCCCCTGCAGAAGCAGGTTCACCTAGATCAGGTTGCATAGGAACATGTCCAGGCAGGTCTTGAAGACCTCCAAGGAAGGAGACCCCACACCCTCCCTGGGCAGCCTGTGCCAGGGCTCCCTCACCTCACACTGAGAGAGTTTTTTCTATGTTTAAGTGGAACTTTTTGTGTTCCAGCTTCATCTCATTACCCCTTGTCCCATTGCTAGATACCATCAGATAAAGGATGTCCCAACCTCCTGACACCCACCATTTAGATACTTGTAAATATTAACAAGATCCCCCCTCAGTCTCCTCTTCTCCAGACTAAACAGCCCCAGTTCCCCCAGTCTTTCCTCATAAGGAAGATGCTCCAGTCCCTTGATCATCTTGGTGGCCCTGTGCTGGACTCTCTCCAGAAATCCAGAGATCCTTGTATCTTAAACATATCACACTCTTCTAGGGAGGTTACACTAAATCCAAACCCCTTGGTCAGAAGAGGTGCTAGTGCCAGGTTCCCCTTCAACATACTCATGTGATTGCTAGCAAGGGGCACCTGGACTTCAGCAGAAATACTAGGATCAGGGAAACATGAGATTTAAAGCTGACATTCACTGTCTTTAGACGGCCACTTGGTGAAGCTGGTGAAGCTTTTATAGCAAAAGAAAAAAAACCCAACCAAAAAAGCTTCAAGGCACATCACCAACAGCAACAGGCTCAAGCTCAGAGCTGCTAAACCAACATTGCCTCTGCCTGAATGTTCCTGAAGTTATTAACTAACAATACAAGCAAAACTGCATCTTAACTTCTCTTGGAGCTCTTAAGGCAGGCACACTTATCTGCTTCCTGAAAAGAAAAGGAAGATACCTGAAGGTACAAATTATTTCAGCACGCCCAGGACTTTGTCAGCAGAGGGAAAACAGTTAAGTACAAGTCTTCTCTAATTTTTGAAGGAATCAAAGGGCACCTTTTAGAAGAGTCAAGCCATTTAAAAATAAATGCTACCCTTTGGACATCTTAATTATACAACATTCTCTTTTTTTTTCATGCTGGGAAGTGCTCTGGTGCCTGGCAATCATCTATGTATCTGGTGCTTGACAATCATCTGTGCAACTGGTACTTGTAAATTGATTGCAGATCGCAGTTTTACCAAATAAGTGGTTCTGTCTTTGTTTTGCTTTTTATTTGTTGGAGGTTTTTTTTTAATTGCATAGATCATGCTGCCCTCCTCAGTCCTAAAGTTTGAGAGATGGCTGAAAAGCAAAGGTAGGCTGGAACCAGTCCACCATCACAGAGGGCTACCAGCTCTTGCTACTGGTAGATTGTGATCTGCATTGCAAGACAGAGCCAAGAACAGCTTACTCCATACTTACCAGACCTCCTAAAAATCACAGGAAAGATCTACAGCACTGGTGATTCCCTAGTTCTTATGCAAGGGGGCTGGTGTTACTGTTCAATCAGTGATTTCCCTGATTTGGTCTGCCTTGAACTTTCAAATATGTATGATTCATAGGACTGAATGCTACTCAGAGCAGTACTTCAGCCCTGGTTTGGGAAAGCACAGAAGCACACATTTGCCTTCAGCCTTGCCTTCAGTTGCTGAGTAATTCCACCGAAGCTCATGGCATCCAAGCTCTCACTTGAATTAAACAATCACTGTGCTGGGTGGAAGATGTACTTGCATGTTTCTCTACGGGAAAGCAGTGCAGCTTCTATACCCTCAGAGTTGCAGGTTTGGTGGGGGTTTTTTGAATGCATGATTACATGCCAGTTCCAGATTTGTTCTTTAGAAATGGAAAACTGCAGGAATTTTTTCCAATAAGATTCCCAGCCACCAGCAAACACATTAAAATACAGATGAAATGCCCTATGCTTTTTAACAGCTCATCATTTAGAGGGAGCATGGACCCATGTTTGGTGGAACATTGGCTATAAAAAATAAAATGAACTAGTCCTGCTCTCTGCTCACCACCTCTCTTCCCATATATAAAATTCATGAAATACATCCCTCCTCCCAAAAAAACAGATGACCAAGAAACACTCTGTATTCCACCTGAAGCACATTTTGGGTCACAGAGACTAACAGGTAGACAAACAGTTCAACAACTGTATTTCATGCCCCCAGAGGTCCAGTCCTGAAGTGAGGTGGGTGCACAATCTACCTTGTACAGCTCTGAGAATAACTATTTTCACACCTTGTGCATCATTCCAGCACTCAGCTCCCATCCAGGCGTGGGAAAGCAGAGGGTAGATACCTGCCCTTTCTACCCATGGAAAGAAAGGGTGAGGTACTTGAGAGGACCGCACCGCACCGCGAACATTGAGTGAGGATGCCCCGGCAGCCCAGGAGAGCCCGGTCCTGCCCGGGACCACAGAAGCGCTGGGGATGCCGCGCTCGGCAGGATGCCTGTCGCACACCCCTCGCAACGAGCTTCCCATCGGCACCACAGCCCCCAGCGGGAGCCCCGCAAGGACTCGCCGGGACGCCCACGGGAACCGTCTCAAGCTCATGGGGGAAGACTCAGGAGTAACTACAACCGCCGCTCCGCCAGCGGGTTTCCGCCTTCCAGCCCGTCCCTTCGGGGCAGCAGCTGGGGATGCCAACCGGGGCTCCCCGCACCCTCCCGGGGAACCCCGCACGGTCCCCTCCCTCCTCCCGCAGCCCCGCGCACTCACCTGGGCTCCGGCGGCAGCGGCTGCTATCGCCCCTGGGCGGGGGTGGTTGCCCCGGGGGTGCAGGGCAGGGTCCCGCCGCCGCCTCCCCGCGGCGCGGCAGCCGCCGAGTGCGGCGCTGCCCCCGGGCACTGCGATTTATCGGCGGCGGCGGGGCGGGGACGGGACGGGACACGCCGTGCGGAGCCACCTCGGGGCGCGCCGCGGTTGCGGGCAGCCCCCGCTGCCTCTCCCGCCCCGCTGGGCGGGGGGAGTCGCCGGGGCCGGGCCGAGGCGAGGATGCGGCGGCTCCGCTCCGCTCCGAGCCGAGCCAGTGGGGACACGGCGCCGCCCCCGCCCCGCCGCGCCCGCGCCCGCCAGGGGGCACCGCCGCCCGCCGGCTGAGGGCACCGGCAGGGTGAGGAGCCGCGGGCCCGCGCCCCGTCCCGCCGCCGCCGCCGCGCCCCGCAAGCGCTTGTCCCTCGGCCGGGCGCGGCTGCCGCCGGTGCGCGGGCACGACCCGCGGCAGGGACGCGCGGGGCGCGGAGGGGCCGTCCTTCCCCTGCCTGCGTGGAGCCGGGCGGCTGGGCACGGGGAAGCGAGGTGTGCCCCTGGGCAGAGCTCGTCCGAGACTGCTGGGTTCGGCTTCGCGCACTCGGTTTGCCCTCTCCTGGCAGCCCGTCCCTAAGCAGCAGTCGCCGAGCCGTGCGGGAGGAGGTGAGCTCCTGGACCAGGCGGGGCCGGAGCGAGAGCCCTGTGGATTTGCGAGCGTCTTTTGTCCTGGTAACGTTGCACCCACGCTGGCCAAAAGTCACCCGGTTCCGCATCGTGTACTGTGTACAAAGCGATGTACATTATGTGGAAGGGTGTTACAGAGAGCTTAGATGCCGTAAATGACTCCAAATCTAGTAGCTTTTCTCTCCGAGGATGACATAATTTCCACTAGTCACAACGCCTACTTTGTGAAATTCAACTTTGATGTTGTATTTTCTGCCAAATTAGATAGGATGGAAGCTTCCCTATATATCAAACAATTAGAATAAAATGCCAGAGGAAAGTCTTCAAAGGTTTCTGCTTTTCTAAGGAAGGACAGGTGCATGGGATGCAGGATAAACAAGAGGTGAAGACCCTCTGCTTTGTCTAAGGAAGTTGTCTCTAATCAGAAACCATACTATTTTGCATAGCTTTAGAAACTTTTGGTTTAATGTGGAGTGATACTGGTACTAAGTCTCAGTTCTCCTGCTTTACTGAAGGAACAGAGAAAAGAGATCACAGAATCTCAAGGGCTGGAAGAGATGTCAAAAGATCATCCAGTCCAACCCCCCTGCCAGAGCAGGACCACCTAGAGTAGGTCACACAGGAACTCATCCAGGTGGGTTTGAATGTCTCCAGAGAAGGAGACTCCACAACCCATCTGGGCAGCCCCTTCCAGTGCTCCCTCACCTGAATAGGGAAGAATTTTTTCCTTGCATTTCTTTGAAACATCTTGTGTTCCAGCTTGTACCCCTTGTCCTATCACTGGCCATCACTGAGAACAGCCTGGCTCCATCCTCCTGACACACACCCTTTACATATTTGTAAACACAAATGAGATCACCCCTCAGCCTCCTCTTCTCCAAGCTGAGGAGCCCCAGCTCCCTCAATCTTTCATCAGAAGGGAGATCTTGTGCTTTCTGGTGAAATATGTGCAAGGCTTCTGAAGGGCTTCACAGTCTAAAACAAGAGTGGGTGCTGGATGGCACAGACCAAGAAAAGTTGATCATATGGTCATACCCTCCTCATGTTTTGAACAACAAAGGAATGAGATTCCTGAGCATTTTTTATGGTCATTGGTTCTGCAGAGAATTTCTGTCTTGGACTTTCTATAGTGTTTCTGGCATCTCTTACTTTTGTTTGGGAGTTAGAGGAGATGAGATTGCTGTGATGTGTTCACACAATGTCAGCCATAGCACAGCCATCATCTTCAGTGCCATCTAACTCCATTCTGGCACATGTCCCAGGCAGTGACTCTGCATCTCACCCATCCTGCAGCTACAGGTAGAACAAACTTCCAGGGGCAGGAGGTGGCTGTATCAATCACATACACACGGAGAGCCCTCTGTCCAGGATGCCTGGCAAAATACAGATTTGACAAAAATAAAAGTGATATTATTCTAATATTAAGCATGGAAGAAAGGATTTAAACTGAGACAAAGGGCTGTTAATGAGAGGCACAAACATCAGTCACTGACAGCTGAATGAGTACAAGTGGATCGGAAGCTGGGTGGAGTGACAGCCCAGAAAGCTTCACATTAAGTCAGTCAAATCCCATTATTCCTTAGATTTTTAAAAATAATTAAATTAATTTCATGTGACTGTGAAAGGAGCTGAAATGACTGCCAAAAACTGCTCTTGTGACAGGCTACAGAGGCAGGATTAGTCAGTAATTATGGCACCAAGCTAGTGCTCAAGAGAGGTGAGTTAAGAGCTTTGTGTCTTATTCTGCCTAGCTCTGACTGACAGCAAAAGGACTCTTCGTGCCCACAAAGTGGTGCTGGGGACAAGTACCCAGGTAGCATGGTAGGGAGGTATCATAGGGACCATCTCTTATAGCATCCCAGCGATGCTCTTCAGATCTGGTCTGTGACATCCTGGGCGTATTTGTAAGTGGATGATACAGGACACGTTGAGCTACTTCCTTTCAGATAGTCATATATATGTCTTACTGTGAAAAGAAACGTGCCTTTCAGGCAAGATTTCATGTGTCTCCAGGCACGTGTGCATGCATTCACTCACTCAAGCACACTTCCACCAGGCCCTCTTCTTATGGGCTTACCACAATCTCCCTTTTGCTTTGGTTCTGTATCATTCAGATACAGCTGGTTATACTGAGCCGTGCTGTCTTTGGCAGGAAAAACCCAGCAGGGAATGGTTGTCTGGTTGTTACCTGCACACATTTCTTCTTCTCTTTTGTTGATGTTTTGCTCTTCTCCTTTCCTGATCCTTTATTCGTATTCAAGTTGTTGCTTCTTTTCTAGAAGGACATTGGATTTGTCACCAGGTGTGTCTCTGAACAGCTAGAAAAAGCTGCCAGAGAGGCTGTCAGCAGTGTGCTCTGTAACCCCCTCCCTTCTGTCTGCAGGGCTCACTGCTCAAATGTTAATGTGCTGCACGTGGCATTCATCTGCCTTTTGCTTTTGACATCGTAAGTTAATCATCTGAGTGCAAGCTCATCACCTAAGGCTTGTCTCTCTGTAGTTAATGGAGAGAACTAGACACCTCCAGAAGGCAACTCATCTCATCTATCTTAGGTGTCTATGTGAAGATGAAATGAGTTGCCTTTTAGAGGTGCCCATTTCTCTCCACTGAGTCCAAAGGGAGCTCAGGGTGACTCGCTTAGATGGAGATGATTAACGTTTAGACGTGCTACAGTGAGGTGAAATGAATCTCACTTCTTTTGAGTAGTTCTGGTAGTCATGACCTAGTGGAGATTTAGAACCCCTCGAGACTTTTCTGCTTATCCTATAAAATCCTAGCTAGGAGCACATCTGAGCTGCTTTGCAGTTTTCTGGCAAATAAAAGCAGCACTGATCAGTCAGGTTAATCCCAGTGCAATAGGACGATGCTACTCAATGAAGGGGCAAAGAAATGTTGTTCAAGCAGGTTCCAGAGGTGCTGTCTTGCTACGGGCTGCTCCCACCCACCTGCCCATCTCTGCATCGTGGCTGAATGCACAGAAACAGGAGACTCCAGATCCACTCTTACCTGTGCCTAAACAGGTTCTTCTTCAGCATCAGAGTGATTCAAGATTAGTTTTAAGGGCTCTTGCATCTCTCTCTGAAGCACCATGTGTTGGCTATGATGAGATGTGGTACAAGGCACTCACTAGATTCACCGTAGTCCTTCTCTCAAAGCTGCCTGTTTCCTGAGCTCTGGATGACACCCCGTTATCTTCCTAAGGAGATAATCCTCTTTAGCTTTCTATGAAAAAGTGATCTGTTGTGCTGTCAGTGCCCAGTAATCTACTACACTGTAATTACTCCTCATAAGCAAGTTAACAAAACAACATCCTCATTTTATTTGGATTAATTTCTGCAGTTAAGAGCTGACAGATGACATCAAAAACACCGGTGTAAACTCTGTGTATTTTTATGTTTGGGCTTCTCAGAAATACTCCAGGCTTATGTTTTCCATTGATGCTATCTGGTCATAAGTAGTTCTAGGTTTCTACTTCTAGAAGTAGAAACCAGTGCTACTTCTGCAGGGAAGAGCAGAGCTGCCCTTTTTAAAAGCGCTGTCCTAATAAAAGCTGCTGAAATTCAAAACTTGGCAGGATCCTATTCCTTAACAAGAACTGGTCATTAGTTTGCTGCTGTTCTGTGGTTCTTCCATGTCCACGTGTCAGTGCTGCTACCTCAGATGCTTTCTGGCTCTGATAAGCTGCCTGGTGCTGCCAGCACTGTTTCACTTCCAATGGAGCCAGCGCAGTGTCCTCTTAGCCACAACGCTCTGGTCAGGAGCAGTGCTCAGAGGGCACAGCCCCAGCATGCTCCCATCTCACAGGCAATGTGTTAATGTGTGTGGCACAGCATGGGCATGGCGCCTTCTGGCTCTGCTACTTTGGGGCAAAGCCTGTGTCTGACTTGTGTATTACTGCAGTGGTCAAAATAACTATGTATTAGCTTCTGCTGTACACTCCTCTGGGTGTTTCCTTTCCATTTCAGAGGTGTTGTTAAATGCTAGGCAAATGTTGCCCATACTTCATCATCCTCTCATGGCTATTTTGCAGGTTTGTTTACCTTGTAGCCTCTCTTCTAACCTCAGCAGCTTGCTCTTGTGCAGACTGTTCATTTACTCCTCATGGCTTGTATGGAATCTGCTTTGGTTAGTGTTTCAGTAAAGTCTGAATATGATATCATAGAGTCATAGAATGGTAGGGGTTGGAAGGGATCTCTGGAGATCACATAGTCCAATCCCCCTGCTGAAGAAGGTCCATCTAGATCAGCTCACACAGAAATGTGTTCAGATGGGTTTGGGAAACCTCCAGAGAAGGAGCCTCCACACCCTCCCTCACCTCAACTGGGAAACAGATTTTCCTCATGTTCAACTGGAACATTTTGAGTTCCAGCTCTTGTCCAATACCCCTTGTCCTGTCACTGGAGATAACAGAAAAAAAGTGTCGCCTCATCCTTCTGACATCCATCCTTAGGTACTTGTAAATGTTGATGAGGTTTCCCCTCAGTCTTCTCCAGTCTAAACAGCCCCAGGTCTCACAGCCTTTCCATGTAAGGGAGATGTTCCAGTCTTCTCATCATTTTCATAGCCCTGTGCTGGACTCTCTTCAGCAGTTCTCTGTCCCTGAACACAGGACTCCAGATGGGGCCTCACCAGGGCAGAGTAGAGGGGGAGGAGAACTTCCCTCGACTTGCTGCCCACATTCTTCGTAATACACCCCACTGAATTTAATATACTCCATTCTTAATATACCCCACTGAATGCCATTGGCCTTCTTGGTCATGAGTGCACCCTGCAGGCTCATGGTTAGTCCCAAGCTGTGCTCCACCAAGGCTGACATTTGTCACGGTCTTTTTACTTGTGCTCTACAGCATTCAAGCTTCAACTACCCTGAATCATACCTGCTGAGATGTGGTTTCTACAAGGTGTCTGTCTCATCCTGCCTTGTCCAAGTCTCAGCAGGGCAATAGTGCTGCAACATTTTCTTGCCAAGCATTGTGCTGTTCTGTTTTATATACTTCCCTGGAATATATATTTGGCAAAGATGTAAAAAAAGGAGTAAATACAGTAAAAGGGTCTTCAAAACTCCACAGAAAAATGCACTTGCAGTGTGTATTTGAAATGACATATTTGTTATTGGTGTAGGACTTTCTGTGGACCCCTTTTCAGACTTTATAAAAGCCCCTGGTGTTGATTAAACTGTGGTCAAACACACACCACATTCTGCTCTTGACAGAGGACTATACTTCTTATACATAATTATGTTTTAAAATTTTGCTGCAAATAACTAGTGGATGAAGAAACTACCTGAAATTTAACACACATTTCTGTGGCAATAAAATGAACTGAATGGGATGTTTCTTGCAAACCTTTTACCTTAGGGTGACTATCCAGGGCTGGAACATTTACAGCTCTTAAACTGAATTGGTATTTAAACTTCAGCTTTGTTAAAAAGTCATTCAGATTTCATACCAAATGCATTCCATGACTTTGCCTGTATAGAGAGATTCTAGAACAGCAGTCAGTATATTTGGACACACTCAGAATCTCTGTGCTAAAAGAGGAGTGTGCTGAAGTATGCAATTTAGTCCATCTTGTACAGTGACTGGATATTTTTTTCCACTTCAGTTTTTTTTTTATAATTTAGTGCTGTTCTGACAAGCCACACACAAAAAAAAAAGCTTCTAAATGACTTTCATATTGCTAGATAAGGAGTAGCTAAGCCAGTATCTTAACACCTCAAAAGTCTGTATCTTTTCAGCTTAATAGAAAACATCTGTGGAGATACCGAGCCAATAATTGTGTTCTGTTCCTGTTCAAAATGTGGTCACACAGAAATTGCACAGAAGAGAAAAAATGTGGTTAGAGTGGTGATAAACAAAATCAGTTTCACACTAAGGGGTTGGACTGGATGATCTCTAAAAGTCCCTTCCAACCCCTACCATTCTATGATTCTATGATTCTATGATTCTATGATTCTATGATTCTATGCCTGAAGCCATTTGTAGGCAACAGCTATAGCTGGTAAAATCCTCCAGAATGAAAACCTCCTCTAACTCTTTTTTCTTTTTTGTCCCAAAGAACTGCACCAAATGTTGACTCATTTTGGCTACATCCCATAGCAGTTCTTTAAGCATATCTGTCCCACCTACTGGGGTTGTGCCTGTGATGACTGTAAATTTTATTATACAGCTTGTTCTGGTATTGCTGCTGTAACCTCAGCTGTTAGCTGGGGGTGTTGTATGGTTCTTGGCCTGACTGTAATGGGGACAGGTCACCCGTTGGAGGTGTTTGAATACACTGCCATTGACAATGTCAAGTGGTTAAGGGGTGATATTGAACTGGATGATAAATAGAGATGGGGATAACATGATCCTGTAGAAGGGAGGTATGTCAGTATGGGCTTCAAAGGTGAAATGAAGATGACATGCAGTAGCTGGAATTTTGTTTCAGTCTGATGTTTGATACAGTTGTCTCTACTGGATTAATTTGAAGTCTTTTCAGACACTTCATGGCATGATTTTTAGTTACATCCAAAACTTGTTGAAATTGATAACTTGCCCAGTCTAATGGATGGCAGATCACATCCTGGGAGCAAGTTGTACAGACAGCATCTCTGCTCAGACATCCTCTGTACTGTTCCTATCCTGTCTTTAACAAATGTTCAAGTAATGTTTTAACCTAAGCTAGAACACCGTAAAGGTGCCAATGCCCACTGAGAGATTCACTAAATAGAAGGGTTTGATCACCAGCAATTGAAGATGTGTAAGGATCTAACAATACAGAAAAATTGTTAGCTGAGGAGGTATCCAGAGTTTTTGAGAAAATGTTTTAGGGCAATGGCTGCAAGCAATTAAGAAAGTAAACCCTTCACATGCTCATAGCTATCGTTAGTCTGATAAATCACCTCACCAACATCAGATAAGGCAAGAAACCACTCAGATGCTGCAAGTCTGCTGTTCCTCTTGATGGCATTGCCCCGTCCAACAGAGCTGACACTATGTCTCTGTAAACTTCCTGACATGCAGAGCCTAGCTTAGGCACATCACTGCTAGGAGTGATGCTTTTTATGGGCTATGTGCTTCTCAAACGTGCATGGCATGTTTGCTTTGCACGGTATTTGTTGTTGATGGCTGCCTGATTATCTGCATGGGCTACCAGCTGCATCCTCAGCTGCTGAAAGTGGTTGCTCAGTCAAAGCACTGATGAGTTGACAGCTCTGCTTCTTTCTCGAGGCCCTCATTTGATCATTCTGTTTTACTCAGCACTATGGCTTGGGCAAACATGGAGGGCTAACTAACTCTGATGCTTTTCTTGTACACACACAGAAAGAACAAACAGGCAACAGGTTCACCCCACTCAGGAAGGGGGACACGTCCCAGAACTACAGAAGTATCTGAAGGGGAGGATTCCTTCTGATATCCCAGATTGCTCAGAAACAGCTTTATATTTCACTGTATATACCATTTATACACCAAATGTTGTTACTAGGTGATTTGGTCCGCTTGTGTGTGTGTGTGTGTGTGTACACTTCTAAGTATTCAGTATGACACACAGATAAGCGATGCAACCTGGGCATCCGTGTGACAAGAGACTCTGGGATCACAGAGAGAGAAGAAGGTTTGTTTTCTTCATAACACCAGCACAGACTCAAATCAAATGAGATGGGCAGGACATTTCTACATGTAATATTGCACACCCCCATCACTAACAAGCAGTGTTTTCTTTATCTAGTCTGTATTCCTTTAGGCTCATCTCATTTGGCCTGTGATTATTTAGAGAAAGCAGGTGGAGAATTCCCAGTGAGAGGAATAATATAGATGGAAATTAACTTGTCTGTGCAATCAAGCTAAACTGTTTTGAGAGAATTCTAGTACATTTGTTGCATGAGAAATTCCAGTTACCAGTATTCTTCCACCTGACTCTCCACAATCGCTGCACCTTTGGCATCAATTGACTCTTGCCCCTGTAACACCTCCCTCTATGCCCAGTGGAAACCAGGAATGACAGAACATTATTGGTATCCCTGACAGTGTAGTGAGCAGTATTTGAAACTTATTCTACAGTATCTGCTACTTTTTTATTTACTACATTATTAGATCTGTTTATCCCATGCCAATCTGCTCCTGTGCTGGTCCGTCAGAGCCTCCAATGTCCTTTCATTTCATTTTCACTCACACACTTCTGGTGAATAAAAATAACAGAGGGTCTGTCTACAGGCAGAAGGCTGTCAGTAAAGCAAGATTTGTTCAGGGCCTCTTTCACAAAAATGAGAAGAGCCTCTTTTGGGAAAAGCATCACTCAGAAAAAGGTGAGTTGTGGACAGCAACCAAGGTGCTGCTTAAAACCATAAATGTCTTTATCTGCATCTTATCCCTCCGAAGGCTGAATGGAAGACTGACTCAGGCAGCTATGGTCCTGCAGCACATTTCCATAATGGATCTAGATGCACAGTAGCACAACTTGACATTTCATTATTTTTAATAGTGCTATTGCTTGAAGGAGCTGCTGATGTGAGTGCACATTCCAGCAGCAGGCAGAGGTATTAATGTGGAATCACAGCAGCAAGTGCTGAAAGATGTGTGGCTGGGAGAAAAGGCAATGCCACTGGTAGGATACAGTACACAGAATAAGATTCAATTAAACAGTATTTTTAGACTCATATTTTCTGTTTCAATGGCATGCAGCTGCAAAGGAGGAAGAAGAAACCTCTTCTAGCAATGCCTCTATGGGACATCCAGTAGCTAATGAAGAGCAGCACACTTGACCAAGAAGAGAAAGGACTGCCTTGTGTGTTTGCTTTTGTGCCACACCCCAAGATTGTTTCTGATGTGCATACTGCTATTGACAGCTTTTGCAAGTGAAGGGCTTGTGTCATTCATATTTTAGAGCAATAGTGTTCTCCTTCCCACCCTAAGCTTTGATGCCCAGCCCTGGCAGGAGGACTGGTTCCTCCTCCTGGGGCTACAGGAAGCCACAGAGATCCAGCTTGGACCTGGCCAGAGAGTGGTCTGAGCAAATAGCACAGGGGATGATGCTGGGCACGACATGAGAAATTACTGGACGTGAGAGATACCAGCACAGACACCTGACAAAAGACACAGATGCTGCCCCAAGAGATGGCTGGCTTTTGCATGAGGTTGAGATGGAATTCTGTGAGAAGTGGTCAAAATCTATAGCTAAGGGGAGAAGAGGACCAGGGACTTTTTGGGAGCACAGCCTTGCAAGACCTAAAGCACTTTGGTCACTGCATCAGTAATTGCATATAAAGCTGGGCTTGCCTACATGTTATATATACCAGATTTGGGTACAGATGTTGCAAAACTGAGACTGATGGAGAGGAGGTAATTTGGGCAGAAGATGGAAGCTCTCCCCAGTCCTAGAAAAGAGAACTTGTGCAAACATGACCCAGAGAATGAGAGAAGGGCCTGGTGAAGAGCCAGAAAACCCCTAGGAACAGTAGTTTGTAATGACTTTGTGACCAGCATATATGTGTCTCACTGCCAGACATCGTGGGTCAGAGATAAAACACTGAGTCTTGGGAAGGATTTTATTCTAGCCAGGTCCAAAGGAGGAAGTTTGCCAATCCCAGAAGCTGCGTGGGGAGTGGGAAGCCCCAGAAACTGTGAGACAGAGCATGTTCCCCCTTCAGAAAAGCATGTCATTATATCTCAAAGCTTCCTCATTCTTTGGTGAACTACAAAAATGTCTTTACCTACAAAGGAGTGTAAGCAAGTCAAATTTTTCTGTATGTACCAAGTTTGCAGTGGTGACTTTCTGTAATAGGGGAAAATCATCAACACAAAACATCTCCCTTTCACTCTGAAATATATTTTTGAATACTTTCAGTACTTTACATTTTCCTTTACTCTCCTTTTTGCACAGAGAGCGAGGAAATCCCTCAGCAATCTCCTAAATTGACCCTCTGCTAACAGCATCTTAATTCCAACGTTGAATTTTTGTAGAAACATGACGAGTAATTGATTAAATCTGGATAAATATTTAGGAAGAATTTTTAAACCCACCTCCTGCTACTGCCTTTCTCAGGTGCCATCTGAGATAGCTGAGTAGAAAAGCCAAAACCTCTGGAATGGGTTACATTATAGAAAGCTCACTGTGCTGCCAAGAAATGCAGAGTGTTAATTACAACAAACTCCCCTGAGACAGGATGGGATGGATTGTACCTACCACACAATCTATCTGTTGCAGGTAAGCAGGCCATGAATAACAAATGGACTCTAATTTAGACATGTAAATAGAGAGACGCCTGATTTAAGGCACTCAAATCTAAGCATTTTAGGCATCATTGTATGAATAAAGCAGGCAATTTTTTACAGTTGTCTGGGCTCATAATGGGCCCTGGCTAAATCCAGCTTCAAACACTGAGGTTTCAGGGGAGGTTTAATGATGCTGCAAATAGCACTGCACAAAGCACAGTAACCAGTTGCTTTCTTTTAAGTTACAGCAGCATTTTCAAATAAAAAAACTTGCACATTGTTGAGTTTTTTGTTATATAAACACCATTTAGAGTTATCTTAGTTTTGCATGATAGCTAAACCAAATTCACAGCTCTTATCTCCAATATCATCAGTTATTTTGGGGGCATTTGTTAGCCAGGACTCAAGTAAGTTCAGTTCCTCTGCTCCCAGTGTTATGTATGTATTTTGATTTGACTGTGTCACTGAGAAATGTGAAAGCTCTGAGGGTGGAATCTTTCTGGAACTAGAGGAACAGATCATTGGTTACTTGCTTTTCCCCTGTCCCTGTGGTGTCTGCTTGTGTGGACACAACTTTGCCCAGAAGGATAGTCCCAGAGGAGGTCTCAGCTCAGCATTGCCCACAGCCAAACACTGGGGTATTTGCCATTAAAACTGACTTTGAGGTTCAAATCCCCTGAGGGTACAGACAACTCAGCCCAGACTTCCCATGTAGATGGGTGTTGATGAGGAGCTGAATGATCCCCACCAGCCCCCCACCAGCCCAAAGGTCTTTTGCATGGAGAGCAGCAATCGTGGTATCAAAGCCCAAGGGGAATGAACAGCAACAGCTGGGCTACAAAAGCACAAATCATTTCCAAAATGAAGTACACCTCTCCTTATCTTCTCTGTTGCTGACAGAGATATTAAAAACACACGTTTACTTTCTCTCCCTGGTCCACCAGGTCAGAAGAGCCTAGGATGTCCAGCTTAATCCTGCTCTCTAGGAAAACAGTCAGCAAATTGCTTCTTACATCACGGTGTTTCTCACTGTGGCTGTGGTGCATCTGAAGCTTAAAGGCAGAGTTGAAAATGGAGTAAGTCTTTGGGTGAGAGCAAAGCAGAACATTTCAGGGAGCACTGTTGTAGAACAGAGGAAGAAGTGAGTCTGACTTTGCAGTCGTCTTTGGCCACTCTGACGTTGGTATGGGTGTGTTCAGCCTTCACATCCACCCACAGATGCTTCATTTTTCATGCCCCAAGAGGAGCTGTCAGAGAAAGAAGACTCTCAAGAAAAATAGCAGAGGGAGAAGAGTGCTCTTAGAGTGACATTTTCAGGCTAAGGAGAGGTCTATGAAGGTTTGTGGGTGCATACACAGGGCAGCAAAAAGAGCAGAAATGATTCCTTCCACACAATGACTTCTTATTAGATACTTTCAGTTCAGGCTTCATTTTCTTACTTGAATGGGGTTTTTTTATTATTCCCAAGATTCATTGCTTTCATACATTGTGTAAACAAGCCCAGCTGATGAAGGAATAAGTTTCAGAATTTACGTGGTTAGTTTTATCTGGCATTACAAATCGAGTTCTGGATCTCTTGAGCTTGTATGTGGGAACATGGTTAAAAATTAATTATTTACATCATATCCATTTCAGCTCTGTTGTTACAGAACAAAATATCCCTCAAAGAAACAAGAAAGCCAAATCAGCTTTTCCTTCTCCTTGACTTTTCAGCAGTTATTTGGTTGGAAAGGGTGGCAGAAGGTGGACTGACTGTATTGTAGGGCAGTTTGGTGATCACAAAACACAAGCAGAGCAGTAGTTCACTTAGAAATTATATGTAGTATGGCTCAAAATGTAGAGATCATATACTGCAAGGGGTAAGAAAAGGAGTTTAGAAACTGGTCGTCATATCCATGGCAACATAGGAGGGATCTTTTCAACAAAGAGGAGTTTCTTGCCTAGCTGTAATTGCCTCGTAATACCAGGTACAGTGCTTCCAGAAGACTGGTGAGCAGTGGGTTAAGATGCTATTTTGGGAGTATCTTGATCCCTCTGCAGTGTTGAGTTAGTCCTCAGGAAGCAGAAAGGAAGGGGAATGTAACAAATTATGAGCAGCATCCAAACCCAGTGATATAGACCCAGTGAATGGAGACTCCTCTGGAGATGTTCAAGAGCCACCTGGATATATTCCTGTGTGACCTGATCTAGATGGACCTGCTTTAGCAGAGGGATGGACTAGATGATCTCTAAAGGTCCCTTCCAACCCTATCATTCCCCCCTCCTCTGCACACTGGGGTAGATGGGAGTGTCCCATTTTGCCTCCATGTCCACCCAAGGATGGAGTTCAGCACTTGGAAGGCAAAGAGGCAGATAGCAGGGAGAGTCTGTCAGGGGTGTTATGCTGGGAGGTAGCTGGAGGAACAGCAGAAAGCAGTCTCCTACTAAGGAAGAGGAGTTACTGAAGCTGAGGGGAACCTGAGCCACAGATCTTCACACTGCACAGGGTTTTGCACTGAACACAGAGAAACACCTCTGGGATTGTATTTCTGTGATGACAGGCTACATAAGGGTCTTTGCCACATATTTAGAGAACATCTGTTCAAGTTCAGAGTGAGAAATTGGAGTCTACTCTTTACATCCCCCGAGGAACTTCCTACTTTTTAATCAATCTCGGAAATTCACCCACAACCAACACTTTTATATAGCACAGTTAATGACACATTAACTGCATTAACTGAGGCACTTACCTATTAACAAGTAGTTAGAGGTATTAGCAACCTTACTAGCACTCATAGTTACATGTCAGCAGAAGAGTTTGCTTTACAATTTTTGCCAATTAATGTTTCACAGATGCCTACATGACAGCCAGAAGAAAAAAATAAAAGGAAAATATTCTTAGAATGTGTAGAGAGATTAATATTTATTTATCTGTCTACCTAGCTATTTATTTCATAGAATCATAGAATGGTAGGGATTGGAAGGGACCTTTAAAGCTCATCTAGTCCAATCCCCCTTCAGAAGCAGGGTCACCTAGATCAGGTCACACAGGAACATGTCCAGGTGTGTCTTGAAGATCTCCAAGGAAGGAGCCTCCACAACCCCTCTGGGCAGCCTGTGCCAGGGCTCCTTCATCTCACAGGGAAATAGTTTTTTCTTATGTTTAAGTGGAACTTTTTGTGTTCCAGCTTCATCTCATTACCCCTTGTCCTGTTGTTAGCTACTATAGAAAAAAAGGATGTTAATAAGATCCACCCTCAGTCTCCTCTTCTCCAGACTAAACAGCCCCAGTCACCACAGCCTTTCCTCGTATGAAAGATGCTTCAGTCCCCTGATCATCTCGGTGGCCCTGTGCTGGGCTCTCTTCAGAAGTTCTCTGTCCCTCTTGAGCTGAGGAGCCCAGAACTGGACACAGGACTCCAGATGAGGCCTCACCAGGGCACAGTAGAGGGGCAGAAGAACCTCCCTTGACCTGCTGCCCACACTCTTCTTGATGCATCCCAGGCTGCCATTGGCCTTCTTGGCCACGAGGGCACATTGCTGGCTCATGGTCAGTTTATTATCAACCAGGACACCCAGGTCTCTCTCTGCAGAGCTGCTCTTCAGCAGTTTGACCCCCAGCCTGTACTGGTGCGTGGCGTTGTTCCTTCCCAGAAATCAGAATTGGGTTGGTTGAGTGGACAAATGTGTAACATAATAGTAAATTAGAAAGTTCAGAAATGCAAAAGCAGCTTTGAGCTACATGCTTTGTGCCTGAAAGGGATGCATACAGCTCATTGGTAAAATTTGGTTTGCCTTTGGGGTTCTGTGCACATAGAACCTATGTTTAATCCCTTTTTGGCTCATCTGCAAGAAAAAAAGAAGGATCTGGATAAAATTCTAGCTGAAATCTCAGGAACTGGTTCAGATCCTGGGTCGAGCATAGGTATCCTATTTGAGCCTGGGGAAGTCACTTCATTGCTACCTGCCTAGATAGTGTATGTGAATGGATGAAAAGGAGCAGAAGCAACAGCACCATAGGATTTTTTATCCCTTTGGAAGATCATTTTGAGAGATCATTTGGAGAGAGAGATGTTTCCCCAAAAGATATATGTGAACACCTGCAGGGATGTACAGAGGAGGGAAACAGAGAGGAACCAGCACTACAACTGGTGGCAAATGTCGTCAGACTGGGAAAATCTCTTCGTTCACAGGCATAAGTTCTGTAAAATCTAGAGGTGAGACCCTAGGAAGATCTTAGGGAAGTTTCATCAAAGGTAACATAGGGACACACCAATAGCTGTGAGAAGTGAACCCCAGCCATGACTTAGTGAGCCATGCACTGTGGGTCCAGAAAATCAGAGAGGAGTTTTTTACCCAAATCTGTCAAAAGATGGACGTTAAATGTTGGCATTCCCAAGTTAGTTTAGGGCAAAGCTTGTTGTTTTTGTCTGCTGGTATTTGTTGTTGTTAATAACTTTGGCAGGATCTTGGCCTCATCCTTATATAGAGTAGGAAAAAACCTGAAAACTCAGCAAATGTTTTTCAGGGCAGGAAACTAATTTGGTTAATGCTAAAAGGGTTTTCTAATACAACATGGCTCTACAGTAGGGACATTTAATTCCTCTCAGAGCTGGATTTAAATTTGTACTTACACTGAAAATGTATTAAATTAACATTTTAAAAAATCATTTTAAAAACAGGCTAATACATCCTGTCATGTTCTATCTCTGCACAAATGCATACTGAGAAGTTCTGATAAACGGCAGCCTATTTATACCAGAAATACCAACAGGCCTTTAACTGTAGTAATGCAAATGATGCCACTCTAATTAAAACTGGTGAATGGCTATATTCAGTTTATAATGAAAATATTCTTCCATGCATTTCCAATCTCTAGCACCATTTCATTTTGTCTACAGTGGACAAGGAATTAATTGCTTCAATTGGAGTCTAAATCTCCATGAATACACTGGTAATCAAAGACTTCTTCTATTAGCACTGAGATGAACTATTCTGCTATAAATGAACTGGTAGAGAGCTGCACTAACTGCAGAGTTGCTTTCACTTTGGGAATTAGGCAGAATAAATGTTAGGTAGTTATGAGCACCGACCAGCTGGCTTGAGCTGTTTGTGCTGTGCAGAGGATTAGCTGCAATGGTGAGACATCCTGAGTGTACACAATTCAGAAAAACAATGAGGTGCTTTTAGAACCCTGATTAAGCAGAGTATATTTTTTGGTCATTGCAGCCTGGAAATGACAGGCCATCCCAGCTCTAACTGAAGAACAAATAGGAAAGCAACTGAAGAGAAATGAGGAGGGGAAAAAAATCAGATGAGAGAACTACAGGAAACCTGGGGCCAAGGCTTTCTTGTAGCTCTCTGTATGCTGCCACTGCTGGGTTTGTGCTAGCCACCCTGATCCACTTTCCTGTCAGTGGAGGGATTTGGTGTGGGATATAGGTTTCCATGTTCACTTGGTAGTTTCTGAGATATTTCTGGATAAGACTCATAGAATAGTAAAAAAAGAACAATCTTCATAGCCTTTCCTCTTACTATATTTATTATGCTGGTGATTTTTTGTACAATTCAAATAGCAGATAATGCCATCCTTCCTCCACTGCTAATACTGATAGAAAACAAAGGTAGAGCATCACTTTAGGGGTTGGACTAGATGATCTCTAAAGGTCCCTTCCAACCCCTACCGTTCTATGATTCTATGATCACTTGCCATCTGGGACGTGGCAGCCACTGCTTCCAGGTGCTCCAAGAAAAAAAAAACAGCTTCTTTGTGCATTACAAGTCTCTCTTAAAGGGAGTGAAAGATTGAAACATCTTAAATTCATCAATAAATAAACCCTTAAGATTTTAACACCGGACTATGGAAGGCAGCGTGTGTTTCTGTGCAAGCACGTCATAGCAGTAACTAGATGTTAATCACTGACAGCCTCCAGTGCAGCTGAGTTATCTGCATTAATCTTGATGGAAGGGATGTCTGACTTCCCCAGGCCCACAGGTCTTGCAATCCTCCATTGCCCAGTTCTGCAAACAGCTGCTGTGGTAACTGTCATCACTTGCCTGCATGGTTCTGAGTGGCTGAGCAGCACCACGGTGCAGGGCAGCCGAGCTCCTGGAGATCACACCTGGACATCCTTGTCCAATGGGAAATGTCCCAGTTGGCCCTCTGAAACCTCACTTCTAGTAATTGTCTCCTTAAATCTGCCTGAAGCTGTGAGCAAGGGGATGGACAATGTTTTGTGGGTGGTGTTCCAGCCTGTTAAGAGCTGCAGTAACTTCAGGGTAGAATAAAGCTGATTCAGGAGAAGTGGGATGAGAATTTCAAAGGCTTAATAAAAAGTGACCAAGCTTTGGCTTCCCTTGTGACCAGCAGGTTGTTGTTCTCAACAACAGGGTTTTTGCCTGCATTGAAAAGTCTTGATTGTGACTCAAGGAAAGATGCTTTGTCATTCCCGTTATAAAACGAGGCCTCCTAGCAAAGTACCACCCAGAAAATTGGATGGTTTCCTTTCACAACTGATCCTGCTACTTGCTTTATTTTCTGCTATATGGTCTATTGTTTCAGTGAAAGAGCTCTTGTGTAGATTGATAGGTGGAAGGTATTATCTTTGTCCTTGTGCAAAGGCCAGGACCTTGACTCCTTATGGATAGAACAACAGCGCTGCAGTATGTGCAGCACCAAGAGGGATTATATAGGTTTCAATAGGAAAGGAGTCACTAACTACTGCAGAACACCATTAATGCCTAATTTTTTTACATGGTATATGTGATTTAATCATGCCTCTAGATTCACTGGGACCATTCATTGTGGAGTTACTCATTAAAAAAATTCTTATTCTCTGCATATGAAATTTTACCAGACTCGATGCACCGACACAAAACTGTAACATCAGAAAATCTCTGAGTTGCAGACTTGGGCCCAGGTTTTCCCTTCCCTGCTCTGTTTGCATCTATTCTTGAGAGAATTCAGAGAGGTTAATGAACTCCATGGACCAACCACTCACTTTCTTCATGGCCTGGTTTGGGAGTTTTACCTAATCTCTATCTTTTCCTCCACAAGTGGGGGGTTTGTTCTGCAATATATCATCTATTCTGTTAAAGAGTATATGAAACAACTTTATTTATCCATGGTACTAATACCTTTTCTCTTACTGAAAGACATATACATCTACAACATTTTTTTTTTCACCAAGATGACTTCAGGTTACTGGCTGTGGTATTAATTAAGCAAAGAGAGTCCTTGACCTATTGAACAGTGTTCTACAGTTATAATAATATATAGAGCAATAAAAACACAAATCAATAACACTGGGTATTTAGTGCTCATTGCAAGATTTACTTAGGATGAGCTGAATAGTTTCAAGGGCATCTAAGTGAAAGGGGTAGGTGAAATACATTATAAAGCATAAAATTAGCCTACTATGACATTTTCCCAATGGGTGAACTTCCAAGAGTAGAGTGGGTGATGACAATTGCTTATGTGTTTCATGATTAGTACATTTTCTATAAAGACAAATGGAAGCATCTCTGATTCTGAATACCCCTGTTCTGTGTGCTCTGTATATTACTAAATGCCAGGCCAGCTTCAGTGGCTCAGAGCAGCCCTCACTGCTCCACTTGAGGAAGCATCTGAGCAGCGTGTTTCAGTCCACGGCACTTGTGCCTCCTGCCTTTTCCTGTGTTTTCCATGCTCATGCCTGTGTGGGCTTTCAGACTGTTCCTCAGCCCTATGAAGTTCGAGGCAGATTGTTTCTGATTCAGATCCCACCCACTGAAAAGCACACACATCTTGTGTATACTGAAAGGACACATCCACCATACACGGCCCCATGCCAGGCAGCTTTGTAATACGCTTTTATTAAGAGCATTTTATTAAGTACAAGGCCTGAAAGGACCACTGTGATCATCTCACCTGTCACGCTGCTCAGCACAGGCTGGAGAACAATCCTAGATGAATCATTGTTTGAAGTGTTCAGTAGCACTGAGAAAGGCACTTAATGTCTTCTTTAAAAATTCTGGTCCTGGAGCAGCTGTCCTTGCCACTAAAAAGATGTTAAAGTTCTTACCTCCTCTTTGCAGTAAATTTTTAAGTCTTTATTTTCTATGTGATTGTAATTAGGCTGAAAATAGTTGTTTATTTTGAGTGTTCCTTCTCTGGGTAGGTAAGATAAGCTTGTGATGGAGTCAGTGCTTCACCTGTTTTTAATAACCTGATAACTCCTAGAGTGTTTTCCAAGCGTTTTCCAAACTGCTAATATTCACATGTCATTGTGGGCCTGGTCCAATTTTTCATCCTTCTGGAATCCTCAGCTCAAGAGGGACAGGGAACTGCTGGAGAGAGTCCAGCACAGGGCCACCAAGATGATCAGGGGACTGGAACATCTTTCATATGAGGAAAGGCTGTGGGAACTGGGGCTGTTCAGTCTGGAGAAGAGGAGACTGAGGGGGGATCTCATTAATACTTACAAATATGTAAATGGTGGATGTCAGGAAGTTGGGGCAGCACTTTTTTCTATAGTATCTAGCAACAGAACAAGGGGTAATGGGATGAAGCTGGAACACAAAAAGTTCAATTTAAACATAAGAAAAAACTATGTCACTGTGAGGTGAGGGAGCCCTGGCACAGGCTGCCCAGGGAGGGTGTGGAGTCTCCTTCCTTGGAGGTCTTCAAGACCCACCTGGACATGTTCCTTTGTGACCTGATCTAGGTTGAACTGCTTCTGCAGGGAAGTTGGAGTAGATGATCTCTAAAGATCCCTTCCAACTCCTATCATTCTACAATACTGATGCTCTTTGATTTGTAGATCCAAAGGTCACAAATTTGTTCTTGTCTGCTCCTGAGAACTCATATTCAGCTAATTGCTTGGCACTAGCCACACTTCTTTCTCAAAGTCATGTTCCACAGCATAGGTAACACCTTGGAGGCTAATGGAGTTTGTTGGAGAAGGAACTGAAACCCCATGAGAAGCCAGATCCTTGCAGTAAGCCCACTGGTGCATGTCCTTTTTCATGGAAAGACTCTTTACCAAAGCAGACTGATTCTGTCTGCACTCAGCCCTCTTAGCACGTCTTAATTTTGAGGAAACCATGAAAATACCAGCATGTCAAGATGATGAGGAGAATGCTCCTCAGTCTAGCCTGAGAAGAATGAAGGATTTGGGGGATACTCAGGATCATTGCACCACCTGGCTTCTGTCCAATGCAATTTTCATCCAAAATAGATGTGCAGTGGAAGAGATTTTTTCCTGGTGAAAATGCCAGAAGATCAGCTGTTCACTCTCTATCCTTAATTATGTATCAAAGGAACATCCTGTTCCCACAATATTTTACATAATGGCCAGCCAACAGGGTAAATTAATGCAGGAACAGACAGGGAACAAAGCTGCAGGAAAAGAAAAAAAGAGAGAAGAGCTGCTGAAACAAAGGAAAGCTGTGCCATGTAGGACAGAGAAAATGGCAGATGACAGATGAGAAGGGTTTGCCAACTTGTGTTTAACAGCACTCCTGTGATATACACTGGTTGTTTGGCTAGATTGCACTGCCTCATGCTGGCTTCAGGCTCTATGCTGTGCAGGGAAACCTGGGGGAGACTTTGTGTTGTCAGGAGATACCTCTTTCCAGTGTTGGCTGTGAGATTGAGCTGAGATTAGATAAAGCTTAATTGTTACTTTTGCTGGGTTTGGCTAATTATTGTTAGGAAGATACCAGCATGACCCACGCTCACCAGAGCAGAAATTGACAGACAGGATTGAATTTTCTTTCACTTGAAGCTAAACCTTGTAAAAATTTTCTTACACTCTTTATATTTATCACCAGCTTGGCTAGGAGAAGAAAACTATCAGCCATCAAAGAAGATTTTAACCTTGAGCAAACTTCAGATACTAATTTCTTAAACGTACTGTTTCCTGCAGAAACTATTTACTTTGTGACTTTATTGACATGTATTTCTCACTAGGTTAAACTATTGCATTGGCTAATTCTCCTATTTCACTGACCCAATTTCTGTTTCAATGTCCAGATCACAAATGCAGTAACTGAAGAAAAATAGTTGCCCTGATCCTGTCTCTTAACTAGCATGCAATTTGTTAAATCCTGATTGAACTGATGCAAGGATGTATGACACACTTGTTTCAATAGGAAATCTTCTGTTCTGCATGCCCATTTATTCCCTGAGTGACCAAAGACAACTGAAGAAAGACCTAAGTCCTTTAGAGACACAATATAGGTTCAAGAAAATGAGGAAAATAATTCTGCATCCTTCTGAGAATGTGCCTCTGCTTCAGAGGTGGAGGCTGAATGCTGTGCTTTTCGTTGAGGAGCCCAGAACTGGACACAGGACTCCAGATGAGGCCTCACCAGGGCAGAGTAGAGGGGGAGCAGAACCTCCCTTGACCTGCTGCCCACACTCTTCTTGATGCATCGCAGGATGCCATTGGCCTTCTTGGCCATGAGGGCACATTGCTGGCTCATGTTTAGCTTATTATCAATCAGGACTCCCAGGTCTCTCTCTGCAGAGCTGTTCTCCAGCAGGTCAATCCCCAGCCTGTACTGGTGCAGGGGGTTGTTCCTTCCCAGATGCAGGACTCTGCACTTGTCCTTGTTGAACCTCATGAGGTTCCTCTCTGCCCAACTCTCCAGCTGGTCGAGATCCCGCTGAATGGCAGCACAGCCTCTGGGGAATCAGCCAGTCCTCCCAGTTTGGTGCCAGCAGGGAACTTGCTGAGGGTACACTCTGTCCCCTCATCCAGGTCGTTGATGAAGATGTTGAACAAGACTGGCCCCAGAACCCATCCCTGTGGAACTCCACTGGCCACAGACCTCCAACTCGATTCTGTACCCATCCCATTGTGGCTACTGCAAAGTGTTTGCCTCCAAAACTTCCTGATTCCTGATGACAAATGTGGTTTTCAGAATTAAGCAAAAATTCCGACGACTGTAGTGAATTTAACATGCCTTCTAAAAACATGCTCTAATAGCTTATGGTTCATTAAGCTTATTTCTCCTCAGGGTAAACTCAGCAAAATATGAGATTTTTTTTTTATACTGTTCTGGTTCACATTGATAAAATGACACTTCAGAAAAAGTTGAAAAACATGGAAACAGTTGAATACCTAGTTAGTTTTCTGAGCTTAAGTACTCTGTCTCATTATTAAACTTGCATAATGTGATTAAACTCATAAATGACATTCCTTTTCAGAGATTTTCTCATTCAAGAATGAAAAATGTTAATTAATTTATCCTACTTCCACCGTTAAAGTGTTAATTAATGTGCCCTTCTTCAACTGTTGCATACCAATGTTATTGTAATACACACATAGCAAAACCGGGTGAGGAAATGGAAGGACTCAGATTAGAGCTCTGAATCGTTTTCTGATTTTCCAATGGCCAACACTTATGTTCTTTAGTTAACTGCCTGAGAAAAAAGCCAAGAGTCAGGTACCCAATGTCATGAGATGCTCTGTGTCACACAGATGATTGCTGGTATAAGATGAATATGAAAGAACTTTTCTAATGTGTTTATATGACTTGCCAGTCCTAGTTGGAACAAGGAACAAGTAAGGATCTTAGTCTAAAAAAACCCACAACAGTGAACCACTGTGCTTTACTTGATTCTGAAAAAAAGAGGATTATTTAACTCATGGTGCTGAGATTTCCCTGGTTTCTAATCCGTATCACTGCCCATGAAAGTCTGCAGTGGGAGTTGTTGCTGTGAAAGATGCAATATGGAATTTGCCTATTTTTGTTGAGTACTCATTGTCCAGTGATAGTGTCTTGGAAGTTGTGATGAGCTGTACAGCACAATCCTTCTGTGTAAAAGGCTTCATTTTGTTGTCAAGGAGACCAGCGTTTTTGTCAGATGCAGTTTTGAAAGGGAAGGAGTAATACGAAGAAAAACTATGTGTGCTTGTGATACTTAAAAGGATCTACTTCTCAAACTCTAGAAGAAAAATGTTTCTCCTCCTTGCTTACACAGACAAACAGTAATGATGTTTTAGTCATTTCTTAATACCTATGTATTGTGCTCTCAGCTTCAATGAAATCGAGTGGCAAATCTTGCATACCAGCTCCCAGGCAGACAACACAGGCTTCTGCACTGAGCTTATGGATGGTATAACCAGCTACAGTTCTGTTCTGACCTTTGGAATGTGCTGCTGTTTCATGTCCTTGTCCAACGTGTCACTGACAGCCTGCTCACAGAAGGGGTCTGGCCAGGCTTTGGTCTGGCCTTTTGGCCAACAGATTTGTGGATAATCACAGAATCACAGAATGTTAAGGATTGAAAGGGACCTCGAAAGATTACCCAGTCCAACTCCCCTGCCAGAGCGGGACCACCTAGAGTAGGTCACATAGGAACTCCTCCAGGTGGGTTGGAATGTCTCCAGAGAAGGAGACTCCACAATCCATCTGGGCAGCTTCTTCCAGTGCACAGTGGACAAATTCTTCCTTGTATTTCTTTGGAACCTTTTGTGTTCCAGCTTATACTTATTGCCCCTTGTCCTATCATTGAACATTATTGAGAAGAGGATAAGCAGATGTTCTGCCCTTTGCTGTCATTCACTTTTGTGCTACCTTAGAAGGAGATGGTTGAAGAGACCTTCAAGGTCTCTTAGTCTCTTCTACTACCTCCACTCTGGTTCACCTGCACCCATGCCAGTCCCTGGAGATGCTTGTCTAGCCTCTTCTTGGGGATCTCCTTAGAATTTGAATTGGGTTTGGTACCACATTTCCCTTTTTTGTTCAGTTCTTTGTTCTACATCTTTCTTTACAAGCATGGTTTTTTGGACCTCCTGCTATGCTCAGTGGTATCTTCTGGTCTTTCTCCATGTGGTCCATGCCTTTCCTGAAGCATAGGTCCCCAGATTACCTCTGGTATTTCAGATGAGGTCTTACCAGTGCCAAACAGAGCTGAAGGACTATCTCATGTGCTGAATTCTGGCCTGTGCATCCAGTGATATGGTTGCTCTTTTTGGTAACAAGTCACCTTGGACTTGTGATTGATTGATTGTTTGTCTCATGTCCTATCTGCCTCCCATCAGCTCAACAAATTCACTGGTGGTGGAACCAAAACTGTAAATTCCCACTCCTTCATTTTGACAGTAAATTTTGGATAGCACACTCAGGGTGTGCACCCAGGGTGTGCATCCACCCCTTAACAGTCTTTACCACTTGTTTCTTGGCTTCTTTCAGAGGACATAATTGAAATGACACCAAGAAACTTTAACAAAATCAAGTTGTGACATCTCCTCCTTCAGCCCTGTTCACAGGGACTGTTACTGAGCTGCAGGAGGTAGCTTAATTGATTTGACACTGTTTTAGCACATAAAACTTGACCATGCCTCTTTGAAAGCAGAGGAAGGGATTTTAATATACTTCTGAAGACTTAGTTACTCCTGATATCCTATGTTACATAGAAAAATTGTAAAAAAAGCCCACCAACTTTAAAACTCAAGTTTCAAAAAGTGCATTTCACTTTACAGCACTCCTCATTCAGATTTTGTTTAGTACTCTCTTTATTTCATCAATATTCTGGATTCATAAAAATGAAAATTAGTTTTATTAGAGAATATATCTTTATACTGCATGAATTTACAGTGTGAGCTGTCACTGATGAACGTGCTGGGGTTTCAGAAAGTGTTTCCCAGCTGTGCTGAGGATTAGAAATCTTCCCACAATAGATTTTATCTATTGACACTCTTCAGTCGTTTCAAGCTCATTAGGCTATCACAGCTATGACATCTCCTAGTGAGGCTGCATCTTGAGAAGTACTCTGTACTTTACTGTATCATTATTTCATTTTATGAGGCATGAGAAGGACAGGAAGTATAATGACAATTCACCTAACCCTGCCTTGCTTTATCTTTTACCCTGTGCTTTTTTTCTACAGCTGGCTGCAAAAGCACAAAGCTGATCTAAAGCAAAGCATTGCCACTTTTTGTAAGCACACTTCTCTTTTCTCTGCCCCCTGTTTTCAGGTTTCATAGAATCACAGAATGGTAGGGTTGGAAGGGACCTTTAGAGATCATCTAGTCCAAACCCCTGCTCAAGCAGCTCCACCTAGATCTGGTCATACAGTAACACGTCCAGGTGGGTTTTCAGAACCTCCAGAGAAGGAGCCTCCACACTCTCCCTGGGTAGCCTGTGCCAGGGCTCCCTCACCTCAGCAGTGACATAGTTTTTCCTTCCATTTAAATGTAACTTTCTGTGTTCCAGCTTCATCCCATTACCCCTTGTCCTATCACTGGATACAATGGAAAAAAGTGATGCCTTAACCTCCTGACATTCACCTTTTAGATACTTGTAAGTACTAATGAGGTGCCCCCTCAGTCTCCTCTTCTCCAGACTAAGCAGCCCCAGTTCCCACAGTTCCTCATAAGGAAGATGCTTCAGTCCCCTGATCATCTTGGTGGCTCTGTGCTGGAGATTGTAACCTGCAAGCATCAAGCACAGGCATGTTTGTTCATGTTATTGAAAGATGACAGTTACAATGGGTATTATTTACCTCTCATTTTACTAGTGCATGAGGCTGGGGTGGGAAGGCTGTGTGCTGAGCCCAACCTCCTGCAGACACAAGGCAGGAATAGTCCCTGTGTGCAGGAGCCCCAGGGACAAGGCAAGCAGCTGGCAGAGCAAACAGTGAAAGCGTGGGAGGGAAAAGAAGGGTGACAAGCCATAGAAAACCCTGCCTGTGGAGTGCAGAGAATATGCAGTGCTCAGATTTTCCTTTTGAGGCTGCAAGTCAGCAAGTGCTAATTTAATGACGCCTCTATTCCCTGTGGTCCCACAGCCTGTCCATTAGCAATTAGTTTCCTGGCAGCTTCAAAGGAGCGATGAGCTCTGGGAGGGAAACTGCTGGGCTGCAGAGCAGCCAGGGCAACAACTGAGCCCTGTGAACCTGCAGGAAGGGGAGCTTATGCTGGCAGTTGGTCACGGGCAGTCAAGGTTGGCAGCAGTGCTGGCATAGGGAAGGTGGCCACGGAGGATGCATGAGGAGGTCAAGTTGCACAACCAAGATGGTGACAGTAGATGCCTTTGGCAAGGAGGAGAGGAATCCTGTGCCCTGCTGCTGGTCAGGAAGAGGAACAACCCCTCCTGTGTTGCCCTGAGGACATTTAAGTGGATGACACTTAAAACCTAAAGCCTTCTCAGCCTGTCTTACCACTCACCATCTCTCCTCCTCCTGGCTGTCTCTGTGGCCAGCCTGGGTACTGCATGGGCAGGGATAAAACCAGCCAGATCTCTGTTGGTTAGGAGAGGCTGTTGGGCTCTGAACATGATGACCAATTGGCCAATGTCACACTACAGGAACTCTCAATGAAGTGACTGAACTATGTAAGCAGTTTCCTAGTACTGGCACAGGTATTTTCGGTGGGCTTTAATGCATTTCAGGCATGCATTGGGTGGCTGCTCCAACATTATCCACCTGGAAGTGCTGATCTATGTTATCTACTGCAATCCACTGCTCTGACAATGTGGACAGACCCCACCACCATGTACCTGCTTGGTGAAGTTCCATCCAGAGTAGCAGGGCTGGATGTGCCATGCTGCAGCTCCACAGCTAGTGCCCTCCTACCAAAGCACCTGTAGCCTCTACTTCAAGCCACATCACTTGCTCCAGATCCTCCATGTCACATTCATGAGTTGCAGAGACAAACCTGCAGCTCTGGACTGCAAAGTAGCAAGTAATGTGTCCTCTCCCTGTCTGGAAAATTCTAAGACCATGTCCAGCAGACTCTGAAGTGAGAGGAAGGTGTGTCTCTGCAGCTCCTAGTAGGATACTGTTCGTCATTCCCAACAGTTTTGCCTCTCTAGTAGAGTTTGGCAAGACAAATGGATAGAAGCATCAGTCTCAGTGTGGTTCAGGAGTCTCCAGAAAAGGGTAAAGACAGTGAGGATGCAAAAACAAGCTGGTGGACTGGAGGTGCTGCTATTAGGGAAAACTTCTTCAGTAGCTACCTCTGATCTCAGGGGTGTTAAGGTGAACTGAAATTTTGGGGACCTTCTAGGCTTAATCCAAAAACACTATGGCAGAGAGAAGAATTATCTATTGATGCCTTACCATAAAACTGGGAATATGCCATAAAAACATTCAAATGGAATAATAAAAGGTAGGTGGTGGAACTACTTTCTTTTCTCCTGGCTGTTTGAACTCTGTGTTCTGTGGGCTTTGTTATTCAAGGCTCATTGCAATAAGGGGGAAATCACAGACTTTAAAAATCCTCTGTAAAGTGCCAGTGGCTACTGGCCTGCAGAGCTTTCTCCTTCTGGGAGGTGACTGATCCCACATAACTCACACTATCTCTGTGGTCAGATCTTCTCCTGACAGCTGAGCACTGCTGGGGCAATAAATTTCTGAACTGCCATTAGGAGGCCGATGAGCAGAAAAGACTGGACCATATCTGAAGTGAACTTCAAATGGCTCACTGAGTGTTTGCTTCCCTCTGTGGTGTACTTTAGCAGCTCCACACACTGGGATTAGTGAAAAGTACATAACACTTCCAGCTGTGATGTGGCCCTGATATTTCCAGCTATGTAAGATGCCTCCATCTCCTCAGGTTGCTCTCATTTTTTGCTGCAGAGCTTTCCAATCCTCGGCGCAGTCAGCTTCCTGGAGGGTAAATGGGAGATGCTGTTGGACATAAATTGCAGTTCATTAAGGAGAGATAATTTCTGGAATCTACAAAGAAAATGCCTTGTAGAAAAAGAGATTTCATACTGATTGTTCAGGGAAGGAGGAAAAAAACCCCCAAATTTGAATCACTAAAAGACACAAGACAAAGACAAAAGGGAGGGGAACAGGCTGTTTTTCAAACACTGTCTCCATCCTGCCAGTACCCTACTTAGGCCATAGTGGCTAGGGTATCTCTGCATCTTGTGTGCCTGGAATGGTGATGGATGCAAACTGATTAAGGAATATAGATGTCTAAAGATGTATATAGGCATCTGGAGGCAACTTTTGAAGGCACCTGGTTTTCACAATAGCTCCCTTTCAAAGTGCTTAGCTTGGCAATTTTCAACCACTTGCAACACAGAGTCACACTGTTACCTACCTACCTACCTTCCTGCCTTGAAACACCTTGCTCTACTTTACTAATGTAAAGACATTACAACTGGAAGTTTTGACTGTCCCTGTGAATAATATGGATGTAGATCTCTTCTTCCAGACATAAAGGCAAGACAACTTCTTCTGTGCATTTCAGTACAAGTGCCATCACCACTGTTCTGCTCTTTGCATCAGAGGGAAGGTGTATAGAATCATAGAATCATAGAATGGTAGGGGTTGGAAGGGACCTTTAGAGATCATCTAGTCCAACTCCCCTGCAGAAGCAAGTTCACCTAGATCAGATCACATAGGAACGTGTCCAGGCGGGTCTTGAAGACCTCCAAGGAAGGAGCCTCCACACTCTCTCTGGGCAGCCTGTGCCAGGATTCCATCACCTCAACAGTAAAATAGCTTTTTCTTATGTTTAAATAGAACTTTTTGTGTTCCAGCTTCATCCCATTACCCTTTGTCCTGTTGCTAGATACCACAGAAAAAAAGGATGTCCCTACCTCTTGACACCCACCCTTTAGATATTTGTAAATATTAATGAGGTCCACCCCCAGTCTTCTCCAGACTAAACAGCCCCAGTTCCCGCAGCCTTTCCTCATAAGGAAGATGCTCCAGTCCCCTGATCATCTTGGTGGCCCTGTGCTGGACTCTCTCCAGAAGTTCTCTATCCCTCTTGAGCTGAGGAGCCCAGAACTGCACACAGTGCTCCAGAAGAACCTTCATAGGTTAGTCTCCAAAAGAGAAATCACAGTTGAATACATCCATGGGACCTGTCATAAGTGCACACTGAAGAAACATTGCAGAGCCCACACCTACTAGTGGCAGAAAGGGCAGGTTCATTTCCCAAGCCGTGACTGTGAAGCTACCAACCTGATTCTTACTGGGAAAAGAAGTTCAGAACATTTATAGGAACCTCCGTGCTGTTTTCTCCTGGGGTTTTAGAAGACCTTCCACAATGGGACTTGAATATGGTTTGGACCTCACAAAAATCCAGGGGTACAAGTTATTACTATTCGTAATAAAAGGAAAAAAATCCACCTTATGGTTGGAAGCTAAAATTGCCAGAGGAACAAAAACTGCTTAAATGTCACTGTTGCTGGAAGGAAGCTCCCAGTCCAGCTCTTACCAGTTGTTTCTGCTGCCAGTGCCTAAAACGCAGCTGACTGTCAGATGCACTCCTTGGAAATGCCCTTTTGCTAGAGGGCAAATGTTTGACAAGGTTAGCCAGTTCTGGTTATGTATAAAAAGCATTACTAGAGCTCTGAATTTATGTAAAGTTTTCTTCAAAGCAGTAGAACTATGTATCGTTTTCAAAGACACCAGTTTTGCCTTTTGCACCAGTATGTAGTGAAACAGCTCTCTTACTGCTGTTGTGATGGGCACCTTAAACTGGATCCCTTTCTGAGCCTTCTGTATCTGTGTCTTGTGAAAAAATTAAGAGTGGTTTAAGTCTTTTCTTTTCTCTCTCTTCTTCCCATCCCTCAAACTTTCAAAACTACTCATGAGGAGAGGAAACATCGGATCAAAGAATTTAATTAGCACTCCTCCAGCTGCTGCTGGGGTAGGAAAAGGCCACATCTGATGGCTGGCTGACCCTGCAGACAAAACTGCCCCAGTGCTGGGGATTTGCTGAGGCACTTCCCTCCAGGAAGTTTGCCTGAGGTGAGGGGTAACTCTAACAAGGAGTTTCACAAATGTCTGATTTCAGATAGGCACTCCTCACCCTTTAAAAACTCAGTCAACCTCAGAGGAACAAATGCCATGAATAAAAACACCTGCTCAGGGGAAGATTTTGTTTTCCTGGAATCAAGGAGAAATGAGTAAGGAAAAGAACTGTGATATCAGTACAGCTCTACGAGTAAGTAGTGGAGAGTCTTTATACTAAAAATATCTAGCTTTACATGTCATTATAGTTAAAAATAAAGGCAATGCATATTTCAGATAGAAATGTATAATGCTAAGAGTACTCTGGAGTAATGAGTTGTAACTCAGGGTAATGTTCACGGGACTTCAGCAGGAGAAGAGGCATTTTTAATATTCTTTTAAAATCTCTTCCCTTTTATAAATGACTCTGAAATTATTTAATAAAGTGTAATTTTTAGAACCTGAAGCTGCCTTTTTACAGATGATAACATGAAGTACTAGTTTATCCTGGAGGGATCCATGAAGGACAGAGTCTTAATTTTCTCACCATTGTTGAACGAGTAGCTTCTCCTTGCTGTATCACTCAATGTATCTGCAGTATGAGATGGTGGCTAAGTATCCAGTGACCATCACAGTCCTACCTCCCAGCAGCCTTTTGTCTTCTTTTTCACCTCTCTGCTGTCTCTTGATACAACAATCCTGCAGCAAAGAAGCAATGATGGTGAGAAAGGCTGCAGATATTGTGCAAATAGCAGAGAAGGGTAGTGATAAGGCGTTATTTACATCTTGTTTCCTCTTTCTCAGCTGCTACATCATTGCAATAGGTGAAATTTTCTAATTTTTGTGTTTGTCTTTTCTAACACCTGGTGGTATCAACTGCTGAAGAGCAGCTCTGCAGAGAGAGACCTGGGAGTCCTGTTTGATAATAAACCTAATATGAGCCAGTAATGTGCCCTCGTGGCCAAGAAGGCCAATGGCAGCCTGGGATGCATCAAGAAGAGTGTGGCCAGCAGGTCAAGGGAGGTTCTTCTCCCTCTCTCCTCTGCCCTGATGAGACCTCATCTGCAGTCCTGTGTCCAGTCCTGGGCTCCTCAGCTCAAGAGGGACAGGGAAGTGCTGGAGAGAGTCCAGTGCAGGGCCACCAAGATGATCAGGAGAATGGAACATCTTTCATACAAGGAAAGGCTGCGGGAACTGGGGCTGTTTAGTCTGGAGAAGAGGAGACTGAGGGGGGATCTTATTAACACTTATAAATATCTAAAGGGTGGGTGTCAGGAGGTTGGGACATCCCTTTTTTCTACTGTATCTAGCAACAGGACAAGGGGTAATGGGATGAAGCTGGAACACAAAAAGTTCCACTTAAATATAAGAAAAAAACTATGTCAGTGTGAGGTGAGGGAGCCCTGGCACAGGCTGCCCAGAGGGGTTGTGGAGGCTCCTTCCTTGGAGGTCTTCAAGACCCACCTGGACATGTTCCTGTGTGACCTGATCTAGGTGAACCTGCTTCTGCAGGGGGGTTGGACTAGATGATCTCTAAAGGTTCCTTCCAACCCCTACCATTCTATGATTCTATGATATTGCCAAGAAACAAGAAGTCATGATGGGTGCAGGTTCTTCTTACTTACTTTCAGTAGTACCAGGTAATGTGTCTCTTCAAAAGGCATGAATCAGTCCCTTTTTGTTGACTGTCCTAAGATACATTAAACCCAGTATAGCTAACTTGATCTGCTTCTACTGAACCTTCTATGACAAGGTGATTTGCCTAGTGTATGGGGGAAGGGCTGCTCATGTGGTCTATCTGGACCTTAGTGAAGCCTTTGACACAGTCTCCCACAGCATCCTCCTGGAGAAACTGGCTGCCTATGGCTTGGATGAACCTACTCTGAGATGGATGGAAATCTGTATGGATGGCCAGGCGCAGAGAGTAGTGGTGAATGGAGTTAAATCCAGTTGTTGGCCAGTCACCTGTGGTGTTCCCCAGGGCTCAGTGCTGGAGACTGTTCTGTTTGATATCTTCACCAATGATCTGGATGAGGCTATCATGTGCACTCTCAGTAAGTTTGCTGATGACACCAAGCTGGGCAGGTGTGTAGACCTGCTTGGGATCAGGAAGGCTCTTCACAAGGATCTGTACAGGCTGGAGTGATGGGTCCAGGCCAACTGGATGATGTTCAACAAGGCCAAGTGCCGCTTGGGCCATCACAACCCCAGGCAATGCTACAGACATGGGGCAAAGCTGACAAAAGGAAAAGGACTTAGGGGTGTTAACAGTCAGCTGAACATGAGCCAGCAGTGTGCCCAGGTGGCCAAGAAGGCCAATGGCACCCTGGCTTGTATCAGAAATAGTGTGACTAGCAGGAACAGGGATGTGATTGTCCTCCTGTATTAGGCACTGGTGAGGCTGCATATCTAATGCTGTGTCCATTTCTGGGCGCCTCACTACAAGAAGGACAATGAGGCGCTGGAGTGTGTCCAGAGATAGACAACAAGATTGGTGAAGGGTCTGGAGAACAAGTCAGATGAGGAGCAGCTGAGGGAGTTGGGGTTGTTTAGTCTGGAGAAGAGGAGGCTTGGGGGAGACATGATCACTCTCCACAACTACCTGAAAGGAGGTTGTAGTAACATGGGAGTTGGTATCTTCTCTCTAGTAATGGATGATAAGACAAGAAGAAATGGGCTCAAGGTGTGCCAGGGGAGATTTAGATTGGACATTAGGAAGAACTTTTTCACTGACAGCGTTGTTAAACACTGGCAAAGGCTGCCCAGTGAGGTGGTGGAGTCACCAGTCCTGGAGATATTTAAAAGGCATGTAGATAAGGTGCTGACAGATATGGTTTAACGGTGGGCTTGGCAGTGTGAGGTTAGTGGTTGGACCTGATAAGCTTAAAGGTCTTTTCCAACTGAAACAATTCTATGAACTGGTTGAAAGAAATGATTGCCCTACTATACTTAGCAATGGTGCAGCCTCACCTCAAGTACTGTACTCCATTTTGGGCTCCACAATGTAAAAAGGCCATAAAATATTAGGATGTGTTCAATGGAGAGCAGAAAAGACAGTGAAAGTAGTAGAGGGCATGACTTGCAAGGAACAACTGAGTATACTTGGTTCGTTCAGCTTAGAGGAGACAGGGGAATGACCTCATTGCTGTCTACAATATCCTCAAAAGAGGGAGGGGAGATGGAAGTGCTGGTCTCTTTTTTCCAGTGTCCAGTGACAGGCTGTGAGAGAATCAGTTCAGATTGGATATTATTAAGAAGTTCTTCACTGAGAGGATGCTCAAGAACTAAGACAAGCTCCCCAGGGAAGAAGTGATGACTTCAAGCCTGTTAATGTTCATGGAGTATTTGAGCAATGCTCTTAGATATATGGTTCAAATTTTAGACTGCCTTGTGTGAAGTCAGGAGTTGGACTGGATGATCCTCCTGGATTCTTTCCAACTCAGGATATTCTGTGATTTTAGATACTCAGGGGCAATGCATGACTGTGAGATGGATAGGGATTTATGCCCAGATTGAGCTATGGAAATCAGACAATGGATGTATTTTCTTACTTCAGTAGGAGTGGTATTCAGAACTGCAAGATTCAGTGAAGGAAAGAAACATCAGTGGGGATTCTCCAACCCTTTTTTGGTGCATTCTTGCCTCACAGGTGTTACAGGGGATTAAAGTGTGATCCCTGACTGTGAGAGCTGTATTGGAAGAAACTCATAGTGTATGCAGACCTCTGTCACACATTAACTGGTTCAATTAGTTTGCAGTGGTAATGGTGCCAATGGTAATTTTTTACTGGTTCAGAATGGTGTGGCATCCACATAAGGAACTCTTGGCTTCTGCTATATTTTTATATACTGTATCCAAGGAGACCATTAAAGCTCTGATGCTGCAGAGCAGAAACTCCACATCAAGGAGTCTCTGTCTGTTGCACTGGTGAAGCAGTGAGGTCATCTGAAGGATCCTCAGTTGAAAAGGGAGCAAGATTATCCAAAAAGTCTTTAAAATACATCTTTAAAACCTACTGCAATCAAAGTTACATCCTGAGAAGAAAGTTCACTGCTGCTGGGTCTGCTGCATCAACCTCCAGAGATAGCCATGACTAATATTTGCATGTAATGACATCTTCATAAGGGAATCTAGATGTCATCTGATGCTTGTTTCTGAAAGAAGGACTAACAGTTTTTTAACATTTTTTTAACTGAAAGTGCCTTTCTTGCTCATTGGCAGCCTGCATGAGATTATATGGGTTGATTGCTCATCCCTGAGCTTATCTCAATGTCCCCCCACACATTCCCCTCAATAAAACAGCACACCAAACTTAAATGCATTTGAGGAGAATCGTAGTCAGTCTTTAAATCATTGTGCAGTAAGAAATATTAACTCATTACACAGAATGCCTAACACCCTGTTAATCCTTTTATTTAGTTTTGAGCAAGTGCTCAGCCTTGCAAACTACCATAAAGTGTGCTTCTTGTGCTGCTGTACTGGGACATCTAGGTCCCAGAAAGGTGGTTCAATTGAAGATTAATTGACAGAGTCAAAGTGGGTTTTCCACTAGGTAAGTTCTTGCGAACCTGTATCATGAGACTGTATGTGTTCAATTAACTCTGTTTGCTTTTGCACAGTCAGTACCCTTGAATCTGCTTAGATAATGAATGTGATACAGATATGGTTATAAAGTTTAAACCAATTACTGGCAATGTGCTAATCAAAGAATGATAATTGAGCTATATAATAGCAGTTAAATAAGTACTGATTTGTTTAATCTTTAATGATAACAGCAGTCCCATTCTTCACGTGCATTTCCATTTTTCCATAAGAAATTGGCCCTCAAGCTGCCATCCAGCAAAAAAACATATATCAGGAATGAAGGCAAGACTTTCAGTTCCTTTTGAATCAATGCTGTAGATGAATCACACTGAAAGCCCAAGTGAAATACAGCAGTCGCCCAAGACTGCATTCACTCCCAAGAGTACAGAAGTTATTGTAGATTAAGGTTTATTATTTGTTTACATGTTATTTGCAGTGTGCTCATCACTTGCCAGGCTCAGCTGTTAAAAAAAGAGGTTTCTAGCTCTGAGATGGACTACAATCAAGAGACAAGAATTATGTTTTCTCTGCACGATAATTTGAAGCATTCAGTGAAAAACTCACCAAGATGGGTAACAACACAATCTAAACTAAATGTTCCAAGTAACAGATAGGTTTGGGGAAATTTCATGTTTCACCTTCCCTATGAAATACTGATGCTGACTGTTTGTGCAGGGATTCATGTGACTATACATGAAAGAAAACACACCTAGTTCAAAAAGTATTCCAGTAGTTCTTCATTAAAGCCCCAAAGGAGGGTCATACAGAGGGGATTTAAGCAATTACAGCAAATATAACTGCTTGGAAAGCAAATGAATGCAATGTATTAAACCCAACTGTCTTGCACTGAGGAAGAACTGGCACCTCCTTGGTGCAAAAGATCAATGCCAAGGGAAAGCGAGTACCATTGAGCTCAAATCAGCTCTGGAAAGTGAATCCACAATTAGATAAGATAAAAATAAAAGAAACTGGGTGCCATGGGAGGAAAGAAAGAGGGAACATGGTGAAGTATGATGGTTTCTATGCAGCTTCTCCAAGATGCAAGCCAGCAAGTAGGACCCAGAATGGAGACAGAAAGGGCTTTGTGCCATGCACTATGGCCACGCTCAAAAGTCAGGGAGCCAGCTGTGTGAGTGAGATCTATAGTGCTAATAGCTGCTCAGGACAGGAGTGTTTGCTAGGTACACTGAATCACTGAATCACAGAATCATTTAGGCTGGAGAAGACCTTTATGATCATTGAGTTCCAACTGTTAATCCAGTACATCTGCCACTAAAGTATGTCCCTAAGCAACATCTACACATCTTTTGAATATCTCCAGAGATGATGACTTCACCACTTCCCTGGGCAGCCTGTTTCAATGCTTGACAATACTTCTTGGGGAAAAAAAACCCAGTAATCTAAACCACCTTTTGAGGCAACTTGAGGCTATCACTTCTTGTCTTGTTGCATGTAACATGGAAGAAGAGATCAATACCCACCTTCTCATAACCTTCTTTCATGTAATTGTACGGAGGGTTAAGGTATCCTCTTACCTCCTCTTCTCCAGGCTAACCCAGTTCTCTTAGCCACTCCTCCAAATACTTGTGTTCCACATCACTCACCAACTTCGTGGCCTGTCTCTGGGTATTCTCCCAATGTTCCTCCCAATGTTAGGGGTCTAAAACATGACACAGTACTTGAGGTGCGACCTTACCAGTACAGAGGGACAATCTCTCCTCTAGTTGTGTTGACCACACTGCACCAATGCAGAGTATAGTAGGACAATAATTTATTCAAACCAGTTCAGAGAATCATAGAATCATTTCAGTTGGAAAAGACCTTTAGGATCATCAAGTCCAGCCACTAACCTAACACTGCTGAGCCCATCATTAAACCATGTCCCTCAGCACAGAGCCCTGGGGAACACCACTGGTGATCGGCCACCAACTGGATTTAACTCCATTCACCACCACTCTCTGGGCCCAGCCATCCTACCATTTTTTTACCCAGAGAAGGGTATGCCCATTCAAGCCATGAGCAGTCAGTTTCTCCAGAGGGATGCCATGGAAAACTGTGTTGAAGGCTTTAGTAAAGCCCAAATAGACCACATCCACAGCCTTTCCCTCACCCACAAAGTGGGTCACCTTGTCGTAGAAGGTGATCAGGTTAGTCAAGCAGGACCTGCCTTCCATAAAGACATGTTGACTAGGCCTGATCATCTGATTGTCCTATATGTGCTGTGTGATAACACTCAAGATGGTCTGCTCCATAACCTTCCCCAGCACTGAGGTCAGACTGATGGGCCTGTAGTTCCCAGGATCCTCCTTCGTTCTTTAAATGGACCAACTTGTAGACTGAGTCAACCTGCTAAACTCCAGAAAGAAGTGTTGGGTAGGAGTATGGGATGACTGGAAATGGAGTTACTGCCCCTGGAAGGGGCAATGAGCAGCTCTGTGAGCAGAATTGATTATTCAGTTCTCATAATGCCCATGGAGTCACTTGAGTTCAGCAGTATGGTGCATACAGGCCAACGGAGAACTGCACTTGAAAAGGCCAGCAGCAGGAATCCTAGCCCAAGGCAGATTGTACTGGGCTCAGTTTTGGCTTAGAAATACTAGGCTATCCAAGGCTTCCAATAACCAAGAGAAAGCCTAGCATTTTGAGCAGAATTCTGTGCTAAATGCTATTTTTATAACAGTATTGAACATAATTCAAGCTGATTAACTGAAGAGAATATAAGAAAGTCATAATAATAGTAGAAAAATTCATATGATTTGCCCATTTTCTGAGTCAGTCTGGGTCATCCTGCTGATGACTTTGTTTCAGAGCACTCTGAAGGAAACCCAGATCAGCCAGGGTCATTGAGAGAGGCAAGCATAAATGGAGAGGCACCAAGTCTAGCAAAGTGTCAGCTGAAAAAGGAGATTCCGGCATTGCAAGGGCCAGCATCTGACCTGTGAGAACAACAAAACAATGGCAGTGAGGCTCAGGCCTGTTTCTATGAGCAGGTGGTTCTGCCTCAGGGGATGCGCTGCAGCCGCTGGGTTGCTTTGCTTGGCTGGGCCAGGGAAAACATCCACGAGCACTTCTGGCTCATAGCAAATGCAAAGTGCTCCATTTGCCACAGGGAAGGAGCACAGATACAGACTGTTACAGGGACACAGATGACACGTGATAACTTGTTACGCCACAGTAATCTGATTATATGTCTGGTGAAGATGTATCTGTTACCACTCAGTGCCTCATATTTGTACCGAGCTGAACAACATATGCCCATCAGGCAGATATTTGCCTGAAGGAGTAAAAATAATCACCTGGAACACAGGGTTGTCCTCCTATTGGTGTGAGCAGTCCTGTGTCTTTCCGTGGGTGTATTTTCGGTGGGGAAGAAGCGCTCAGCATGAAGTTGAATGTCAGAAGCAGTCTGTATGACCACAGTTCTGATCATCCAACTGCATCTCTGATTGAGGATCGACATTTTGCAATTATTCCATGCTCAAATGCTGAAACTTTCCAATGAGATGAGGTTTTCTACTTCATTTGTTATTATTCAAGTGACAAAAGGCAGAATGATCTCTATCTCTTCAGAGTCTGATTCCGTACCATGAGGGAAATGGGACCAAGATTTAGAACGTATTTCCTGGCTGCCTTACAGGGCTTAATCCTACCTGCTCTGGGGCAAGTGAGTAGGAGGCATGAGAAAATAACACTGTCATGCTCTTCCATGCAGACTGTGGGCTTTGCAATTGATTTTATTGCTGCTTAGTGATTTGGTGCGTGTCAATACATACAAAGATAGAAGCTAACACCTTACCCTTAGGAGACAGCTGGAAATGAGGTGCTCTGAGAAGACTGTCAGGTTTCAAACTAACATCGATGTCTTAACAATCTCACTCAAGAGTACTGAAACAGAAATAAGCATTGAAGAGACCAGGAGGGAAAGATTCAGCAAATGGAAACGTGAAAGGGGTCCTACTGAGACTGGGAGGGCAAATTCTGGAGGGGTAGTGGTGGCAGAGCACTGAGGCTTGAGCTGGAGCTATTTTCCCATCGATACTCATGGCACAAGTGATGTGAGCAGGATCAAACCATTATCCCCACAGGCTGACCCCAGCAGGGATTCTGGGGAGCTCCCTAGGCTAGGTGCACCCTGTAAACGCAGTGGATGATGGTCCTGGTACCACCTATGGTAAGCACCATAGGTGTGATGTAGCCACATTTCTGCAGCTGGGAAGCTGTGATGCAAGCCGACACAAGGAAGCTACCAGAATGACCAAATGTCCTCTCTCCTATAAAAGCTTTTCTTTTATTTCTTTCTCTTAACCTAGAATAAATTGTTCAGATCAGAATGGTTTCTTTGGGTATGCAGGAGAAGTTATTGGCTTAGCAAACCAAACAGCAATAAAGCTAGGATAATGAGCCATTATTTATGCAGTGGAGTCATTATGCTTTTATTTATTGTACTCACTGTAATTACAGTTTCACCAGACCTGACAGTAACACATCCTTTAATGATGTACCCAAAGAAAGAATTTATTTGAGAACGAAAAATCCCACAAGTGTTAGTCATAACTTCACTTTCTACTGGAAATTTTTAGGAAAGGAGTGAGAAAATAATGGATTTAGTAACAAAATATATTTGTTTCTTTTTTTTTAAGTCTTTGTCACATTTCAAAGCTCCTCCTCACTCTGAAAGGTCACATAGTGAAAGCTGCTGTTGTGCACCTGACAGCAGTAGTAGGGTCTAATAAATTAGCACACTCCAACACAGTCATAGAAAAGTGATTGATGGTAAGCAGGGAATCTCTCTCAGACAATAGAAGCTGCTTCATGGCAGCTTCCACGAGTCTTTTACTATTTTGTTGCACTATGTCTCTCACACCTCTCAGATTTTCAGATGAGTTTTCTTTCCTGAGTTCTGCTTTGTCATCAAAATGTCAGTCTTCTATTCAGTTGTGGTCTAATCCACGCTTCCTTCACTTGTAAATGTGATATAATCTGTTATTTATTTGGCATGTTTCACCTACCAGACACTTCTGTGCAGACTAGCCTCTTCATAAATATGAGTAAAAGGGAACACTTGAGCATAAATGGATTTATTGCCAGCTAACTTCCAAGCCTCACCCCCAGCACCTTCTCTGAACCAAAACCTACATTCACCTGGCACAAGGACTAATTTTCATTGTGAGCATGTCTTGCTCAGAGTGGGCACAACCTTCTGTTCTTGCTAGCTGTGAACAAACACAAAAGCCTCAGTCCATCTCTGCTAAGACTTGTGGCTTTGCAATAGTGTCATCTGACTGTTTCTTTTGCTTACAATGATGTTCAGAGGTGGCAGCCAAAAGCGAGGTTATAGAGTGTCAGTCACTCAATGACCACACAAAAAATGCAGCCACCTGTGAGATTCACTACAGCCATTCTTGATTTCAGCTTGAATTCTTTTTCCCCAGTGTATAGATTCAAAATGAAAATTTCATGGACTGGATAAACTGTGCAGCTCAGTCCTGCTTTAGAGTTCTAGATCTGTACTGAGCAACTTGTAAGATCAGCATCCCATGTAAGAACATGTCTCAGGAGATGCCGTTTGTAGATCTGACTGAGTTTGCACTGAGCGGACATGCACTAATTCTGAATGTGATGGGAGTTCAAGCACCATCACTTAAGAGTGGGTTGAACATCCTTCCAGCACCTTTTCTAGACTGATTTGTTATTTTGTGAGTCACTGTTTGGCTCAGGAACTGGAGGCATTGGCAGTGGTGCATGTGCTGAGTGTCCATAGCCTTGGAAACTGTGACTGGAACTGAGCTGGAGGGGAACTGACAGCTCCTCACAGCACCTCCAGCAACAACACCAATAACAAACAATGGGAGGAAAAAGTATAACATCAGTGAGGTGAAAAGTGAAAGCCTCATAAAAAATGAGGAAAAGTATGCAGAAGTTCCTGATACTTCATTGTTTCCTTCATTTAAAAGTTTGCTGCCCTTTTGTGCTACTCCTTTCCCATATGGGGCTGTGCTCAAGTAACTTATTTGCTGTTTGTTCTACCAGCAGAGCTACAGTCTCTTTGCTTCCATCTCTGCTTTCTTTAAATGGAAATCTTTGCCCTTATTGATCTCTGAAGTCACCCTCTAAGTTTCTTTGTGATTGTCTCTGTGATCCATGTTGACTGGGTTACTGACAAAAGTACCATTTGCTCATAACCAAGGGAAGATGTCTGCGCTTGTTTACATCTGAAAGCTAAATATCAGAATAATTTATGGGTTTGCAAACTTTTTTTCCCAAAACTATACAGCATTTATCACAGTGAGCCCTGGCATCCTCCCTCCTGTGTGGTTTACTGCAGTGACTTGTCAAGTCTTGTCCTGGATTAGGTTGTTAGCTCTTCAGGACTGAAGTGCTAGTCTCCATGATTTAATGACATTCATTGGGTCACATAGACCAGAACTATGTGTGAAAATCTCCAGGAGTCCTGAAAGAGTCCTCTTTCCTGTGATGAAAGTAATTAGGAATTCAGAATTTGCTTTCTGCTCCTGTTCAGCCAGAATTCCCAGCTGCACTAAAACGTTTGTGCCAGGATGCACCAAATACATTAGCCTTCTTGCAGAAAGAGATGGGAAACAAAAACAAAGCAGGAGAAATCAAACAAGCAGTCATAGAAGAGTTGCTTATAATACTCACTCAGGTCTATGAAGGCTTCATTAAATGATTCCTTGGGTAGTGCCAGAAGAGCAAAATAAATATTTGGTCCTATAATTGCTCCTGCTGCAAAGGCAGCAGATTGATCCTAAGTCTCAATGGGAGATAGTTTCTCCAGGAAGAGCATGTTAGAAAATCAGAATTAACCCTTTTATGGTGTCACCAAATCTTTTTGAGGCTGTAGCCTTCCAAAGGTTGGCAGGACAGATTTTGTGGCTATCTTTGGCAACCAACTTTGGCAAGATGCCAAAGCCAAAGTTACTGTCACAGTGTGACTGAATCCAAGTGGTTAACAGAGCAGAGTTTAGCACCAATAAAACAAACTACAAAGACATGTTCACAAGAGTTTAAACAGAAATGAAGCAACATAGTAATTGCTGGCAATAGGGACAGAACAGGTTGTAAGTCGACAGTGATTCTGTCCATCTATATCATAGAATCATAGAATCACAGAATGGTAGGGGTTGGAAGGGACCTTTAGAGATCATCTAGTCCAACCCACCTGCAGTTCACCTAGATCAGGTCACATAGGAACATGTCCAGGCAGGTCTTGAAGACCTCAAAGGAAGGAGCCTCCACAACCCCTCTGGGCAGCCTGTGCCAGGGCTCCCTCACCTGAACAGTGAAAGAGTTTTTTCTTATGTTTAAGTGGAACTTTTTGTGTTCCAGCTTCATCCCATTACCCCTTGTCCTATTACTAGCTACTATAGAAAAAAGGGATGTCCCAACCTCCTGACACCCACCCTTTAGATATTTATAAATGTTAATAAGATCTCCCCTCAATCTCCTCTTCTCCAGACTAAACAGCCCCAGTTCCTGCAGCCTTTCCTCGTATGAAAGATGTTCCAATCCCCTGATCATCTTGGTGGCCCTGTGCTGGACTCTCTCCAGCAGTTCCCTGTCCCTCTTGAGCTGAGGAGCCCAGAACTGGACACAGGACTCCAGATGAGGCCTCACCAGGGCAGAGTAGAGGGGGAGAAGAACCTCCCTCGACCTGCTGGCCCCATTCTTCTTGATGCATCCCAGGCTGCCATTGGCCTTCTTGGCCACGAGGGCACATTGCTGGCTCACATAAATGAATCTTGAGGATATCGTTATAGACATAAATCTTGTGGATATCATTATAGCATCTGCTGTGGGGGCTAATAGACTATTAATTGCACTGAAGAAGTAAAAAGGGAGCATAATTCCAAGTTTATTTCATAGAAAAATTGACAGCCATAAAAACTGCATATTTTTCTTACTAGGTCTGTGGTGCAGCTGGGGCTAAGAAGGGAACATGGATTCTTTGGAATCTGTACACACAAAGGAGGCAGTAGCTGTATTTTTCCTTGGGGTATGCTTTGGAGCTACTGTCTTCTTCTTCCTCTCTCCTCTTGCTGGTCATATCCAGGGTAGTAGTTTGCAGTATTGACTGCTCAGCTCAGAATATAATTGCCACAGTAGAGAGGAGTGCCCAAGAGGAAGCTGGCAAAGTCACACAGTTAAGCATGCACAGTCCAGGAGGTTCTTGCAATGAGTTCCTGGAACAGTTTCTGTTCCAAGGAGCTCCTGGAACAACTCAAATGGAAGAAAGAAGCCTGTGGAATGTGGAAAAGGGGGCTGGTCACTTGGGAAGAGCATAGGAACTTTGTCAGAGTATGCAGGGATGAAATAAGGAAGGCTAAAACCCTCATGGATTTAAATCTGGCAAGGGATGTAAAGGAAAATGAGAAGGGCTTCTTCAAGTGCATCTGCAGCAAAAGGAAGGCTGGGAAGAATGTGAGCCTGGTGCTGAATGAACTGGTTACCCTGGTGACAGAGGACATGGAGCAGGTGGAGGTAGTGAATGATTTAATTGCTTCAGTCTTTACTGTTAAGGTTGGCCCTTGGGAAGCCCAGTCCCAGGAGGGGACTCCCCAGTCTGGAGTAAGGAGGACTGTCCCTTGGTTGAAGAGGATTGGGCTAGGGATCTACTAGGTAATCTGGACACTCACAAATCCATGGAACCTGATGGGATATACCTACAAGTGCTGAAGGAGCTGGCTGATGTGATTCCTAATCTGCTCTCAATCATCTTTGAATGACCGTCGAGCACAGGCGAGGTGCCTGAGGACTGGAGGAAGGCCAATGTCACTCCAGTCTTCAAGAAGGACAAGGAGGACCTGGGAAACTACAGGCTGGTCAGCCTCACCTCCATCCCTGGAAAGGTGATGGAATAACTCATCCTGGATGTCATCTCTAAACACATGAAGGAAAAGATGGTTATCAGGGGAGTCAACACAGATTAAACAAGGGGAGTTTCTGGAGACAGTCCAGCAGAGGTCTATAAAGATGACAAGGGGACTGGAGCATATCTCTTACAAGGAAAGACTGTGAAACTTGGGGCCTGGAGAACACTGTTGGGGGACCATTATAAACACTTAAAGGGCAAAGGTTGAGTGGATGAAGAGAGTGTTTTTTTCTGTAGTGCCCAGAGTCTGGACAAGGGGTAATGGGCACAAGCTGGAACACAATATGTTCCACTTGAACATGAAGAGAAACTTCTTTCCTGTTGAGGAGAGGGGGCCCTGGGACAGGCTGCCCAGGGAGGGTGTGGAATCTCCTTTCTCTTGAGGTTTTTGAAACCCACCTGGACAAGTTCCAGTGTGACCTGATCAGGGTGAATCTGCTTTAACAAGAGGTTGGACTAGATGATCTCTAAAGGTTCCTTCCAACCACTACCATCCTGTGATTGTGTGATTCTGGAATGTCTTCTGTTTTTAAATCATAAATTCCACCAGTGTCCTACTTTTATTGAAGAAAAATACAATAACATATTAAGTCATGTCATCAAAGCTCTGTAAATTCAATGGAATTTCACAACTGATTAATTTAGTCACCTGGGCAGACATTTTGATGAGATTCATTTATTTTAAAACTGTATGTAAATGTATTTGCTATCTTGTTAAGCATATTGGCTTTTGCCTAAATTCATTGTAAATTAAAATAGGAACACAGAATTCTTCAAAGATGCTCTGCGAATTATTTCGTCTGCCTGTTCAGTAGAACTTCATGGAAATTCATAAGAGCTACAGAGTTATTTCAAAATCAGTCACAAGATATGCATTTCTGTTTGTTCCTTGCACTTGAACTGAATTCAATGCCAGGAGGAAAAAAAAATCAAAGACTGATTTCTTTCTTAAAATCTGGATGGTTTTTTTGTGCAGTAAAACAAAACAAAACCCAGTCATTCTCTTTCTGTCCCACATATGATCACTCAAGAGAAACAAAATCAATCAGATCTAATAATACAATTTTACTACTATTACTTTTTCTCTTCCTAAGGCATGTCAATGTGATTTGTCTGTCTTCCCACATAACTTTTTGAATGGAAGTATATTCAAAAGGGACTCAATGAATGCAGACAAATACAAGCCCTATGGGTTATTATATAAGCTGAACCAATGCAAATGTTGTGTGATGTTGTTCTTGTGGACCAAAGCTTCAGATAGACTGTTTTACCTAATGTCTTTTTATTTCCACAGACTTTCTAACAAAAGTGAAATGGAGGTGAGTTTGCTGTGCTCAGAGAGTCATTGATCTTTAAGATGCTCTCACCAGTGTTTTCTACTTTTAAGTTTAAGCTGATCATTTGGTTCAGTTTGATTATGCAGGCAGATCTCTGGGGGCCTTCCAAGGTTCATTTTTGGGGTGAAAATCTGTCTAACCACCCATCCAACATGCTACATCAGTGGGCTGAGCTGTGTGAAGGGACTTACGTGTGGAAGGAGGAAGAAGGCAGGTCAGTGCTGATGTACATCTAGGTCTCACCTACACAACTGCATTTGAGACAAAAGTGTGGGGTTGATCAGGGGACTGGAAAGGTCTCCATGTCCCTAGTCTAAAGGTACCCATGACAGGCTGCTGGAGGTGAAGCCAGCAGAGCTTATCTCAGCTCCATGATATAGCAATAATAACAGTGCGCTGATGCAGAGAAGCTGTAGTTTAACCTGAACTTTCTAATTCCTGCTTTTAAGCACACAGATATATCTGAGCATTTTCATTGCCTGAAATACTCTCTTGTTCTGCCATAGACTCTAGTGAGTAACATTAGAATTTCATAACCACATCTTGGATTTTGTTCCCCAAAGCAAAACTCAGATGCACACTTTCAACTTTAGAGCAGAAAACATGGATGCACCGTGTCCTCCTCTGTATTTCGAGATTACCTTGAGGCAAGACATAGTCAGAAGAAACACAAATGATGAACGCTGCTGCCACACTGTTCCTATTATCTCATATCAGGATTCCCTTGTCCCATAAACCCTGAGAGTGAGGCTTCTGCCACTTAATATTAGATATCTAGATTGGAGCTGGTCACATTAATTTTGTAATCAATGGGAACAAATAGTTTCTGATAAGATGATCCAACTGAGCCATCCTGGGCCCTGTTTTAGGATTACATAAAGCCCCCATAAGATTGCCATTCTCTGACCACTATGTGCAAAACTGTGTTCTGACTGAAATACATCATTTTTGGAAGATACATTAGGGTTAGTGAATTTCATTCTTTGATTAAAATATTGTCTAGGATGGCTAGATACATTTTATAACACCTCAGATAGACTTAATTTTCCCTATTCCTCCGGCAGTGGGAGAAACACCCCCAAAACCAGATTTTTCATAGCCCAAACCACAAAAAGCTACAGGATAAGTAGGTTTACCTATGTCCCTTTACTTTTATAGGCTAAAATAATAAACTACCTTCAGTAGGAGACCTGCACAGAGAGCACAAACAAATTCTATGAGATTCAGGCAGCAGATTAGAGGCCAGAACAGCACTGAGATTTTTTTGCACCCCCAAGGAAGGTGAACATTGTCATAAAGCTGTGACAGAAGTAGCCTCAGACAGGAAAACTAATGCCATGAGTGACACCTGCTCCCCATCTGTCTGGAGAAAAAAAAATCTGCTGGGGAGTGAACGAGAAGCAAAGGGAAGCACTGAATTTTGCAAGAATTCAGAAAGATGCACTGATTTCCTCTATTCAACAAAGATGACAGTGTTAAGATGGCCTTCTTTGGGCTGGATAGATGTTTGGAAGATAGTTTTGTCACTGTAAATGGCAGTATTTAAAGGAGACACTTTTTAATGTCTGTAGTCATTAAAACTGAGATGTAAATGGGACCAAAGGAATATATCTACAAACTACTTGGATACAAAATGGTAGATAACCTGCCCTTTAATTCTCTTCATTATATGTTGTGTGCTTCCTATAACAAAGGCATCTCTTTTTTGTGGAGAAGCTCTGCCTGCTCCAGGGAAGATGAAAAATAAAAATTGCCTTTACACAACAAAAATGTTGTTTAAAATTTCAGTGGGCCAAACTGAGCTCTGGAGGAAATTGTCATTGCTATCGTTGGATTGATTTGGTCTGAAGCATCGAGATCTTAAAAGCTGTTAAAGAATAGATGATTGTCTTGACTGCCTTCCAAGAAATTAAGAAGGTGATTGCAGAGCATGTGTTAACAATAGCAGACATTTGCCTCTTATCTGTGAATACCACTTAAGCATTTTTCCCCAAAATGTGATTTTATGAAGATGTCAACTGATGAAGTTTCATGCTGAGTATTTACTTCTGGTGAGACCAACCAGGGATTTCTCAGGAGATGGGGCTGGGAAGCTCTGAGCCTGTAATTAGGATGAGAATAACTTGTCAATAGAAAGCTGAGAGATGTTTTGTTAGCAGAACAATGTATGAAAATGGTTCAGTTGTCTTTGGTGTCCTTCCTTGCTACTGTTGAAACATGGAAATAACTGCCTCAGAGGTCAGTTGTGTACCTAAGAGGAGCCCTACATAGAAATATTAAGCTGTGTATAGATGGTATGCTTTCTAAATAACTCTTCTAACTAATCTCACAGAACATATGCCCTTGTATTAGACCAGACTGTGGTCATTTTCCCGAATTAAAAATACAGCTTTGCTTCTATTTGGGATATGATGCCTCCTTCAGTGCCTGGTGAGGCTGAAACCCTGATGCTGTTGCCTGACATGCTCTGCAGTGTACATGGCTTTTAGTCTATATGCATGCTGTCCACAGGTAATATATATTTTGTGATATTTATTTTCTTTACCTTCTGCTCCTCCAAAATAAAGAAAAGCAGTGGAAAGCAGTTATGGCTTTTAGGTGTGCTTTGCGTTTTTCTGCAGGTGTGGGAGGTAACTACACATCTAGAAGATCCCAGATACACTCAGAGAAGGGACATGTATGTCTATGGATGCATTCATCTGTCTTTTTGGCTTTGTCTACCTCACTGGGAAGTGATGGAAACCATCTACTGCTGCTCTTAATTCTAACTTGCTGCTGGAAGCTTGCAGGATGGACTGCTGAGGTATTTGTGTTCATACCCTGAGAAGAGTCCAGGCAACACTGTGGGCACTCCAGACAAGCTTGGCTCAAGGAATGAGTGTCATATGTGGCTACAGAAATGCCAGTGAGCCCACTGCAGGCATAATAATGTCTTTGAAATGCATCCACACAGGTCCAAATACTCTTTGTGAAGTTCTAGAGTACTTCTACCAAACTGCTGGAGTGTATCAAATGTCTGAGTAGTCTGTTTCTGAGAAAATGTGGAATGCTCTTGGAAAGTTGACCAAGCACCATTTGGGGAATTTGCCAGACATCTGCCCTGGGTAACTTCAGAGAGGCAGAATCAGCAGAATCTTATCTCTTGATGTTTAGCTGGCATGCAGGAATAAGGGAAGTGTAACTCGTGCCTGTTGCAAAGCTTTGGTATCCTCCTGTGAGAAACAGTATGTGCAGAGCTCCACTAATCCTTTTATATTTCATGATCATTTCATTTATTGTCTCACTGCATTTGCTTTTATTAAAGTAGCTCACAGAGGTGTTGTTCCTCCGTTAAGTTCAGTAACAAAACCGAGCACCTCATCACTTGCTATGGGAGAGAAAAACATGTTTCAGGCTGTTTTCTTATACTGTCTGGGTTTTATTGTCTTCATATGTCAATGGGAAAAAAAGTATTCTTAAAGTGCAAGCAAGAGAATATTGTCATATCTTGGGCTCATTTAAAACTCTTGAGGTGACAGAAGAGTTTCATAAAGAATAAACCCTAGGTAATGGCTTCCCTGAAACTACACTTAACTTGCATCCATCAGGATTAAATCAGATTTATATTGAGACTGCAGAATACGTTATATCCCTGGAAAATGCATATACATGCAGATTAGCAGCAGTCAGCACCGGCAGCTGAGTAACAAAAAGTCACTCTTCCTCTCTATTTGTGAAGAATGTAATCATCAGAGGCTAACCTGCTCCCATGTTGTTCAAGAGAAGTAGGAGAGGATGCCTCAGGCTTGCAAAAATAACCTGACTTAAAAATAATACCAAAATGTCCACTGTATGAGACATATGAGAAAGAGAAGCAGAATCATGAAGTTCTTGCTGGATGGTGGCTGAGGAACCTCATGTATTGATGAAAAAGTAATACTGCCCAATACCACATAAAACTTTGACAGTTTTAGCTGAATAGCATCTACCTACCTTTCTTCTAGAGACTTTCATTTCAGCAAGTTGCTTAAGATCCACCACCTGCAGAGCAAATAATGTGCTGCTCTAAAGGACTGATTTAAATGATAGAAATCGTTGTCTAGGGGCAACTTTTACTAATGATTTGATAAAGCAGTTTAAATCTTAGTTCATCAAATTTGACCAAATTATTATTCTTTTTAGGTCATGGCTTGAAATGAAGCTGTCTTTCCAGGATATTTTGACTAAGCTGATCACTTTCCTTTTAAAGGAAATTTATACAAGAGCCTAAGGCATTCATTTAGCTCTAGATACGATAATTAGCCATTTAATATCCATTGGCATTTTCTTGTGGCTATAAACTAGTGGCTACAAATCAAGCCTGTCATTTCTTTACAATCCTTCCCCTCTTCAAAATAACAGCCCAATTTATCACCTCATTATACAAATTTTATGCCATCATATCTGCTCTTAGTTCTGTGCAACTGCAGAAAGAAAACGACGGCATTCAATAGCATATAAATGTCCCAAAGTCTTTAGAATTCATGTTTTTTCTACTGTCTAGCAGTACTGAAAGTATCATTAATTCCAAGTGAATGGGATTTTCTGTTTTGGCCCCAATTTTCCTTCTCTCATTAGTTCTTATAGTAGACATAAATCAGAATATCCTCCTGGATCAGCTCAGAAATCTTCAAGCTTTTTGGTCTTCTGACTTCCCACCTGCTACATCTTTCCAAGTACTTTTCCTTAGTAATTAGAGAAGACTTCCAATTTTCTCCTGTCAGAATATCTCCCAAGGAACTAATTTTTGTCTCTCTTGCCTCACTTTGATTCTTGTGCAGAAATATCCACTTTAAGCCTTGAAGACATTTCTCAGTAGAAACTAAGACTTTGCTATTTTTACCTTTCCCATGCATTATTTACCACCATTTCCTAAACTTTTAACTTTGCTATATGAATTCTTATAACCCATAATTTGTAATGTATAAATCATAATACTATTCTGCATTCAAAGTCTAATATTTGCCTTTCCTTATCAGTCTTATATCTCACACCTTACCAGAATTTTCTACCTTCCACCTATTTCAAAGAGGAATCCAATTGTGATCTGGAAAGGAGAACATGCAGTGGTTTTGTACCGGAGTGGAGATAATAAGAGAGAGAGAAAGCCCTTGTGACAAGTTTGCCTTAACTCCACTAGCCTCTAGTACCAACAAAATAATTTCTCTGTTAAAAACCCCACATATTCATGTGCTTCTGCTTCCAAAGAACATTTTTGTCTCTCCTTCTTAAGGACAGCATTCCCAACCTGAATCTTATTCCAAAGTCAGCTTACCATATTTTTCTTCATGTATTAGCAAATTTATGGAAGTTTCATGCTCAGAAAAGTTTGCTGCCTCCTTTTTTTGGTTCAAATACAAAGCCTCAGTCTGAAGATCATTACATTACCTTTCGTGTCTCTTACCACATTAAAAAAAGAATCTTTTCAGTTACAACTCCAAATTCCTAGCTCAGCTGATTTGCCCTCAGGTGAACTTCATACAGTCCAAAAAGGACACAGCAGCTCTAAATCAGGCTGATATGCTGATGCCACAAGGAGTGAGTGAGCAGACTCTTGAGATTTGGCAGTTGCCTCTGCAGATTTACCTGTGCTCCCTGCAGACACATGAACAATTCCTTGAGAACTCAACAAAAAAATAACTGTCAAAACTTTCTTCTAGATCCCTCAGTCCTAAAGCATCCTATATGCCATTGCAGATGTGCTTATGCCATATGTGGAAGGGATGCCATGCTGTCTTTACTGCCGTCTGTGCCATGAAGTTTAGAGGCTCCAGAGTTCATTAGCAGTCCCTACTGAGAAACCTCTCTCTCTTCTTTTCAATCAAATCAAAAGAACCCTCTTTGTACTCATTATAAACCCTGCAGTCCAAATTCTACTTCAGACCAACCTCTGCTTAATGTGCTTGAGGTAAAAGGATCCCACAGTCCATTTGGTAAATTACTGTAAATTTTTTGCAAGCACCCTCTGACAGTGTACACAAAGCAATTAGCAACTCTTTTTCCAGAAAGGTTATGTATGAACAATTTGTCTGTAACTGCTTGTGACACCCTCACAAGGCTGTGTAGGACACAATGCTCAGTTAAGGCTGTAATTTAATACTGGGACTGCTGCTGCCTGTGAGGCTTTTTCCCTGTTTTTTTCAGGGCTGCAGAATCTCCCCCAGGTTCCCCAAGGGAACTAAATCATAATAGATAATCATCATTGGTTTTAATGCCACTCATATTGCCTAATCATCTTTGCTGTTTATGATTGTAGGAAGATGATACTACAAGAGTACATGGACTTATCTGGTGTACTCAGTGTGCAAAAAGAAAGGTTTTAGATCATGTCTCTTTGGGTTGTATCATTTCAGTTCAAGATCTATTTTCTCTGGAATTGTGAATGACATTCTGCACCTGCTGATTTGGATAACTCAGTTCCATGCCTGGTAACAACTGAAAATTAACAAGGGGATGCTACCTCTAAAGATCATTTCCAAAGTCACTGGACAGAGGAGTGAAGAGTGAAACGTATTTGTTCTTGCTCTGTCTCTCCAGCTGTGGTGTGTTGCCTTGCATTCGGTCTCCAACTCTACAAAGAGTAACCTCACACACCTATCGTGTTTAATGGGCTCCAGAAGCCAGGATAGAAAAAGCAACAGATCAGCCTTGTGCCAAGAAGGTACCCAACATTTGGTGATCTACTTTGTTTCAGAAGATGTCAAAAGCTTCTCAGTATCATTGGCAGTAATGAAGGATTCTGCCTGGGGAAAACAATTTATAGTATTTGACACTTTTTCTGTGACAGTAAGTGTCCTCATGCACCTTAGGGGGAAAGCAGGGCATGAAAGTGAAGCTGAACTGCATAAGAGATGTTCCCATAAGTGCCCAGTGCTGGCCCCATCATCACGTTGAGCTCTGAGTTGAACAAGCTTCAAAGAATCGGGATTAGACTCATAGCCTCCACTTTGTCTGTTTATCTTCACTCACATGGCACCTGAGGAGCCTGCATAAAGCTGCAAGTTGTACAAACCCGCCTTTCTTCTCCTGTCTGTCTCAGCTCCCATCTCCTGCACACTGCTGCAGGACAGGAACACATCTCAGAAAAGCCATACAGGGGGTGACTGTCACTAACCATCTGCCCAGCTGGGAGACAGTTCCCCCAGGGAAATGCTGCAGACCCACTCAGGCTCAAGGGCTATCCCACCCCATGATGTATATTACTTAAAGTCTATTGTACTTAAGCATCACAGGGATGAATCACAAGAATCATAGAATGGCAGGGGTTGGAAGGGACCTTTAGAGATCATCTAGTCCAACCTCTCCCTCTGCTGACAGAGTAGTTTGAAATATATAACCTATTCCTTTTTCAAAGCTTCAGACTTTTTCTGGTATCTTCTTAACCAAATAGTAAATGTTCTCATTGCATTTGGTAAGTGGCTATTCCAGTGACACTTGTCACAGTCAGTCAATGCATGGGGCTGAGGAGAATCGTAAGTTCAGCTGCAAATTTCTCACAAGGTGTGTTTCAGTTGGAAACATTTGCTTGCTCTAATTAATGGCTCTCCACAAGAACACAGTAAATTTATGATATGTTTCAGAAAACACACAAAACACAAAGCTTTTGGTAGTGATTTGTGTATTGATTTTGTCTTATCTGAAGACTGAGTTTCGTTTCAAAGTTAATTTTGCTTTGTTATAAGTTCTTAGGCGAAAAGTTTGGAAGCTGAAACAAACACGGAATATTTTCCACTTTTTGAGAATTATTATGGTAACTTTTTGCCATAAGACATCCAGAACATCTTTCTATTTCATATTGTTCAGAATAACTTTCCTCAAATCTGTGAATTCCTTATGAAGGAAGCATTCCAACCTCCTTCCAAGCTTTGAGTTAATGCTGGCAGCTCTTGTTAGTCATGAAGCGGGATGAACAGAATGAAAGAGAAACGTCCCTTTCCGCTGAAGCATTCAGTTAGCAAGTCACAGTGAGAAAACATCTCACAATGCAAGGCTCTCTTTTACTGTTATAAATCTGAAGACATTTTTTCTTTTTAGGCTTCTTCCTTTTCAGTCTTAGGAAAAAGCAAAACAAAAAAAAAGCAAAACGGAAGATACAAAGTTGGTACAAATATTAAAACTTCTTTTTCTACGTTAGGCAAATAGGAATTACAAACCAGGACTGACATATCTATCTGCCAAGGCTTACTGACACAGTGTGAGAAACAATCTTCCTTCATCTGTTGAGTGAAAACGAGGTTTGAAGTGGAAATTAAATGCAAAGAAAGAGATGGGCTTTTGGACTAGCTGACTGTGAAAAAATGAAAAGCTATTCTTCGTGTTATGCCTAAACATCCCAGCTCTATAAACAAAAAGTTTGTGATCAACTTTCATTTTGGGGTGTTTTTTTACATATTGAAGCTGTCAGAGAAAAGCAAAGGCTTCTCTGATTTTCTCATCTTTTTTGATGTGAGATATAAATGTATTTCATTGTGGTTTTGTTACTTGAAAGTGAATACACTGCAAATTTTTCCGTTTATAAGTGACAGAAATGTCAGATTTTCAATTTAATATTCTCGTACAATAGAGATAAACTAGGAAAGCTGCCTGGAAAAGGAGTAAAGAAGGTTATTACATTAAGTTTAAGATGAAACCTTAAATTTTCTGCCTGTGAACACAGTATAAACTGTGGAGATGCCACTTTGTATCTCTTCCGAAGAGAGAAGTTGAATAGAGTTTCTCCTGGCCTCCAAACCTTCAGGTTAAAATGTATTTGTGGTTGGTTGCTCTTTTATTGTGCTCCATTGCAATGAGACCTTGGGCAAGGAACAGAACCTGGCTCAGGTATTGCAAACTGTCAGAGCAGAGCTGATTTGGCTTTTCAGATCCTGCTTGCACTTACAGCAACCAACTATTCAGTGTGTGTTCTGAAAACTTCTCTTTGCAGCAGTTCGTGTTTTTACACATCTGTGTAGTGAAGATAGGGTGTAATTCATGTAGCATCCTTCACATTGTTCACAAAGATGTGAGTAGTCAAACTGAGGGGTCAATTTGGTGCTTAAAGGTGTACCAAAGATGTGGCCAACACATATTTGAAGTGTTTCAATTGTTTTGGTGACATGACTGATCTGCAGTCTTAATGTAAGTCATGTTATTATAGTGGATTAATCTGTCATAGTGACTTCTCAGTCATTTAATGTTTTTCATTCAACTCTTGTTGCTAAGGTCATAATGTCTCATTTTTTGGGTCAAATCTTACTGGCTTACTTCAGAAGTTAGAGAAGTTATCTTGCAGAGCAGTGAAGTATGTTTTAAGATTATTGGTGATCTGTTCTTGTATTTGATCTGTAGTGAACTAATTGAAGTGAAGGTAGTGTCCTACCCTGGTGTGTTTTCATACATTTGTAAATCAGCTTTAGAGCTGTTCATGGCAGCCATGGGGTTGCATGTGGTAACTCCTCTGGGAATAATGTGTTTCTTACATAGCCTTAGGCAGTTGATGCTGCTGGTGTTCTTTTCTCTTTACGACATAGCATCTCCCTATCTTAACTGTCACAGCTTCCCTGCTGAAAACTTGAAAGCAGCACTAAATCTTCTAAAGTCATGATTCGTTTAAGCAACTAGGCTGAAGGCTGAAACTTACACTTCACAATGGATGACTTGCAGACTAAGGCTTCTTTATGTTTGAAATCCATCAGAACAAATTCTGAAAGGCGAAATTCAACGAAATGAGAGATATCAATGAAACAGACATTTCCTCGTTTCTCTTATAACTCTGTTTCTGATTCTCATGTTTCTTATAGAATATCACTTTTTTCCCTAAAACATAAACCCCAGAACTTAATGGGTTTCAATAATTAGAGTATTTTTACCATTACATGAACCTGAACTTAAGTGATTTCTTTCAGTGAAGATAAGAGGAATCAATAGTTTGAATCCAGTTCCAAACTATTTAGGTCACCTGAATCCGAACTGTAGGGGAGGAAATCTCTCAGAGTCAGTCTCCGTATTTGGATATATACTGATACTTCTCCCAGGTATAAGTGTAAAAACAGAAAGATGACAAACACAAATAGCTGTTAATTTACACATTAGCTCTTATTTACATAGTTTTTAACTTTCAAAAAGATTCTGGGTAGAGTTTCTCTGCCAGATTGATCAGTCCAGGGGTGTACAGAGATGTATGGGGAGACCCTGGGCTGTGGAGAGACACGGGGCTGGGCTCTGACTTGATTTTGCTGAAATTTCCATCCTTCAGTCAGCCTTTCCAGGGTAATGCTGGCTACTGTGCTATGTGATGTGTCCAGGATGGGCTACACAGAAATACAGAGTCCACCTAAACTTCCTTAACTGTATGACTCCTGGGTTACTTCTGGCACCTAACAGTGGGCACCTCTTCCTGTTAAAGCTGAGTTTTGTGGCTAGAAAGGTATCTGTGGACAGCTTCTTGTTGGTAAGAGTGACATGGGAGGGAGAGCAGGGGTAGCAACTACTTTCATCACTGGTGGGTGGAGATGCCAGGGCAGATAGTACCCTGAAGTCCAGGTTGCAGCCCATGGTGAGGTCCTGCCCCTGCAGCTGTGGAGGCCGTGGGAAAGCAGAAATCCACCTGCAGCCTCGGGAGGACTCTATGCTGGAGCAGATAGATGCCTGACAGAGGCTGGAGGCTTATCTGGCCCTTCTGTTTACAATATCTGTCTTTCAAAGGTGAATTTTCATGTTATGCTGCTTTTATTTGTGTTGTTATAGATAACTGCTCTGATCCCTTTGACTTCAGTTTGGGAGGAAAGTAAAGCAGAAATTCACAGAAAGGAACAGACAGGGAACAATGTTAGAATGGAAAAGTGGGGAATAAGAGGAACCAGAACTGAAAACAAGCAAAGGAAATACAATGGCAAGAGAAATAACAGATGAACATTAAGATGTTTATCAGTTAAATAAACACTTGGATAAAAACACAATTAAAAGAGATCACTGAACTTCTTGGAAGATTTGCCTCAAATTCTTCTAATAACAGCTCTCCTTCTGCTTCCTCAGAAATTCCTGCTCCAGTGGAGACCAAAAACATCCTTTCTCCTGTATGTCAGACAGGACTTTGGGACTTCCTTTTCTAGACTTGCATAGGAGAAGAGACTACCTGGGTTCAAGATGGTCACAGAAGAGAACTCAGCATACTCAGAGGTTTCAAATTTTACATATGTAGATGTTGAGTGTTGCTTCTTATCTTATTATTCTCTACTGAACTAAAAACTATTAACAAAACAGAAAAGGAGATTTTTACTGAAATGTTACAACTTCATTGAAATGCAGCAGGCTATTCATAGCATCCTTGCTGAACTCAAAAATCTGTTCATGCCTAATAAAAGAAAGGCAAAAACTCAGTGGAAACAGTGACTGACATATGTGTGATTCATTACAGTTTTTTGATGTGTGCAACATCGAAATAAACATAAATGAATCCTCCATGTAATGAATATACAATCCCCTGACACATACCGGTGGGAAAGCTAAGTCCTGAAGAATTCAAGGAAGATCCATCTGGAGGATGAAAGGTGGGGCAAACAGGAATGAGATTCACCTGAGAGAGAGAATTACACTCTCCCAGAAGGGATTTCTGTTGCTTGAAAGAGTCAGTGTTCTGGGGAAACAAATGGGGTCTCTCGCTCAACAGCAGTGGGGAAATTGTCCCAGCACCTGAGCAGCTTTCTCTGCTGGCTCAGGCTGCATGGCCATCCAGTTCCAGCTTCCCAAGCCATCTCTCTCCAGTGGAAAACTAGCCAATATGCTCACCAACCGTCTCAACAAGGCACTGGATTCAAGTGTTGGTCTTCTGGAAGAGGTTCATATCCCATTCATGCCTGGCCACAGACACAAGCTCTCAGAATCAAAGCACTGATTGCAGTGTCCTTCCAAAGAAGCAAGCTGGAAATTAGGAAACCTGAATTGGGACTATTTGACAAATGAGACCACACATGGTAGCCTAAAAGCATTTCTGATCATGCCCCAAGTGCATCTCCCCCTTTAAGGATGCAGTGGATGAAGTAGGCTTGATTTCAATTTAAATACAGAGATGTATTAGTAATAATTCTGTGTCTAAAATGATCATTGTAGCCAGTTCATGTGTCATACCAAAAGCATGTAAAACCACATAATGTAACTAAAATGTCTTGGTTTATTTGAAAACATTTTTTTCTTTTGTGTTTTGGTTGTTATGGTCTCCTAAACATTGCATTGAAACACTTTCAGAGTTTTCAGTATTGCTGAAGGCATTGCCACCCTTCAGTTCAGAGGATGACAGGTTAGGGTTTTGGTGTATCTTTAGCGAAACATCTTTACATCTTCTTTAGTTTTTTTCAGTCTGACAATTTGGCTCAGATCTCACCATTACAGCTGCAATTTCAATTGCAGTTTATAAACTATTTAATTAATAACATTCTTTTTTCCCCCTTTTAGGGATGTTAAAAAATGATCATAATCCTTGGGACACGGCTTGTAACACTCTGTCCTCTTTACTTTCTCATAAGTAATCCAGGAGCTATCCTGGATGCTAGCAGATAAAGGATGCCTCTTCTGCAGTGACCCTCAGGATTACCAGTTCTAACTGGCTCCTGCCAGTCATTAGAGATGTGTCCTGGCCACCTTCCTAAAATGAAATGTTCAATAAAGTTAACATAATATATTATATATAATATAATATATAATACATTCTTAGTCCAGCAGCCTGGACTAAAGACTGACATGACTCAATGGCATGTGATGCTTCACCATTTGCCAATCTCTCTAATTTTACACTCCATACAGGACTGGCTTTATAATTAAACATGTTGGCTTATATATTACAAATGCAAACAGTATAGTCCCATGCTGCAAAGGTAACTGAAAAAGGTAAAAGAAAACTCTGCTTACACACACATTTTCAATAGCTACGTTAGAGGCCTCTAACTGGAGTCTCCTTCCTTGGAAGTCTTCAAGACCCACCTGGACGTGTTCATATGTGACCTGATCTAGGTGACCCTGCTTCTACAGGGGGGTTGGACTAGATGATCTCTAAAGGTCCCTTCCAACCCCTACTATTCTATGATTCTATGATACCCTCTCTGTTTTCCAATTGTCAGGATACTTATCTACTTTTCTAACACTCCTTAGGTGGTATTTCCAAACATGAACAAGTTTGGGACATAAGCTATCTTTTATAAAAGCTGTTCTAGACATCTTCCTGAAGTTTCATTCAACTTCAGATCTCCTCTTTACAATATGCACTTCAGGTGAGCAGAACATCCTCAGGCCCCATCAGCTGTATTGACTACATTTCCATCAAACCTAATGGTTGCTTAGATACATGAAATGCTTGGCAGACACCTAAATCCAGGTGCCTTAGTCTCTAACTGAATCCTTCCCTTTCCATTCTAAAGAGAAAATATAACCAGTTCATACCATGGTTGTATTAAGACTGAATATGGTGAAAATGACAATTTTTGTCAACTAGGGGGGGTTTTACTATGTTGTTTCTTAATTTTTAAACAGTAACATATTAGAAAGGTTTCTAGGAAAAAAAATGATATTAAAGAGAAAAATCATTCCTAAAGGACATTGAATCCATCTACTGATAAGGAATGCCAGTGAGGGTATCATGCTTTTGCCATGTTATAGTAGAAGACAAATCATGAGGATTCGACATGTAGACAAGCAGGTGGTTACTCTCTGGTTGACACAGTTAATGTGTATACCTTTTTGTGAACAGATCATGACCAAACAAGCAGATCTCTTTTGCTGATGTATTGCAATTTCCACCCTTGGGAAAAAGAAAATGTATCCATGCTTCTACCAAAACTGGCTTCACGTTACCTATGTATTACACTCATTACAATTTTCAATGTGTGTGACATCCTAGAAGAAATAAATTCCAGCTACAAACAAAACCAAACCCAAATCACAATTGGTTTACAACTATTGCAGTATTTAAATCTTTCCTAATGTCATAAAATCATGCTAGTTTATGTCTTATATCCTATCTCTCTGAAAGTCAGTAGAACTGTAAGGAGAACGGTTGTGATAAACAACTTTTGGGTATGTCCATGCTTGAACTGAGGTAGGTGGAAATGTCTTACATACATCAAGGGATATTTTCATAAGAAAGCCCAGATAAGGGCTAGAGAAGAGCTGCTGGAGCAGGCGGAGCAGCTTTGCAACAGCTTTGTCCAAGTGAAGCCCAGGCAATGAACTTGGGTGCCTGGAACATGACCACAGGCCATACCTGTGCGCAGGCCTCACTGTTGGAATCAAGTGCAGCTCTGAAGAGGAAAACCTTCTCTAGCTATTGTGGTTTGAGAAATCACTTCAAATAGTTTTTACAGCTTATCATTATTTTTGTTTATGTCCTTAGTACAGAATTGAAAGCCTAGAAGATCTACAGCAAAGGGAAGACTGATTACTCATGGCACCCTGTAATGTAGTGTGAAAATGTAATATCCTCAGAGAAAGAAATCAAATTAATGAAAGATTAATGTTGTTACAGGCATCTCTATTAAATGATGTATCAACTTACTTTTACTGAAAGTCTACAAATATCTGAAAGAAAAGGCTAATAAATCATTCATTAATTCTTCTAAAGGGTTTAGTGGTGGGCCTGTGACTCATTTGGTCGAGCCTCTGTTTTTATTTTCAGATATTTTCTTTTTACATATTTTAATGGCCAGTGTGACTCTGAAGGATGGGGAAGAGTCAGAACCCGTGTTTATTTCCCCCATTTATTCTTACCAGTGAGACATGGAGAAGCCTGACAAACCTCTTGACAAAGCTGGTAATGATTCTGCCTCTCAGTTCAGCACAGTGTCTTGATGCGAGATCTTTGCTATGTTTTCCCAGTTCAGTTTCTAAATGTAAGCTAACACATTCCACCCTTGATGTTGGTAAAATCTTGAAAACCCTCCAGCTCGCTACCCTGCAGTTCTTGGTCATCTGCATAGGAATGAAAAGGCTCAGCCCACATGACTTGTGTTGCAGCAGCGTCAGGGACAGGATGCAGTCAGGGCACAAATATGCTCTTGCATCCTGCATAATTCCAGGAAAATGAATCAGTTACATATCACTCCAAGGAGCAGAGGAGATGTCAATAATGTAACCAGAGGGAGAGGTCTGGAGGGCAGACATGGATGGATAGACATTAGAAGTGATTTCAGCACAGTGGCCATCACCTTACTTACCCTTCCTCACCCACCATTCTCTAAGGCTTTCTTAGACTGCTTGATGTGTGACTGGTGGAGATGCAATTTGAAAGGGCTAAACCTTGGAGCCAGAGGGGTCTTGCAGGAAGGGGTTATGGAAGAAGAGAATCACAGAATCACAGTATCTCAAGGGCTGGAAGGGACTTTAAAAGATAATCTAGTCCATCCCCCTGCCAGAGCAGGACCACCTAGAGTAGGTCACACAGGAACTCGTCTGGGTAGGTCTGAATGTCTTAAGAGAAGGAGACTCCACAACCCATCCGAGCATCCTGTTTCAGTGCTCCCTCATCTGAACAGGGAAGAAATTCTTCCTGGTATTTCTTTGAAATGTCTTATGTTCCAACTTGTACCTGTTGCACTTTGTCCTATCACTGAACATCACTGAGAACAGCCTGGCTCCATCGTCCTGGATGGGCAAGGAGGAAATTCAAGGTAATAAAAATACATGCCTAAGAGTAATCTAAAAACTGTCTTACAGCATGAAATACATGTTTTTGTTCACATTCCCTCTGCCAGTTATGATTTTAACTTCATTTACACAACAAGGAACAAAAATACACATTTTCTAATTGCCTGGAAGGTGTCAATTAAAAAAAAAGGCATTTTACATATAGCAAAAACCAGAACATGGCATTTATATTCAGATCCAGATTTCCATTAAAGGCTCACAGTGTCAGCTCCTGGTGCACTTCCCTGTCTACACCTGGCAATAAGCGAAGATCATTATCAACAAGCAGAAAGCCCCAGGAATAGGGAATGAGATTCTTAAAAAGCTTATGCAATACATTTTCTCAAACCTCTGGGCAAAATACTGTGAGATGTAAATGGACAAAGGTAGTGACGTGCACTTCCTCCTGTGTGAGAGATCCTCAGTTTGTTCTGCAGAGCCCTCACAGCTCAGCAGCAGGGGATGTGCTTTGCTGCTTAGCCAAGGACACAGAAATAATCATAGAATCATAGAATGGTAGGGTTGGAAGGGACCTTTAGAGATCATCTAGTCCAACCCTCCTGCAGAAGCAGGGTCACCTAGATCAGGTCACATAGGAACACGTCCAGACGGGTCTTGAAGACCTCCAAGGAAGGAGCCTCCACAACCCCTCTGGGCAGCCTGTGCCAGGGCTCCCTCACCTCAACACTGACATAGTTTTTCTTATGTTTAAATGGAACTTTTAGTGTTCCAGCTTCATCCCATTACCCCTTGTCTTGTTGATAGCTACAATAGAAAAAAGGGATTAAAAGATTCAGCTGACAAACTCACCACAAAGCAAGCAGTATGAGAAGACTTTGACTCCAGAGATGTTCCTGAGCCATCATGTCACAAACCATACTGGCCACTCCCAGGGAGGAGACATTCCAGCAAGGCTGTGAGGAAAGAAGGGTCTGGAGAACATGTTGTCATCAGTTGTCCCAATCTTGCTCATTGAAACTGAGGATGGTTCAAGTGGTATTTTAGTAACCATCATCAGTGTCTTAGAGTGCTGTTGAACCTCTGGTAGGTTTGGGATGGAGGGGTTTTTTTTGTGTATGTGTGTTCTGTGTCATAATGGAGTTCTGAAAAAAATACTGTGTTTAAGAAAGCTAAAATTTGTCATGAAATTCCAGGATTTAAGTCCTGTTATTCTCAGGGACATCTTAAAAATAGCATCTGAATTATTATTCTCCTTCAGCCCAATGTGATTGGCACAACCACATCAGTACTGCTTCATCTGAACACCACAAAGAAAGCGTGCAAGGAAGAAAAACAAACCCTACAGAATCTCTGAAATGCAATGTCCCCAAAGCAGTTCTAATTTATCCCAAATTTACCCAGCTCTTGGCAATGGGTTTTCCTTAGTGGCATGGGTACTGAGTCTCTTTATATATTATACTTCTTACCATGCTAGAGCAGCCACCCAACAAGTGAGCACTAGATCCTTGCTCCTTCTTTAGTTTTCCCTATTGGAATGAAGCTATTGTCACCTTTTTGCAAACCTATCAAACTTCTACTTGAGTTATCTTCTCACAAATCCACAGTAAAGATGTTAAGAGCCAGGTGGAGCATTTCATATTGTAAAGTGTTACTGGCAGCTCACAAAGCATCTTATTATTCTGTTATATTCTCCAAGATGTCATATGAATTCATCATTTATTGCAAGTCATTAATTCAATTGCAGAAAATGATGAACTGCATTTATTTAGAACATTTTGGGAATATACAACAATGTTTTTCACCTGCACTGTTAACTTCCTTATTTTTATTGGAATATACCTGAACTCAAATCAAGAATCTAAGTGGAATTTTATTTTTAAAATAAAAGACAAACTTTTTTTTACATAAACTGATAAATTCAGTTGTTTCTGGTAAAATTTGTCTTTTGTTAATATACAATGACAATACTTCTTTTCTCCTGTTATTTCTGTGAGAATGAAGGCATTAGCAAATTTGTAGCTGACTTAACTGAAAAAATTTATGGGATGTTCCAGAAGAGGTTAGATTGTAGATTAATTAATGAAGGTCTTGCAATTTCATGTGGAGAGAGAAATATAAACTGAGCACTCTTTAGTCAGGAAAGAACTGGAGTTTATCATAAGTAATGGCTGTTTAATATTCCTTATGCATTGCACAAATATAAACTGGGATATGCATGTATCTATCTGTCTGTCAACCTATTTTCAGATGGCAAAATGAATCTAGCAGAGGACACCCACATCTACACTGCACACAAGGTGAAATAACTTCTGAGATCCCACTTGAATACAGAAGGACTTCAGGATTTTGGCTCAGCAGAATGGATCCTGCAGTTAATCTATACAGTTATAACCTGATAAGAGGCTGTTGTAGCCTTGCACCTTCCAGGGCACAGGCAGCACATCCAGCTGCAGCTCCTCACAGTTTTTGTTATTTGTCTTCTTGCTGAGCAGGCTGAGGAAGCCTGGGACAGGGTCTTGCAGGCTCAGATGGGTCCTCTCTAGGGATCCTCAATGCTTTGCATCTTCCCTGAGGAGCAGAGATGCTAAGGGTTCCACATTCATTAAGTGATGGATTTCTCCAGGCTCCATAAAACTGAGGATCTCTGGGGGTCCCTCAAGTGACCAAAAGCCACCCTTGCAGTTTTCAGGGAGCTACAGAAGCTGTTGAGCATGTACCCCTGCCTCTTCTCATCCCCTGCCATTGGGAACTCATTGGGTGATGGCAGAGACCCCATGGAGAGGAAAACTTTCTGTACTTTCAGGAGTGACACCTGGGTGGCAAACAACAAGCAAGTGGCAGGTTCTGGACATCAGGTCTCATGTCTCTCTTGGGAGAAAAATATGTTGCTAAGGGCACTCACAGAAACCTTCTAGTATTTCAACCACAGTGTTACATTCATTACTTAATGCAGAGAACATATTAGAGGGGAAACTGGTTTTGAAGAAGTTTAACAGAGTTATGAGTTAGAAAATTGACATGCTTATTAATCATTTATAATTGTAAACATTTCCTTCCCCAGGCACAGTACTTCCCTGCTCCCCATACAGTTCCTCTCTCTGAAGTATTGTTATTCTGGATTTATCTTTTCACTACTGGGAACTGCCCTGCTTACTTTCTTTGATATCTCTTTTTTGTTCATTTCTAGCAGATAGTCTTCCAGCTGGTTTCTCAGGGGACCACATCATGTGTTTCAGCCATGTGAAGCAGCTGGAAACAGCAGACACTAATGAGAAAAATATCCCAAGAGCTGACCCAAGCAAAAGGAAGGTAGAGCTTGTTCCAAATATCCAGTGAAGAAATCAAGTAAAATTTCTTCTTGCTTGAAGAAAGCAAAGTAAGTTGGATGTAGATATCTGTTCCCAACAGGGTATCAGCTCTGACAGCCCCCTTCAGAGCTATTGGGATGACCATCCCTTGCCCACCTGGCAGAAGCTGATAGATATTATGTTGGTTTTATATTTGCTCTTGATTTATCTGTTACAGACTATGCACATTTTGCAATGGCTTTACTATCTCCTTCCTAGAAGCATTACAACAGTAAGTAGAAGTAGCCCCAAGGATAAGAGTTTCCAGGCACCTCTCCTGGCTCTGATTAAAAGAAGGATGGTTCCTGTCATAAGCATCATACTCCAGACACGTTGCTGTGACCTCTTCAACCAGAAGAGCTTTGTTAGTATTAGCAACAGACACAAAATACAGTCTCTGAAAATGAAGAATTGTATGGTCTTGGGTAATGTAAAGACATGGATTTTGAGCATTTTTTCTACTGTTTAAATTTTGTAAAACTTTCTCTAGATGCTGAGATAGAAAATGTTACTGCAGTGCAAGGTATTATTTTTCTCTTTCTGGTTCTTGCCAGACAGCATATAACTGCTGATAAGGAGCCCACACAGATTCATTAGCTTGTTATTTTCAATACCCTTTTTTGCCTCCTCTAACGAGTCAGACTTAACTTTACAGTTTCCAAATAATTGCTGTGTACACAACTTCAGGTAAATGTTCCTGCAGAGATTTAACTCCTTCTCATTATTGGTAAGCTGCAGGAATGAGGCCCTGTTTGACAGCACATGAAAGGCCAAATCTGTTAGTATCTTGTTATGAAATGTGTCTAGTGAAAATAAATATAAAAACTAACTGAAGTAAAATTGTCAGGGTTGTTTCTTACTATTCTCTAAGAAGGCAGAAAGAGCAGGGGGGAAGGGAGGAAGGGAGGAAGGAAGGAAGGAAGGAAGGAAGGAAGGAAGGAAGGAAGGAAGGAAGGAAGGAAGGAAGGAAGGAAGGAAGGAAAAAGAAAGAAAGAAAGAAAGAAAGAAAGAAAGAAAGAAAGAAAGAAAGAAAGAAAGAAAGAAAGAAAGAAAGAAAAGAAAGAAAGAAAGAAAGTCTCCCCAGCAATTCAGTTGACATGAAAGAATTCCTGCAGAAGGTGTTGAAGAGTGGGTCCCCTTTTAACAAGAAGTTGGAGAAAAATTGGTAACCTAGTTTTTACAGCTTCATCCCTCCATCTTCTGCACAAAATGTGAGTGAACTCCATACCTTTGTCATTGCTGAGGACAAGGGCAGTGAAGATATTCCGTATTGTTTAGAGGCTAAAAAGTGCAATTTACCATGTAGAGCAATTTGGAGCTTAATCTGATGTCAAACAACCACAGAAATGATGTTATTTGACAAACAGAACTGAAAATGTAAATAAGAATATAGCCCTTGCTGAAATTTTCTTGAACTACCATCAGAAAGGTAAAGATTCATCTGAAGACCTGAAAGTTTTTCCTTCAGCAATAAAAATAACCCACGGACTTGTATTTAATGATGAGGGGCAAAGAACATATCCAGACATTAGGACTATATTTGTTAGTGATCTACTGTTTAACATAGTAGCTGTGGTATATTTTGTTTAGCTTTCACATAGACAAGCCCTGGGATAAATTACTAAATAAAATTAGTCTGTTAAAAAAATTAGAATCATAGAATGGTAGGGGTTGGAAGGGACCTTTAGAGATCATCTAGTCCAACCCCCCTGCAGAAGCAGGGTCACCTAGATCAGGTCACATAGGAACATGTCCAGGTGGGTCTTGAAGACCTCCAAGGAAGGAGCCTCCACAACCCCTCTGGGCAGCCTGTGCCAGGGCTCCCTCACCTCACAGTGAAATAGTTTCTTCTTATATTGAAGTGGAACTTTCTGTGTTCCAGCGTCATCCCATTATCCCTTGTCTTGTTACTAACTACTATAGAAAAAAAGGGATGTCCCAACCTCCTGACACCCACCCTTTAGATATTTATAAATGTTAATAAGATCTCCCCTCAATCTCCTCTTCTCCAGACTAAACAGCCCCAGTTCCCGCAGCCTTTCCTTGTATGAAAGATGTTCCATTCTCCTGATCATCTTGGTGGCCCTGTGCTGGACTCTCTCCAGCACTTCCCTGTCCCTCTTGAGCTGGGGAGAACAGAACTGGACACAGGACTCCAGATGAGGCCTCACCAAGACAGAGTAGGGAGGGAGAAGAACCTCCCTTGACCAGCTGCCCACACTCTTCTTGATGCATCCCAGGATGCCATTGGCCTTCTTGGCCATGAGGGCACATTGCTGGCTCATAGTTTGTTATCAATCAGCACTCCCATGTCTCTCTCTGCAGAGCTGCTCTTCAGCAGGTCAGTCCCCAGCCTGTACTGGTGCATGGGGTTGTTCCTTCCCAGATGCAGGACTCTGCCCTTGTCCTTGTTGAACCTCATGAGGTTCCTCTCTGCCCAACTCTCCAGCCGGTTGAGATCCCGTTGAATGGCAGCACAGTCTCTGGGGAATCAGCCAGTCCTCCCAGTTTGGTGCCATCAGGGAACTTGCTGAGGGTACACTCTGTCCCCTCATCCAGGCTGTTGATGAAAATGTTGAACAAGACTGGCCCCAGAACTGATCCCATTGAAACTCCACTGGCCACAGGCCTCCATTGTTCATCACCCTCTGGGCTCTGTCATTCAGCCAGCTCTCGATCCACCTCACAACCACCCATTGAAGCCACACTGCCTGAGCTTCCTATGAGGATGTTGTGGGAGACAGTGTCAAAAGCCTTGCTGAAGTCAAGGTAGATGACATCCACTGCTCTCCCCTCATCTAGCCAGCCGGTTATGCACTCATAGAAGGCATCAGGTTGGTCAAACAGGATTTCCCCTTGGTGAAGCCATATTGACTCCCCCTGATAATCATCTTTTCCCTCATGTGTTCAGTGATAACATTCAGGATGAGTTGTTCCATCACCTTTCCAGGGATGGAGGTGAGACTGACCGGCCTGGAGTTTCCTGGGTCGTCCTTCTTGCCCTTTTTGCAGACTGGCGTGACATTGGCCTTTCTCCAGTTCTCAGGCACCTCACCTGTCCTCCATCATTGTTCAAAAATGATAGAGAGAGGCTTAGCAATCACATCAGCCAGCTCCCTCAGAACTCTAGGATGCATCCCATCAGGACCCATTGACTTGTGAGCCTTAAGCTTGGCCAACAAGTCTTTAACCTCTTCGTCTTCCACCCAGGGCAAGTCCTCTGCTGTCCTGGCCATCCTGTTATCCTTGCTGGACTGGGCTTCCCAAGGGCCGGCCTTGGCCTTAAAGACTGAAGCATTCAGTACTTCAGCCTTCTCTGCATCCTCACACACCAGAGCACCCTTAGCATTTAGCAGCGGGCCCACATTCCCCCTCACCATCCTTCTGCTGCTGATATACTTGAAAAATGCCTTATTGCTGTCCTTAACATCCCTGGCTACATTTAATTCTAGAAAGGCTCTAGAAGGGCTCTAGCCCTTAATTCTAGAAGGGCTCTATCCTTCCTAGTTGCACCTAGAAGAACTGGGAATATGAAAAGATGTGGTGCAGAACTGTGAATAAGATTCAGTAACCACAATTCTATCTTTTTTATCCTATTCATTTAGGAAACAAACCATCTCTGGCTGTCTTGAAAGTGGCATCTGATAATTGAATTCCATTTTTGTGTTTCCAGAATATTAGAATTCTCTTATTTACTTCATAAAAATTATCATCTTGATATATATTTTCCTATTTCCTCCTCAGAAGAGATTTGCATTACTTTTCCTTCATCTCAGAAATGCATAGGCATGAGGTTAGAGACAGTAATCTGGTAATAACCAAAACTGATCTTACAGATTCATAGCCACGTAAATACTGGAACAAACAGCTGGGCTTCTACAGACTGTGGATTATGCAGGATTTATGTAAAATCCAGTATTTATGCAGATACTTAGTCAGAATTCCAGTGCTTTTTTTGTGTAACTAACATTTTTGGTGCAGCTACTTTTTCTCTTTACCTCTAAATGTGAGTGATGCCAGAATGTCACAGATCTCTACTTTCTATTAAAGTCAGAAGGTCTGAATACACAAAATATTCTCACCATCACTCAGAGCAAATTTTGTATCTAATTAAATGTACAATTCTAATTACCAAGTGTTGAGAGTCTAAGGTCCAATCTGGTCGGTAGAGAGAGGTAAATGCTTCCAAATAACTAATTAGAACAACTAAATAAACAGTATAAGTGGTTTCCCAATGTCTCTATCTCAATTAATGAAGAAAAATTGCTTTTGTAGAAATAAGTTTTAGGGCTGATTTACAAACTAGCATTGAATACTGCCACTTTGTAGTTATTCTTGATGTTAAGTATTTACACCCTGGCATATGCTTTCCTCTAGACTTAACAGTAAGAAAGAGAAAACAAGTTGATATTCAGAAAAAACACGTGGGGGAAAGAAATCTTGGCTGAAACTGTTTAAAAGCACAGCATGGGCACTGTGACCTTATTCTGTTCCTGATGAGATTCAGGATTGCTTTGTTAGCTAGACCTGAAAATTAGTAGTTACGGGTGCTTTAGAGAGTGAAAACTTGCAGTACTACTTTAAAGTGAAAGTATTTATTAACTTCATTTGGGACTGCTTGGTAGCTTTCTCCTGGATCATTAATTAGGGAAAAGAACCTCTCTCCAATGGTCTGACTGCAATCAGAAAGGTAATTCCCTTTGAAATGTACTGGGAGATGCAGGGGTAAAAGCTCAGTGAAATGGGAGCACAGCATCTGAGGTGCCAAGGGTGGATAGAGCAGAGCCTGGTTAAAAACATTGGTGCAGATTGGGGCCTTTTGGGTAATAATCTGAACAGTTAAATCACAGAATTTTAAGGGTTGGAAGGGACCTCGAAAGATCATCCAGTCCAACACCCCTGCCAGAGCAGGACCACTTAGAGTAGGTAAAACAGGAATTCATCCAGGTAGGTTTGGAATGTCCTCAGAGAAGGAGACTCCATACCATCAAAGACTGAAATCAGTCACGAATGGGAGGCTGTAAAGAGAGCCCAAGGTCATACAGGAAGAGCAGAGAAATTAAAAAAACCTGGGAGGAGTAGCTAATACACCAGAGGGTTGTGCTGCCATCCAGAGGACTTCAACTGGCTGAAGGAATGGAATGACTGCGACCTCATGAAGCTCAACAAAGGGAAATGCAAAGTCCTGCACCTTGTGCAGAATAATTTCAGTACAAGTTGAGGGATGTCTGAAATGAAATCAGGTCTACAGACAGGGACCTGAAGGCACCCTCATGGCAAAGACAGTCAACAACATCCTGAGCTGCATGAAGGGGAGCTTTACCAGCAGGTTGAGGGAGGGGTTTCTTCCTCTCTGCTCAGCACTGGAAAACACACATGAAGTTCACGGTCCAGGTTGGAAGTCCCCAGCATGTGAGAGACAGGGACATACTAGAGTGAGCCCTGCAAAACAGCAAAAAGGTGATGAGACTGGAGGATCTTTCATGATTAAAGAGCTGGAACTATTCAGCCTGGAGAAGAGAAAGAATGAAGAGGGAGACAGGCTGCTATCAGTGGTGCTCAGGGAAAGAAAAAGAGGCAGTAGACTCAAATTTAAATCCATTAAATTTCATCTTAATGTAAGAAAAATATTTGTTACTGGGAGAGTGACTAAACATTGGCACAGGTTGCCCAGAGAGGTTGTGGAGTCTCCCTCCCTGGAGATATTCAGACCTTGACTGGACATAGTCCTAGGAAATGTGTTCTAGCTGAGCCTGTTTTACCAGTGGCGTTGGACTGCATGATATCCAGAGGTCTTTTCCAACCTCAACAATTCTGTGAACCATTTCGTCCTACTGTGTCACAAGGTGAGTTTAGGAAAATGATAAGATTTCATCTGAATGCAGAGCAATTTGTCTTACTTAAAGGCACAGTCATGATGCACACTATGTGCCAGACTGTGTGAGATACCAACTTCCATGAACCAGGTTTAAAAGCAATATTGCAGACTGTGAGTGTACTGGATGATCTAATAAAAGATATTACTGCTACCTACAAACATGGTCTAGCTCATCTCTGCACAGTAACTATTCAAAATGAAGTGACAGTTCTGCAGCAGGAGTTTTTTATTTGGGAATAAAGGTTTTTAATTGTTCTCTACCTATTCTTGCTTTTGTATACCTGCTAATGTCTTTATATGAAGGCAAGTAGATGAGACATATTGTTCTTAATTAGTAACAAAATGCATTGTGGGAGAGATATGTTTGTAAAGAGCTGTGCTGGGAACTGGGTGTCTTTCCTCAGCTGGAAAGAGAGAGTTCCTCAAACTACAGCCATCGGGGCATTACAGAAATTACATTCATTCTCCTGTCTATAATTTACATAAATTATAAAGTAAAACCAGAAAACCTAAATAAAAAGAGTTACTCATATGAAGGGGATAGACTGCACTGTTTCAGTTATTATAGTAACTTTATTTCTCAAACCAGTGTGGGATGTCGTATTGTGTTTCTTGAAACTATTTGAAAGTCATTAGCAAGCTCTCTAGCTAAGAGAGAAAACCACTACATTTAGGATTGTGAGATAAACAGCACTTCTGCAGCAGAAATCCTTCTCTTTTGTACCTCCAGTGGCTCACAGCACTCCCAGGAGGCACAGAGATTGAACAAGCTCATCAGTGAAGGGAGCTGGGTGTGCTTAGCCTTGAAAAGAGAAGGCTTAGGTGGCATCTGACTGCTGTTGTCAACTAACAAGACTGAAATTATAAAGAAAACAAAGCCTGGCTTTCCCTAGGATACACAGCAGAAAGGCAAGAGGTGATGGCCTCAGGTTGTAGCAAGAGAAATTAAAACTAGATGTAAGGAAAATATGTCCCCTATGAGGATGGTGAAGCACAGGTTTGGACTGCCCAGAGGGCTGTGGGATATCCATCCTTGGAAATTCAAAGCTCAGGCACACAAGGTGCTCAACAGCCTGATCTAGCTTTGAAGCAAGATCTGCTTTGAGCAGGGAGTTGGACTAAGCAATCCCCAAATGGCCTTTCCAACTACAACTGTTCTATAGTTCTACTATGTAATTTCAACTCAAATGTTTCTTATAGAACCCAATCCAATAAATCTCTTAAAACAAATCTACTAGAGACATTAGAAGTATATCATTGATTTCCTTGCTCAATGTAGTCATGAAAGATACTGGTAATATGAAAATTATTGACAAGTGGGGGAAAAAATGTAATAGCGGTATTTTCAGTTCTTTTCTTCAGGAGATATGTTTTAGTGCTCTTCCTTTGTCTTTTTGAAGTGCCAGCTCCTGGAATTTACACAGTATTATTTAAAATGGCACTTTGGTGGGTTTTTTATTCAGTTGCCTATTATCACAATGAGACTATCAACTCAAGAACTATTATTTACACAAAATACATGACAAGAGAAAATGGTGTACTCTACGTTCCTCACATAGATATTTTTATCCCTGATACCTCTTTCTTAAAGATGCTGTTGAAACTAGAAGATAAAAATGTTGGTTAATGATGAAAGATAGGAATGGGAACAAGGCATTGGACCTGCAATTTTAGGGAAAAAAATCCCTTATGATACAGAGGGTCCTGGAGAGAGAAAGGCTTGAGAACCTGCCTGAGGACCAGTGTTTCAAAAAGCAGCTCCAAGGTAGTCACCCTCTAGCTTGAAATCAGAGGGGGAAAATAGCTGTTAAAGACAAAAAAAAGTCTGTTTTTCTCTGAGAAAGTGGAAGATTGAAAGTACCTCTGTTATGGCAGAGAATGGATGCACAAATAGGTAGTTACAGAACCCATTAGGAGATGAGATCAATGATATTAACTGTAGTCCAAACTAAGACTGGTAAATGAGAGAAAATGCAATAAACCCCCAAAAGTCATGAACTTCACTTGACTCTTAAATATTTCTGTCACTCTTTTTAAGGTCTGTGGTAATTCTTGTGGAACCAAACGGAAAATTAAGCAGCAGCTATTTGTTCCTTGCATAATTCAAAAACTAATAGTAATCTCCTCTGGTGTTTTATTACTGCTACAGATTAGGTTGCCTGTATTACTAATTGAGCAAACTTATTTGAAGCTCTGATTAAAAAAAAACCTCCCTTTGTGTGAAAATGTTGCCTAACTTTTAAAACTAAAATTAAAAACCTGAGTTTCATGCCTGGGAGTCTTTCATACATACAGTTGTCACTGCTTGCAAATCCACTAAGGGCAAACTGGAACCACTTGAGGGAAGACACAACTGGGGTAATTCATTTTCCTGACAGTGGTTTAAGCATGGTATGCAGCAGAGGGCATTTGTCTAGCCACTCTCTCAGGTACCTCAGTTTTTGAGGGAGTGTGTGTCCAACATGTTCCTTAAAAAATGAGTGAAATCCTCCCAGTGTGACATCAATGCACTGCTTTTGTAGAAATATTAGTGGAGGAAAAGAGTCAGATGGAAGCAGTTGGATGTCTAGATCAGGAGGAGGCTAAAGACTAACTTCACCATCCAGAACTGTGGTGTTTTCATGAAAGCCTGGTCAATCCCCCAACAGGTGGTCAGAAAAGAGAGGGGACACTCACACAACCAACAGCTATGGACAGAGCTTAACAAGGAGATAGAACAGACTACAGTGCTCAGGAGCAGGGCTTGGCCAGGTAAATATACTGACCAGTGCCTGATTACAGATGGTTATCCTCTTAACACTTTTTTCCCCACATTTGTTCCCTCCTTGTCCACCTTGATGGCTCCCTTTGGTTCTTCTCTTAAAGCCTAAATAGTAAGCCTAAAACAGTCCCACAATCCCTCTTAACTCATGATAAGATTACTCTTTCCCATAAGACATGATAACCTTGTTTTTCTTCTTCTTACCTTTATAAAGTCACATCTGAAGCTCTGCCTTGTCAAGGTTACACTTGAGTGGTTCATTAAGTGGCCCATCAATCAGCTTTTTCATGTCTATGTATCTGTGTGTTTGATTTATTTCTTCTTCTGTTTCTTGACCTGTTTTTTTTATGCTGGATAGCCATTAACCAGCTATCCTTACGAGGAAAACATGAAGAGAACAGAGTCTTAAGGTTAAGTGAGCTGCAGACTGTCTCATCATTTCCCTTGACTAACCCAAACACATGGTTTGGGAGATGATTTTTTGAAGAAGCCCAGCACCAGCATCTCCTTTGGCTTGAAGCCCTGCCAGGGATGCTGAACACAGGGTAAAGCCAGGACTTTCTGCCTTCAGGTACTGCTGGTGAAATCTCAGCATTGCACTCCAAAACCCTCTGAGCACAATTGCTGCAGGGCTCCAGCTCCTCTCGTAATGACCTGATTTGCCACAGACACTTTGAATGTGACTCATCTCATGCAACTCCCAAGGTTAGACAACTTGTGTGAACTAATCACTAGGTTCCCTCCATAGTGAATAAAGAGAGAGAGAGGCAAACCCAGAAGATGAGTAACCCAGATTTTCTACCCACTTGCCTCAGAATTAAACAAAACCCCTTTCTGAGATTTTTTTCTCTCTGTTGACTACAGCAAAGTAGAAGGCAATTAACTTTGTCTAAACAGCTGACTTTCCAATAGTATGGTTGGATGTGGTAAGGTCCCTCTCTACCTGGAGAAACACAGGGCTTCCTGTGTGACTGCAATAAACCCACGCTTCTTTGGAAGCCCATTAGCTCCATCACTCTCATGAGGCACAGTACTGGGCATGATGAGCCCAGCAAGGAATCTCAGCAAGGAAACTCATGTGCTTTCTCTTCCTTTTAAGATGCCACACAGTTGGCCAGCAGCAGGTAAGGCAGCCAGCTGTTCAATGTGCTCAAAGCCACGAGAACACGCTGATTTCTACACAAATACCACTACTATTGTTCAGATTATTATGCAAGTAATTGATCTATTAGTAATATTTTTGCATCATAGAAAATGCGCACAATTAAATGCCTTTAAAACACCAAGTGGAAGAGTAAGAAAAATGGAACTGGGAGAATAATATCTGCAATATATGTGGTGTACTTATATCCCAGCAAATGGCATGTTACTCTTGGAAACCTCCCCCACCATGGTGTGTTAGTGCTGAAAAGCCAGCTCCAAGCTCACTCTTCAGCGGGTGGAACACCATCAAGCTCTTCCATAGGGGGTGAGGACAAGCCAAAATATCTTGAATGGGTCTCTGGTTGAGAAGCTGCTCCCCACATGCATTGCCATGAAGTTGAATATTGCTTGTCATTCAGGAAGAAAGCTCCTCTCAAATAATTTCATCTGTCCTATGGTGGGTTGAGCCCAGCTGGATATCAAGTGCCATGCAAAGCAGCTCTATAACTCCCCTCCTCAGCTGGACAGGGGATAGAAAGTAAAATAAAAGGCTTTGTAGGTTAAGACAAGGACAGGGAGAGCAACTACTGTCATGGGAAAAATAGAGTTGACTTTGGGAAATTACATAAATTTTTAACCAATTGAATCAGAGGGAAAGAAATACTGAATCACAGAATCATAGAATCACAGAATGGTAGGGGTTGGAAGGGACCTTTAGAGATCATCTAGTCCAACTCCCAAGGGTTTGAAGGATTTTAAATATGGAACTGTCAACAAAAGAAACTCACTCAAGCCAAAAAAAAATAAAGGATTAAAAAAAGCAAATGTTATCTTCCTGTAGATTAAGAAAAGTGCAGACAATCTTTTAATTGAAATTCTGGATTGGAGCTTTTGAAATGTTGCAAGAATGACTTCTAAAGTTTTGGCTTCCCTGAGGAAATTAGTTCAAAATGTGACCAAGCCTGCATAAAATCCTAATCTACATACCCTGAGGGAAATCATTTGTATTTTCAGTGACTGAAGGGTGTCTCCTTTCCTAGCAATCTCACAGTTGTCATCAATGAGCATGTTCCTTTCCCATAGATGACATGAACGTGATTTTCTCTGAACTCATATCTACCAGAGGAAAAAAAATATAGGCTTTTCTGATAATCATAGAGTCATTGAATTGTTTGGGCTGGAAGAGACCTGTCAGATCATCAAGTCCAGCCTTTGTCCCAGCCCTATGAACCACTAGGCCATTTCCCTAAGTGTAACATCCACCCATCTCTGAGACCCCTCCAGGGACGGTGACTCCAGCACCAACCTGGGCAAGCTGTAATTGTGGTTTCGGTGTGAAGGCACTCTTGTCCTCTGTGCAACTTGCTTGGTAACATCCTGACTTGATAGAAGAAAAGACTGACTTATTTTTGTGTGGAAAGAACAAAAAGATAGACTAGGAAAGAAGAAATACATTTTAAAATGGAGACAGATTAAATTGGAGGTTGTGGAGAAAAGCTGAAATCACCATAAGATTACCTGATTTGAAGGGTATCTGCCAAAATGTGACAGGCTAGTTCTGTACCAGTCACTGCTCAGAGAGAATAGTTAAAGTGAAGCCTCTGTCAGACAGACCTCAGTCTTATGATGCAGAAGATGTGAAAAACAGAGCTCAGCAGTTTTGGGGAACATAATCAGGAAGGTGGGAGACCATTTCAAAGGCCTTACAGAAGTCTAGCTAGATGAGATCCATAGCTCTTCCCTTATCCACTGATGCAGTCATTCCATCATAGACAACCACTAGGTTGATCAGGCAGGAGTTATCTTTAGTGAAACCATGCTGGCTGTCTTGAATCAGCTCCCTGTCCTCCACATTCATTAGCATGGTTTCTGGGATGATCTGTTCCATGACCTTCCCTGGCATAGAGTTGAGGCTGACAGGTTGGTAGTTCCCAGGATCCTCCTTTTTACCCTTTTAAAAAACGGGTGCAATGTTTCTCTTGATCCAATCACCAGGGACTTCACCTCATTGAGAGTGTCTTGGCAACTACATTAGCCAATTCTCTCAGGACTCTTGGATGCCTCTCATCAGGTCCCATAGACGTGGGATTTGAGTACAGAAGAGAGTAATGGATGTGTAGCTAATATCTGGGAGAAGTGATAATGGCAGAGACTGAAAACCTGATCCACAGTGAGAAGGCAGAGGAGGGAGGGAGGGCATGAGGAGCTGCAAGACTGGAGTGGCCATTGGTGGTGGGAAGATGGCTGGAGTGGACAGAACCACATTAGTTGTGTATTTGTGCAAGTGCTCTGACGTAAGGAGAGCCCAGCAGTTTACCAAGCATTGATTCTGACTTTTTGTTTTCTTTTCCAAAACAAGAATCAAGCAGGATGATTTTTTACCCTCTGCCTCCAAAACAACACAAATAGAGAGAGTTCTGAACAGGTTCCATGATTCTGGCATAATTTTATTCTTGCTGAGCTAAGCAAGAATCTTTCTTCTGGGATCTATTTGGGTTTTTGTTTCTTTGATTGGTTTGTTTTGTCCGTGTGCTGTAGGCATCCAGTACTTGAAATATGAGCAGTCTCCCCTGGTTGTAATTCACAAGATAAATTTTGTTGCAGTCTCCTTCTGCTAGGCTGGGTCATTAGTTCTAGAAGCAAAGTTCTGAGCAGCCCCTGCAGTTTTATCTCTCTCGAGCAAAGATTTGAGAGCTCTGGTGTTTTCTACACCAATTATTTTTTCTCTTTTGTGGATATTATTTCTAAAAAAAAATCACATGCTTCCTTTCAGATATTGTTCAAAGGGAAATAAAGTTCCATTTAGAAGAAGCAGAAATAAATGAGATTTTGGAGATCACTGTTACATCAGTTTTTACATGCACACTTCTCACGGCTAAAGCTGCTTGCTACACCCTTATGGGACCCTCTGAGAGCTCTTAGCACCTGCCTTTGGAAAAGACCAGTTTTCTGTTTGCTATGGTGAGCACTGCACTACATTGTGCAAAATCTGCCAGGGAAAACCAGGGATACTTAGTTCTAATTTCTCTCAGAGCTGTGGACACCAACACAATGCAATTATGACTGCAGCCACCCTCCTTGCAGAAGGTGCACACTTCTTGTCTCATCTTATTGCCATTCTGCAGGAGCCTTGGCTGAGGATTTTAGGAATCCAGCCCTTCTTCTGTCAAATACTAATCCATCTCACATCAAATGCACCATTTCTGGCAGGAGAACTTATGTGCCTGAGCTTAAAACTAGCTCTACAAATGTTTCAGCAAGCTAAACTTGGCAGTACAAGTGTTCATGTGGAATGAACAGTACAGAAACAGAGGTTCAGGGAAAGGGACTTCAGCAAGTTCAGGATTCCTCTTACTCTGAAGAAAATACTTGTGCTCCTCAAGACTTCTGCCAAAACATAACGTTAGAGTTCCAGATTTTGTGAGTGCAATCAGTTTCTTAGCTAGCCTTCCTCTGAATTCCAGGGAAGCATCAAACAGTAGAAAGTCACAGAGATGCTCTGAAGCGTGCTTCCCACATGAACTTCTAAGCATCCTCTGCTTCTATAATGACACCAAGACCCACTTGCCCAGTGGGACCCAAGATGCCCACGGGTCTGGCATGTGTTATTCAAAGGAATCCTATGGTGCTTTCATGACAACACATCCAATGTACCAGTTCTTCTGTTATTGTAATTTCAATTATGAAATACACCTGAAGACAATCACCAATGTATTATTGTAAGAAAGTGAAAGAAGCTTTTTCATATATGTGATGAGTGTGTTAAACTTTGACTCTTTACTTGAGATGGCATCAACATATCTGTCTGCAGGTTATACCAATAGTGCAAAGCCAATTTGATTTTAGCCTCTCATATGCTGCCTGATGTTATTTCTAAGCTGCTCTCCATCATTTCTGAATAACTATGGAGCACAGGTGAGGTTCCCGAGGACTGGACGAAAGACAATGTCACTCCAATCTTCAAAAAGGGCAAGAAGGAGGACTTGGAAAACTACAGACTGGTGAGCCTCACTTCCATCCCTGGAAAGGTGGTGAAACAATTCATTCTGGATGCCATCTCAAAACACATTGATGGTTACTGGGGGAATTAATCCTGCTTGATCAACCTGATAGCCTTCTATGAGAGTATAACTGGCCGGCTAGATGAGGGGAGAGCAGGGGATGTCATCTACCTTGATTTCAGCAAGGCTTTTGACATTGTCTCCCATAACATCCTCATTGTGGCTTGGATGAGTGGACAGTGAGGTGGGTCAAGAGCTGACTGAATGACAGAGCCCAGAGGGTGATGATCAACACAGCTGAGTCAACCTGGAGGCCTGTGGCCAGTGGAGTTCCACAGGGATCGGTTCTGGGGCCAGCCTTGTTCAACGTCTTCATCAACGACCTGCATGAAGGGACAGAATGTACCCTCAGCAAGTTCCCTGATGGGAGCAAACTGGGAGGACTGGCTGATTCCCCAGAGGCTGTGCTGCCATTCAGCGGGATCTCGACCGACTTGAGAGTTGGGCAGAGAGGAACCTCATGAGGTTCAACAAGGACAAGTGCAGAGTCCTGCACCTGGGAAAGAACAACCCCACACACCAGTACAGGCTGGGGGTCAAACTGTTGAAGAGCAGCTCTGCAGAGAGAGACATAGGAGTGCTGGTTGAGAATAAACTGAGCATGAGCCAGCAATGTGCCCTTGTGGCCAAGAAGGCCAATGGTATCCTGGGATGCATCAAGAAGAGTGTGGGCAGTAGGTCAAAGGAGGTTCTGCTCCCCCTCTCCTCTGCCCTGGTGAGGCCTCATCTGGAGTCCTGTGTCCAGTTCTGGGCTCCTCAGCTCAAGAGGGACAGGGAAGTGCTGGAGAGAGGCCAGCACAGGGCCACCAAGATGATCAGGGAACTGGAGCATCTTCCTTATGAAGAAAGGCTGCAGGAACTGGAGCTGCCATTGGAGAAGAGGAGACTGAGGGGGGATCTCATTAATACTTACAAGTTTGGGGTTTTTTTTCTGTAGTGTCCAATGATAAGACAAGGAGTAATAGACAAAACCTGGAACACAAAAAGTTCTACTTAAACATAAGGAAAAACTCTAACTATTGAGGTGAGGGAGCCCTGGCACAGGCTGCCCAGGAAGGGTGTGGAGGCTCGCTCTTTCGAGGTTTTCAAACCCACCTGGACACGTTCCTGTGTGATCTGATCTAGGTGGACCTGCTTTGGCAGGGGGGCTGGACTAGATGATCTCTAGAGGTCCTTTCCAATCCCTACTATTCTGTGATTTTCTGATATCACTGAGAAATAAAGCACACTGACTTAGCCATAGCACTGAAATGCTGCACTGCATCATAGAGCGTGCAGGTCTTGTGAACATTCATTTTAGGCCTATGCTGCTTAGTTTCCATCATTTCAGAGGCAACTCATTTTTTTCATGAATCTTTTCTGAGTTAGCCAGTGCCCAGTGATAACTCTTGTCCTTCCAGAATACTGAGCTCAGCAACACTCAAAATATTGGAAGATCGAGAAATATAGCACTGCAATGCACAGCCACATTGCTGTTACTCTATTTCCTTCCTATCCCCATTAAAGCCAGCTATAACCAGTGAGAATGATGTGAAAGCATTCTATGTGTTTACTGATGGGAAATACCATTTACAGTGTGACATAATATGTATAAGGCTGGTAGGGTCAAGGACCCATGAGGTTTAGCCCATGGAGACTTTTTTTATGGCTTAAATGGTTGAATGTAAGGCTAACAGAGGCAGATCCTGTCCAATTCTATTCAATGGGAAGTACAAATGTGTCTCCTGTGGGTATACTGGGACAGTACACTGTCTGAGTTAGGGTTGTAACACTGTGTTCTCTAAGGTTGTGTTTCTGTTTCTTGGATGCCAAATGTTCAAATTGCTCTTAAAAAAAACCACTGTGAAAAGGGATATGCCATCACAGCACAACTTTATCACTGCATTAAAGCATTTTGTTGCTGAATTCCTTAGAACCATCGTTTTTTAAACACAAGTGAAGTATTTTACTACAGGAATGAGTGTGCACAAGCAGTTATGGATGAGCAAAGCTCTGAGACACGACTGCAGTGGGGCAACTGTGAAAGACACCTAGGGACTGTCTTCCCCTCTACATTTTGTTACTGTGAGATGAATAGCAGAAGGAAATAGGGAAATTATATTAATCAACACATTAAACTGTGTTGTCAGACAGTCCTTAGAGCATTCAGGGATGTACTTTTTTGCAGTTATTTATATCACTCAAAGAAGAAAACCACTGACTGCGGAAAACTTGACTTCAAATTACCTGCTATTTGAAACTTTTGTACAGAAGCCGTAATTTCAGCTCTGACAGACAAGTTTCAGACTTCTCAGTTGTTAACTCCAGCAGTTTTCTCTGTCAGAGAGCATCCTGCCTGCAGGTGTAGGAGGTTCTGAGTTTGTGCAGTCCCCAGGGCTGCTGAATGGCAAAGGCAGGCCTCTCCCCTTTGATGCCTGTGGTTCTGTGGTAGTTTGAGCCTGGCTGGATGCCAGGTGCCCACCACACCGCTTTACCCCCCACCTCCTCAGCAAGCCAGGGAAGGGGAGAAAATAAGATGGGAATCTCGTGGGTTGAGATAAAAGCAGTTTAATAAATAAGCAGCAAAGCCGCGCGCGCTGGAAGCAAAGCAGAAGCAGATAAGCTGTTACTCTCTACTTCCCATCAGCAGCGATGTCCGGCCACCTCCCGAGAAGCAGGGCTTCAGTACGCGTAGTGGTTGCTTTGGGAAGGCCAGAAATGAATCTCGCCTCCCCTTCCTGCTCCTTTCCCCCAGTTTATATTCCTGAGCTGACGTCATATGGTATGGAATATCTCCTTGGTCAGCCTGGGTCAGCTGTCCTGGCCATAGTCCCTCCCAAGATCATGCCCACTCACAGCTATTGGTGAAGGTGGGGGAAGGAATGCTGGAGGGACAGCCCCGATGTTGTGCAAGCGGTAGTCATAATATTGATATCAACAGTAAGCACAGCACTGCAGGAGCTGCTGTGGAAAATCACTACCGTCCCAGACCCACTACAGGTTCTTAGTTACCCCTGCCACCTGTGACATCAGTGTACCTTCCAACATCCTTGAAGGGACAAAGACAAGCAGAGATACTAAATGTGCATAAAGATTCCTGTATTTGCATCAATTCAGCTGTTACATGGGAGGATCCTGCACCCTTTGCAGGCCTGTGGTATGGAGGGGTAATTGCAGACACACAAAGATGTCCAAGACCTGGGATACCAGGGTGCACCTCTTTCCATAGCTTTGCTGGTCAACAGGCACCAATTTCTTCCTCGGTTTCCTGGAGCAATGGGAAGTTGGGAAGCCTGCAGAAGACAGTAGGGACAGAGACATATTGCAGTGGAGGAGGAGCACGGCAAATACACCAGAAAGGGAGGACAGTTATAGAAAAGTCAGTTGGCAGAAGACTCCTACGTCCACTGCAGCCTGCTTTGAGTCAGGACTGACTTTATATTTGCCATCCTCAGGCACGTACAATAGGTTGTTAAAACCTATAGAGCAGGACTTTACCTAACTTTTCTACTTATCTTGTGCCCAGTCCCTCAGCATCCTGACAGAAGGTTTTTCCTAATATCCATCCTAAATCTCCTTTCTAAACAGTAAAATGATTTCTGCTCTGCTTTGAAAGAGAACACCTGAGCATACCTTTCCCATTCCAGAAGAAAATGACATCATTGTTTACCTTTTTCTCATTCATCTATCCACTCAGATTTCCTCTTTTCAGAAAAAAAATGTCTCATTTCCTTAATCTTTCCCACATGAATTGCCTCTGTAATCCTCCTCACATTCTTGGAGATCTCTTCTGGACTCTTTCTCTCAGTCATTCTACTAGATAACACGCGCTAAGAAGACAATTACCTCCACTTTAGACTTGTGCATCTGTAAGTATGATCCAATCTTGCTAATGAAATTTTGTTGATACATTCTTGGATAAAATTTCCATCTTTTTCCATCTCTTCATCCCATAACTATGTATGATTCCTTCCTGCAGTACTGACACCCAGCCAGACATGTGCCATTATATGTTAAAGTCTTCTGCCTGTATTCTTGACCTTATTGAGTTTCATCTCTCTGAGAAGCACTTTACATTCCTGTCCTTCCTTGCAGCTTCTCTTTCCTCAGGTTGGTGGTGTTGTCAAATCTGATGATCATGTGCTCTGTTCCATCATCTCAGATATTAAGCATGATCTTGAAATTGCTAATGACTCTGACCCCGTGCAACCACACTTCAGTGTCCTTGAAGAGCGACAGTGAATCCTTGATTAACCCTCATGAAGAGGGCTTCATCAGTCAGCCATTCGCCCACTTTTAGTCATTGCATCTGCAGGGTATTTTTCTACTGAGGTTACAAGAACCTCAAATGAAATATTGAGGTTCCAAGAGCCTCACTATAATCAAAATGAATCATACCAACTCCCTTCAGCCACAAGACTGTCTACCCTGCCAAAGAAAAGAAGTAGGCTGGCTTGAAGGGATGCATTATTTACAAGTCTGTGCTGGCAGATTTTATTCCCTATTATCCTCTAGATCCATTCTTTCAGTGGATCGAAGTTGAGCTGATGGGTATGTGATTTCCTGGGCTTGTCTTTTTTCTGCTTTTTAAAGGTAAGCCTGTACTTTTCGCTCTTGCACTACTCTTCATCAGACAGCTTGAATATATCTCCTGTCAAAACTAGTTCTCTCTCTTTTCCTGTTCTTGTATCGCTGCCTTAGATGAAAGTCAGTAATTCAGTGATTGTAGTTAAATCTTTTTCTCAAAGCTAAGGCCAAGAAAGCATGTAATATTTCTGCATTTTTACATGGATTAGCTTGCTTTGTCTTCCCTTTTTTTGGTAGTAGATCTAGATTTCCTTGTAATTCAATTAGCACATCTCTTTCTTGGTTCTCTATTTCCCTGCACTCTGCAGCTCACTTTTAACATTATCCTTTTATTTCAGCTCTATTCCTTGTGCATACACCTTTTACTATCCCTCTGCTTTTTTTTTTTCTATATTTTTCAAGAAAAATACTTGTCTTTCAAGTCCTTAAAGAACTCCTGAGACAACTGTATTGGTCTGTTTCTAATTCTCTTATCCTTTACAATGGTGTAACTTTCAACTTTGCTTTTTATACAACCTCTTTTCATAGCCCTTAAATCTTCAGCACTTCTTTGTATTTAAAGCTGTTGGCTTTGTTTAGGAGCTCTTCCCACCAGTTTCCTGGTATCTTAGTCTGCTTTTCTGAGTCCATAACTTACTCTGCTTTTTTTTCTCAGCTGAATTTTTTAGACTTAATGAATTTTATAATGTGAAATCAGTTTCATAGAAATTATCTGCCACTCTTACACATCTACTCTCAGTTCCTCTTGCTCAATACTAAACTGAACCAACCAAAAAACTGAGACCCTCCACTGACAGAAGAGACTATCTTGTGGCCATTTTTGCTATGTGTTCAGATGAGCACCACCTTTTGTGATCGATACACATGATGACATTTTTCCCACCGCCTCCATTTATCTTCACTCAGAGAAGTCCAATAGGCCTGTAGCCACCCTTCCCCAGTTGCCAGGTGGATCTGGATGATGCTGTCAGTGAAATGGACTTTCCTGGGGGCCTCTCCCAGGGCAATCAGTGAAAACAGTCATAAACCCAACCCCATTCCTTCATCCCCACTGCTAAAGGAGTTGGTCAACTTGGGTACATTTGAGGTCAACGTGGTGGTTTGCCTCTGAGTAGATACTGTCCTGTAGGAGTCAATGCTTGATGGGTTGGAGGCATCCCAGTGACTTTTAGATGGTGTCTGCAGTTTGACAGCACACCTGCCAGGATGGAGGATCTGGAAGCAGAAAAGTCTCCCTTTGTCATGAGGTACCCTCCTCTCAGTACAGCAGCTACAAGCTGCCCAGCCAGGGCAGAGACTAATGTCTCCTCATTAAGCTTTGGGGTTGCTTATTTCCTATCGTATCTCATAGCCACATAATGCTCCTTCAACAAAGAAATGTTCAAGGAGCATTCCTTGGAAGTGTTGAAGGTGGGGTTGGTCAGGGCTTTGAGCAACCTGACCTAGTGGAAGACATCCTTGTCCATGACATGGGGGATGGGACTAGATGATCTTTGAAGGTCTCTTCCAAATTAAACTATTCTATGATCCTAATCAGACTGACTGGGGCAAACAGTGGACCCTGTGTCTGACTTCTAGGAGGTCTCGTTTTTTTTCAACCTCGTCACCTGACCTACACAGTCTTAGTGTTACAAACACAAAAGTTACAGTTCATAGAGGTTTATATCCCTATCAAAGGTGTACACAAGGACAACATCCATTGAGGACTGGAAGGAGCACTCTTGGATAGTCACATGGAAATTAGTTGTTTAATACCATACATATCAGTCTCCACCTCAGAACAATTGTAGTTAATAAAGAGCTCTTAAACCTGATTCATCATTTCCACATTATATTAAACTATCATAGTTTTACGGTACTTGATGTTTCCTTTTTGCCTTTCAAAAGAGAGGGTTCTAGACAGGATAATGACACAAACCATTTGACTTATGCAATCATATGTTTGTTATTTCAACTGATTGCACAGGATTAAAAAGTGTCTTTATGGTCTGATTGCAGTACATTTTGTTTCAAGAGCAGTGAGAAATTGCTTTAGTTAAAAACATATACATATATAGATAGAAATTGTGCTAACACCTGCAACTTCAATACATCTGAAAAATGATCATGCCCTTAAGTTTCTCTTTTGTTTAGAGTAGAAATAGCTCATTGATTTATTAAAAAAACCAAACTTTTTAGTGACTCTTCTGCAGGTAAATACAATATTTTACATTTTCACCATTCCTTTCTGCTATCATACCAACTTCTTTTACTTTCAGCTTTTACTGAGGCACAATGATCTCTGCTAAGCTTTTGTGATGGCTATGATTGAGCTGCTGGTTATGCATCATTTCCAGCTCTTGGATATCTCACACATCATCTAGCTGCAGGAATTGATATCAAAATCCCTGAAAATGCAATGGAGAAGAGTTATGCAGCCTTGTAAAACTCACAATCCTCAGGTGTTCTCTATCCTAGTCCCAGGCTTCCCAAAGCATTCTCAAGGTTTCAGAAGCATGCAGACTGAAGTTCAATACTTTTTGGCCACTAGCAGATTTCAATAGCTCCTGCCTGTGAAACAGCCTTTGCTGGAAAATGGATTTCTTTAGGAAGATGATTACATTCCCAGACTGTTGGTTGAGTTGACCTTAACATCATGAAACTCATACTTCTAAAAGTATAATATTTTGCAAATTTCTACAGCAAATTCTGAAAAACAATGTGTTTATAAAGGAAGGAAAGAGGCACATGTCTAATTCTGCCAGAAGGCTTACAATAAATCTCAGATAACCATCATCCTAGGAAGAAGGTTTTAGGTCAATACTAGCACACAGAAAAGCTGCTCACCCTTACTCAGCTCTGTGTCATCTGCCCACTTCTCATTGTTCCCCACCTTAAGGAAACACCTCCTATGTCTTCTATCTCAAATTGCCAGTCCCTCGACTCTCTTCTGGCAGGCCTCAGTGTGTCCCTATTGCTCCCTTCTCTTTCCTTGTGAAGCCACTATTCTGCTGAGTTCTTATCTGATACACAACCCCTTCCCAGCTCTACAGGTTTCTTTCCACCCCAGTGTGTCTCACTCCCTGCTGCCAAGTCTCCTCTCCCATTAGTGCTGCTTCTATACAGCTGTGTTTTACAGACCTATCACTTAGGCTGCTATGCCTATATTCTATTTATTGTCTCTTTCACAATAAAATGTTTCCTCCAGGAGAAAAGACAGAATAAGGTTCTTGGTAAGTCTTTACACAGGATTAGTCCATTAGCAATGTAATGTTCGTACTACATATTTTGTATCAGAGATTATCAACTGTTCCCTGGAACTGCTTCTTACTTCATTTGGAGTTTGTGGCAAAGTTGAAGCTATATCCTGCTTTTGTAGCTTTGCATCTCAATGACTTCTGATATTTTCAGAGAAAACTATAAAGAGAAAGAAACACACAACAGCCAAGAACACGTAAATTGCATCCACCACTCTATTTCCAGGAAGGAGCCAATCTATCCAATATGCTAATAAAAATCCCAGTTGGTGCTTTATTTTTTTATGAAAGAAACTGGCAAATAGTATATTTGCTCAAGACTCACAATTATGGTATTAGGGATTTGCTGTAATCCCTCATTTCCCAGGCTTCTCTTTTTTGCCAAGGCTCTCCTGGTCCTCCCAGCATGAGGGTCTGGTCCCTTCCAACCCCTACCATTCTATGATTCCACAAAGCCTTCTCCAAAAGCAATGAAGTAAGACTATTTACAGCCTCCTCTGGTTGCATAAGGGTTGTTTTGAAGTAGTTGGGGAATAGGCTAAAATAAATGGACAACCTGTTCCTCTTCCAACAGCCATGGTCAGTTTTCACTTTGTGAGAAATCTGAGCTCTTTCGCTTGGTTTTGCTTAAGGCTAAATATTAATGAGATGTGCTCTGTGTGTTTTAGGGATATGAAATTTGTTACCCTGAAAAAAAAACAAACATATTTCAGGAGATAACAATCAGCTCTTATCAATTGTGGTAAAGTGTTGCCCGTGCTCAGGCACTGTTTAAAATGCAGCTGGCATTGGAGGAGCATTTCTCTCTGGAGGAAGACCATTGGCCTCAGGGTATTTACTGCTGTCACTTGCAGTGTGCCCTCTGTGGCTGGCATGGCTGCAGCCTTCAGTGCAACAAATAGCAGACATATTTGCAGCCTGATGCAATGCATTTCTGAGGCTGGCAGGAGAACCCCTGTTCCAGCAATTCCTTGCAGAAAGAGGAATTCATTGCCAGAATGCAAAGGGCGTGCAGGACATCTGCAGGGTTGCTGGCTGCTAGGGGGGACAAGGTGGCATGAGGTGTCCAAGAAATGGTGGGAGTCAAAGCAGCTTCACAGGAGCTGGAGCTGTAATTTTTTGCAAGCAATCTACACTAGCTTTCCAAATTGCAAACTGTATAAAAAATGAGCAGAAGAAAAAAAGTAGAAGATTGCTGCCCAGTGTCATCTGCTGTTGTTTTCTGTTTTCAGGTCAACCTCTTATTATTTTGATTTCTGACCTATGGTTTTTGAAGTCATGAGAGAGGAAGCTGGACTTCAGAATCCAGTGGTCTGAGTTCAGAGGCACAATTGCTATATAAGTAACAGAAGAAACACTGTTGGCTACCACAGCTTGATATTTTACAGCCTTTGCGTGTCTCTATGGAAATATACTGACTAGGCTTCCTAGAATGAGAATAGCTAGACCATTAATGAGGCTTTGCTGCAAGAAAGTCAGAATTACCAGAGAAGCATAAGTGTGTCTGGTCACCAGATCCAAAGAAACATGAATACAAATTTTATGCTCTTATTACCCTTGAGAAACCCAACCAATAGGAAGATGCTGAAGATAGTCCAGTATCTTGCTATTAGAGACAGATGGTTGGAAGAACCTGTATCCTGTTAACAACGTCATCATCTTCTGTATAAGACAGCCAGTCCAGCTGGAACAGTTGCCTCCAATTAAAGTGAGAGAGAAACGCACCATCTCACCATCACTAAATGCTTTGTGTAACCAGGCTCAGACAGGAGGTTATTGCTATGATGAAAATATATGTGTTTGTGTTTAGTCATTTGAAAGTGACCTACACCTTCTCAATCTACAATAAGTAAATCAATACTAAAAGCCCTGGGATTTTTGAAAAATAAAACCAAAATGGGTTTACTGCATATAACACAAAATAACCTTTGCATAAGTATCCATTTGGTTGAACTGAGTACAACCTGATTTGACACGTTAAATCCGAGGTCTTGATTTGAAAGAGATACTCATGATAACATGGTAAAAATTGGCCAGGGTTACCTTAGCAAATAATTAACTATAGATTCTGTTATGAATACATTCACAAGGATAACTGGGTTACAAAACCTCTGCTATAAAAGTTAAAGCACATGTGCTGGAGTATAATTGAGACATCTGCATGTTGCTTTCAGATAAGTGTATTGTATTAACTGTTGCATTATTGTGCTGCTAGGTCACAAAGCCTTGCTCTAAGCTTAAGCACACCTTGGGTACAAAGTCAACAGACATGACATTATGATAGCATGATTACTGCCCTTAAAATGCAACACTTTACAACTGACAAATGAGATACCACTGTAAACAAAGTCAGAAATTACACTAAATTAGCATTGACAGAATTTTTTCCTGTTGAGGAAAGAAAATGAGATTTCGATAAACCTTAAAGAAGGAAGAAATGCTGGATTATTGAAATCTCCCAAAACTGTTGGAGCTTCAGTCCATGAAATATGCATTACAAAATTACTAAGGTAGTTCTTCAACGTACAACTAGGAGGAAAGGAGAAACAGCTGTTGTACACACTTCTCTAGGAAGAAATTGTGCCTAAAACCTTGAATTTTCTTTCAATATATATTCTTTTGCATCACTAACTATGATGTTAGGCAAAAGTTTTAGTCAGTTGGTTTAGATGAACCCTAGATCCTGATGACTATTCATATATCTTCTTAAAAACTACTTGCCTTCTCCCTCTACCTCCCTCAATGTAAATACACTGGTGAGGAGGTGAAATACTGGTGATTTGATGAATTCCATTTTGTCAGTCTCAAACAGTCAGAGAGAGAAAATACGTCCTGAAACTTTTCTTAATACTTGCAGCACACAGAGAAGGAGACAGTGGGTACTGAGGAAAAGCAAGAACAATGAGTCACGTAATACCTAAAGTAAGAATAACATGCATTTTACCTCAAGTGATATCAACTTGCTCTCTATAGTAACATTAACCCATGACTTTTATTTATTGATTGATTTGAAGTTTAAAACAATTGAAAAGCAGCACATGTCTAATAAGACAACAAAGGGAATCTTAGTTTTTACATGCACTGGAACAAATGTGTCTTCTCCTATTCACATATAAGTATGATGAACAAAAGTTGCCTTAAGGTATTACAATTTGAGAGGAATGATTAGAAACCCTCGCTGATTTTTAGTCCAGGTCATGAATGTGACCTCAGGAGGCATTGTGTACAACATGAAACTGTTGTCTATAGATTCCTCAGTATATATTATACCTCAGGAACTCGCCAAAGTCCATCAGCAGGACTCTTGATCTCTTAAGAGGACTGACAGAGGGCAAAACACTGAAGGGAGGTTGATCAGAGCCTGCAGAACGTGGGGCAGAGATGGCCCTGGCCTGGCTCAGGGCAATCTTACCAATGTGTATAAATGCCTGATGTGAGAGAACAGAAAGAGGGAGACGGGCTCTATTGAGTGACTGGACTGGAGGTAATAGGCATAAACTGAAACACATGAAATTTCATCTGAATATGAAAAAAATGTGGTTACTGTGAGGGTGATCAAGCACTGGAACAGGTCGTCTGGAGACATTGTGTGGTCCCTGTCCTTGGAGACATTCAAAACCCACCTGGATCTGGTCCCAGACAACTGGCTCTGCTTTGAGCAGAGGAATGGACCAGAGATGCCTGCCAGCTTCAGCTGCTCTGTGGCTCAGTGACTGACACCCACACTTGGGAAGACTGTCTGCATCCTCATCCCCATCCCCAGCATTTGTCTTTGGCTCACCTGGGCTGTGTGTGCCACCCCAAGACACAATTATTGGGTTTTATGTGGGGAGAGGGAGAGATTTATATTAAAACATCCACAATATTATGAGGGCTGTCTTGCAGCCTGAAACATAGAAGTTTTAAAAGTGTGAAGTTCAGGTTATATGCTATATGTCTCATGGCAGAAGTGCTTGAGTGGACAAATCCTGCTGGTATAGTGCTGAAAGAGCCTCAAAGGCAGAGTCAAACCTAGTGCCATGCTGCTCAGGTAGCTGTCTTGCCAACTGCTGTAAAATGGGATGAAATAACCTAAAAATCAGTTTCAGATCAGTTTATTCAAAGAGTTTAGGTTTTCATTTCTACCTTCAATCATCTTTAATTCTTTTCAGCATAGGTTATTTGCATTTTGAAAGCTGATTTGGACTAAGAAAAAAATTAGAAGCTATTAAACAAAACATGCTGACAAATCTCTTCTGAAAAATTCTAAAATGGATGCATTTATCAAAGTAACACTCTCTCCTGTTCCTGCTTTCACTCTCACTAACCTGGCATTTTCAGTGGAAGGCACTTAATCATAGAAATCCTGACAGAGAAAGAGCCTTTTCAAATGGAGCGAACACCTGAAAGTGACGGGAGCTGATGAGTTAACACAGACCATATGGGGGGGGTCACTGTTGCAATTTTGCAGTTGGTGCGTGTTTGATTGCATTAGGTTAGATAAACTAAGCAGATGCTAACATATTTTTGCACAAATGTTTGCCAGCATCCTTTGGAAAAGAGATGAAAGCCTGTGGACTCTTGGAGGGGCACTGACAGTGATGCAGAAAATAAAATGGAGCTATGAATGCAGAAATCTTTCCTTTTAACAGCATCACTGTGAGCTTTCAAGGCTATAGATAGAGAGAGCACATCTCTAGACAAGCTGAACTGCCACTAAGCAGATTTGTTTTGTTGATTATCATTTAGCAGCATTAGAATTCAAATGCTCTGGGTATTTCCCAGAGGAGACCCTGCAGAACCTCCAGGACATTGTTGCAACTCCTTATATTTGAATTCACTAAAAAATGGCTTAAGATCAGCAGTTTACATACTGCCATACAGTGCATGTCACTGAACAGATGTCAGAAGATAATTATCCACCTGAAACAGATGGCCACCTAAAGGAGAGGCTCCTATTTATTAGTTTCTTGGAAAAAAAAAATCCTTAATGTTTAATGAGCACAGTAGGAGAAGAAGTGGTAAGATGAAAAGCTCCAGGAGAATCAAGGCTTTCTGGTTATGGGAAGTTCTCTGGCTTGATTCCCTAATGAGGCTGTTCTCTCCTGGAGGTACACATTAGGATCATTTCTGTAAGACTACCCTGATAAATAAGCAGATGTTTTTGTTTTGCACCTGGCTTTGAATTTATCTCTTGTACAGTGAAGAGAGCTGTCAGAGTTTCCACAGTTAACACATACTTCCAGTAGAGTTTAGGCAAAGGCAATCTTGTGTTGTCAGAGCAAAAGTGTGACTACAACACTTACCACATCCTGCAATGTCAATGCCCCAAATACCTCAGGATGCCTGCATTTGTGACCAACAATGACCTTTCCTGGTTCAATTTGAAACCATATTTTCATTTCTTAGTTTAAACAATCAGTATATAATCTATCCTCATTTCTTCCTGTTGTCTGCTGAAAGATTTTCTGCTTATGGAATAATCCAATTCTAGTGTAGAGGACCTGACTTTCTTTCCAAGCAAGAGCATATTATTCACCATGTACACTCAGAAAACATATTATTTTATACCTGAAGGAAAGAGAGAACATTTAGCATAGAGTAAAACCTTGAGGTAACTCTTTTGATTGCAGGAATAGAGAGGAAAACACAACATTTTCATTACACTAATTTTGTTTGTTCAAAAATGTGAAGCAGAGGATCTGGACTCACACAGTAAGTACAGGAAATAAACATTTCATGGTGAAAATTAAGATCATATTCAATATACCATGTCAGTCACAATGACACAGAGGCCACAAATCTAATAATAATTAATATTTTACTGACATTGACTAGCAAAATCGTCAGCTAGTTGCATGTCCTGCCCCAATGCCAGAAAAAACAGAGAATTTGATATTACTGAGCAGGCTTACAGAAGCTAATTCTATTCACACCATGAGGAACTGGTAGGGAATGATTGCAAGTGTATCTAAAAGCCTATCAAATAATGCTAAGGCATTTCAGCTGAATGTGCTTCCTTATAACATCAAGCAGAGACAGCTCCGCTGTCATCGCTAGCGAAGGAGATCCCATGTCTGAACATGCTGTTGAAAACCTGAGATTCTCACAATTTCAGAAGGTCTATTTGCAAAGGCTGAAGAGAGTTGCCAGTCACTCACCACATCATCCATTACACAGAACAGCCAGCTTTAGCTTTCTTTAAGGTTGTTTTTGATTGGTTTTTTACACCTTCTGTACCAAAGCTCTCCTTTGTGCCAGTCCAGAAGAGCACTTGGAACTAACATATTAAGCGCCTCGAAGAACAAGGAAAGGAAATGAGAGCTGCACAAATTGCTCAGGCTTCACATGACAAGATTTCCCCTTTCTTTCATCCATTTGAATAATGAAGAGCTTTTATAATGGGGGGGAAAAAAAAGGCATTTTACTCCAAAAGCTGTAAAATGCTGATATTTTGCTTTCATCCAAAAACATGGCTTTTCAGAATCTGCATGGTCCAGAGATGACAAGTACCTTCTAAGGAATTCTCCAGTTTTCTGAAAGGATTGGATTTATGTTCCTCTGAAAAAGGGAACCTAAAATCAAGATGTGCTTGAGATATTAACTGCCACTTCTAATGCTGCTTTCTCCTACTCCATGACCACTGTATTTCTCTAATAGGAACAGAGAGGCAGTAGCGGGAACAGTAATGAAGTGCTCATAATCAAGATATCTCATTAACTTACCTTTCCCTAGAAATGAGAGATATCTTAGACTCTACTGCATAGCATGCTCCAAAAGACATGGGACACAAAATCAAAACATGAGTAGTTGATTGCTCAGGGGCTTGAGGCTGTCATGAGTGCTGCTGCCTCCTACATCTCCTGGTTTCCTGATAGCCCAGTACATGCACCTGATCTGCATCCTTACCCTCCTTTATCAAAGCAAAATCCACTCCCTGTATACTAGCATATATGACAAGCACTCTGCACAGATCCAGAATCACCTCCTGAGCAGCTGCAGCTCCCTCTGACAATGGAAAGGAGAATGTTAGGGCCAAATTCTGACAAGCCTTTCAAGCTACAACAGGTTTCAGCAAGAACTACTGTTCCAGGAGAAATTAATAGGCTCGGGTGATGAAAAGATAAGTGTATAGTTTTCTCAGTTGGAATTAAATCTGGAGTAAATAAGGTTCTACAAAGAGCAAAGAAATCACAGGGGGCACTGACGATAGGAACAAAAGAAGAGGAAAACATAATAAAATCTGGAACCATTTATCCGTTGATAGTGAAGGGATTGCAACCTGCAGCAAAGACAAATTCTTTTCTTCTCTATTCAGAGACAACCACAGAAAAATCTTCCACTGAGGGATTCCTTGGAGACAGATCAGACTGAAAAATTCATTTCTGAAGCGCTCAATTCCCACATTGCAACGCCTAATAATATGGACATTTGACAACACAGTCTTTTCTGATCTCAAGACTGTGTGTGTGAGAAAATAAACTATCTATCCCTCTTTCTTTCCTGCTGGAATTGATGACAGAATAGAGTGTACTATGTGCTTACTGCTCACTGAATGCTTCTTGCTCTCCATACTTAAAACTCTATGCCCCAGCATCATTATGTGTAGAAAAAGAATAAACTCTTTACAATTGACTAAGTAGGAAAACTGTGAGAAGTATCTAGTTACTCTTCCAGTGCTTGCCTGGACGTTGTGTGGATACTGGTATTTGAACAACATGTCAGACTGGGCTCCTCATCTGTGGCATCCCACACAGATATCCCCAGCCATGACTGCCTCAACTGCAGAGTGTTTTTAGCTGACTTTCCAGTTCCTTTACTTCATTTAATTCATTTTATCTATCCAACCCAGCAACCTTACAGCACTAGTTAATGGACAGGGACAGGTCTTTTCAGCATCTTGTTAATCTCTAGCCAAGCAGTTGAAATTCTTCCATTTATTGTGGACTTAATCTTACTCTCACCACCAAAGGCAGAAAATCTCCCCTTGGCTTGAGTGGGAGTGCAATGAGATCAATAACTGACCCCAATCTAGAGTAAGATTTTCTTTTGGAGGAAGCAAAGAGCTGCAGAGGGACAGAAGCCTTTCCCAAAACCACCAGGAATGTTTCAAAGAACTAGAAGGAGCAGCACTTTCTGATGCCTGTCTGTTCTCTCACGCAATGTGGCAAGAAGAGTTATCTGCCTGCAGCTGTGCTGACTCTCGACAGTGAAATGATTTAATTCGCAAGGCATTCAGTACAGGCCACACAGCAACAACAAAATGACACGCATTTGAGATATGTAAATTAAATTACTTGGTTTTGCACACAGAATTTCAGTCATTAGAGGGAGAGATAATGACTTGCAATATGTTTTTGAGAAGAAACACACAATGGTAATGTTATTTACTTTACACTTTAATTTCCTAACGTGCATATGTGCGTGGAGGACTTGTGTGTGCAAATGTCAGTTACCAAAGAAATGTCAGACTATGGTTAATTTACTGTTGCTGCCCCTTAGGCTCAAGCAGACGGCTGAAGTTCAGGAACTAGCAGCCACTCTGAGCTGAATTGCATTGTCTGACAGAGCTGAAGCATTTAAGTCATGTAACACTGTATATTGCATTTTTCCAATGTGGTGCACTGTATCGTGAGAGCTGCACTTTTAGAACTCTGTTGCTTAAAAGAAGTCCCATCACAGATATAGCCCTTCTCTCATGAAGCAGTGCAGTACCTGCTAAGAGATTTGTACTGGAGCTGCAAAAGGGGTTATCCCACTTCCAATTCTCCAGCACCCTGGAGACCAGTTCCCATACCCAGGGACATACCACTCTCAACAGGGAAACACCACCTCTTGCAGGATGACCCGAAGCACTCTTTCCAGCCAGTTCAGTATAGACACTTCAACTATGTTGTGTCTTAAACAAAAAGTCCAAAATGAAATGGTTTTATGATGGCTCTTTAAAATATCTTTCAGGTAAGTGTCTCTCCTGAAATATGTCTGTGTGTAGTACTTTTGTCACGGCCAGTGATTAAAGTAAATATACTGATATAGGCATTCCCCCAGGAACAAAATACCTTATTTTTCTGTTGCTAGAAGGAAAAGTGCACATAAATTTTTTGTTGTTCCTGTTCCCTAAACAGTAACTAGGTATTTTTATTTCCAAATGAGCCACTTCGGGGAGCACTGCAGCCAAGAGGCTCTGCAGAAAGCAATGTGACTGCTTCCTCGCTTGGGCCTGGGGCCAAGTCCTTCAGATTGGGCTGCCTTTGTCAAAAGTGACAGCTGCCATTTTCTTTTAAGACATGGTTGAGGCAGGAGCCCTCCGCCCTGTTGCAGCTACCTTGCAGGGCTCAGAGCCTTCACTCAGCAAGCCCAGTGTCAGCTCATCCCAGCTTGGGGGCACTGCAAAGTGGTCAGCTGCTGCTATTTCAAAGCCAGGTGATATTTTGAAGCTAGGTGACATTTGGATCCTTTTGTAGGTCTAACATTAGAGTTTCTTCACACGTGTGGAAACTGCAAATCTCCTTGTCCTCCCCGGGGTTTGTTCTCATGTCAGCTGCATTGTTATTTAGGATGAAGTCAGAATACATCATTTTTTTTTCCATCTTGTGAAGGCCAGTCACAATATTGTGCTGAGAGCAGCATAAAATGCCCTTCAGAATCACATCATAAAATCTCATTAATGGCTCCTAAAATGTTCTGGTGCAGCCTGCCCTGGTTTCCTTTTTTGTGACTACCATAAACATCTGTCCAGAGCGATGACAGAAACTGAACCATTGCCCTCAAAAGTTATAAAATCTTAGTCTTGTTTAGATTCACAATCAGGCTTTAAAATTTCTTTTAGTGTTACAGTTTGTGGCTTTTCTTTAGAAGTCGTTGGTCATGTATAAAAGCACCATGTGTATCCCCTGACCAGCAATGTCCACAATTACAGACAGAATGGAGGTGCAGGGGTTGAAGGGACGCACAAAAAGCATGCTCCACTCAGCCATCCTGATCCAGCAGCATGCCTTTCCAGTGGATCTCCTACATGGACAGTGTTTTCCTTGCAGTGAACAGTGGGGTAAAAAATACAGCCTTAGAAGCACACAGCTTTGTCAGCAGCTCCCATCAAGTGTTATAGTTAGATAAATGTTGGCAGAAATATGTCCCTACTGAGTATATGTGATACATTGTCGTGGTTTAGGCCCATCAGGGAACAAAAGACCATGATTAGCCTCAAGTATCAAAGACCTGAGGATTGCCAAAGGGCAGGGAGAGCTTAGTTGCTGCTTAAGGTTCAGGACAAAACAGCCCAGGCTACTCAGCTAGGGAAGAACTCAGAAAATAGTGTAATCCAGCACCAACTAAAGCATAACCATAAAACCCCAAAACATAACCAACACAAAACAACACAGAGTGGTACAATGATGAAGAGCACAACCAGCCCTTTAAGATCACCTTCTCCCCACCTTTCCCCTCTTCCTGGGCTCAGAGCCCTGATCTCAGTGTCTTTATCTCCTCCCCCGCTGAATGGCTCAGAGGGGCAGGGAGTGGGGGTTTCAGTCAGTCTATTCCTGATGGCTTCTGCCATTTGTCTCTCCTCAGGGCAGGTGGGCTCTGCACCAGTTGTCCCTGCACCTCCATGGGGTCCCTCACACACACAGCAGCTCTGCACAGGCAGTTCCAATGTCCGTTCATCCCAAAGGCTGCAACTCCTCTCTGCCTCTCGTGTGGGGCTGCTCTGGGCCCGCAGGCTCCAGCACGGCCTGTGCCATGGCTGCCTCCTCACACAATCTCTCGCCCATCCAGGTGCACTCACACGGAGCTGCTGGTGTCTCTCAGTCCTGCCATAGCCCTGCATGGCTTGCAGGGGTACAGCCTCCCTTCTCACCACGGCTTGCAGAGGGGTCTCTGGTCTGGTGCTCCTCCTTCCTTCCTCCTTCTCTGACTGTAGGGTCTGTGTGGTCACCTCCATCTTGTATCACTCTTACACCTCCTGCCAGCACTTCAAATTCCTGTCCCTAAATAGTGATGGCAGAGGCGCCAGATTGGCCCAGCCGGGCCAGAGGTGAGTCTGAACCCAAGAGCTGGGGGAGAGTCCGAGAACTCTTTACCAGGTCTTCACCACAACCTACTTCCCCTTGTCACCAAGCAAAAGTGGCTCGTCATTAAACCATGACATACATGTACAAGGTTGGGTCATTTCTTTAATTGCAGAAGACAGACACAATACTGATGACTGCTGGAACATCTCTGGAAGTACTCCATAATCATAGATGCTGGTCCACTGCTGTGTGTTTGCACATCCTCCCTACCCTGAGCTGGTCCTAGCAGTACTCTAGTAGTCTACAGCTCATTGAATTGAAAGGACAAAACTGGCCCAAATCTGCAGGATGAGAAACTCATGTCTTCCAAGGAACACATGAGAACAGATTGTTCGCTTCAGTGTCTTCCTAAAGTTCTGCTCCAGAATGTGGAGGCTGGAAAACTGCCTAAGATAAAAGAAATCTACGTCAGCTGACAGCTGATGAACTCCTTGTTCAGAGACATGGGGCCAAAATCTGCAGGGATTTATGCTGCAGACAAGTCATATGGAGCCAAATCTGTGGATGGCAGAATGGGCCTAGTCGTCTGGGCAGAGAACAGCTAGAGGAAGAGTGTTGGAGGTTGTTTTGCTTTACTTTTGTCTGGAAATGCCATGATAGAGAACAGAGGATTAGCAAGTAGCCACATATATTTCCTCCAGGCATTGGGTGCTGGAAAATGCAGGTCCAAACTCATAATACATCTGTCTCTGACCACCCTTCACCGATGGGTTCACTGCTAGTCCTGCAGTACTGCATTGTGTCTCCACTCTTCTCTGGTAGTTGCAAAAGCTCACCCTGAGATTCACTTAGGGTTAGTTTGGGTGCTACAGGCTGAAGTTCAAAAGTCTGCCCAACTAGTTCTGCTTAATTCTCTGTAGTCCCTTCAACTGTTGGTGTCATATTTTGCACAGGCACTACCTGGGCATTGGTATGGTTGAGAGTCCTCAGCCCCTGATGAGTCTCAGATGACACCTTTCACTGAGCATCAATGGACTGAATCCCATGTGCCACATCATATGAACTTTACAGACGAAGGCATGTTTAGGTGTACTACTCTGGCAAACACTTTGTACAGCCCTACATATCATCTATGCCAACATATTTGGTCTCTTCCCCTCATGTTTTCCTTCCTCCACTTCAGTTTTAGTTGCTTCTTCTCATTCCACCATTACAGGATGACTTTCAAGAAATAATATTTTAGCGCACTCTTTGTCTCCTTCTCCTCTGTGCAAGCCACTAAATCTGGTCCTACTCTTGCTGCTCAGGTTTGCTTCCTTTGGGATCCATTTGTCAAATATTAACAAATCTTTGAAACTCTGAAACTAAAGTTTAAGTCAAAGAAGGTGCTGAATGTTGATCCCGTCTTCTTTAATCCTGGTGAGTAACATATGGTTATGCAAGGATGCAGGTACAACTCGTGCAGCATGAAGTCAGTGAAATACCAATTTAACAAACATCTGCAAGAGATTTATTCCTATATGCTAACCAGTAATGAAAATTAATGGAAGAACCACAGAATAATCCAGAAAACTGTAGGAACTGGACTTTATCCCAGTTCTTCTGCAATTTATCCACCTGTTCAGTTATCTGCAGAAGTATCTCTGGTTTACTTGATTAAATTATGCTTGGTCTTTGGATTAAATAGATGCACATTAGGAGTAGAAACTGAATCCCTGGCATCAAAACCAACTGTTTATACCACATGAAAGCATGGATGGATTTGAAGCTTTTTTTGTTTGTTTGTATGTTTGTTTTAATTTGTTTGTTTTACCTGACCTTAAAACAAAACTATTCACAATTCTTTTGGAAGAAATTAAAGAATCAACACCAAGTGAATATATTTAGCACTCTGTCAGGTCGGAGAACTACTTCCCTTAACTATTGTAGGAGGAAAAAACACATGCTTCAGCCCACACTTCTCAGACGGTTACTCAGGATTTTTGCACAGGCAAAGTGATCTTTAGTGAATGGAAAAACAGTGTTTTATGGTTGATAGAATTAATGAAGAAAAGATCTGCCTCCTTCGTGGGCCCAAACCAACGGGAAACAATGACTCCTTGGGACAGATTACCACTGAGTCCCCTGACAAGAGGAGAAGAAAGAGGCATGAAGAAATATCCCATTTTCCTACAGATGAGTCCACAACTGGACTGTCACTGTCTCATGCTCTTCCAAGCTCTGCCTGATCTGTGTAAAAGAGAGGTCTCCTGATTCCTTTTCAGCAGCTGAAGATGAGAGCCTAATGCAGAGAAGGCAATTTATAACCTTTTCTCTAAGTGGATTTAAATCCATTGTCTTTTGAGATGTCTCAAAAGTTTTGTGTTCTCAGATTTAAATCTTTGGGCAGCAGTGGGAAGAAACTAGGTCTTTATTGCCTTGAGCAGGACATCTAAGAAAATGGAGATGAGTTATTTTTCTTTTTAAACAAATTTCTTGTTCATTTCTCAAGAGCAAATCATTGTCTTAGATAAAGCTTTCTGTTAAAAACCTCTCAATGCTTAATAAAAACTTAAACAATGAACAGAATATTTACAATAAGTAAATAAGATGATCAGGGGACTGGAACATCTTCCTTATGAGGAAAGGCTGCAGGAGCTGGGGCTGTTGAGTCTGGAAAAGAGGAGACTGAGGGGGAGATCTTATTAACAGTTATAAATATCTAAATCATGGGTGTCAGCAGGTTGGGGAAGCATTTTTTTTTATGGTATCTAGCAATGGGACAAGGGGTAATGGGATGCAGCTGGAACACAAAAAGTTCCATTTAAACATAAGGAAAAACTATTTCCCTGTGAGGGTGAGGGAGCCCTGGCACAGGCTGCCCAGGGAGGGTGTGGAGGCTCCTTCCTTGGAGGTCTTCAAGACCTATGTGGATACATTCCTGTGTGACCTGATCTAGGTGAACCTGCTTCTGCAGGGGGATTGGACTAGATGATCTCTAAAGGTCCCTTCTAAACCCTACCATTCTGTGATTCTAAGCAACTGCTGAAAAATAAAATATTTCATGAAATGTTCTGAATGCTCCCACTTCATGGGATTTCAAAATAGAACACTTATTTTTACCTTTACCAAGATTTTCTTAAAGTTAATAAAGATTTCTGGCTTGTTGCAAACATTTTCTTTTAAAAATCTTTTTGTTTCCTCAGAGAACTAGGATTTCACTAAATGTTTCAGTTAAAATATTGTCAAGAAAGAAATGAAACTTGAAAAAAAAGATCACAAGGTTATCACTTCTGTAAAAAAACCCTACTTCTCAAAATGACTGCTTTTAATAGCAGCAATATCAAGAGACTTTTGACCTTGTCTAGTCACAATCAAATTTAAAATGCATCTGAAACAGAATTAGACAAATTACATTAGGTTGAAAAACAGCAATCAGAAGGCTATGTGAAATTAACTAGAGATGATTTTCCTGGTAAGACTCAATTGAAATAATTGTGTTATTTACTGTTTAAATAGTCAAAGAATCAGGAAGGATTTTCATAGTAATTGTACTGTTTTCTCCATTTTTTCCCTTTTGCACAAAAAAAAACAACAGTGGCAACAATAGCAGGATTTTCATCAAATCATTCAAGATATGAAGGGATCATGTTCTCTGTTTTTAAATGCAATTTATCTCTCAGTCTCCTTACTTGCAGACCTGGTGCAGATATTTGAGAGGAAAGATGCTAAGCATCATTATGCTTATACACGTGACCTTATCACAAAATTGAACTCCAACTGTCTTGGGGAGAAGCAGTAGTATTTGTGCATAATATTGGTTGGTGATCCTCATGATGATATTTCTGCAGTGATAAGTGGTTGCCTATCTGAGCACGCAAGTCATTTAGTAGGAGACCACAGAGATCTCTATCATCTGTGGTTTTATTCAATTTCTGTATCAAAATGAATATAACCCACATCAGCACAACGTGTAGTTTACAGCACCTTCCCCCTGAGGCTTCAGCATGGTAGGAACAGGGAGGGATGCTGTTTACTCCGTGAACGTACAGGGGACCTGAGATAAGGGCTTATGTTTCCTAGCTTTCTGATACCCAACAGAGGTACAGGCGCTCTCACAGCTTCCAGTGGCAGTACTGTCAGCCTGAAATTTGCTGCTTGGATTGATCCCATAAGCAAAGCAGAGCTCTTTTCTGGGAACAAGGCATTGCATTCTAGACTAAGAGCAGAAAAGATAATTTTTTTCTGTGTGTTTCTTTTGCAGACTCGCCCCCAACACCCCCTGCATATAATTTGGGGCTGTGCTGGGAAGTCTACTGGCTTGAACACCTGGAGTGGTAGGTAGGATGTGTCTTGCAATGCTATCCAACTTCTATCTGCTTTACATCAGAGCCTCTTTTGCTTTGTCTTCATTGAAATAAGTCTCTGTTATCCCACACAGGCAATTTTAACTCAGTACTTACCTTCTAAAAACAGAGATCTGATATTGCTTTAAGAATATGTATTTATTATTTGAAAGATTTGTTTTTAAATTGCAGATACTTTTCCACCTAGAGAAGATGAGTTATTTGGCCAGTGGAAGCAGGTGCTTGTACCTCAGAACATCAGTGGAGAAATGTTTTTGAATATGACCCTTAGATTGCATCGTTTGGCATAGTTGTGTTTCAACTTCTTTTTCCCCTCTGAGTAACCAGGCTAATGTACTGATTTTATTCCAATAAGGGGTTTGCTGATGATCATACTAGGCATGGTGTCAAAATCCAGGTATGCTGTTACTTTTTGATCATTCCCTGAATAGTAAGGCAAAGTCTTTTAAGTTTGGGTTTGCTTTTTCTAAACCTCAAGTTGCTCAAAACATTTCTTGTAGCCTGAAGGACATCTGGGTTAAAGCTTGTGACAGATGAACCAGATGCATGACTAAGTAGCCACAGACAGAGAAGTCAAAGCTTTTAAAAGTTTGAAAACCATCCTTATGAAAAAGCTCATCTGCATGTTCGTGCACTTGCTGCAGTCTTCCAGAGACCGGTGAAGGAATTGCAAGCCACTGCTCTTTGCTGTGCATTTTACATCATATGGAGAAGAGTACTACATCCCAAATGACACCTTCCATCCCTACTGACCCTTACAAAGGTCCAGAGAAGGAGTAATAGCAATATCAGTCCATAAGTAACACCAGTTAGCATGTTGATCCCAGCAGTGTTGAGGCAGGTGAGCACACAGCAAAGAAGATGGAGCTCGACAGGATTCTTCAAAATCCTGCACTCCTTTGTTGTTAATGAGAAGGACTGAATGCCTCTAATGTTTTAAAGACTGGGATGTCAGCATTGCATGCTTGCATCATCATCTAGAGACTGCAGTGGGATTACTCATTTGCCACCTAGCAGGGCTGGATCCCAAGCTGTGTGCATCACTGCTGCTTGGATCTTCAGGTGAAATGAATGGAGCCTTTCAGCCAAAGATGTGATATAATATCCACAAAAAACACAATCCCCCCCAAAAACCCCGTGGTCTCTTGCTAAAAGTGTGTCTGTTTTAAACGATAGTTACATTTATTCCCTAAGGCTTTCTGTATTTCACTGCCTCCAAGTGTGTCTAGAGTTTGTACTTCATTTGAAAGATTTATCTCATGATTAAACGAATCTCATTTGCTGTCACTCCTAATGCAAACAACTGTTTCATTTTTCCTGATACAGGTAAATTGCAAGTCAGACAGAATGTCCTTTTCCTTCATCTTGCAACCTATGTTAACAAAAAATTACTTTCTGGAAGTTTTTTCTTTGATGTAAAAAGAAAAGCACAAATTAAACCTCACATAAATGTTATGACTCACAGAAAACAAATAAAGGTAGCTCTTTATAGATTGTCATGTCAATGACCACGTTACAGGGGTTACTACTAATTTTTACTAAAATTGCATGCATGACCACAGTCATCTTTCAATTATAATGGTAAAAATGCAAAGAGGAAAAAATTGCCATGCAAATACTGTAGCAAAGGGCTCGTGCCTCACGTGTGCCTTCATAGAATCTTAAGAATTGGACGGGATCTCAAAAGATCATCCAGTCCAACCCCCCTGCCAGAGCAGGACCACCTAGAGTAGGTCACACAGAAACTCATCCAGGTGGGTTTGAATGTCTCCAGAGAAGGAGACTCCACAGCCCATCTGGGCAGCCCCTTCCAGTGCTCCCTCACCTCAACAGGGAAGAAGTTTTTCCTTGTGTTTCTTTGGAATCTCTTGTATTCCAGCTTGTACCTGTTGCCCCATGTCCTTTCATTGGCCATCACTGAGAACAGCCTGGCTCCATCCTCCTGACATCCACCCTTTATACATCTGTAAACATTAATGAGATCACCCCTCAGTCTCCTCCTCTCCAAGCTGAAGAGCCCCAGCTCCTTCAGCCTTTCATCATAAGGAAGATGCTCCACTTCCTTCATCACCTTGGTGGCCCTGCACTGAACTCTCTCCAGCAGCTCCCTGTCCTTCTTGAACTGAGGGACCCAGAACTGGACACAGTATTCCAGATGCAGTCTCAGGAGGGACTGTTTAATGTGTTTGCTAATGAAAGCATGCAGCTTCCAGAAAGGAATCTTTCTACTCTATAATAGCAATAAAATTTAATGCATTATAGACACCTTTTAATGCTTTTTTTTCTGATAGAAAAAGAGAAATCACAGGCACATCATTAGTAAAAACAGACTAGTTCAGAAAATTATTTCCATTTTTCTGCTGACTTTTCCTCTTCTCATGTTTTATGTTGACTCTGTTGTAATACTGTGGAATCACAGATCATCCTTGAACCTACCACAGAGATGTCTAAAATCTGAGATACGGAGCCCTTTATCTCATTTTCTCTACCACATATTATCAGATGATGCCCAGATTGCCCTCTTTAACTGCCAGTAAATCTGAAAGAAATGCTGACAAGCAGAAATACATTGGAAAGAAATACCGACAACAGTGGTATAAATACAGATAAAAAGTCACAGGGTCCAATGTTGTTGTCTATAAATGTTTCTTTTAGCAGGTATATATGGCAATCTTTCAATTCCATTCATTTAAGAGATCTCAGATAAGCAGCTGACTGCAGCATGAGCTAAACTGCCAGCAAGTCTCTAAATGCCTATGTGTAGAGGCTAAAATTCAGTGTCTGCACCTTCAGCTACATTCAGTCTCCAAAATGAGGTGAGATGAATCAAGCCCCAACAAATTAGAGTTTGTAGTTTTTTACTTTTGTGACCTCATTAGGTAATAATGTCAAGCTGAGATGTGTTTCTTACAACTTTTCCTTAGCTTATAGTACATTTTCTATCCTCACGTCTCTTAAAACATAGAGTGGGTTTGTTCATGTTTCTCTATCTGGAATACTATGGAAAGTGGGATTATACCTTAAATCTCATAAGAAGGAGATGTCTTCCTCATATTTTGAAACAAGTAGATTGAATTTATTCCAGATGCCTGTTCTGACTCTTTCTGGCAAAGGACAGGAGGTAGTATGACAGACTCCAACCTATATATGAACACTTGTACACCATGTCAATGTAGTCCATAGTAGCTTATTAAATACCAGGTCAAAGTTGTGTCTTCTAACTTTTGTCTCTAAATGTTATGCATAATGGGGCATCCCTTTTTTCTGTTGTAGCTAGCAACAGGACAAGGGGTAATGGAATGAAACTGGAACACAAAAAGTTCCACTTAAACATAAGAAAAAACTATTTCACTGCCCAGAGAGGTTGTGGAGTCTCCTTCCTTGGAGGTCTTCAAGACTTGCCTGGACATGTTCCTATGCAACCTGTTCTAAGTCAATCTGCTTCTGCAGGGGGGTTGGACTAGATGATCTCTAAAGGTCTCTTCCAACCCTACCATTCTATGGTTCTATGGTTCTATGATTCTATGATAATGTTTACATCATTCTTTAGTTCTCAACTGGAGTTTATCATCTTTGAAAAATGGTGTCTAAGACAAATGAACAGATTCTTACCCCCAGAAATCTCTCTCCCATCTTTGATTACATATTGGGAGACTAGATATTAGATCTCTCTTGTAGGTAAGTCAGGTGGATGCCACAGTAGGTGTCTTCAGTTATGACCACTGGGAAGAGCTAACATGGGACTCAAGCTGTGCAGAAGCTCAGCTGTGCAGAAGTCTATCTGTGCTGTTATTGAAAACCTTAAAATACGTCTTCTACTTGAGAGGGACAGTAATTTTATATACCATTAAGATCAAATTCTGCCCAGTTCTGCTATTAATAGCACATGGCAAAGTAAAGTATAAATAACCCTCCACATGGGTTTGAATGCCTTGCATATTCTTTACACTCAATGTAATGTCAGGAAGAGTTTGTCGATTAGTTTACAGCAAGGCAGTTACACTTTTACATTTATAGCATTGCAGGATAACTGAAATGAGCTACTTGGGTTTTATTGTGTGTGTGTGTGTGTGTATAAAAGCTAAAGTTTTCTAGAGAAATTCTGAACTTTACACTTGTGAATAACTATATTTTGAGGACTGAAGTTCTGCATTTGAAGTTGCCTGCAAGATAAATTTTCAGTTCTAATTAAGACTGCTAAAAGCCAGAGTAATGTTAAAATAATATTATCACAAAGAAAGTTGGCTCCAGATGGTTTTAAAATTAATTGGCAAATTAGTAGAGAAGGCAGGGATTACTCTTGATGCAAAGAAAAAACAGTATATCTGTAACTTTAAAGTAACTGGGGGTAAAAAAAAAAAGGGAAGACATATCAAAAGATACAAATGGTTCTTTGAGAAAAGCAAGACTCATTTCTGTAACAAAGTCAATCACTGTCTGATATTCTAATTAAATAGCATTCCTTAATTTGCACATTTTCTTAACAAATGTAGGATTTTTTTCAGCATAATACAGTTAGGAAAATGAGATAAAATTTTTTTTAATCCATAAAGTCTTTAACAATCAATAATTGTCCTTAACACTTCTGTCCTTAACAGTGAGTACAGATTGTAGTATCACTCAAATCATACCGTTCTTCATCAATACCACAATACTCCATCACTATATGACAAAGAATAACATAAAATAGGAAAATCTGTAAAACTTTCAATTATTTTTTTTAAATTCTGAAATTAAAATATCAAAAAAAATTGTGCAGAAATTCAACTTGAAAATGTTAAAATACCAGAATGAAAATAACGTTAGAAAATGTCAAGCTTTCTTGTGAACAGCTGGAGGCCTGTGGCCAGTGGAGTTCCACAGTGTTCTGGGGCCAGTCTTGTTCCACATCTTCTTCAACCACCTGGATGAGGAGACAGAGTGTACCCTCAGCAAGTTCCAAACTGGGCACCAAACTGGGAGCACTGGCTGATTCCCCAGAGGCTGTGCTGCCATTCAGCGGGATCTCGACTGGCTGGAGAGCTGGGCAGAGAGGAACCTCATGAGGTTCAACAAGGATAAGTGCAGAGTCCTGCACCTGGGAAGGAACATGCACCAGTACAGGCTGGGGACTGACCTGCTGGAGAGCAGCTCTGCAGAGAGAGACCTGGGAGTCCTGGTTGATAATAAACTAAACATGAGCCAGCAATGTGCCCTCGTGGCCAAGAAGGCCAATGGCAGCCTGGGATGCATCAAGAAGAGTGTGGGCAGCAGGTCAAGGGAGATTCTTCTCCCCCTCTCCTCTGCCCTGGTGAGGCCTCATCTGGAGTCCTGTGTCCAGTTCTGGGCTCCTCAGCTCAAGAGGGGCAGGGAAGTGCTGGAGAGAGTCCAGCACAGGGCCACCAAGACGATCAGGGGACTGCAACATCTTTCATAGGAGGAAAGGCTGCGGGAACTGGGGCTGTTTAGTCTGGAGGAGACTGAGGGGGGACCTTACTACCATTTACAAATAAGTTTTCTAAGCCCTAGGCTGTCCAGGAATTAAATATTCCGGCAGATCAACAATAACACACACAAAATGGACATGAATAGAATCATAGAATGGTAGGGTTGGAAGGGACCTCCTGAGATCACCTAGTCCAAGTCCCCTGCAGAAGCAGGGTCACCTAGATCAGGTCTCATAGGAACGTGTCCAGGTGGGTCTTGAAGATCTCGAAGGAAGGAGCCTCCACAACCCCTCTGGGCAGCCTGCGCCACGGCTCTGTCACCCTTACTTTCTATTTTCAGAGAACTTACTGTTTTCATAGAAGCATAGAATCACCGAATGGTACGGGTTGTAAGGGATGTTTAGAGATCATCTAGTCCAACCCCCTTATCAAAGGTCCACCAAAGGTCCATCTAGATCAGGTCACTCAAGAACGTGTCCAGGTGGGTTTTGAAAGCCTTCAGAGAAGGAGCCTCCACATCCTCCCTGGGCAGCCTGTGCCAGGGCTCCCTCACCTCAACACTTACATAGTTTTTTCTGATGTTTAAATCAAACTTTTTGTGTTCCAGCTTCATCTCATTACCCTTTGTCCTGTCACTGGATACAACAGAAAAAAGGGATGCCCCAACCTCCTGACACCCACCCTTTAGATATTTATAAATGTTAATAAGATCTCCCCTCAGTCTCCTCTTCTCCAGACTAAACAGCCCCAGATCCCGCAGCCTGTCCTCATAAGGAAGATGCTCCAGTCCCTTGATCATCTTGGTGGCCTTGTGCTGGGCTCTCTCCAGAAGTAATCTGTCCTTCTTTATCTGGGGAGTCCAGAACTGGACACAGGACTCCAGATGAGGCCTCAGCAGGGCAGAGTAGAGAGGGAGCAGAACCTCCCTTGACCTGCTGGCCACACTCTTCTTGATGCATCCCAGGCTGCCATTGGCCTTCTTGGCCGTGAGGGCACATTGCTGACTCACAGTTATTTTCTTATCAACCAGGACTGCCAGATCTTTCTCTGCAGAGCTGCTCTTCAGCAGGTCAATCCCCAGCCTGTCCTGGTGCATGGGGTTGTTCCCAATACAAGAAGACAAACACATACACTGAATAGATATATCAGCAGATTTCAACAAAAGGAAGTATAAATGAGTTCATTAATAGAAAAGTCTTGAAACATTATTTCACATCATCTATGTCCTGTTAATTCACCAGGTCCCTAGGTTTCATACTGCTCAAACAAAATCCTGGGGGGAGTTGCCAGTACATCTGTCTTGCTTTGCAGTCTTTCCCCAAGGATTCACTAGTATCTGCTGCTGGAGATGTGGTACTAGGCAAAATGACCCAGTAGAATACTTCTTATGCTCTTAAGTGGGTGTATTTGTCGTGAGGAAGGAGAATAAACAATTCTCTCATAAATATTAATAGGAATAAGCAGGAGTTTTGATTTGGTGGGTTTTTTTTTCCCACTATGCAAGTGCTCTCCAAAGGACTATGCAAGGGCTGCAGCTTTCGTGAGCCTAAATGTGTCACAGCTGTCTGGGTACTCACAGTCATGTAAATGCCTGGAGTGCTGGATAACTGTCAGTTACCAAGCAATGGAGTGATGAGGTCAAACTCCCAAAGAAATAGTGAAAAAAAGGTAATCACAAATTTCCTGACTCCTTGTATCTGAAGATCTAAGGGTACGAAATGTCCCTGAAAGAGGCTCCTACAACACAGAGGGGACAAAGCAGCCAAAAAAGGCAGGATACTGATGGGGTGAGGGGAATCACCAAAGCTTGGTGATCTTCTGTTGAGGAGATATAGAGGTAATGTGGGTGGATAAAGCAGAGACAGCTGGGACTGAAGTGGGGGGGAGAAGGATAAAAATGAAAGGAAAAATACACCAAACATTCAATGCTGGGGAGAATCTAATTACTTAGTCTGGGTGCTTGCAGCTGGGCATTGGGGAATAAGTACATAATTTCTAAGTGAAAGGCAGTCTGACTGATCTCTTCCAGTACTTTCCAGTGATACTGGAAATAGGACAGTACTTGATGTAGAAGTACTGTGACGTTTTCTTCTGCATTTTGCCCCACAGGGCAACTCTGGACCTTACTCTGTCTCACAGGAAGCTCACTTCCCATCTCACAGTTCAGGCACACTATGAGATAGCTTAGCCTGAAAACACTGGGCACAGTCCTCACATATTAACTACGTATAACTGTTTGTGTGTTCATTTTTAAAGGAAGGACCTATATCCATAGTTTATACAAACCACTTAATTTTCAGCTCCATTCATTGATGTTCATGAGAAAACCTCTTCTGGAAGCAGTCTGTACACACATATTCAAAAGCTATATAACTATTTAATTTCAGGTATCTCCTTTTAAAATCACTAGCTGGTCTCTATCAGTTCTTAAAGGTGGAATTTTCTTAAGAAAAGTATTTGCTTCCAAAGATTTTCTGATATAAACCAAAGGCTGGCTGTGATGGTGGAAGAACATTAACTGCCTTTTACACATGGTGGTTTCTCCCGTAGGGCTCAAGAGCTGCCTTCACAGAGGCAGTTGCTGTTATCCATATTTTATTAATGAAGAAGCAGATATCAGGAATGAGGCAACTTACCATTACAAGTCATAAAGTGAAACTACAGTCAAGTTAGTCCTGAAGTCCGAGTTCTCTGTCCACACTGAATCTTAGATACACTCAAAAGACAGAGGTTGTGAAACACAAACCTAGTGCACTTGCAGATGCTTCACAAGTGTCGGTTTCATCAAAATTGTGATTTAAAGGGGAAAAATTCATCAGTATTTAGTGAAAGTATTCCAGTATTTGCAGAATTTTGAGTTTTCCTTTCCTTCCTCCTGTCTTGAGTTTCTTTTTTATTTTCATTGTAATGCATGTTTAAATATATGCTATGTATTAGTCTGGAGAAGAGGAGACTGAGGGGGGATCTCAATATTTACAAATATCTAAAGGGTGGGTGTCAGGAGGTTGGGACATCCCTTTTTTCTCTTGTAGCTAGCAACAGGACAAGGGGTAATGGGATGAAGCTGGAACACAAAAAGTTCCACTTAAATATAAGAAAAAGCTATTTTACTGATGAGGTGAGGGAGCCCTGGCACAGGCTGCCCAGGGTGGGTTGTGGAGTCTCCTTCCTTAGAGGTCTTCAAGACCTGCCTGGACATGTTCCTATGCAACCTAATCTAGGTTGACCTGCTTCTGCAGGGGGGTTGGACTAGATGATCTCTAAAGGTCCCTTCCAACCCCTACCATTCTATGATTCTATAATTAAAAGAACAACAATTAAATGGAATGTTTTCATCAATCTGAATAAAAAAGTCTTCTTTCATACTCTTCTCAGTTCCAAATTTGAGGTTTCAGTCCAAACCATCAAGAAAACAGAAATAAAAATTAAAATCCCAGATCCTCCAAAAAACAAGTGTCTGGTTTCCACAGCATTTCCTCCATTTACTTGCATTTTCTACCACCCTATCCACAGCTGCTCTTGCAAGATAACCAGCACAAGAATACTAGTCTTCAGCAGAACTATCTCTACATCTAAAATGACTCTGCCCATAGAAAATATTCCAAATGAGATCTATTCTGGAAAACATTCTTCCACTTAAAGCTGCTGATTGGCAGCATTAGAAGAGAGAAATAAAAAAAGCTGGACTAATTAAAGTGGTGGAGTTTTTTTCATAAGTGTTTCTACAAAACAAATTCAGTACTATTTTTAATAACTAATTATAATAACTGTGAATTAAAGATGGGCAGCCTCAAACTTTGAACAGGTGTGTAAGAATGGGTAATAAACAGAATCAGACAACTGAAAAAGAGAAGAAAAAAATGGAAGGAACCTCTTGAGATTGTTTAGTCCAATCTCCCTGCTCAAGCAGGGTCAACTATAACAGATTGTGAAGAGTCGTGTCCAGTCAGGTTTGGAACATCTAAAAGGATGGACACTTTGCAGTGTGAAGCAAGCATTGGGAGGTCATTAAACCCCACAGACATAGAATCATAGAATCATAGAATCATAGAATCACAGAATCATAGAATCCAGAATCATAGAATCATAGAATCATAGAATCATAGAATCATAGGGTTGGCAGGGACCTTTAGAGATAATCTAGTCCAATCTTCCTGCAGAAGCAGGTTCACCTAGACCTCAAGATCTGCACATCAAAAGGAAGCTGAAATTTAAATACTCCAACAATTCATGTAAATGGATAACAGGGAAACAGTCTGAAATATCTAGAAATAGTTAATCACTAGATTAACTAGAAATAGTTAAATCACTCACTTTCAGAATATAAAGCTACTTTGTGGCAGATGTACACTATTTCACAACACTCATAATTCTTTACTGTGCTACCCTGTTTAGTGTTCCAGGTCCTGTCTGGGTTTAAAAACACAGTGGCAGTAGCATTATTATTTTTGGAAATGTGTATAAATCAGAAGATAAGATCAGTGTTGTGGTGGCATCAAACCTCAGAAATGCACTTAAAAACATGTCCATCAACAACATGTTGGATTTGACTGAATGCTACTTGGCTGCACATTAAGATAACACTACATGAATTAATATAAGTTTATAAATATTTGGATAGTCTTATGAGAACATGCAAATACTTCATCTGCCATGAGTTTAGGTTAGTTCTGCTTGTTCAAGTTCTTAGAAACAAGCATCTATGATAAGGATTAATCATTCTCTTTTGTTTCTTTCTTTTCTTTTCATGATAAGTTCTCTTATTTCTCCTGTTCAACAACTCTGCATCCTGAGCTGCACTGAAGAAATCTGCACCCATTTAACTGTGACAGAGTGACTAGTGTACATCACTAATACTTGTTTTACATCAACCCAGTTTATACTTCATGGAAATGCTTTAGCTCAGCTAAGAAATATCCAAGGAAATTAGGATAGATTGAGTTAAATCAATGGACATAGCTGCATTCAATCTTGTTTATACTGCTGAGTCAGAATTTCTGCCACTAGCAGGGGAAGGGAACTTACTTTTACTCTTTAATAAACAATCTGAGTTTCTGATTCATTAAGGAGATAAAAAGAAATCTGTACAAGTAGTTGTTTTTATTAGCCAATACCCTGCATTAAAGCATTGCAAAATATGCACTCCATATCTTATTTCTGTTTCCTAGTAACACCTCTAACTGAAGTTTACCATCTTATCTACATATAACATAGTTGTCAAATTACATGAAAGTAAAAATTACCTGTGTTTTTAGGCTATTACATCAACTTGTTACACAAGGTCAAAAAGGTATTGAAAATAAACCTGTTTGCTACTAGGAGAATGCACAGAAAGATAAATTAGGCCTCTGACAGACAATTCTGTTCTCCAGTTTAAGAATACCTGGAGATATTAAGGTGATCTTAAGAACAGCTTAAGATCATATTAAGATCATATTAATGAATGTTTTCTACAGAAATGTTTTTGAGATCATCTGCACCTGTGTTTGCATTGAGGCCTTTGCTTGCAGTTGTAGTGCTTTTCTGAATGGATACCTCCAGTTCTTCAGCTTCCTGCGCATTGGTGCAATTTTGATGCAATCACAGCAGATTTGTTTCAGAGGCACTAGCCTGGCACATGCTCCTGGCACATGGGTACCAGCAGCACTTCCATCTGAGGGTCCACAGCAATGTCCAGTGCCATCGACATCTTCAAGCCATGTGCAAGGGATGGACTTATCTTCCAAGGGACTGGGCAAAGACTAGCCCAAAGGGAAAACCCAGAACCACCAACAGTATAGATGTGATGACTAGCTGACCCTGCTTCTGCAGGGGGCTTGGACTAGATGATCTCTAAAAGTCCCTTCCAACCCCTACCATTCTATGATTCTGTGACTCATCACTACCTGCTTCACTCCCCTGAGTCATCCATGCTGTGTTGCCCTTGAAGATTTCTCAGTAATTAAAACCTGCAATTTAGGCATTCATGGTTCTGTGAATGGCACATGTTTGCTAGGAAGCACATGGCCATCATTGTTCTGAGCTCTGGCAAGCAGGTGGTAGAACTGTCTCTAGAGATTTTGTGGAAAATGTCAGGCGTTGACTACATACATACCCTTGGTTAAACTTGAGCTTACTTCAATATCACATCAGTCCATCCAGATGCCTATCTGCCACAACACTCAGTGATCTTGCACATGGATTGACCTGGACATAAAACAGTGCCTGTATTTTTCCTACTTTGTCACCGATTTTAAAGATGTGGTGCTCTAACGAGGCCCAGAAAAGCAGCAGGTCCTAGGAGGTGAATATTATTGTTAAAGGATTATGAAAAAGAAGTTATCCTGATTTCTCAGAGACGTCAGGACCATGATTCTGTAACCTAATACAAACATAACTCCTATTCCTGTACCTTGTTAAAGAACGTTGTCACAGGAGCCAGAATTCTTGAAGGAGTGCACAGTTTATCTAGGAAAAAATTTGCTCTCTGTGAATTCCTGTAATTTTTTTTTAATTTTATCTAAAATCTCTCAAAGCTTCTCTTTGATGTACCTAATGATTGGCAATCTGTCAGTTCAGGTGCAGCACAATTCAATTTGTTGAGGGAGGCCTTGAATATAGGGAGGAAATTATTCAAAACAAATTAGTAATTTTTAATGCTTCAGCTTTCAAAATTGCCAAACTTTATGGTACACTTTCACATTTTATGTCCAGTTTTGGACTCCCCAGCTCAAGAGGGACAGGGAACTGTTGGAGAAAGTCCAGCACTGGGCCACCAAAATGATCAGGGGAATGGAACATCTTTCATATGAGGAAAGGCTGTGGGAACTGGGGCTGTTTAGTCTGGAGAAGAGGAGACTGAGGGGAGATCTTATTAACATTTATAAATATCTAAACGGGGGGTGTCAGGAGGTTGGGACATCCCTTTTTTCTATAGTAGCTAGTAACAGGACAAGGGGTAATGGGATGAAGCTGGAACACAAAAAGTTCCACTTAAACGTAAGGAAAAACTATTTCACTGTGAGGTGAGGGAGCCCTGGCACAGGCTGCCCAGAGGGGTTGTGGAGGCTCCTTCCTTGGAGGTCTTCAAGACCCGCCTGGACATGTTCCTGTGTGACCTGATCTAGGTGACCCTGCTTCTGCAGGGGGGTTGGACTAGATGATCTCTAAGGGTCACTTCCAACTTCTGCCCTTCTGTGATTCTATGTGATTCCCTCATATATCTTGACCAGTTTGACAAATTAGAACTATATTTCTTAAAACAATAATTCAGTAGTCTGTATTAACACTTTAATATGGTCTAGTAAATCCAGACCAAAAATGAACCTTTTATTTTCATTTAGTACAAAGTCTATCTTTAAATCATTGAGGGATTTGTTTTAAGGCATTTAACTAGAACAGTCTTCAAATAGTTAATTTACATCAAAACTAAATTAAAACTTCCATGGCAAGACTTAATGTGATGATAATGCTTTCAGAGGCTTAGTAAACACCTTTGATTGCTAAAGAATCTGTAATGCTCTCATTACCAAGTTCTCTTCTTTCTCTAAAAAAAGATTATCTGGAATCTTAAAACAGAAAGTAGTGGTATTAAGCCCAATACCAACTTGCTAAGGATAGAGGTTTTTTAAAAAGAGAACTTTTGATGTCTATAGCATCTCTCTCTACTTTTGCCAAGCATCTCTATTGCCAAGCATGGTGTCTGAAATATACCCCTCCCGAGATCTGATGTGTGGTCCTAGCAAACATGAGATTGTTATTTTCCTTCCAAACAGAAATGTAATTGCATTATCATAAAAGTCACATTGCTTCTGGCTGTATTGAAAACACCTATGGACATACTCTTGACCTCAAAGGTGGGTTTTAGTGTAAAGGATTTCCATACAACTGAAATAGCCACCTCTGCTCATGTCTGCAGCATGAAAGCAGTAAAAATCTCACAACTATACTTTAACATCAGTAAAATCATAATTCAAAGTACCTTAAAACATTTATTTTGTTTTAAGCCCACAGTGATCAGTAAATAGAAAGGAAAAGTTGATGAGCTCAGTTCCTGGTGTGAAAATCCAGACTCTCTCCACTAAAACTAGTGGAAGCACTTTTCTGTCCAGTGCTGCAGTTGGAATCGGAATTGGGATTCAAAGACTGAAACATCTTTTAAATATTAGAAGTAGGAACAGCAAAACCAGAAATTACCATTTTTAGCCTAATCTCCTAAGGAGTGGAGTGTCTGTCTGACCCTGGAGGCCACTGATCCATTCATTTTAAGGAGATTTAACAAAGCAGTTTTCATTTCAAAGATGTTGCGTCCTTGTGTGCTTTCCTGAAATCAGCTGAGGGAGAGAGACTGCCTAGGCTGAGCCCTGGGATCAATGCCTCTTTGGCATGTCAGATCCATCTGGGATCTCAGGCACAAGCTGCAGCCCATGATCAAACACGGCTTGGCCAGCTCTGTTCCTCAGGGACTGCTCACACACCTCACCATGGGCTGAAACGCCATGCACTCTACAACGGTTTCAGAAGACAGAGTCCCTGCCCTGGGTAGATGTGTTGCAGTGTATGTAGACAGACTGCCATGCAGCTGCCCAATTTCTCTACTCCCCCTCCCCAAGGTGCAGAGCTGGCCAAGCCATGTTTCTCTGAGTTGTGCAGAAGTGCTGCACCAGCTGATCCTACGCAAGTAGGCTCCCCACACACCTCTTCCTCTTCTCCCCAGTGAGTTACCAAACCTTGCTGTATAGATAAGCATGACTTAAAACAGGGATGGAGAAAATATATTGTTATTCCTATTTTATGGCATGTCTCAGAGCTCCTGGTTTAGACAGGGCCCTAAGGGAGAGTCAGCATCAGAGTTGGGAGGTAAGTGCAGAACCCTAAATCACTGCCCATAGCTACAGGTGAACCCTCTCACAATTCCCTTGCTAGCTGCTGTGGGAGAGAATGTAGTTTTCTGAGAAAATGCATAAGTGCATAGAAAATTTCAGCAGCACTAGATACACAGCAGTCAACAAAAATCTGGTAGAGATTATATCCATCATATATTCCTGGCAGCACTTCCTGGCACTCCTTAGGCAGCATTAAACCACACACAGCCCAGGTCTTTCTTTTATTGGGGCGTTGGTGATTTGCAGCAGTAGCATTGGATGGACTCCCCACACACCTGCAATGCACTTCATGTCCCAGCAATAAACAAGAGAAGGACCTGATAATCTCCAGGATGTTGTACTAATTTTTAACATCTCCCTTCCCAAATCCCTCCCTGTTTTTGCTACAGGTGGGACTACTGCAGGTGTCTGGAAAACTTTGTCTTCAGAGAGAAAGTCCTCAGTTCCACATCATCCTCCAGGACATGGTTTCAGTTCCTTCACAAAAGAGCTCTGCAGCTGACCTAAAGCACAGCTCTTTCCCAATGACAGGCAAACAGCAGTATTGCAGTCCCCTGTGTGTATCCATGGGCAGCTCTCATGGGTTCTTATCCCCTACAGCAGAGGTTCAGGAATTATTCCCACACAGACCTGCCAGGACATCTTAGTCCTATCTTTTAGTGATTTAAGTCAGGAAGACACGAGCTGCTCTGCCACCAGAGGTGGAGGTGTTCCTGCTGCACCCATCCTTGCCATCCTGCCCAGACAGCTGGCAGCACTCCAGGCAACGTGCAGGTAGTTCTGCTAATAGATATATAGCTTCCTCTGTGACTGTTAATAGGTACATTTCTGTTACACATACAGCTGTCTCTGACTCCTGCAAGAATGGAAATTAGTTTATTTCCTAGGCCAGACACCAGAGGATTATAATCTGTCAGCAGACTGCAGGATCACTTGCTCCATATGACTTAATTTAGGCAATTTTCCAGTGCACTGTAGCCAACAATTGCTTAACCAAAATGCTTTTTGTGTTGAACAGGCTTTGTTCTGTGATTTTTTTTTTAATCAGTCCAAAGAACCAATGTTCTTTTTTCAGTGTAGGTTCAGTTACTGCCCTCATTGAGTGGTCACAGCCCTGGCTGGCTTCTTACCCCCTGCATGGCAAAGAACAATGCATCGCACTCTTATGTTTGCTTCTTCCTGGGAACTTCTGCCCTGGACCTGCTGCCCAGGATCTTGGAACAGTTGGAAGAGATGGACAGGAGCAGCCTGAGGTGGGATATAATGCTGCTTGAGGAAACAAACTACTTACCCCACACAGGGGAGTGGGGATAAAACCAGGAGCCCTTGCAACTTGAGACCAGTTTTAGTGTAGCAGGCTCATGGAAGCAGTGCTGCCTTCAATGTCAAACAAATAAAAGTAATTTGAGTATGCTCATATGTATTGATAAGCCATACTTTTTTCTCTGAAGTGTTTACAAGAGCTTGCTTTGTTTTACGGTTGTGCTAAAGGGTAGCCCTTGGCACATTGCAGGAGGCCGAAGGTCCCCAGGTGCCTCACTGGCCTGATTGTTTAGCACAGGTGACAGAACTCATAGCCACTATGGCACAAAGAAATACTTTTGCTAGCAGCCTGTCCTTATATCCAAATGTACAGGAACAAGTTCCTGTACAATACATCTAAAATCACAGAATCACAGAATCTCAAGGGCTGGAAGGGACCTCGATCATCCAGTCCAACCCCCCTGCCAGAGCAGGGCCACCTAGAGTAGGTCACACAGGATCTCAGCCAGTTGGGTTTGACTGTCTCCAGAGAAGAAGACTCCACAGCCCATCTGGGCAGCCCCTTCCAGTGCTCCCTCACCTGAACAAAGAAGTTTTTCCTTATGTTTCTTTGGAGCCTCTTATGTTCCAGCTTATAATCATTGCCCCTTGTCCTATCACTGGCCATCACTGAGAACAGCCTGGCTGCTTCCTCCTGCCATCTGCCCTTTGTGTATTTGTAAACATGAATGAGGTCTCCCCTCAGATCATAGTCTCCAGCAGCTCTGCTCCTGCCAGAAATGACCTGCACTTCTACTTGAAAGACTGAAATCCCATCACAGCCAAAATTTCTTAGAGCTGAGTAGGTGGTATAAATCCCTGCTTGCTTTACTCAGATAGGTAGTAGTATTGCTTTTAAAAACCCTACCCAGAGGGGTTGTGGAGTCTCCTTCCTTTGAGGTCTTCAGGATCCACCTGGACATGTTCCTGTGTGACCTGATCTAGGTGACCCTGCTTCTGCAGGGGGGTTGGACTAGATGATCTCTAAAGGTCCCTTCCAACCCCTACCATTCTATGATTCTATGAGGAATGCAAATACAGTTCTGAGCAACCTGACCTTTTTGAAGATATCCCTGCTTATTGCAGGGTGATTGGACCAGAGGACCTTTAAAGATCTCTTGCAACCCAAACTATTCTACAATTGAACTTCATATGAGAAAAAATATGAGGTATTTCAAATCTTACCCATTTAATATCTGGCCCTCAGATTAGATGGGAATATGTGCCCTATATTTAAGACGTAATGTTGAATTCCTGTCTCTGCTATCACAATATTCCTGTCAACTAAAGCATCTCTTGGCATGCTATAACAATTATACATATATTAGCCAAAACTGTTTCCAGTTGAGAGAAAAAAATAGATTTTGCTTGAGAGCTTCAGAGTATTTTAAATACCAGAGTGATTCCCTATAATATATGGATGAGCAATTACCACCTTTAAATCACACATTGTATGCTACTGCTCCCATGAATAATACATTTACCAGCCAGCATTATAAACCAAAACAGTGCTGCATCACAATCTGGTCCAGGTAACCTGGAGGTACTGAGATTTCTTGGGAGAAGGAGAAAATATCATGACAATTTTCACTCGGATGCCCATCACAAGGCAACATGTCCATACCAAAGACTGAGTCTCACCATCTAACATGTCTACAGTGAAGAGTTCTGAGTTAGTGCTAGTAACTTCACATCACCTTTTACAATCACTGAAGAGAAATAGGCAATTTCAGGGTGCAGTTTCTACGGTCAGTTTAATGTTTACGATGAGATTGTGCAGTGAATCCTGTCTACTCACTCTAAAAATGTGCTTCTGTCAGCCACGGTGGGAGAAGGATCTGAGGAAAGGGCTTACACTGCTTTTCCAGACCATTTTTTCCCCTAAATTGCTCATTGACCTTTCCCTCCTTGTAGACTTTGGGGAAATATGCCTGAACCAGTGAGCCAGGATCTGATCCCTTCCAATGAAGAACAAGAGAGTGAGAAACACTGCAGGTTCCATGAAGGCAAAGCTGTAGCAGCACAGGCTGTTTACCAATCCTTTGTTCTAAGCTTCAAACCTTTATTATTGCCCACAGGCTTTTTTTTTTAAAGTCAGAAAAAGAATTGCCCGAGGAGCTAAATGGCTTTGCAGTCAGTAAATGTGGAGTTCACAAAGCCCAGGTCCTTTTTGACACATCACTACTGATGCACTTGAGTGTGGGTCAGATCCTCAGCTGCTGTTAACAGTCTTGGTGGCACAGATGTCTCTATTTCATGACCTGCATGGATATCTCCATGTCTTGACCTGCACAGACACCTCCATTTCATGATGACAGCAGTTCAGTCCTCCAGCAAGTCCTGCACACCAGAATGATTTGGCACCAAGACATTTTTCACTGATGTAAAATTCAGATCCCTTCAAGCAAACTTCTAACTTTTGCCTGTGCTTGAGAAAAGAGGCAAATGGTTTTCTAGAGAGCAATATTCACTGATATTTATATCCTTCACCAAGCTATTGTTTCCTGATGTAATTGCAGTAATAAGGAAGGGGAAAACATATTTTTCTTGGCGGAAGGTCAGAGGACCCTACTGAAGAAAACAGTGTCATAAAGAAAGTATTTTACAACCAAGTAGCCAATTATACCAAAATGGAAATAAAAAGAGTGTAAAGGACAGAATAATTAGATCTGTTATCATTATAGGCTTTAGCAGAAATTCTGAAATGTATGAAAAACCTAGTTTATAGTAGATTAGTGTAGTGCTATAGATAGGTCAGAATAAAAAATAACCTTTCCCATCTAAACAATAGGTCATTTTTGAGCAGAAGGGAAAGTGTAGGTGACATGAAATATCAGGATTTTGGTACTGTCTTAAAGAAGCAGTGGTACAAGTCTGTAGATACGAATACTGTCTTACCAAGAATAAAGAGAAAGGGGCATCAAAAAGGAGCAAAAGGTTCTGGATATTGTAATCTGACAGAAACTTCCTGTCACTGAGTACCTAAGAAAGGGAGCTGTCTACATTTATCAGCCTTTCCTGCTGACTCTCTGTACACTCCAAGCTACTTGACTTTCCAGTAAAGCATAACAAGGAGTATGCATGAGCCTTCTGCAAACTGAAGATCCTATCACAGCTGCCATGTTCTTCTGTCTGCCTACTGCTCTCCTGGTTTTTTCATTCACTTTTATTTCCACATGCCTCTCTCCAGTCAGTCTCTCAAACAAACTACGTGCTCCAGCCAAGGTACAATGTGATGCACATTCCATCTGCAGAAGTCACCCAGGGCACTCTGCCTCAGGTTCTCCACAAAACTGATGCAAGCACAAAGGTGGGGGTAAAACACCAGAGATCCCTTCTGAAAAAAAACCCCACCCAGCTCATGTTTTAAAGTAATGAGACAACTGCCCAGGAAAAGAAATAGTCAAAATCAGTCAATCTCAGTCAAAAACACAGTCAAAAAGTCAATCTCAGTTAAAAGATGAGATTTTTCAACATATGTGGGGTTTTGTTTGTTTAGGGTGAGGTTTCTACCTTTATATTGTTTGCCTAGTTAAAGCACTACCATCTCCTGCATCTCCCTTTTCTGAACACAGCCCACACACAGGTAACAGGAGCATTACCTTTTCAGGTTGATACTATTCACGTATAACAACACTGCTGATGCTAGCAGGGCTGTCCCACATCATTTATTTAGCCCGTTAACCGTTTTGAGAGTGCAGGTGCTGCCACCAGATCTGTCAGTGAGACACTGTCCGTGTTTGTCTTCTGAAACAGCTCATCACCAATCTAAATTTAGAGTACTGCCAGCCTGCCTTATCAAGCTAGACACGTAAAAGCTGCTGTCAGTTTAATTAACATGCACACAACGCTGCTGCAGCGAGTCCCCTGAACGTGGCAGTAATGGGAATCACATGCAGACAGCAGATACCTAGATGTCAGAGGGAGCTCACACTTGCATTTTTCTGCTGTTTGCAGGGTGGTACTATGTGCTTTGTGCATCCTTGTCCTTATTCCAGGTGCTCCCATTGAGGCTGGCAGCGTTGGCATGGTGGTGAAGGCTTCTCCAGCTCCTTCCCTAGTGCTGCAGGGAGGTTCAGGGTACAGCTACAATTGCCGGGGCCTCTGCAGCCATTCTGGTATGGGATCAGAGGCCAGGAACGATAATGGCATTAAAGCTGATGCTTGATCAGAGAGCTACATCCTTTGGGAGGAATGGGGATGATGGTCTCAGCACTGAGAAAGATCCCAAATGTGCGGGAAGTCTTGTGTGTCTACATGGAGACACATTAGGAGTGGAGAGAGATCATGTTATGCCATAGGCACCCTCATCCTCCTCCTCAGCAGCTGCTGGTTACCATCCAACCTGACCTTTTCCTGGGACTCCAGGGGCAAAAGCTGGGCTGGAGGGTGGATGCAGGCAAGGGCAGAGGCAGGGGCAAGGCTTGGGCAGGGCCAAGCTATAAATTAATGTTCTCTGCATTTCTGTTCAGGTTTTGGCCTAACAAGCAACTCATCTCAAGGTGTGATGTGTGCTCAAAGTGGTGTCATTAGATTAAAACAAGAGTGTGAGGCTTTAAGGACAGGAAAGGGAAGAGTGACCCCCTGCAGCTGACAGTTCCTGCAGCCTTGTCTCCTGCAGTTTTGCAACAGTGACCGTTTCTTCATGTTTGCTGTTTGTGGTTTGTAACAGCTGAAGTAGCCCAGGAACTCTGGAATGCAGAGGAATAAATGTTCAGCTTTTGCTATGTAGGCAGGATTTCAAGCTAATAGCATGGCATTATGCATATAGCACATGAGTAAAATGATTTTCATTGTTTTGTGTGCTTGTCTCAATTCTAAAACCACAATCTAACAAACAGAAAGACACAGTATGAAAAACCTCTGCATTTAAATATTAATTCAGGTGGAGTGCTTGCACCAGGCCTTATGATTTAATGCAATGCCTGTGTTACTGTAGACCTGCACAGTGCAGAGTCTGCTTTGTATTTCTCCAACTCAGAGAGGAAGAAAGAAGTATTCTTATGCTAGAACTCTAACAAACTGTGATGGTATATTCTTGTCTCTCTGTGCTCCAGTTATCCTTTACAACAGGGATTGCTTACAGGAGGAGCCTTTGTGAGACTGGAGGCCCAACAAAAGAACAGAGACTGTGATTTTTAAGATTTCAAAACAGCTCAATAGCCACAGGCATTATGGCAGTGGTTTTCAGCAGTGATCCTCCAAGGTGCAGTTAAGTAGCACACAGAGGGAGCTGGAAACCACATCAGTGGTGTTTTTCATTACACAGTGCAATAAGGACTATGTGTGGTCATTCAGAAGAGATATTATGGGCTGGCCCAACTAGTTTAGGAACCACTGATGTGATTTGTGGCATAGATATTGGGTTTTTTCTGCAGCTTTAAAACCTTTCAGAAAATAAATAACATTTTCTTTAATGGGTACACCTTACAAACCTTCCCATGAAGCACATGCATGTGGGTTATACAAGACACGCAGTCATAGCTCTTGCAAGAGTCATCGCTCCAACATGAAGTGGCTTTTGATACAGCAAGCAAAGTTTTTATGCCAAAAACAGGAAGTCTGAGTAAGTATATTTCCCTCATATCACACATATATTGATCTTTCACCTCTGGTATTTACTAGTAGCTGCTAAGAGAGTACCAGCGTGGCTATTATATGCAGTATAGTAAGTGTGTGTCTGGGAAGCATGGAAAGTTTTACACCAATTTTAGTAATCCCTTTCCCCTGTACTCTGAAAATTCACTATTTCTTTCTTTGAGTCATGGCCTCAAGGGCCAGTTGCCAGGTTTGTAGTAGGAAAGTTGCTGAGAAAGAGGCGGGTTGAGAATGATGTTTCATGGCCAGGTACAGAAAAGGAACCACTGGATCCCACCACAGTGGTAAATTGTGTGGCTTAGAGAGTGGTATATCCCCTCCTTTCCATATTCTACTGTCATCTGACTCCTCACGAGAAAAACAGCTATAAATGGTTATTCTACTGTTTTTCAAAAGGGAAATCATAGAAAGAATATTCAAACCTCAACTTAATTTTAATGCCTTCTTTAATAAGTACTAAATGTTCTCAGCACTGCAGGGGAAGCAGAAGGAATCGTATATGCAGCCTATTTTTAGACTCTGAAACATTACTTCCAGTGCATCCAGTAACATGTTATAACTTTCCAGCCACTGAAATTATTTAATTTCTCAAAGCCCATCTAAAATTCAATAATTGTCTTCAGCTGTCTGAATTTTTACTACCTGTCATTAGTCTGGCTGTGTTGAAGCTTCTCATCTCTTCAGCCACCTAAGAAGGCCAAGAAGGCCAATGGTATCTTGGCCTGCATTGAGAAGAGTGTGGGCAGCAGGTTGAGGGAGGTTGTGGTCTCCCTCTCCTCTGCCCTGGTGAGGCCTCATCTGGAGTCCTGTGTCCAGTTCTGGGCTCCCCAGCTCAAGAGGGGCAGGGAACTGCTGGAGAGAGCACAGGGCCACCAAGATGATCAGGGGAATGGAACATCTTCCTGATGAGGAAAGGCTGCCAGAACTGGGGCTGTTTAGTCTGGAGAAGAGGAGACTGAGGGGTATCTCATTAATATTTACAAATATCTAAAGGGTGGGTGTCAGGAGGTTGGGGCATCACTTTTTCCTATTGCTTCTAGCAATAGGACAAGGGGTAATGGGATGAAGCTGGAACACAAAAAGTTCCATTTAAACATAAGGAAAAACTATTTCACTGTGAGGTGAGGGAGCCCTGGCACAGGCTGCCCAGAGAGGGTGTGGAGGCTCCTTCCTTGGAGGTCTTCAAGACCCTCCTGGACACATTCCTATGCAATCTGTTCTAGGTGGACCTGCTTCTGCAGGAGGGTTGGACTAGATGATCTCTAAAGGTCTCTTCTGATCCTTACCATTCCATGATTCTATGATGTTTCCTACCATGCAGATGTCTTGCAACCAGCAACATATAAGGCTCTGATTTGGTGGCAGCTACATAAATCTTCCTCATTTCCCAGATCCACTATGGAGAAATTAACTTCTCCTCCATGAAAAGCAGATGCTCCCATTCAATCCCTTCTCCTTTATAGGTTATAGTGTATGTTTTGAGAACCCAAGTTTTAAAAATGTAAGTACTGGCAACACATCTGGGGGTACATGGAATTTTCATTTGCAGTCAGGTCTTTGCAGGCTGAAAGGACAGAATCCTTTGTGGGTACCTATGCAGGAATATACCCTTACAGAGCCATGGGCTTTGCAGCTCATCATCTCATGTCAGTCTCACATTCAAGCTTATATGAGCTGTCCAACAGGGCTGCACAGTGAGTGGAAGTTACTTCACATGAGTCCTTGTGAGAACAGCAGAGCTTGGCCCTCAAATAGTTGTCTCCAAATATTTATGCATCCTTCAGCCATCTTAGCTCTCTTGTTAATTCTTTAGGGCTCTTTTTCTAATCTTTTTAATGTCTCTCTTCTTTATTCTCCTCCCCATGAATCAGAATCCACACAAACTGATGATGGCAACCTCAGTATTTTCTCTAATAAAATCTACCTAATCTGATATTATTTCAGTAGTCTTCTCTGCTTAGAGTGATTCCAGCACTTTTGCCATTTATCAACCACTATTCCTCATTTTTGCCTCTCATATAGATCCAGTTCAACACTGGTCTTGAGCTGTTTTTAGGGCACTTTTGCAGAAGTCAAGCACATTGTGAAAAGCTGATCCAGTTGATATTTAGAACAAAAGTCCCCATCAATAGCTCTTAAAAAAATTGGGCTGCCATGGATAGAAAGGAAGTTCTTTCTCAGGTTAATACATAATTAATATCAAGAAGACAAATATTAGGCATTAAAGATCAGGTTGCTGCCACTGTGCATGAGGTTCTGTATTGGGACCAATCAATGCATCCTGTATGTGCACACACAGGCCATTTTGTATGTGTGACACATTCGGTTCAATGTACTGATGGAAAAGGGGCAAGTAGCAATGTGTGTTACACAACCTGGAGGTAAAATAAAGGAACTCAGGATGGTCAAATCTAAAGCAGACTGCAAAAATTGTCACCAGAACACCAAATAAGTGAGCAACAAGCTCGCAGGTGAAACTGAGTGCAAATAAAAGCATAGATAAGCACAAAGAGAAAATGATCTTGGCCACATATACCCATCTACAGCCTTTGATTTATCCCTTATGAGCCAGGGAAGAGTTCTTGATGTCAATGTGACTAGTTGCTTGAAAATATCACTCAGTGTCCTGAGATGCTCAGAGCATTTCTGAGATGCTCAGAGAGGCAAGTAGGCCATTAGGTGTGTGGTCAATAGTAAGACTGCTGCAGTAGAGTACAAAATGCTTGTATATTTGGATTTTATACCTATTATTAGTCTAGGTAGTGTAGCCAGAAAGAGTAGACAAGTGTTTCTCTATCTCTTTTCTTCATCTCAGAAAGAGAGTGCAAAATGGGAAACATCATTATGCTGCCATATAAAAGCATATAAATGCATCTTCAACATTGCTTGCGGTGTCAGTCATCCCAGCTTAAAAATACAATACACTTGAAAACTACAGAGATGGGAGATATGGAAGAGATAGGGACAGCTTCTTCTGAGAGCAGACAAATATGGGTTTAGATTCTTCAGCATGGAAAAAAAGATAGAAGCATACACAAGAACCAATTGTCTAGTGGTAATAGGGAAAAATAACAGTTTTTTTCTCACAATGCAAGGACCATGGACATTAGTAATGTTACAAGACAGCAGGGTTTAAGGAAACAAATGGAAGGGTTTTTGTGCAATGTTTAACTGACTTGTGGAACTCTATGAAGCAGTTTTTCATTGTTACAAAAGAGGAGAAATCCAGAACAGATAAAATTGTAGGGATATGAGAAGATCAGAAATGTAGGTGTCATATTTAAAGGTCAGTAGCTAGAAGAGATACCTTGTCTACATGGTTTTGTGTGCACAGGGCATTTATCAGACTTGTGAAAACAATTTACCCTGTGAAAGCCATTGGTATAGATAAAGTGAGAGTGTTCTTTGAATTAGCAGTAAGACTGAAAAGAGTTAAAACTTGCTCTGATATGGTACAAGACTTAGCACATCAGCAAACTAAGTTATGCCCTATTTTACAATCCTGAATTTGCTACACTTATCAGGTCTTTGCTCTGTGGTGACCCAGCCAATCCTTGCTAGTTTTAGACAAGAAGTCCTGTAATCCATGGACTAATCTTAAACAAGCATATATCCCCAGACACCTCTTGTGCTGTTCCCCTCACTGCTCTGGCTGCATTTATGTCTCCTTTGATCCATATGGTTTAGCAGCTACAAATTAGTCACAGAATAACTTCTTTCTTGTGATCCCAACTCTCTATCTGCTCCTCCTCACTTGCAGAGTTATTGCCTGCACAAATGTGACTTTTCCAGTTCTTTTTGCCAAGTGATGAACAGCCAAGAGTTTGTGACAGGCACTGGCTGAGCGGGGAGGCACAGGGACACCTCGAACACACGCTGCCTTAGTTCATGTTTAAAGAGTATTGTGTGCAGAATTATGTCAGCCTGAGGGCTAAAGAAACTGCACATTCAGCTGACAGAGCTGTGCCAGGAGATGGCCTTGGAGAGACATAGCAATCTTCTTCAGGGCAGTTTGCCAGGAGAGCTTATGTCGTTCCTCTAACCACTATAAACTCCACCAGGAAAATAACTCCCTCATCAGCACAAACTGCCCAAAAGAGAGTTTGCAACTTGAATTTGGACATTGGGCTGAGGTCTCTTCTGGCTACAACTAGAGGCAAAAGGTACATTTGGCAGAGAGGAAAGAGCATGGGAGCTAAACAGGGCTCAGCAGGGACAGAGAGTGAACAGTGATCATTATCCAGAGTAATCTGGGAGAGCCAGTGCAGAGTGACAGCTCCTGGCAGCTCCTCTCCTCCCCGGCATCTTTGGAGCAGCTTTTATCTAAACACAGCACTGTGTAGCCCCAAGCCTGTGCATGGGAGCTTGGCTTGATGCAATGTTGAAATATTGCACTTCACCTCCACTTCCTCACCCCAGCTGCTCTTGCCCTTGATAATAGTGACAGGCTATTTGGCCAAATTGCACAGATGCTGTTTCATGTAGAACGTGCCAAATTCATCCTCATGACATCCCAGGGACATTTCTTTTTTCTGCATAATTCAAGTCACAGCAGCTTTGGGAGCATCCTTTTACTCAGCTGAAAGCTCCAGGGCTCTACAAGGGTGACCTTCCAGAACTGTGCCTGTGTCAGCAGTGCCTGCCAAATTGGTGCTGACTGCTTAGTCAGGAGGGACACTGGCTGCTGGGGCACCCATGGGGTCCCAGGCAGCCACCCATCCCCACGTTCCCTGTGCTCTTTGGCAGCTCGACTAGGGATGTGTGAGTGGTTTACAAATGGCCCAGGGAGTCTGGCCATGGATGGGGTAAGGGGCATTGTGATACCTTGTCTTTGCAAAAGCTGCCTATGGCCATAACTTGCCTATTCCCTTCCCTGTGCAGCAGCTGGGGCAGTAATTGGTGACCATAAGCGTGTAGCAATAGACATTGGCACAGGCTGCCCAGGGAGTTGGCAGAGGCACCATCCTTAGAGACGAAAAGATACATAGATGAGGTGCTGAGGGATACAGTTTAGTGATGGCTTGTCAATGTGAGGTGAGTGGTTGGACTCGGTGATCTTAAAGGTCTTTTCCAACCAAAACAATTCAATGATTCTATGAATGGCATCAGGGAGGGGTGAGCACAAAAACTACTTCCCAGTGTTGCTGTTAGACTGCTTGTGCCTCCAGGTCTGCAGAATGACACTCTCAACATTTCACATGAAATTGTAAAGCCGATTTGTCACTGCTTGAGCATGTGCATCGGATCCATATTTAAATGGTTACGTTGCTCACTTAGCAATAGCCTCTGGGAGCAGAGAGGCTCAGTTTTATGCTGCATTTTAAGACAGCTAACATTTAATCTTGTAGCACTTGGCAAGCAGGGAATGAGAGTGCTCCACCGCACTTCCCCATCCCAGTCCCCATGTTTTATTGTCTCCCTTTACTTTTGTTTTGCTGTCAACACAGTCCTACCTGCTTTACTGTGCATTTTCCTGCTCCTCCTCCTGCCTTTGCCTGGCTGCCTGTACCAACCCCTCTGCCAGTGTCATGGCCTCTGCAGCCAGGGCAAGGCTGCCTGTGAGGGGGATATGCACTGGAGGAGTTAACTCACGGGTTGTTGTCTGCAGATGGGAGAAGTGTCACTTCAAATATCTGCCATCAATTCCTCTAAACAAAGGGCAGCAAAATTCTCTGTACAGAGCAACACCTTCCTACTACCATTTTTCTGTGGCTTTTTTTCTTTACCTGCACCCAGAAGTAAGACATGCAACACAGACCCATAAAAGACTGTAAAAATGACTTTTTGTAATATCTTTCCCCTCCTTTTCCAGTACCTTTTGCAATCTGGATAATTTTGTGTGTGTGGTTTATTCAACTTAAGAATCTAAGCTGAAACATTAGAACAAAACCAGAAGAATATATTGCCTACTAGAACATGAACTTGTTTGGGTTTTCTTTTGTTTCTCAAAGAATATCCAAGATCAATTCATAACATTTACCTTTTTCCCAGCTATAACAGACTTACACAGCAGCAACACCAAGGAACCCCATGGGCTTAGTCCTTATTTAAACAGTTTCATAGAATCATAGAATGGTAGGGGTTGGTAGAGACCTTTAGAGAACATCTAGTCCAACCCCCCTACAGAAGCAGGGTCACCTAGATCAGGTTGCAGAAACCTGTGTAAGCATGAAAGAAGTTGTTCCAACTTGTAAGCTGGGAAGAGAAATTGAGAGATGAGTGGTCGAAATAAAGCATGAAAAATAAAAAGAGGAAAGGAAGAAGGTTGTGCTGGAAACATCAACGTGATGCCAGCCTGGAAACAAGCAGCATGGGGACAGGAGAAACACAAAATATGCTGCTGAATAAGAAAGGCAGGTTCAAAAGTATATAGCATGATGTGGTATGCAGGAGGCTCTTGTCAGAGTCTGTAGCTACAAAAGTTATCCATCCACTGGAAATGTTTGATGAGGGTGTAGCCACAAAGTTAAATTCCTTAGTTACACCCCATTCAATTTACTCTTTTTTGATGAAAATTTCTTTCCCATTGCATCAAACTCCTTTTCTGGCAGTTTGGCTTGAACTATTCTTGTCCTCAGGGGCAGAGTTCAGAGCATATGGACCTTCTCAGCCTTTGCATTTTCCTCATTAGTGCTGCAGCACATGTCAAGGTCACAAGCCACTTACTTTTCCCTTCCCATATATACTTGAGAAAAATGAATGTGAAATACAAACACACCCACAAAGACCTTCTAAGATCTCTCTCTGGATCAGGTTAGTAAAGCTTTTAGCATTACAGACACTTTAATATCTTTTCACAAAAATTCCCCAAGGAGGGATTTACAGATTTTAGACCTGTCTTGAGTGCATGCTTAAGCTGATGCAGACAGCTGTTAAAAATCACCACATATAAGCACATCCTAAGCATGCAAATGAGAAAACTTTGATTTCCCTACTCTTTTTCTTTCTTGATTACAGAGAAGTGTTCATCAATTTGCATAGTAACCTATTTACTATGTATAGAGCAGCCTCATCGAATAATGAGCTGCTGTTGGACACAACATGAGTTATATTCCTGTGAATTACACACACTTTGGGTTAGACACATTGATACGAGGTTTGTTTGACTGGAATGGGTCATAAAATGAGTTAATCTTAGATCTGTTGAAAAGTTTCAAATTCTTGAAGCACTTTTTAAGCTTCACCCTGGCAGGTTTCTTGCAAAGATATCCTAAAACATAGTGAGTTTGTGAATGGATGGTGAAAAGAACAGCCAAAGCATTTGTTTCACTGGGGCAGATAAGATTATCTTTCCCAACCAATTCAAATGGTAGACATTGCTGGAGACTATTTAAAGCTACTGTGTAAGAGTCATTACATCATTAATTATGCTGCAAATACCAGGTGGTGTTGCAAATATGTAACAGTAATGATTAACTCTGAAACTTATCATGGCTAATTTACCTCTTCATAAGCTAACTGCAGGGGTTTCAAATACAGAACATTTGGTAAAGGCAAAGTGTCTACAGTCAGAGGCAATCTTTCCACTACCTTGTCCTTACAGAAGCCAGTAACACCACCTTTTCCTCTTAAATACACCCTGACTCCTGCTCATGCCTTTCTTACCATTGATAAGCTTTCAAAGAATTATTACTAGTTATGTCCACAACTAATAAACTACTGGAGAGTGGCCAAACACTGCTTACGTGGCTCCAGTGCTGTTGCTGAGGTCGTGTAAGTGTGAGGGAGGCTGTAAATCAGCCCTTCACCTCTGAAATGGCCAATGGTGTTGCTTTTTTCAGCATAATCATGTCTTTTCTCACAGCAGTGTGAGGAAAGTCATACATTTTATTTAGCTGTCACTTCACCTGCATCTTTGCCACACTGGGAATGTGCTGGAGCACTTTCAAGGAAATGTTTATGCTGGGAACAGTAAAATTCCTCCATTTGCTCTGTGTATATTGCAATGCTCCTACTACTTTCTTGCTGAAGGATGATCAGTCCTTACTTGTCTGCTCCAGAAAGGTGGTTCATGGACAGTATTTTTCTCCCCATCAGCTTCAGAGTACCCCAGTCAGGGTGAGGAGGAGATTAGCCATAAGGGTTCAAAGACTTCCCTGTAGATACTCAGGGAGCTTATGTGAAGCATCCCATGCTGTCTCAAGTGCCATCAGAGGCAGGAGAGTTATTTGTGGATTCAGCTACCGTAGTATTAAAACATCATGCTCAGCTAGTTGAAACTGATTGTATTTTGGAAGATAAAGTCAGGGTACCAGACCAAAAATATCCTGGTGAAAGATGCCAGGAACAGCTTTCATTCATCTGTGTGGTAGGTGCCAAAGGCTTACTGACATAGCAGGGCCAAGGTATATTAAAGTTTGAGCACAAAGACTGTAAGGCTTGGCTTCCTTCATGTATGTACTGTAATACCTGTCACCCACTTTCCCATTGCTTATCAACTTGTTTCACTTGTTGTCCATACATGTCTTAATGAGCTCATGCTCTGTGGCAAGTGTGCATCTGAGGTCCAACCATTAGTAACATCCCATGGTCAATGTGGAGGAATCTTCTTCCCATAGGGGTGGTCACCTGCCTAATCCTGCAGACCCCATGGCATCTTGTCAACATCATCACTCAGGCATAGGCAGCTCCCTCTCACAGGCTCCCAGAGGCTGATGCACCCATTCTAAATGGCTGGGATACACTGAGAGACAGGAAACATGGCCCTCTGATGCCATGACAACCACCCCCAGGATTAACTCACTTGCTCCATGCACCCTGCTTGCCAGTGGAAGTAGAGAGGGACTGGCCAAGAAGGCAGCTACTCTAATGGCATCAGTATTAGGCAGAGACAGTGCTGTGGGATTTCACTCCTGGATGCTACCCCGGACAGGTGCATGTAAACACAGGCAAGGAGAAGTGAGTAGAAATCATCCTCCATGCTTTACCTTGCATCCACTGTTGTCAGTGGGGACTCCTTCACATGCTATATAGAGCCAGAAGTGCTGGCATCAAAGCTGGTGACAGGAAAGGTCTGTCCCCTGCATTATTTCAATTGGGGCTGCCAAAGAGTGGCTGGCTCCAGACACCTCTGGTTTCTGCTTGCTGTTCCAGTCTTACTGCATCTCCAGTGTCAAACTGCATGATCTGAAGGATCTCAGCAAGCAGCAAAATAAGATTTGAAAGAAAAAGATACAATTGATAAAGGAAATGTCTACATACCAATGTACAAGAAAAACAGAGTTTCTGGTATCATTACTAAACCAGCTGTGAAAACCAGGAAAAAAAAAAGTAAGCAAGCTTTCTGGAGTTATACAGCATGGATGGACATGACTCCAGGCAAGATCAGAGGGGCCTGAAATAACCCACATTTTATGAAAATAAGCAAGTAAATTCAGAGCTATAACTGAGCTAGAGAATTACCAGGCACAGAGGAGGCTCACGACAGCAGGGAAAACTATCTGTTTCCCCATATGTTATGTGAGATAGTCCTCCCTTGAACTGCCACTGTAACCTGGGGTCCTTGTCATCTCCAGCAGAAAGAGGATTGGGTCTCAGGAATTTGGATCTCACAGACTTGTAAGGAACCAATGACTCTGCATTTGGATAAGAATTATTTTCCCCAGCTGCCTGTCAAGTGCAGAAGGTGGCAAATAGAAGAGATGATGTGCTGGTTGCTGCAAGGTAAAATCCAGAGCCTCCATAAGCAACTACAGCAATTTGATCTCTCTGGAGTAGCTCCTGTTGAGTTTAACACTGTGCAGACATCTACTTTGTGAAAGTCCCTGTATTACTGTCCTGGTTTCAGCTGGAATAGAGTTCATTTTCTTCCTAGTAACTGATACAGGGCTGTAGTTTGGGTTTGTGCTAGAAACAGCATTGAACACACAGGGATGTTTTGGTTATTGCTGAGCAGTTCTTCTACAGCATCAAGGACTTTTCTGCTTCTCACCCTGCCCTGACAGAAAATGGGCTGGGGAGCACATGAAGCTGGGACCATGGCCAGGACAGCTGACCCCAACTAGCCCAAGGGCTATTCCATACCACAGTCACACCCAGTACATAAACTGGGAGGAGTTGGTGGGGGGGAGCAGATTACTGCTTGAACATCAGTCAGCAAGCGCTGAGCAGCCACACTGGACATCGCTTAGGCTTGGGGGGTTTTCCCTTTCATTTTATTTTTTTCTCTATATATATTTGGGTTTTCATTATTATTGTTAGTGCATTGCTGTTACATTTTATTTCATTTTAGTTAGTAAACTGTTCCTATATCCATCCACAGGTCTGAACTTCTCCAATGTGAGTCCTTCCCATGGGCTGCAGCTCCTCATGAACTGCTCCAGCCTGGGGCCTGCCATGGGGCAGCTCCTCACACCCTGCCCCAGCGTGTGTCACCACCAGGAGAACAGTCCCAGGAACAGACTGCTCCAGCCTGAGTCCCTCACAGGGTCACAAGTCCTGACAGCAAACCTGCTCTGGCCTGGGCTCCTCTCTTCCCATGGGCTCCCAGGTCCTGCCAGGAACTTGCTCCAGGGTGAGCTTCCCACAGAGTCACAGCCTCCTTCAGGCATCCACCCGCTCCGGTGTGGGCTCCTCCACAGGCTGCGAGTGGGTCTGTGCTCCCCAGTGGCCTCCATGGGCTGCAGGGGCACAGCTGCCTCACCATGGGCTGCACCACAGGGCACAGGGTTGTCTTTCTTCCACAGCCTGGGCACCTCCTCCCTCTCCTTCTCCACTGACCTTGGTGACTGAGGAGATGTTCTCACATTCTCACTCCCTGTTGCTGCTGCAGTTTATCAACTGCCCAGCAACTTCTTCCCCTTCTCCAATATGTTAATCATAGAGGTGTTACCTCAGTCACTAATTGGCCAGGCCTGGGTCAGCTGTGGGTCCATCTTAGAATTGACTGGCATTAGCCCTGTCAGGTACTGGGGGAGCTTCTGGCAGCTCTTTGTTTAAAGAAGCCACTCCTGTAGCTCCCCACTACCAAAACCTGACCCTGGCAAAACCACTACACCAGCACATCAGTAGTGAGTGCAATAGCTCAGACAACTGACCCAGTCCTTCCTTCATCCAGACAAAGCTTCCACATGGAAACATTTCTGGAAAGCCAACTGTGACACAAATAGCAGCTGCAGATACTAGAGCTGCTGAAAACTCATAACCAGAAAAGGTTTCCCCACCTAAAGATCATTGTTAAGTTCAGGCTCCATCTGTAAATGAAACACAGCTGTTGGCTAAGTCTACTGTGTAACAAAAAATATCACACTGCATTGAAACTCTCTGAAGAGTATTACCAAACTTCTCACACAGACTGTCTTCATGGGTTTCTTCAAGTCAAACGACATTTTAGAAGGGATCAAAAACCAGTATAAACACATAAGATAAAAGCAGACCTGTATATACATATGAGTGACAATATCACCTTTGTAATCGTCCCTCATAACCAGATGATGCTCTAAGTCATTCTGACAAGTCAGTATTTTAGACTCTGGGGCTGTCTCCCCTGGACAAATGACCTGAGGAGGCTTTTATTTGCTACAACGCTGTTTCACTATGAGGAATAGACACAAAGCCTGTATCCCCACATACCTGACAGCTCCATTTACCTTATTTTTTATCACATATATCAAGATTGCCACTGGATTCCAGTGGGTGGATTCCTGAAGTGGGGGAGGAGAAGATGAAGGCAGTGCTGATCCTTCCCAGGGCTGTCCAGTGCTGTCTCAGTGCATGGCAGACACTCTGCATCCCTCCTTCGTGCTGCTGCCACATCTAGTCCTGAAGGAGATCCACACACCCTCTTTTGGCTTTCCAAATGACCCATGTTGGGGGCAGAGTCTCCCATTGCTTTGGTTCTGTAGCTTTCCTCATTTCACCCACCTGCTACCCAGGTACAGCAGTTACATGCACCTCTCTTGAAAATGTCCTTACAAAGACAAGATCCAAAAAAACCAAGAAAGTTACTCAAGTGGAATAATCAAGTTGAAAGGACAACTCCAAAGATAGGAAAAGAGCAAGAAAGCTAGAGAGCATACCAGCAAGCAGAACATCCAGAATAGAAAATTAAGCAATCAAGGTGGCAGAGCAATCAGCTGAGGTCATGGGCATGATTGCCAGAAGGCACCACCCCACAAACCTGAAGAGTCCAAGGCCTTCACAATTTTCTCCACACCTTTTAGACAGGACGTGTCAGGCTTTATACTAGTTTGTTAAAATAGAGCAGGCAAAGTTTAAAAACTTGAGCACTGATATAGAAAGGAAAAATGCCTTGTTCAAAGTGCATTTCTCTGTCCAGAAATCAAGGGGAAATGTCCATGTTCTTAGTCACTCCTTTGAAATGCATTGGCTTTTTGCCTTATAGCTTTCTTGAAAGGAACATAAGAGATTTTTAGGTCATGTCTGCAGTTCTCCTTTTCATGCAAGTGCTTCCTATGTTTATTTTCTGTTTACTGAAGCAGGATATATTTGTAGTTATCAGCTGTTTAAACAGGATAAATATGTACTGTACCATCTAACATTACATATTCTATAAATACTATAATGTAAATAACATATTTATTATTTCCCTAGAACACATAGGCTTCAGATCTTAGCTTAAGCCCCAGGGACTGATTTCTAGCAGCTTGCTAAAATTGTGTAGGGTGAGTGTTCAACGGGGGAAGGACTCTGTGAAGGTGAGATGAGCCCTCTTATAATCATGGCTCTTACGAGCTGATGGAGGTACAGATTGAAGCAACTCTGAGGAGCTCCAGTGGTTATGGGACCACTGAAAAGGCAGCTCCTCTTCTCAAAGTCCAGAACTTATTATATAATTGTATTTATTGTGAATTATATATCACCATGAGTGTGGACAATCCTCACTCCTTCACACATTTCAGAAATGAGTTAACCTGCACTTTACTCATGGAGTCTCAACTTTGTACTAGGAAAATGTCATTTGATAAGAAGCCATTAAAAAGGCAGCAAAGCAGCAGCCACAGCAATTCTGTGTTCCTATGAGGCAGGTTATGCAGGTCTAACTAGTGCTTGTCTTTTTAACTTGGTCAAATTCTCTTTGGAAAAGCGAATCCTATGCACAAAGAAATACTACTGTTCTAGTTACACTGTCATTAATGTTGAAAGATAGATCACATTTACTATTGTTCAGGCTTATACCTCTATACACTTCATCAATAGCTGTACCAGTGCAAGTAGGAACAAAAATAAATCCTAATAAACACTACAATGACAGGAAGCAATTGTACTGAAGTGTAGGACTTGCTCCAAGCAATGAAGAATGACTGAGGGAAACCAGGCAAAACTGGCAAACTGACCCAGAAATGCTTTCTGAGGGTGTGGAAAAAAACACTTCGACTAGAAATGTACTAAAGGAAGGAATTTTAGGGCTCCAGAGAAGCCACACAGACACTTTGGTTTTATGGGACAAAGTTATAACGATCTGCAAGATCTTGCAGTGACTCAGAGATGGTTCACTAATGAGCAGTAGGTAGCAAGGTACAGTTCCCCCACCACTGAAACACATAGAATTTTACCCTGGCCTCCCCAGAGGCAGGATATTGCTTTATATTTAAGAGTTCAGTAAAGCACTTAAGCAGATACTCAATGGTAAACAGACAAATCAAGCACAAAGGAAGACTAAATATGCTAAATCTGTGCCATAACACAAGACATTTCCCTCTCAGCAGAACTAATGTAACAGTTGTGTCTCTGGTTGCCAGCTCTTTCTTCTCCATCCCCAAGGTTCACAAGACTTCATCTAAAGTCCAGTGCTACAGCATAGGCACGAAAGGAATCCCTTTGCAGAAGATCAAAAATCCATCCTGGCTTGCCTTGCTTTACTGTATGCTGTCATTCCACTGATTAGTCCTTTTGGCTTAGCTCCATTGTCTTAAAATAGACCATCTCTGAAAGGATAGTCATTAGAGTCAGCAGTTTATTTCAAGTGGAGAAGTACCAGGCATTTCAGGAGCCCCACAGCTTCTTCTTTTCAACCCCACGATCAAGACAAATCTTCTGAGCGTGTTTCTGTGCCAAACACCTTTCTGGCTGGACTGATGCTCCCATCATTTTCCTTTCATGTTCCCAATTAGATGAAAGAATTTTGCACGGGCTTTCCTGTAATGACTTTTACTGTGACATCTTTTATATATGGACACGTATCCATAAGCTGTGTGTCAATGACAGAAAAGTAAAACTGAGCCTGAATATTGCAGGCTCAGATAATTAATGTAGAATGGCAGAGGCTTTCTTTTGGAGTCTTTCCATCTCCTGTACTCTGTGCCAGGGAGTTTTGTCCACTGCATTGTAATCTTGCTTGTCATGGCACTTGCCACCATAGGAAATAAATGTTCTAAGAATTAATAGAAGTCTTAAGGAAATGAAGTCATTAGGGCCTTTGCTAAGTGAGCACAGATTATTCACACACTTAGAGTTTAACACATGCTTAAATGCTTTTAACAAGTGTGGCTAAAGGAAGGAGATCTCCCCTAAAACATGCTGCATTAGAGGTGAAACAACTATGTGCCCCTTCCAGGTCACTGGGATAAATACGACCTGCTGTCTCACTCCAGCTTTCTATGCATATATATCATTTCAGCTCCTGTCTCCCATGTGCCCTTTTGCAACGTTCCCTGTCACTCCTCAGATGCTTTTACAGTCGCTACTGATGTATTTTGTGGAAAACAAAGGAAGGCACTTTTACTGAGGCATAGCCTCTTCCCTTCCTTGGGATGATTTCATCTTTTGGTTTCCAATTCACCTCCTTGTACCTCATTTCCAACCAGTACTTTCAAAGAAACTCTTCTTAGCTACTTTTTTTAATCCTTTTACTTTTTAAGGTTGTTACTGCTCAGGTAATCTTCCTTGTTACTATGCCATTGACTCAGAGCAGCTCAGGGCAGATGGAGGGAAGGGACCAAAGCTGCCATGTCAGTACCAACACAGGCCCCTGTGCCTTAGAAACAAAATCATTCTATTTTTCAGCCATGCCTTGTGAAAAGGCAGTAGAAGATGTCATAGTAAACCGTCTTCTTTTAGTTGTGAAGATAGGAATGTCTTTAGCCAAGTAGGAGATCTTTAAGAATCTGTGTTACAGCAGAGCTTTAGGTACAAGCAGAAATGCTTCCTTGCCTGCAGATTACTTTGCCCACTTTGCCCTCTTGCAAGTGACATGGGAACACAGAGCACCGATGGTCTACTCACTGCCACGTTTTCCGCAAGAGATGATGTGAAGATACAATGTATGAGGTGGGTTCACCTGAACCTTAGAAGCTACTTATAAAACACCAGAAGATCTATTGAAGAGGGTTTTGGGCTTTTTTAATCTGTATCCACTACAACGACTTCTGAACCTGAAAACTTCCCCATGATTTTCCTAGTCTACTAACACCCTTATTTTTCCTCAGCTACTGTCAGAAGTTTTTTGCCAAGGTCATTTGACAGGCCAGGCCCTTGGAGTGAGCTGTTCCTTCTCCTGATGACAGCTGCCCTGTCCTCTTCTGCTGCCAAGGCTTTCAAGATATGAATACAAGGAACCTGGCAGCAGTGTTGAACAAGATTTATTCAGCAGTTATCACAGAATCACAGACTCACTTAGGCTGGAAGGGGCTTCCAGAGGCCACCCAACACGACCACTGCTCAAAGTTGGTCTAGTGAGAGTAGATTGCTCAGCGGAGCTTCAGAATCTCTGAGGATGAAGAATCAGCAGTGTCTCTGGGCTACAACAGTCTGCTCCACTCTCTGACCACTCATAACATTTTTTTTCCTTATATTTGATGATAATTTCTCTGGTTCCATCTTGTGTTCATTGCATCTTATTGTAGTCCTGTCCACTGCGTCTTGTAGCCCCATCCACTGTACCACTAAGAAGAGTTTGGTACCATCTTCTCTCTACCATCTCATTTGACAGCCCTTTGCTGGGTCACTCCAGCATATCCACATCTTTCCTCTACTGGAAAGCCTGGAACCAAACCCAGTGCCTCACCAGTGCTGAGCAGTGAGGCTGGCACTCTTTCCTTGACCTGCTGACAACACTTACTGATAAAGCACACAGTTGATGGCCTTTATAATAAGGGTACACTGCTGGCTCATGTCTGACCCCCAAATCCTTCCTTGCAGAGCTGCTCCCCAGGAAATCATCTCCCATCCCACACTGGTGTATGCAGCAGTCCTACCTGCATCCAGCTCCACTCTGTGCTGGTCTGTAACCTCTCACAACAAGGCCTCACTCAGAACAAGAGCTGTGATTGGGGAGCACCAGGCAGGCCATGCTTAATTAAAACACCCATCTACTTTTAATGGCCAAGTGCTAATTTACTGTTGTTAATGGCATCCAACAGATTTAGGGTGACATGTACAGTATTCAGGGTGGGTGGTGAATCATTAGGAAGTTGTTCATCTGCCAGCAGTCATTCCTTCCAAGGATACTCCATGGAATTTTCTAGGGGGTTTTTTATTCTGGTCTGGAAGGACAATAAGTACTCACAATCTGTTCCTGCTCATTGTGCTTCTGGTAGCTGAAAAAACACACCAAAAATACCCTTCATCTGTGCATGGAGATTTCTAATGGTATTCTAATGGTTTATCAGAATGAAATTTAAGTAGGTCAAGAAGCTCATAAAAGTAAGTGCACTCTAAAACTTATTTCTCTCTGGAAACAGGTACTTTTTGCTAAGAATTACCTGGTTTTTAGTTCTCAGCTTATGAGACTAAACAACATGACAGCAAAGGGCTGGATGGGGAACAATCTGGTACGGGCAGCAGCAAGGAGTAAAGCAACATGCTGCGGAGCTTGGTAGAGACTGACATTTTGCTTACCAACGCTAGAGACAAAATCCTCTTCCCATCATGCATGATATACTTCTACTTCAAGCATGAATGTTATTGAATCTCCTGGGTTAAAGAAGATCTTTACAAAATGTGTGCAGGAGAGACGGAATCACAGAATCGTTAGAGTTGGAAAAGATCTTTAAGATCAAAGAATCACACAATCTTAAGGGTTGGAAGGGACCTTGAAAGATTATCCAATCCAACCCCCCTGCCAGAGCAGGACCACCTAGAGTAGGCTACCCAAAAACCCATTGAGATTCAATAGGCTGCATTTTCACCCTGACCTTAGGGTCAGAGGATGGCAGGATAGTTTTCTTAGCACTGATTTCATAAGGAAAGTGGACATGTCCCCAGCCCTGTGTACATAGTTCTAGTACGTGTCCCTCTTCAGCCTGGACCTTCTTTCTAGCAACCTTGAGTGAAAAAGTGACATACATTACAGTTAATTGCAGCAACATTTAGGAGAAATGGAGCCCTTCAAATTAGCATGCAACCATCCACCTCACTGGCATTCATTCTGGAAACATGTCATTTTTATGAATGAACTGTGACTCATAAAGCCTGGTTCACAGCTCACTGAAATCAAGGGGAACATTTCTTTCAGTTTCATTGGATCTGGGTCAGCCACATGACAGGCTAAAGGGGTTTGCACACATCCAGCAAGAATGTAGAGACAATTAAAAGCTTATCTGTAAAAACTGGGACTACAAGATCCTGCTCTCAGGGACTGCAGCTTGCCCTTGTAAGATAGTCTGCTGCCAGCTCTCTTGCCTGAACAATGAAATGAACCTTGTGGATTAGTTGCTATAAATAGTATAGATACTCTCCTTGAAAAAAAAATGAAGCCTGCCATTCCCTGATGTTTTCTGTTACTGAATTTTCTGATAATTGAAAACTGCTGTGCCAAGAAAAATTTGCAACCTCCTTGGCAATTTATTGCAGTATCTGGAAGTCGACTCATCATCCACTCATTACAACCTTTAACACCGATTCACGGTGATCTCAGATATTACAAAGGGAACAAGAGAAGTCGCGTGCATTTACCCCATTTAAATTAGTGCTGCACTAGAAGGATCTTCTGCCCATTTAATGGTAGAATCTGCTTTAAAATTACATAACTCTCCTCTCAGCTAAGTGTATATATAATTTGTTCTTTTTAAAAGAGCAGAGAAAGAGTTATTGGGGTTTTTTTTCCCTCCACAAAAAGACTAACAAGAGCTTGACATTGTTTCAACCTGTTTTCCCATGTGGTGGCACTGTTACCACCGGTGGGTTTGGTTGGTCTTGATTTACCCAAGTTCAGTGCAAATCCCCCACTGACATCCTGCCACGGGACAATGCAAATGCAGGAGAAACTTACATTAACTCCTTCACTCACAGGCAGAGAGAATGTGAGAATAAGCCTTCTTGAGAAACACAAACTTTATTGGAGTGAAACTTGACAAGTATGCAAACTGACTATTCTCTTTTTGAACACAGATGAAGATGAAAAGAGTGGAAAACACACTTTTCAGCTGAAAGCCACAGTTGCTTTTTCCAAAATGTTCTCCAAATGTTCTCCAATTATTTTTCCTTTAGCTGGTCAAAATACAGAATTTTGTTATGGTGAGTAATTCTGACATTACAAGAATCAAGTGTCCTGAAAAATAGTCAACTGAGGTTGAGTTTTCTTGAGCAGTGGAACTCTAACAAAAGTCTTATTCTCATTCCTTTCCCTCCATTTCTCCTAATAGAGATGTCTTCCTACAGAGTGTTTCAATTTCCCTGGACAGGAATTTCCTGACTGTGAATAATAGTCTGCCTGAAAATGTACAACCAATTTACTGCTTTTAGTAATACCAAAACAGAAGCATCCTTCTGGCAGAAAAGCAAGGTTGTCTTAGCCCCCAGCTTTCCCCACAGAAGAGGTTTTTGAACTGTGGTGTACCTTAGGGCTGTAGTGCAATGTCAGGTGTTTTGATGGAAATATCAGTTGTACTAATGCTGGTAGAGCTCATACAGTCAAGATCTGCTCAACCCTTCATCTTCACACTAATCTAATCATCACATTAGTGAGTGATAAGGAAGCTTCTCACTGGACACTTGTTTTAAAGGGAGAAATCCCAATCTTTGCTGTCTGGTTGTGCAGGAAGAATAACGCTGCTATTAATCCACTGTGCAGAGGGAGCAGAGGTGTGTTATGCAGGTGTAGCTCAGTGCTCTTCTCATGTCATTAATGTTTGGCTGCTTAAGGATTAGCTGTACTTAGCAAAATTAAAGTGATCTGGTATTAGAGAACAGCCTTCATCTGACAAGCCAGGATTCATGGGAACACTGAGTCCAAATGAGGCTATAGTAAAACTGACAATAAAATTATTCTACTAATATCAGATTAAAAGCTCCGAGCATCAAGGGGCTGTGGTAAAAGACATGAAAAATGTTTCCCATCATCTAGGGATAACAGATGAGCAGCAGATGCTGGCATAACAATTGTACAAGTGTAATACTTTATGTAGGGAAGTGGCACATCTAGGTAGGAGGAAAACAGCGAGTGAAGCTGCTGCCACATCATTCAGTGCCATCTGCAGACCCCAGCATGTGGTGTGAAGGCATCCTTCCCCGTGTTAGCATTAAACTTGAGCCCTTACACACCCATCTCAGTTCCTCCCAATCTTCAAAGAGCAATTGGATCATCCATATGCTTCCAACAAATTTGAGAGAAGCATTTTGTGAATGTTGGGAACCGAAGAAAAAAAATATATCAGTGTCCTCGGAAGAAATAAATGGCCCAAAGGATTGCTTTCTGACTTTGCAGCTCAATTGAATCCCTACACACTCCAGGCAGGTCATTTTTCCAACCAAGCAGGAGAGCTAAAAGCAATTGAGTAGAAAAACCCACCAAGAACTCCTCAGAAAATGGCAAGCTCCAAGTCATCATCTGAACCCCCAAAAACAGGAGGTGACCCCTAAAAAATTTACAAAGTAAATAACGTTTGGTTCTTTTTCTCTCTCTTCTGTGCCTTCACAACACATGTTACTAAGCAGCTCTCTGCAATTTCTTTGCATGTCATGTAGCTCTTCTCACAGTCATATGTCAAGGGTGGAGGACTCATTGGCTGCATAATCATAACTTTGGGTGAAGTGGAACTTTAGGAGAAATGCTGCATCTCATTCAGGCTTCCTGATAACATAAGGAGAGTTGACAACACTGTTGTGCTATCTCTGGGCAGCAGCATGTTTGGGTACGAATAGCTCTGCATGCCCACAGCAGGCAACAGTGTCAGCAATTTCTTTAAGCAGTAGAGAGCAAATTTTGTATTACAAAGGACCATGTCTGGCAACTTTTTTTAATCATCCGTAAACATTAACTCTTGTTTCACCTTAAGATGAGTTTCAAAATGTCATTGAGAAATGGATTCAGCTTGCCTGCTGCAAAATGTCACCAGCCCCTAACCTATGATCCACACCGAGCACTGACCCCTGCTTGACAGCTGTCCCATGGACACACACAGAGCAGAGCCACTTCTGAGGCATCTGTTACAGCCTTCACTCAAGAGTTGCCCTTTGGAGCTATACCAGGGTCTGTCACCTCCACTGGGAGCATCTCTGGAGATTTACCTTGTTCAGTAACATCCAGTTGCTTTCTTTTGTTCCTGTGCCAGGAGAGCTACTCCTGCAAGACAAGCAAACCCAGCTTCCTCAGACTCTTTGCAGGGAGCACTGACTCTACCTTTAATCAGCATCAGTACCTAGAAATGCTGAAATGTCATGGTCTGTTGTGGAGAACCAGGTCACCTCCTGGCAATTCCTCTCTGTCATCAGGAGTATGGGTGAATACAGAGCAGTGCTCTGTACCTCACTGCTGACCACATCCACATGAAAGGCTAAAGTTGGGGGGAGGAGGGGTCTAAAGGCTCTCTGCCCTCTTCAAGGAACCAGATCATCTATTTTGAAACGTTAGTGTCAAAGTCCTTAAAGACCAGCAATGTTGCCTTTGCAGTTCAGATCACAGCTAAGCAGAAAACACAGCAGGCAAAGAACTCCCTGCTGAGCCCTAAAGCTGCATCTCATACTCGCAGTGAGTTTACTAAATCAAATCACAGGGTAATTTAGAGAAACTGAAAATTGTGTAAAGACTCACAGGCAGTACTTGCTCTCAGATGCAGTGAAGCATCACCTGTGCAGCTCTGAGTGAGGAAGAGGTGTACATGACGGCACTGTAAGTAAGGCTCCAAAGAGCAGCGCAAAGCAGGTAGTAAAAGTGCACCAAAGCACCAGGGAAAATACATCTCAAGTCAGCTGAACGTCAAAGTTGAGAAATAGACCTCATTTACAAGGTATAGCCAAGTTTGGAAATGCAATTGCAGGTAAAATAGTCGGAGAGAGGAAGAAATAGGCTCACGCTTGAGAGATTTGCAAATCACATACCCCATCTGCAGCAAGCCCAGCAAGCTAAATTGGATTTGGACTTGCTGGGAAATCTTTCAAGAAATTATATTTTCTTTTATTTCCCTGTGGATCTACTTTTTCACTACTCTACCTCCCACAGTCTACCAAGAGGACAAATAAGACTGATTGTCAATAAAGCGTAATGTGAGCAACATGGGAGAATGAAGCTGCTGCTTCAACAGTTATGCTGATGTGCACACGTGAATTCCCATCAGATGTGGGCCTAACAGCACTCTCTCTAAGAAGGTTCATTTTGCATCAAAACTGATTGTGTACAAAGCCTTATCACAGAAGGTTTTAAGTTGGTCCCTGATTTGGGGCACTTGAGTTCAGTTGCTTGCTTTTAGTAAACTTTGATGCTTGATATCATAGGTGATGTTTTTCTAAGAAAAGGTTGTTTTTCTGTGTCAGGTGAAAGATTGATTCAGGATGCATCTTGATCACCACCTGTAGATGAAAAACCCAGAAATACCTAAGAGGAAAAAGATTAGGGAACACTTATTAAGTTGTTTTGTTTTGTAATCCAGCTTTCTTAAAGAAAAGCCATAAAAAGGCAAGTAAAATGACATGGTAGTGCTCCTCAACAAGCAAGGCTATAACCAGCAACAGGGAGATATTTTTTATTGACTGTAGCTAGAATGAATAAAGTAGCTCTTAAGTAGCTCTGTTCAATCTTTGCTAATAAAATAATAACACAATAGTAGATGGCTGCCCAAATCTTCTTAAGGCTACCAGAAAGAAAGGCTCCGTTTTGTCACTTTTTTGTGCAAGATCATATAGGGAAATGACAAGATTTGTAACACTGTGTTACTAGTAAAGGACACCCTGTTTGGAGTTGAGTTTTCTTGGATCAGTTCAGTACAGTTAGTCAGAATTAAAATGGTTTATGGGAGAGGTTGAAACATTGCTGAAACATGTGAGTGGCAGACATATGCTCTTTCATATGATGATCTGTTTCAGGGAAGACATGCAGCTTCTGTTTTCAAAAGTGCCTACTGAAGGTCCATCAAAACCCATATGAATTGTTATCGATCATCTAAAGTTGCAGACCCCTCTGAAGAGTTACCTTGATGTTACTTTTCACCAAGTCCACTTTACCTTTTGCTGCAATTAAATGTGGACTGATTTAGAGAGGGTTTTGTCTGCATTTGCTGATAATTGTAAGGCATTTTTATTACCACTTTGTATAATATCATACTACAAATATAAATTAAAACACAATAGATTGTTTCTTTAAATGGCAATTTCATAGTCAGCTTACCACGATGAGAAACTGAAGGTAGTGGTGCTTTCTACTTAGATCAAACATCACATTGATGAGCAAGATGAAACATCAGAATGCAACGAATGGCAAAGAGAATTTGCTACTGCTCTGCCAGTCTCCTCCTTCTTGTGCAGTTTGTAACTCCTGAGGACACATTTTAACCATTTATGCCAAGAAGGGTTGTAGGCAGAGTGCAGCAACAGCCCTTGCTCAGTAGGAGGAACAGCTCCTCTTCATCCTTGTCTCTCACGGCTGGGGCTCAGAGACATCCTCTGCACTGCTCTGCATGGCAGCAGCAGCTTCTCCTCAGACGTGCTGGAGGCTGTGAAATCCCTGCAGGCAGTGAGGGAGCCTTTTGGTGTGAAGTTATGCCCAAGATGAAACTGCACAGGTAGTTCCTTGCTCCTTTCATTTGTCTCCTCCATTTCCATCTGCCTTCTGCCTTTCAGCTTTTACTGCTCTTCCCTCTGTACATTTTTCCTTATGAATCTTTTAATCTTTACATAACAATTTCCCTGGAAATATCATGACAGCTTTGGCATTTTAGTCAGTAGAAATCTGTGAGGCAATAACCTTGTCTGTTATAAACAAAAAAGCATGAAGGAGCCAGATAATTCATTTACACTTTTCTCCATTTTCCCAATACTATAATAACAGGGTTCAACTGAAAGTAAATATTTTGTGCTTTCCAACCTGCCAATGCATTGTACAAAATTTATTGAGTTATTCTGCATCAATTTGTTGGAAGAGAGTGGAAAAATACCATTTGTCTCATTCCAAATTAATTTCTGAGAGAAGAGTAGTGTGATGGACTAACAGCATGTTATGAATCATGACATCTACTCATTTAATGTCTTTTGCACTGCAGATGTACACCATGTAATAACAGATATGCAAATATAATAATATAGTAAAAGACAGTTTCCTTCAAATATACTCAATGTGAGAGGACATAATAGCTCGTTGCAGGTTACAAAGATACCAGCTGTAAAAAGAAACGATGAAGGCAAAGTCTGAGTCCAACATTAACTGTGAACCTGAAGGTCTGCCAAATCCAGGCAGCATGAAGCCACTTAACATTTAATAGCGCTCCCCTGAGAAAGTCTAAACGAGCCAGTTAACCTCCAGCAACTTCAAACACGGGATGCCACCTACTGCAGCAATGCTCTTTACCTTCCATGGATGCTGCACCTTGCTCTGTGAGCACTCAGCCAGACATCTGTTAGGAGAAAACAATCAGAAACATGAAGCATAACTCAGGGAAAGTTAACAGATTTGGGAGAGGGATATTGCATAAGCATAGAAAATACCCTCAAAGCTTACTTTACCAGAGTAGTCGTGAAAAATCCATTCCTCAAGGAGGTTTTGGGAGTGGTTTTGGTCAGATCTACCCAGTTCTGTTGGGTCTCATATTACTGGAATTTTTTTAAAGGTGGTAAGAAGTATGATGTTCACCAGAACAAAGCTAAGATGATATTTTTTGTGTTCATAGGTGATGCAGAATCCTCTAAAACCTATGTCACGTTCAGCACAGCCACAGGATTTACAGATGAAATATAAAGCTCTGGGTCTAGTTCTTAAATTCCAACACACTGTTTGGTGTCAGTAGTGATTTGCCATCTGGATGAAACATCATTTGGTTTACAAGTGATAAAGCAAGACTGACCAGCCAGAACAAGGCAGGTGGGTAATATTTCCATTAGGAAAACAATGGCTTAGGATGTTCCTTGATAATAATTTTACACTGGCACCACCTAGAAACTTCACTTTCTTTCCACAGAAGTATCACTCCTGTTCTCTGAGATGAGGGATTTAGGAGAGTTCCTGGGTCTGAAATTATTCTGCAAGGCTCAGACCACTAGGTTTGTGAGTCATTTGGGAGTTCAAGGTTTGGGAGGTATTTAAAATGACTTTGCAGAAGCAACTTAAATGCCTAAGCTCTAAGATACCTGAGAAGTGATAAGATGAGAAATGGAATAAAAGATTGAGATATTCTGTGAGAAGATGGAGGTATAGAAAGAAAACCTCAGTGTTCTGGATTAATGGACTAAGATTTCTTTATTTGTTTGATTGTGAATTCCAGCCAGTGGCAGGCATATCATCACCTTTCACTGCCAGCTTTGAAAGCTCCAAGATGCAGAAACATCACATGCAAAGCACAAAGTATGCGCTCAAAAATATCGTGGTGGAGCTTCATTGGTTTAAGTAGAAATAATACACATTCATAGCAGGTTTGGAAGAATCAGAAGAGTTGCCTAAAGATGAGTTTCAGAGTTTCAGTTGAAGGCCTTGGAGCAAAATGTGCCTGGAGTTGTGCTGGCTGCAGAGGAGAGGAGGAGCTGCAGGAGTCTGTGAGAAGCTGCAGCCCTTGGGAAGGACTCACACCACAGAGGTTCATTAGGGACTATATCCTGTGGGAGAGACCCTGCAGGGCAGCAGGGGAAGAATGCAAGGAGCCTTCCTCTGAGGAGGAAGAAGGAATGGCAGAGATCATCTGTGAGTGATTGACTGCAATCCCCGTTCCCTGCCCGGCTGCGCTGCTGAGGGAGAGGAGGTAGAGATGTGGGGAGCAGAGAGCTGAGCTGTGGAAGAGGGGAGGGGTGTGGGATGGAGGTCTTAAAAGGAGGATTTTTATTTTTCTCATCATCCTACCCTGTTTTGGCTTTCTGTCTGTGCTGCTTCTGGTTGGTAGTGGATCAAAGGGATCTTGGTTTTTTCCCTTATAGTCAAGTCTGTTCTGTTTGGAACCGTAACTGTCGCGTGAACCCTCTGTGTCCTTGTCTCAATCCACAAGGCCATTGGTTATCTTTTCTCCTTCCATCTCCACAGGGGCTTCTGCCATCCCACTATGGGGTGTGTGGAGGTGGGATCTGGGTGAGCAAGTGGCTGTGTGATGCTTTGTTGCCAGTGAGGTTTAAACCATGCTGAGGAGGAATTATTCCACTTCTCCTTCACTCTTCATGTGCTTTGAATTGATTCATGCTCCTTGGCAGTTCTTGGAAATTAAAATATGAAGGAGAAAAATAGGTGCCAGACTAAAAATATCAGCTGATGAAGTGTAGGTTAACATCAATAATTTAATATCCTAGTTACTGTAGCCAAAGATGAGTCCCCATGGATCAGTCTGCATTTCATAGAATCATAGAATGGTAGGGGTTTGTACTTCTGTTCTAAGGACAGGGTTCAGGCCACCTAGCTCCAGCTGTCTCAGGTCACTAGGTGACTTCAGTAGCTCCTTTGATATCTAATGGTGATAAATAGATACCAGTAAATGTGAATGCAGCTCATCTTATGGCTGTGGGTCAAGGCAAATTACATGAATCACCTTCTGAAAGTGTTCTCTCATCCATCAACTGCAGAAAGAGGCTTAGGACAAGTTTATCCTAGATATATGCATTTAAGTACTAGATGAAATGAACCTCAACTCTCAACAGCAACAGATTTGTGAATAAATACGATGACAGTGGTGCTAAACAGCTGTGTAAATACCTCAGGCATCTAAATTCTCCTTCAACCATTCCACACACGCCTACCAAGATTATCATCCATATTTGTTTGTGTCATTTTCACTGCATCCAGGAACCTTTTCCTTTTTCTCCCACAGCCCTAACACATTAGCAGCCTTTGCTTTAAGATGTGCTGCTGACAGCTCCTCAGTTATCTATTCCTGCAAGCAATTTCCTCAGTCCCATCCACTACCTAAGGAAGGATGATGCAAGTCTGATATTTTCCACTGCCCCAGAAATATTATAAACTTTGCAAAAGGAATAAAAAACTTTTCACCTGTCCCCCTTCAAGTGTCTTTCCTGACATCTCTTGGTTCCAGCTGCAAATGACCAAGCAGAGAGCAACTTCAGCGTGATGTCCGTGATTTCATGGATATTTGTAGCTGTAGTAGATATCTGTGAATGGACAACAAAAGTTACCAAGTTTATTAGAAAAGTCTTACTCCAGAAAATAACCCCATATGAGGAGATCCTCACACTGGTGTGGGTTCAGATGCCAACCTGTTCAGCTCATGTTCTCCCTGAGATGTCACTGAATTTTATTCCCTCAGAGGCAGGAATGTGCGGAGCTTTAGAAAAGTCTGACATCCCACTCAAGAGGGGTGAGGTGACCAATTTAGTCCATGAGGCATGGTAGGCATGATAAAATAGGTTTGAAAAATAAAAGATGGCTATTGTTAATGAGCCTTAAAAAAAAATACCCCAAAAAAATGACAAGCAGACATTACTGTGTTGAGATCTTGGAGCTGAATGAAACACACATTCTGCATTAAAATCAAACTCCAAAATTGCTTTAAGTGTCTCAGCCTTGAGAAGGAGGCTACAGAAAATGGGATAAAGTAAAGTGCTTGTTTGGGATTTTTTCTCTCAGTGGTAGAAACCAATGCATTTGAGAAGCAGTAGGTGAGTGATGGATGCTCTTCAAATTTCCAATACTTCAGCATCTGATTTTCCTGAAGAGAAGCGGCTGTGAAAATGCTAGCAGGAAAACATGAACCCTTGCAAGTGTATTGGGCAAGCAGACAGTTAGGTTTTTACAAAACCTGCAAGAATTAAGCATTGGAAACATCACATGATTTTTAAGAACTGAAAAATTCTACCAGCAATTATAATCTGCACTGTTGCATCTTCTAAGAGCTCAGCAGGCGGTTCTTCCTAAGCAAATGGGTTTAGTGCAGTGTTACCAAAGTACTGCAGATAATGTAACTGCAAAGTATGATATGAAAGCAGAACAAAGATAAATAAGGAAAAACAGGGAAAAACATCTGTGTTCAAAAGTTAACCAAAAGAGTGGATTTTACTGAAAAGATTGTAAGAAAAGATTGAAAAAAGGACTGAACTCCCTGTAAGCAACCTTCAGAAACAGTACAAGAGCAAGCTGTAATAACAGGAATGTTTTGTGGGCTAATAAGAAGATATTGGCATTTCATCCTTTACTGTTCTAGGAATATGAACATTCCAAACTGAGCCCTTTTTAACACCCAGCATTTAAAAATTCAGTGGTCTTAGTCCAGCTCCATTGCTCAAAATGGATGTGAGTAAGTTTGCTCTCTGAGTAAAGTGACCAGTGTCAATAAGAGAGTAGGGAGGTAAAACTCCTTCAGCAGTGGTCAATGCAAAACAGGGCCACAAGTCACACTGGAAAGGAAGGAATAAACTGGTTAATGTTTTCCCATTCTTCTGTTGACAGGCAATCACTTTCCACAGCATTCAGATTTACTTTTACAAGTGAAAACTGTCAGCTTCTAGGAAATAAAGTATAATATATGCAATGTCCAATGATAAGACAAGGAGTAAGGGTACAAGCTGGAACATAAGAGGTTCCAAAGAAACACAAGGAAAAATTTCTTCCCTGTTGAGGTGAGGGAGCACTGGAAGGGGCTGCCCAGATGGGTTGTGAAGTCTCCTTCTCTGGAGATATTCAAACCCACCTGGACGAGTTCCTGTGTGACCTACTCTAGGTGGTCCTACTCTGGTAGGGGGGTTGCACTGGATGATCTTTCAAGGTCCATTTCAGCCCTTAAGATTTGGTGATTCTATGATTGTGTGAAAATAAAATAACCTGGGACCGAGTGCTTTACTAAAATTTCTTAGAATTTTGATTCTTAAAATGGTTTGGAATTGTCCTTAAATATCAAGGTAGGCCTGACCATCTATACACCTACAAATAAAAGGCTTTTGCTATCCTGTATTGAGACTCTAAATTTAATGATACCACAACACAGTACATTTCTCTCTGTTGAATTAAAACCTTACAAACCTATATACATGGCACTAGTAATGGTACAGAAAGGTGCTAGCATATAATGAAATGTACAGTGCAAGCTTTTGAGGTTACTTCCATACAACATTTTTAGAACTCTTTCTTTTAATACATATAACCTGATTCAAGGAAACTCACATAAGATTACTATATGTTACTGCAGCAGGATTAAATGTCATTATTTTGCTCCTTTTCTTGTTGCTTTCTTTTTAAAACTCTGTGTTGTCAGTGGCTGTCTGCATATCATAGAATCATTAAATCATGGAATGGTAGGGGTTGGAAGAGACCTTTAGAGATCATCTGGTCCAACCCCCCTGCAGAAGCAGGGTCACCTAGATCAGGTCACATGGAAACATGTCCAGGAGGGTCTTGAAGACCTCCAAGGAAGGAGCCTCCACACCCTCCATGGGCAGCCTGTGCCAGGGCTCCCTCACCTCATAGTGAAATAGTTTTTTCTTATATTTAAATGGAACTTTTTGTGTTCCAGCTTCATCCCATTACCCCTTGTCCTGTTGCTAGATACTATAGAAAAAGAGATGTCCCAACCTCCTGACACCCACCCTTTAGATATTTATAAACGTTAATAAGATCTTCCCTCAGTCTCCTCTTCTCCAGACTGAACAGCCCCAGTTCCCGCAGCCTTTCCTCATCAGGAAGATGCTCCAGTGCCCTGATCATCTTGGTGGCCCTGTGCTGGACTCTCTCCAGCAGTTCTGTGTCCCTCTTAAGCTGAGGAGCCCAGAACTGGACACAGGACTCCAGATGAGGCCTCACCAGGGCAGATGAGAGAGGGAGCAGAACCTCCCTTGACCTGCTGCCCACACTCTTCTTGATGCATCCCAGGCTGCCATTGGCCTTCTTGGCCATCTTGACCATTTTTAGCTTATTATCAGTCAGGACTCCGAGGTCTCTCTCTGCAGAGCTGCTCTCCAGCAGGTCAATCCACAGCCTGCACCGGTCCATGGGGTTGTTCCTTCCCAGCTGCAGGACTCTGCACTTGTCCTTGTTGAACCTCATGAGGTTCCTCTCTGCCCAACTTTCAAGTTGGTCGAGATCGCGCTGAATGGCAGCACAGCCTCTGGGGAATCCGCCAGTGCTCCCAGTTTGGTGCCATCAGCCAACTTGCTGAGGGTACACTCTGTCCCCTCATCCAGGTCATTGATGGTTGTTGATATGTACAGGGTGTGCACAAGAAAGTCATTATCTTCAGACTTATTCAAACTTACTCTGAGACTCATCACCCACAAAAAAAACCCCACCAATATTGTAAGCAATGTGAGTCCAAATGAGTCAATATTTGGCAAAGAAGTAGGATGGTAAGCAGTTTTGGAGGTGCCAGTCCCTAAGAGCAGAATTTGAATGAATGGGGAGGACTGCTAAATAATGCTAATGACAACAGATGGCAATCTGCAAGTTGTGTTTTATTCAATTGAAATATAGGTGATTAAAAATAATGTTGCCTCTTTCCAGACAGCAACAGGTATGGAAACTTTACCTTACATCTTTTTTCCCATCAGTAATCAAACCTACACCAATGATGCTGGATTATTTTCTAGTGTAATGTCTGTATTTACTGAATATAAAGTTGAATGGCAATATTCCTTTCAATCTATCAAACGAGCTCCCCAAACAAAAGAGTCCAATTAGGACATAAGTCGCTTCCTTTGTTCTTAACTGTTATCCCTCTCCCTTAGCTTCCAGCTCCCCACCTGGTCACTTTGGGGGTTTTTGCCTTTGAGGTCTTTCACTCTGACTCACTGGCCTTTGAAAGAACAGCTCTTGTTCCAAAACCAAGCACAGCCTAGCATAGAAAGTACTTTATGCTAATGCTCCATCTGTGAATTGGCTTGGCTATTCAGAAAATGTAAATATGTTTGCTATCCACAAGAGCCTTATCTTCAGCTGGCTCCCTTTTGGGGAAGAGGTAACTCAGTCCAGACACTACCTCACAAAAACATATAATGCCATGGTAGGAATCAAGTCTTCAAAGAATCTTTTGGACAACATCTCTACATGACCCTTTGTAACTCATTCTCCTCCCTAACACTTTTGCCATAACAACAGGGAACTTTTTGGAGCTCTCAGCTAACAGAGAGCTCACAGCATGCTGTCAGATGCATCTTTTCACTCACTGCCTTGCTTTCCACTGTGCTCACACTGCTAATATTGTACTACCGAGTGCACAGCAAGACAACAAGGAGAATTAATTATCACAGGCTTTGGGGCTTTGAATCACGTATCATCAACCAATGCCTTTATGTGGAACAACCAAACTCTTGAAAGGAGACTCAAATATATTGTTAAATCCCAAGGAGATATTTCGAGGGCAATATCTCAGTAGCAAGAAAAAGCCTAAATTGTTTGCTAAGTTAAAGAAAAAGAAAGGAAGATCCACCCAGGAGTATTCTCTATTCTATAAACATCACTGGAGCGCATAGCAAAACAACCCCAGTTACAGGCTCAAAACGAAGTGCTTCACAGCTAAGGTGCGACTCTTCTGCAGTCGATAGCGTAGTGACACCTGCCGATCAAAACGCACATTGCAAACACTTGTAGGATGCTTCAAGCCCCTGTTTCCTTCTGTCTCTGAACCCACCCAATTTACAGCCCTACGGTATTACCAAAAGTGTGTTACCGAGTGCCCTGCAGACTCTCTGCCAGTCCCCTCAGCCTCTGCCTGCCTACACCACTGACTGGCCACGACGAGCTCATTTGCTCTCTGAATTTATTGACAACCCTTTCTTTATGGGACTGCAGGTTGATTGTGACCATGTGAAGAAGGATGCTTCATTGTTTCACATACAATGATAACAACACCTGCTTTTTGCAGTGTCAAAGCACAAAGGGCTTTTCGCTCTGCAGTTTGAAAACTAAGGAACTGTCTTTGGCTGGTTCCCCTATTAATATCTAATAGTTTACCAATGACATCCTGGGGATGTACCTGAAGACAGGAACGGGATTCAGAAATAAAGCTGGAGGTCTCTAACTACTCATTTGAACCTGAAGGCAGAGATTCAGTCCCACTGTTTGATGTAGTCTCATGCATTTCCATCAACTAGATGGCTATGTCCTTTACTGTATGTTCAGTCTACATTTTCTTTCACTCACACAACAGTGGAAGAAAGACAGGGAGCAACTCTAGTCACTACTAAGAAAGGTTAATTTATAAGCAGTTCTAATTTATACAGGGACTTTAAGATCTGAATCTTTTTCTTTCTGTGCACTGACCCTTATCAACACACACCTCAGTTAGATCCAGCATACTGTTACCTCCTTAAGTCCTATCTGTTACCTTTTCAAGTGATAAGCTCTCTTTCATACTGCTTGCTTTGAGTTTGTGCCTTAGGATTTTCCCAAGCCCTACCAGACCCATTGAATAAAACAAGACCTTTCAACAGGCAAGGAATCAGTTTACTGTAGACAGAAAAATGAGGTGATATTCTGATTTCTAATGGGATATTTTATAAACATTTAGATCCCAGTATTTGCTAAAAACTTAGGAAAGGAAATCAGCTCCTGATGTTGTAGTAATTCCATTCCTTTTGACACAGTCATAGAATCATAGAATCATAGAATGGTAGGGGTTGGAAGGGACCTTTAGAGATCATCTAGTCCAACCCCCCTGCAGAAGCAGGGTCACCTAGATCAGGTCACATAGGAACATGTCCAGGCGGGTCTTGAAGACCTCCAGAGAAGAAGACTCCAAACTCTCCCTGGGCAGCCTGTGCCAGGGCTCCCTTGCCTGAACAGTAAAACAGTTTTTCCTTATGTTTAAATGGAACTTTTTGTGTTCCAGGTTTATTCCATTATCCCTTGTCCTCTCACTGGATACAACAGAAAAAAAGTGCTGCCCCAACTTCCTGACATCCACCATTTATATATTTGTAAATATTAATAAGATTCCCCCTCAGTCTCCTCTTCTCCAGACTAAACAGCCCCAGTTGTAACAGCCTTTCCTCATATGAAAGATGTTCCAGTCCCCTGATCATCTTGGTGGCCCTGCACTGGCTGGGAGCCCAGAATTGGACACAGGACTCCAGATGAGGCCTCACCAGGGCAGAGTAGAGAACCTCCCTTGACCTGCTGCCCACACTCTTCTTGATGCATCCCAGGTTGCCATTGGCCTTCTTGGCCACGAGGGCACATTGCTGGCTCATATTTAGCTTATTATCAACCAGGACTCCCAGGTCTCTCTCTGCAGAGCTGCTCTCCAGCAGATCAATCCCCAGTCTGTGCTGGTGCATGGGATTGTTCCTTCCCAGATGCAGGACTCTGCACTTGTCCTTGTTGAACCTCATGAGGTTCCTCTCTGCACAACTCTCCAGCCGGTCGAGATCCCGCTGAATGGCAGCACAATGGTTAATTAAAATCAGTCAACATGAAGTACCTAACGGAAAAAAAACACCTTCTTTTTAAATACCGTGGGGCAGGATTTAGGGTGAAGTTGCTAAATTGTCATTCAGGCTGGGAGATGTCATGCCAATGTGGTTTATAAATTTTCCCTGAACTGTATTTCTCCCCCACAGGCTCGGTCACAGTGACGGAGGCTCTTGGTAGGGAGCTGGTGCAGCAGGGAGCATGAGCACAGCAGCCATTTCTCAGGCTGTCTGGAAGCTCAAACTGGACCTTCTTGGGATCCCATAAGGCACACCTCATGTGCTTTCACTGAGCACAGTGAATTTTCCCAAGAGGAAACTGCTTTCATTAGGGTGTCTTGTAGCTTATTTGTCTTTGGCCTCCTTCCAAATGAGTCTTGGTCCTTGGGGCTCATGCCTTGGCCCAGAGCTGCAGGCAGCACTGGCAGAGCAGCAGGACACTGGTGGCACTTCCTAGTTGCTCAGTTTTATATACTGACTTACCTCTTTTGATATATCCAGCAACAGACATGGTAGCACATGAAATACTGCAACATGGACATGTTCCTGTGTGACCTGATCTACGTGACCCTGCTTCTGCAGGGGGGTTGGACTAGATGATCTCTAAAGGTCCCTTCCAACCCTTACCATTCTATGATTCTATACAGGACATGCAAAACCACTCACCCTGGTTGATCCTTTGGCCACCATATGCCAGCATTTCTCGCCCAACTCCACAGCAGCCTCCAGGAGACCTCAAGAACCCAAATTCTGAGCACCGAGTTCTCACATGCAGAAAAAAATGTATTTGTCAGTGCAGGCATCTTTTGACACATGGCTTTTCACATGCTAGAGTCCAGAGAAGTCACTAACCTTGGGTTTTCAAGGTATCATTTTAAGAAGGAACTTGGCGCCTTTCACGAGGCAATGACGTGTGAAGTGCCAAGTCATCAGCTCTGCACTAGTGTGTAAATTTATACTTAGATCATGAAAAACATTTTTAATCAGGCTCCTTTCAATGTGTGGAGAATCACTCTGTTTCACTTCATACCCCAATAAAATCCCAAGAGTGGTCTTTCACAGAATGGCAGAATCTCAAGGGCTGGAAGGGACCTCGACAGATCATCCAGTGCAACCCCTCTGCCAGAGCAGTCTTTCTGGCGGTTTTTGTGTTGGAAAGGTGCCAGACAGGCTCCTTGTTTTACAGATTCAGCTCAGTGCTAACACTTCCTCTCCTTCAATACCTCCTAAAACTGAGTGCAGCTAATAATTGCCATAAAACCTGAAAGCTGGTTACAGCAATGAAATACCACATCCATTTCAAGTCTAACTTGAATACAGTTACACAGGATGCACCTGGATGTTAGAATTGCACGGTGCTATAGGAAGGCAGGCTCCAAAGTGTTCATGTATTATTTGAAACATACAAGTTTGGAGCTTGGCAATTTTTACAGTAGTTTTGTTCTTCTGAAACTTGACCAAAAATCTTTACAAAGTTGCTAATTATCTCAGACAGAGGTGAAGCCCTTGGTTATCTTAGAAATGCTCCAAAGCACCTTCCTGCTTCTTTGGAGGGCAGAATATATTTGAAAATCAGTCCCCTCATTCTCTTTAAAAAGGGAAAAAAGCCATGGGTTTTAAGGGTTTGCATTTCTAATAGGAATCCTTTCCATTGCTGTTTTTGACCCTGAGGTTTAACCACACCTTACAGCCTCCCAGGTCTGGCACTGCAGGAAAAAGACAAGTGAAAACCAGGGTATATCCCCAACAACAGAAAAATAATCCCCCAAAAGGAGGGTGTGCTGCTCTTTGAAGGGAACTGTGCTGATTCTGAAGCAGGGCTGTAATGATATACCTGTTAATTGGCATAGATATAAACAGGATGAATGATAATGATGCTAAATCTTGTGCTTCAAAGTTTGATCAGCAAAGCCTTCTCTTTCTGGCTACTCTTTGAGAAGCCCAAACATCCTTCATCACAGCACGACTCATAAAGCAACAGGAATTGATTTCACTTGTGGCCACCTCCAGTAAGTTCTTACTTATTAAAATTCATACAACTAATTTAAGTAACACAAGGGTCTGGGAGAGACTCATACTGAATTCTCTCCCTTCCCTGCCAGAGGAGGTGTTATCTGAACAGCTGTGCCTTCCCTCTCCCAGCTGATTTCCCACAGTGCATCCAGAGATGTTTAAACTGTCTTAATTATTGTCTTTGGCAATTGTACAAGGAAAATAATTATTACAGTATTTATCTTTATTGCTTAAATGATGCTGGGGAGAGACAAGATGCCTTTTCTTAATTCTTTGGCAATAGTTTAAATTTACACATGGTTTGTTATTAATGTAGATTTCTGTACTTCTTTTAAAGACCTCATCTTTCCTGCCTCATACAGCAGCTGGAAGGGATCTTGCAGCAACAAAGCTATGGTAAAAATTCCTTGTTTCCCTGATTGAAAACAGAGTTGGAAAAGAAACAGATCACATCCAGTATTCATTGGAATAAATTTTACTAATGAAGCTGTTATTATTGATGGAATCAAGCTGTCATTAACAGCAGATAACTATGTGCATTCAGCTGTGCTCACTCACACCCTTCAAGGTGGAATCGGAGGGATCTGAGCAGGATGGGAGGAACCAGGTGTGCAGAAAGCTGAGAGGGCAGTGTTCTTGCAGGGCTGTCAGCCTATTCTCAGAGCCTGTTAAATGTTGTCAAATTACCATTTTCCAGTGGAAGACATTTCCCACTGAATGTTTGTGCTCAGCATGAGGGCTGGACATGGCGTGAGTTTCAGTCCTCACAGTCTGCATTCAATATCTAGTGTCCCTTCCCTCCTTGTATGAGTTCAGAGGCACGTCTGACCTTCCTGCTGCTAAGTGTTTTATGGGGGCATGAGGAAGCCATGCTCTCAGCAAACATAATTACCGTGTGCAGTGGTGCAGAGCTGTAAATGCAAGAGCAACATCACAGCTCCAGCAGCAGAGCTCTCGAGAGAATTGTGTGCATAGTGTCAAAAATACACTTTAATTGATAAGAAATGCTGCATTTGTTGCCTCCCTGAGGGCTGCATAAAGCCACACACTTAGGCTGTCTTACAGTTGCTTTTAAATATGTACATCCTTAGTCAGGAAGGTCTCATGCTTCATTGAGACCACAGGGAAAGTCCCATCAGAACCAAAAAGACTGGGCTCAAGCTTGTCACTAGCCCCAGCTAAGGATGTGGGTTGAGCAGACAACCCCATTGCTTCTGTTGGGGCAGAGAAGGCATGGGCAGCAACGCCTGTCTGTCTCTGAAGGCAACATACTTCACAATATTAACTCACAATATTAACTTTTTTATGTTCCTCTAATCTTAAGAGGCATTGCCTTCCAGATTTCACAGGGCAGTAGTGATTTTCCCATGTGTATTATGTCCCTTATTTTGAGATACTTGAAGAAGCTGTTTCCTTGATACAGTGCAGAGACATGTCACATCTATTCAGCCATGTTGGTGCAGTTTGGGGCAATTTTCTGCATGTCTCATGATGTTGTTTGAATGATGCTGAAAACAGGCAAAGGCACAGCCTAACCTGTCAGGCCACAACATCACACTTTACATCCAGACTCAATGGCAGAGTCCAAACCCCGCCCAGGTCCCTGAAAGATGATTTTTCAAGGTCCCTTCCAGCCCTTGAGATCCTGTGACTCTCAGGCCATTGTTACCACCAGAACCATGAAGAGAAGACAAATAACTCCAGACAGAAGCAGGGAAAATTCATCTTGTCCAAAGTGTCCTGCTGGTGCCTTACCAAGTTGGGGAGACTGGGCAGAGTGGAGTTTGCTGGGATTTTTTCTCCCTCTCACTCCTAACTTCAGCACAAAATGCTACTGTTTCAGTTCTTGCTTTGTTCTCTTTTGTCTTTAGGCAATTGTTTTGGAGGGAACTGGTGATTTTAACAGCTGCTCTTCATCCAGAATTGGTGGATGAAACAGTTCTCCTTTTTTTCTGAGCAAGTGAGCTGGTTCAGGAAGAGCCTCAAGTGAGACTTGCCCCAAGAGTACATTAGAGAACATTTTACTGGGGACTCAGTGGATGCACAAAAGGGGCTGTGCTGTCTGAAGGGCTGTGAGCATGTGTGTGCATGTGTGTGAGCTATTGTAGCTTAGATGGAATTTAGAAGTAGGCAGTAAAGGCAGAAAAAACCCACAAGGTAAATCCAAGAAATGTGAACTGTCAGAAAAAAGCTGAAGGGATATGAGGTGGGGGCACAATGTTGGCTGGAAACAGAGGTTTGGAAAGGGGAGGAAGGAGACGAATGGCCTCCAGGCATTCATAGCAACTATGTTCAGCAAGATGCACATTTACACACTTTGTAGATTAAAGAGCAGCACATACCTGACTTCATCAGTGAGCTCTTCCCCTGGAAGCAAGGAGGTCATCCTTTCTACTAAAGGGTGCCTGCAACCTCAGGCCTCACTCTCTAGGGCTGCCCTTTCTCACATCTGGGGCCACAAAGGCAAGGGGGTGCCCACCTTCAGCAGTTAGTTGAGATGCTGAGAGTAGCCCAGGACAGAGGCAGCTGCGAGACTGCCTCGCTGTGCTTCTCAGCTGCCTCCTCAACTCCTCCTTCTCCATTAGCAGGACTGCTTCATTGCATTTGTTACACTCTTAAACCAGCTGCAATATGAATTAAGGGCTGTTTAATGGAAACTGTGATTTTAGCTGCTTTAAATGAGAAGATAGATATTGCTTGTGGGTGCTTTTAAACTGTTTCTATCCTAGTTTGTATTTGCTTAATTTTCAGGAGAAGCTGCAAATTAGAACAAGTTTATTCTGATGAAGTAGATTTGTCCTACTTTATCCAACTGAGGAGTTCTTTAATGATCTGACTTTAATTAGTGTACTAGTTGTGAGCAGACTATCCCTGTCAAGTCAAGGAAACAGGAGTCACTGACAGTGTGGAGCACCAGATTTCCCCAGCACAGGATACAAACCATATCACCACAGTGCTATTTCTCACATTAAATATAACCCTAATTATTTTCTGTAGGATTTTTCTTTCATTTACTGCTTATAGGTCTGTGTTTCACCCCATGTGCAAAGAAGAAAACTAAAAAGCTTGTAGACAATCCAATTCCTCCTGATGTAACAGGGTCTTGGTGACATTATGTGGAAAGCTCTTGCTACAAATCTGTGATCACATACTGATATCAGGGCAGATCCCAGCAGAAAGATAGCCCCTGATCCTATCCCCTACAAAACCAAAATTAGATCATACCACATTTCTTCCTGTCAAATGAGCTTGCCTTTTTCAAAGTATTGCTGCCAGCCATAACAAATCTTCCCTCCACTTGATTAGTATCATCAAAGAGCAAACTGTGATGGGCAGAAGATGAACCAAATAAGTTCAGACAGTTGCTTTAAAAACAAAGTGAAGGGTCTCGGGGGAGTATGGCATGTTCTAGTGCTTGTGTCAGCAGAGAAGGATTGGGATGCTCAGCCAGGGACCAAGGATTGGAGAGTGGACAAGCACCCTGTGGTCAGTCCAGCAATGCACCACATCAAGGCACAGGCAGCTGTGGGAGGTAGAAAGGGGATGTCACCCCATCCCAATGCCCCATTTCCAGCCACTGTTGGGGCCACACTCTCCCATTCCTGGCAGCATGCAGCAGGTCAAGGAAAGTAGCACATGTTCTGGGATGGATAATAGCCCTCTCACCACAGATTCATGGCATGCCTGGCTTTCTCCCCTAGGGAAGTCTGTTGTGCTGTGTGTTGGTTGGTTCCTTCGGCTGTGTGGCATGCTCACGTAAGTCAGTAACTAGAAAGTATTTTGACATTAATTTAGAGCACTTGGAGCCTGTTTTGACAGGAATTTAGATGTGTCAAGAGTAATTATTCCTTTTTTTTTTCCACTCTGCTTTGTTTAACAGAATTTCCATGAACAAGGTAATTTGAGGACTTCCACATCACTAGGACACTTGCCAGAGACAGATCTAAATCGCCTCTAATCCAGCAGAGCATATGCTTTGGCCACTGTCAGAGGAGGTTGGAAGGGACAGGTAGGGAGGGCAGCTCAGTTTCTGCTTGCTCCTGCACCCAGCTGCCCAAAGATCCATACTCACAGACCAGAGGGACTGATGTCAAAAAATAACTTTCTCAGATGAAGGACCAAACCCTACAGGTGTTCACCCAGCAGCAGGGTGAATTTAAGAGAGCACCAACAAACACAGAAGCAGATGAGTTTCTGCATGCTAGAGGTGGAAAATATCAAAGGCAGATGACCAAAAGGGAATAAAAAATACTTTGTAGATGCTTTTTTTTGCAAACAATGGCTATGGTGTAAAGAAATAACTGATCTGTAGGATTAACAGCCCAGCATGGATCCTGCTACCAGCAAATTGTTCTTGTTTTCAGGGCCAAGTGGAGCAAAATGTGGAAATCATGGATATAAAACATAAATTGTGGACTTAAGCAGTAAAATAAATAGTTTCCAACACGTGAACATTAATGGTGGTGTTAAGAAATGTGATGGAATTTCAAGAGAGGCTGAGGGAATGTGAGGCGCTGCAAGGTCTGTGCCTGATAGCCCACACATAATGAGAAGAAAGAAGAGATGGAACAAATGTGATGCAGACACTTATATCCCGAGAGATTTGAAAAGTGTCTGTGACAAGTCACTTGGAAAATCTCATGAAATTAAACAATTCAATGGAGAAAAACGTTCTTCTGCAAAACAAAGAGGCAGGGGGAGGGAACGAGCCTTACAGATAAGAAGGAAATAGGGATTAAGTATTGGAATAGATTGGAATAAGTGAACAACTGCTGTCAGACCTTTCTGCACTCTGTTTAAACAAAGAACAGGTGAACATTACAATGTAGATTTATCTGACAAATCTAATGGTATAACACAGCACACCCCTGGGACAGGAGAGTGGGAAAAAGCTACCTCAGAGACTGAGAAGAGGGTGTTTTCAGTGATTAGGGTCAGTCAGTGGAAATTTGTCCCCTGGTTTAGGTGGCTTTTCTGCCCCATTGCAAATCCTCACAGGGGAAGCCTTCAGATCAAAGCTCCTGAAAGAGGATCAAAGGTACCAAGAAATACAAGAAATAACTCTGTGAACTGATGTGGAACACTGTGATCACAGGCAAATCATTTGGGCTGGACCCAAACATCCATGCAACCTGAAGGAAAACCGCTGCTGACTTTGGTGGGATCACTCATGACTTATGAGAAACAAATGCTTTCCTGGGCTGGGGTTTTAACCATCAATGAACAGGGTATTACAAGGATATTCACTGGAAAGGGCAGGGAAACCAAGTGAGGAAGGGGTTTTATGGGGCCAGCAGTGAGTAAATGTAACAGGACAACAGAGATGAGACAGAAAGTAAGATGCTAATAGGTGGTAATTGTAAAAAAGGCTCCTAAGGCTCCATTCACATTGACCCTGTCAATGACTCTTGTGTGGACACAGTACTCTAGGTGTGGCCTCGTCAGTGCTGGATAAAGAGGCAGAGTCACCTCCCTCAGTGTTCTGGCAGCGTTCTGTATAGCTCTGATATAACATCAAAGAGGAGCATTGTACCAGCTGCCCCATACTCCTGGAGACCATAGCGTTTCCAACAGGTACAACAGTGGCCTGGCCATAAACAGAACTGAAAGAGCTGTGAAAGCCCAGTGGGTCATAAAATGTTTAAATATCCCAAGCCTCATGGATAGAAAAGCAGACCTTTGTGATCTTATTTCCCTGAATATGCTTCATATTACACTTTTACTTCCTGAGAGGTACAGACAGACCACATTCATCTATGTCAAGAGAAGGTCCAGCCCTCACTAACATATTAGGAGAGGACCAAGCCAGAACAAGCATCTTTCAGTGTAATTACTTTGCCTCAGCAATTTCGTTTTATCATAGACGATGTAAGTGAAGGCAAGTGAAAAGGACCCGAGAGCACAACATGAAAACAGCATGGCACATGAAAGGCTTCAGCTTTCTCAAAGATGGATCAAGGCTGTCATTTCTATCTGACACTAATTGGGAGCTTTTTCATTATCACAGAGAAATTCTGCCCTTGGCTACCTGCCCATGAATCTTTCTGACATTTTCCAGTGGGAGCTGGAGGTAGATAATCTGAGGGCAGAATCTGACAGGGAGCTAGTAAAAGGACACAGCAAGGGCTCAAGGAGAAATCCCTGGAATGCATCTCCTGCCCTGACCCAGGCATATCTACTAGCTGCAGTGACACCAGCTCACCCTTTTCCCCAGATCTGGGGTGAAGGGAGAGCTTGAGGTTTGCTAGTTTTGAGACAGGCTTCAGCTTGGATTTCGTATTCGCTCTGGGGGCTGGAGAGAGGTTGCTCACTTTACCACCATAGTTTGCACTGAGATTTCAACAGAGTTTGAAACTGCCTACACTTTTGGATAGCTGCTTTTATACTTTAAATAATATACTTCCAAATACCAAGTTTGAGTTATATACTGGGAAAGGAGCAGCATGCAGTGATCCTGACCAGGAAGCTACTGTACATGGAGGAGCTGGTTGTCCACGCAGCAGCTAACCATGGCAGGAGCATACACAAGCTCAAACCAAGAGTGTATCTGAAACAAACAGCATCATATGATGGAAAAGCCACACCAACTCAAGCAAACAAAATTGGATGCATGAACCAGAAAGGGAATTAAAAAGAAAAGTTATTTTGAACACAGGGTGAGATTTAGCCTTATCTTAGCATTTCTTTCTCTTGTAAAGATGCAAATAAGAGCACAACCCATAATTTCCACAACACAGCTAAAACATTGCAACATGCAGAGAGGCATTTTATAAATACTCAAAATCCAATAGGGAAGTAGTATTATATTTAAATAAGGACACTCTCCTATGCAAGTGGGTTGGCCAAATATCTATCTCTTTTGGTTTATGAGCGTTTACACTGTTATTCACAGGATTGCTTCAAAAATGCCTGCTAAAAGGAGGCACAAATAGCAGTTTGAAGAAGGAGGCTCCTTCACCTACTCACCTTTACCTGTACCTCACAGATTTATCTGTATACCTGCAAGCAGAAGTACTGACAGCAAAAGAATAATAATTCTAGGTATTGAGTGTCGTGCTGGAAAGATAGATGGCATTGATACAGCGAGCAACATGCCATTACTATTGTTCATTCATCTCTAATCACTTTTCTAGTCTCAATTTTGTGTAAAAGATGGCTGATTTCACACATGGGCTGATATATTACTACATGAATTGGAGGACCAATTACTACATTGCTTGCATTACTTTGCTCTTGTACAGGGCAGGCTGGAGGGCAGAATCCAGTCAGAAAATCATCATTTATTTGTGACTGTGGTTCACAGGAAGCCCATGGAGGAATTAAAGCACTCTGACAGGTGTTTTCTGCACACAGACCAAACAGATGATCCCTGATTTCAACTGCAATTTAGATTCAAGGGTGCTTCCACCTAAGCTCAGCTTAGAGTAGTGAAGTGCCTGAGCAACAGGCCCCAAGTTAATGTTGACCTCTAGATAAACCTCCCAAGGAAACATTATCTAAAATTAGTGTTTGTTAGTGAAACATTTAGTATTATTAATGAAAGATGTAGCTTAGACAGAATACCATTATTAGTGAAGAGAGGTGCTGTGAGAATGGATTCCTTTGCTTGTTCAGAGGCAGGCTGTCAAGGCTGTGAAACCAGGTGTGTGGCTTTGTGTGAAAAGATGATCAAAACTGAATAGATAAAGAAACTCCCTTGATTCCTCCCCAAGCCCTGGCCAAGCTCTGGGTGGTATCTCAACAGAGTGAGAAACCAGATGCTCTGCATTAGAAGTGATGTGACTTGTTTGTTCAATAATATAAAAAGCTGGACCCTCTTACAATGACTTGGGAGATTTTACTTGTGAGTGGCTGTGTTGTGTAGGATAGCCTAGCTGTTGGGACAAGTTCTCTAAATCCTCACTGCAACAGGGGTTCCCCAGGGACTGTGGATTTGGATGAAGATAATTAAGGTAATTGGTGATGTATTTTTCTTAATGATTAATGATAACTTTATGTAATAATAGTTGGGTGCATTGCTGTACCTATTTTCTGTGTTGCTTTACTAAATTTGCTGTATGCTTTTGCTTGTTTTCTTAGCATTTCAGATATAAGTAAAAATCAGCCTGTTTCCTTTGACTTGATGCTTGTGTCTTTGGTGCTGACCCTGTCTATTATTAGAACAAGCAGCAGTAAATGAAGGTTCTTGTTGTCTGGTGATGAGACTGGGGTGGACTTGGTTCATGTTCTGGCTCACTGGTACATAAATTATCGTGACAACTTTATGGCTTCTGACTCCTCATCCTACGAGAGGCACTTAGAGACCTGCAAACACGTCCTCTGTCAAGGGCACAGCCAGCTTCTGTGAGGCCAGCATCACCCATCCCTGGGAAGGAAAACACATGTGATGTATAGACACCAGGGACATTGAAGGAGCTTTGGGACTGTAGCAGGGATGGAGGATAAAGGCAAAAAGGTGGAAACACTTCACAAAGAGATGAGGTTCTTGCTGCTATCGTGGCAGCCAGCCCCTGCTAGAGGCCATTAGCAATTTTTTTAGTCCTTGGTCCATCCCATTATAGGTCTCAAAGAATTCAGTTGGTGTAAGTTTTGTGGCTATCAGCTCTTTCACGGAGGCAAGGTGACCTCAGATGTCTCATCTTCTGCCTGCAAGCAGCTATCTGATCTGCAGACAAAAGTATAGGTTGGGAAATTACCATCCACACTACTCTGTATCATTTATACTGCCTGCTCTTCAATCCTCAGATCAGAAGAGATGAGTAAGAACTAGAGGAGAAGGAAAAACATTGTATTGTGGTGAAAGTATGAGCTGGGAAGAAGCTGAAAATACTATGGCAGATATACCAGTGAGGGAAGGGCTGCAGAGGTGCTGTGGGCTGCAGGGAGGCTCGTTGGTGATTGAATCCAGAATTGTACAGTGTAGATAATGTTGGGAGAAGAAGGAAACAATCACAACATTATCCTGAGGTGGTTATGGTGGAAGTATAGGGAAGATTAGGGAAAAGCAGTTCTCCTAGGAATATGTTTTTCTTAATTGGTTCAAACCTAATTTCTGGTGTGTTTAAATACAGAATGTTAGAGATAATAACTGTTGCAATTCACCCAGGCTCATTGTGCACATCTTCCTTTTGGGAGTGATTTATTTCATCTAATCATTTGTCATATGATTAGACTGGGGCTTATGAGTCTTATTTAACATTAGGGATGACCTTTTATGTGTATTACAAGCACTTTATTACAGTTTGCAATTGCTACAAGGTGCACTTGGTAAAGAAAACAGTCCAGATCCTGCCTCCAGAACAAACATTTTGTTCCTGATCCTTGCAGTGTTTGTAACTCAATCTTTTTAAACCTTTCAGATCTAACTCATTATTAATGATAACAGCTTTAAGTTAATATAACCAGCACTACAAAGATGACTGGCAAATGTATTCTGGAATGAGTCTTGTGCTTTTCCTTCCTGAAGCTCGTACTCATTTATCAATGGGAGACAGAAGGAGAACAACCAAACCAAAGTATACTGTGTCACTGAGCATTGCCATTTATGGAGACAAGAGATGTTCATGTTCAGAGCAAGCTTTAATGAGAAATATTTTTATACAGAAATAGCTAGTGATAGCTGTTGATTTTGGTTTTAATGAAAGGTATTCATTTTAAACTTTCCTTACTTGTATTAATAAAAATCATCCTTGGCTGAGCCCCAAAGCATGGTTTTGTTGCTGCTCTGCAAATCAGTTGCTTGAAATCTCCTTGTGCTCCAGGTCATGCTCAAAGCTATTGTGGAACATTTTACTGGAAAGTCATGGAAGAATGTGTGGATGGCATGTGAAATACTGTGGGTAAAATAATTTCTCCTAACCTCAGTTACATCCCATGGAAGTGTTTACTGTCCCATTTCTTCTGGCATAGATTTCTGGTATCTATTAAGTAAGGATGTGACAATCTTTTTGTGTAAACATTTCAGATGACTCTTTGTATTCACAAAGAACAGACTGACTTCTCACCTCTATGCAGCTCAGTCTGTGAGGGCACTTGATTTTCAGCTGCATGGCCAAACCATGTTTTTTCCCCCCCTGCATCTTTCCTCTCTCAATAACCTATTTTAATGCATATATTTGACGTAGAATCATCTCATCTTGTTTTTTTAAACACAGGGAGGTTTGCCTCTTTTGTATTCAGGTGTTGACTATTTTTATCTTGTTCACTTTAACAATGAGTAGTAAGAAATAGACTGACAGGGCTGTAATTTTATTTATTCTTGCCAGAAGGGAATTGTTCATGGATGGCAGCCCTGTGATTTGAAAGCAGCAGCTCACAGCATGCCATGCTGTGGCTGCTTAAATCACTTACCAGGTGCTCAGCCCAAGCCACGTTTAAACCAAACAAATCTGTGCCAAACTTCAGAACGTGGGAGACGAAGAGTATCTCTTCATTTTGACATTTTTTTGGCATTCTGGTTTCTCTGCTGACTTTAGTTTGTACACAAACGTTCTGGGGAGGGGAAAGACCAACACGGAGGAAAGGTGTACAGGCAATGACAGTTTGCTGTCTCTTCTGATATAAGAATCTGGTGGCAGAAGATGAAAATAGCAGGTGATTAAATAACAGATTCAGAACAAATTAAAAAAGCTCTTTAAATTTGGTTGAGGCTGTTTGACATAACCACAGGGCTCAGGGAAAGACTGACAGATGACTGCGTGATTAAAAGTAGGCAGACACAGGTTTTCTTTGGAGGGGAAATGCATTGAGAAGAAAGCAATAGCTTCCTTGAGAATGTATGCATGGTCATTGCCCTCTGTGGATGCTGAGGGCCCTTGGCCCAGCAAGGAGGCTGAGCCTTAGACACAACCTTCATTGGCTCTGCTAGTTGCTGAGACCTGGCTGGGGTGATGCTTCAGCACTTGCAGAGGGAGCACTCAGAGCTGGACTGAGACACAGAGGGGTGTGAAAGCACCCAAGTATAGGTGAAAAGGAGGATGCTGTTGCTTTGCTACCTGGAGTCAATGTGACTGATGTGCTGGTAGCATGTTTTGTGTCACATCTGCTGCTTTTGAACCAAAGGCTGGGTGAAGAAGGGAAGAGGGTTACATGCATTAAGGAGAAAGAGAGGTATCTGCATTTTTAAGTTGCTACTGAGCAGGCAAGCACCAATTGTATCTCACCATATTTTAGCAAGGTACATTCCTCAACAAAATCGAAGGTCTTGAAGTTACCTTTCCCAGCTCCATACACCCACAGGCTTCTAATTACTGACAGGCTGCAAACCAGTCGGCAGAGAGAGCACCTTCATCTTGTAGACAGGCCCTTCCCACCACTGCCTACAAACAAACCATCGAGAATCAGGCAGCCTTGTGCTGTAAGGCTTTTCTGAAAGTCCATGCTCAATTTGTTTGTCTCCTCCTGGAGTTACAACGCTGACAATTTCTCATAAATGGCTTAGTTGCTTGGTTGCTCTGTGGACAAGAATGAATGTTAAAAGATGCTGGAAAACTTTTGATGCTTGTTGGAAATGGCACTGATTGGGAACTTCAATTAGAGCTTCAACAGAAAGCTGAAGTGCTTTGCAAACAGATCTCCTACAGCAGTTTGTTGTGGTACAATAGTAATGAATTTGAAAATCCCAAAAGGGGAGTAAAAATCAGTAGCAGGTAGCAGCTCAAGTATTGCCACTTTAGTACTTGCAAACCCTAAATAAATAAAACAATGCTTCTAATTTTGGATAATCACTGTGCTGGTGATGCCCAATTACTCTAATAAATTGCCAGCAAAACAACTGCATGCACCTGTGTAATGATGCATTTGCCTCTCTCCCAGACATTTCATTTGCACATATTTATTAAATCAAGACATAAAGCATGTATAACAGTCCTTCCTGGAAATCAACTGCTGATTTGCATAGATAATCAAACAAAGGAATATCTTTTTACATGCTGTGCAGGGAGAAGGAAGGTCTACGGAGTGGTATAGAATTGGATAGGTTGTATAATATAAACCTGAAAGAGAGGCAGGATGGATTGAAGGAGCTGACAACTGAATCTATGAATAGGGTTCAAGCTGGACTCAGGGGGCTGTAAGGTCAGCTGAAGTATCAGTATTATGCCAAAGGATTGATTTCTGTGAATATGTTTGGGAGTTTATGAGCCTAAGAAGCTCAAGATAACACAAGTTGAAGAGCACTGTTAAGGTTGGGAAGCCAAGCAAAGAGAATTTAGGAACTGGTAAGACTAAGGTCACTGGAATTTTTCTTATTTGTAATATGTCCTAGGGTAGTCCTTCATGATATGTTCATACACTGGTCTCCCATAGGCTCCTTATCAAAGACAATTTTAGGCCTGAACTGGGGTCACAGAGTCATGGGCAATATTGCCCATCAGTACTTTCCTTGCCCTGTTAAGGAAACAGAATAAAGAACATCACAAAGGTGATGGAGTGGAGCATCTCCTTCTGATGAAAGGCTGAGGGAGCTGGGGCTCTTTAGCTTCAAGAAGGGGAGACTGAGGGGTGATTTCATTAATGTTTACAAATACATAAAGGGTAGGTGTCAGGAGGATGGAGCCAGGCTGTTCTCAGTGATGGCCAATGATGGGGCAACGGGTATAAGCTGGAACACAAGAGGTTCCAAATAAATACAAGGAAGAATTTCTTCCCTGTTCAGATGAGGGAGCACTGGAAGGGGCTGCCCAGATGGGTTGTTGAGTCTCCTTCTCTGGGGACATTCAAAACTCACCTGGATGAGCTCCTGTGTGACCTACTCTAGGTGGTCCTGCTCTGGCATGGACTGGATGATCTGTTGAGGTCCCTTCTGACCCTTGAGATTCTGTGATTCTGTGAAACCAAGTATCTAAGATACTTTCAGAGCATGTCTAGCCTGTTTTCCTCTGTTGACTATGGTGGGAAACCAAGGCTGTTTTTGCCTTGACATGTACTTTAGCACAACAGAAGAGCAAAATAGCTGATGCTGAGGTCCCAACATTGACTCTTCACACAGTTTGAGTTTTGTGTTGAACTAGATTTAGCCTGACTCTTCTAGACCAACTATTCTACCTAGAACAGCTATTCCACCACACATATGTTTCAGAGTTGCATGAAGGATGTCTTCAGATTGTTATGTCAATCTAGAGCTTGGATATTTGGTGTATATCTGGAACAGAGCTTTTGACTTTTTTTTCCTCCAAGTGGAATTCAGCTTAGCAGACCAACAGCTCCAAGAGTTGAGCCACAAACAGGCACAAGGGTGAGATTTGCTTCAGAGCTTCACCACCACACTGACCCTAAGCACTGTCTTAAATGCAAATACCTCAAAACTGGATATTAAATTTTTAGATGCTTATGCCTGGTGAATCTTGGGCTTAGTGACATAGATCATAAACCCCAATCATATTATTTTAATGAAGTCAATCAAAACTATTTACATAGCTGCAATTATCACAAATCCTTTCGAAAGACAGTTTATTCAAGAGATTATAAAACGGGCAGAGAACAAAGTGAAAACATAGCAATGGTGTTTTTCATTAGAAATTAACTAGCTACAGGGGATTGTTATCAAGTTACAGGTTGTCATCAGAGAGTACTTTTCCTACCGATATCAAAAGCAAACTCTTAATTCAAAGAGTTATTTATAACAGCAGCTTAAGCAGGATTGGAAGGAAAGACTCTTGGCTGCATGCAGAGCACATTCAAATACAGATTCAACTTCTCTCTCTGTTTTCATAGATGTAATGGAAATGTGCACAAATTGGTCTCAATTGTGATAGTAAAGTCTATTTCTAATAAAGTATACCCACTGCAACTTCTCTGAGGAAACTCTGGCTCTGATCAAAAAAGGCCCCTTCATCATTTTTCATCAGGGCCTAGGTTTTCTCCTAAGCTTCCCTTTCTAAGAACTAACAATCTCAAAACAAAGACTCCTTTAAACATTGCAGGACCTGCATCCTATGACCAGAAAAGCTACAAAGTCCCTTTTCAAAGTATCTGTTAGTATATATAGAATATTTGCCATCTTATATGAAAGCTCTTGTTTATAAGAACATCAGTGATAACAGCCAGAGCTTTTTTGTTCCCACTAGAAATATCAAAAGCATGTGGCTTCTCGGAGGCTGGGTCTGGTTGCTTTGGTTATGTGTTCCTGGGCTAAAGCTCCTATGGAAGATTAATAGTATATTGCAAAGCCAGAGTAAGGGATATTTCAGTGAAAAGAAAGGAAACTCAAGTGGTGGACAAGGCAAATAGCTATGAGTTGCACTGCAGGAGTTAGCTGAGACTCCAGTGGAAGCAGAAGTGCTCTGGCCATGGGAAAAGCAGTGGTTGAGTGTTCAGTGACTTACCACCATTTGGTTTGCTTTGAAAATGGATCCTTGGGTGGGTCTCTTGCATGGCCATCACTTGTATGGCATCTGAGCAGTTCACAGTAATAGCTGGCCATGGCCAGAGTTGCCTACTACACTCCAGAAGTTAGCTTTGTGCTGTCTGTTTAATGGCTGTCTGCCCTAGAAACCTGCTTACCAACAAAACAATGCTCAGCTGTCAAGTCTAGGCAAGAAATCAAAGGCAATTTGGGAAATCCAGAGTGACTCATGCTATTCTAAGGAACCAGATTAATTTTATAGCCCTGACAGTTCATGCATTGAACAAGCTCCAGTTGTTGCATTTTATCACCTATTTCTGCTCTCAAACAAAGGTATTATTTCAACTCAATTGCAAAGTGTGGATGCAGAGCCTGAAGACCTGATTTCATCTTTGTGCCTGTAATTGAGACTGTCTAGTGCTTCCTTTTTGCATTTTGCTTTTTCTAGTTTCCCTTAATCTTTTTGTCCTTGAGACTTCAAAATGTCTGTGAGCATTCTAATAACAATCTCTAAGCAAGCCCCAGAGATTCTTCATATTTGGTTTGCCAGCCATACAGACAGTAGACATCTTCATTCCAAAACCCTGAGCTTCTGGAAGACTTCCCAGTGCCTCCAACTCGACTCTGTGCCATTGATCACACCCTCTGGGTTCTGTCATTCAGCCAGCTCTCCATCCACCTCACTGTCCAATCATCCAAGCCACACTGCTTGAGCTTTCTGATGAGGATGTTATGGGAGACAGTGTCAAAAGCCTTGCTGAAGTCAAGGTAGATGACATCCGCTGCTCTCCCCTCATCTAGCCAGCCGGTTATGCACTCATAGAAGGCATCAGGCTGGTCAAACAGGATTTCCCCTTGGTGAAGCATGTTGGCTCCCCCTGATAACCATCTTTTCATTCATATGTTTAGTAACAATATTCAGGATGAGTTGTTCCATCACCTTTCCAGAGATGAAGGTGAGGCTGACCGTAGTCCTAGTTAAAACCATATTAAAACAAGAATTCTGAAGACAGCTGCTTCTTCTCTACCATAAAAGACCTTTCAGGAGTATTTTATCTGAGAACAATATGGATATGTTCTGCCCTCTCCTAAGCTTTTTGCAAGTTTTATTTTCCAGAGCATAAAACAACTCAGACCAATGTTGCCAGCTTTCAGCTGTGAGCAGTTAAATCTATCCCTTTTCTCTCCTGCTGCCCCAGTGGTGACTGCTCCCTTGCGACACACTAACATGAGGACACTGCTGGCCACAGAACAACCACACAGAGAAGCAGGACTGCACGATTAGTTTACTGAGAGGGTTCCTTAGGACAAGACTTACTGTTAAAGGCAGGAGCTGGGATACCCCATATCCATACCATCACTTTCCTAGCCTTCATAACCCGAATTAGCCAGGAGAATGGAACTGCTGCTTGAAAAAACAACAGGCCTTTATCTGTTTCTTGCTACTCTGCAGTTGCTTAAGACATCTTGACTATTCAAGATGCTTGAATGCCTTATCCATACCACAAAAATGGAGCTCATTTACTCCTAACATATATCTTATATTTGAAGAATGATGTATGCCTCTGAAAATCAGACTGGATTTCGTTTGGGCTAACACTTTGAGCCAAAAGAGTGGATGCAAGAGGGAACAGCTGTGGAGTGGGACATGGAGAGGACAGCTTGGAGAGGACTGGGATGCATACCTGAAGTCACAAGGTGCAAAGGTGAAACAGGCAAACCTGTAACTGGAAGCAACAAAACTCAATGTGACTGGGTAAGATAAAAGAAACTCTGGGAAGACTCCAGCTTCTAGATGAGAATGAAGAGGGGTGTTTGGCATGGTAAGAAAAGCACAACACAGAAGACTTAAGAGTATACCAGGAAAAAGACTACTGAGTGGGGAAAGGCAAGGGGCAGGAGACAGCTGTCAACAAGGGACACCTGAAGTGCATGGCTATGTGTCTGACACATCAAAGAGGCTGGGACCAAAAGAATTGATTTCATTAAACTTGTGAAGAACTTGGGAGACAACTAGTCCATTGTTGTCACAATAATTACAGGTGGGGTTTTTTATTCTATACAGTGTGGAAATGCCCATATGCAAAGTCTCACCAAATTCAAGTCAAGGTCTATGCCTTACCTGTAGCCAACATGATAAATTTAAATTGATTTTTCTAAACATTGGCTTTTTCTCTCTACATGAATCCCACCTTCAGTTAGAGCTATTGACTTCAGGAGCAGCCAGCCAGAGTAGAGCTGCTTACAGTCAGAGCTGTGGAAACAGCACATTTTGAGTCTGCTCCAGAGCACACCTTACCTTTCAGCCTAGACTTGCTTGATTTCTTTGCTAGCCAAAATGAAAATGTGGAGCCAAAAAAAATGTTTCCAGTTTTTCAAAGCCAGAATAAAGGAAAATGAAGCAAAAGCCAGACATACTTCACAAAACCAGGACAGTAGTCCATGCACTTCTTTTTGTGTGGTAACTTAATGTGCTTGCCCAGCACGCAGAGGAGCCTGGCTCAGCAACCTGCTCCTGCTGTGCAGATTACCCATTTGAGAGCGGGTGTTGCAGCAATGCCTTCTGGACTCGATGTTCTCAAGTCTAAGCATTGTAAGTCCTTCTCATTGATTGCCCCCCACTTTCTCTCTGGTTCAGTTTCTGTGCAGCTATTTTTGAGAGAATCAGGACCGTGCTGGTTGGACCAACTAAATCTCTACTTGCAGGATGGCAAGCCCTTGTTCTGCATTGAAATCCCATGAATAAAAGAAAGGAATGAACCCTCAACTGCAGCATCATCAGAGAATTCAGTATCAACTACAGGCCCTCTCCACTGCCTGAGCAGACATCCTTCTCCCAGGCATGGCTTGATGGGGTGAAGTCTGCAAACTGCAGTTGGATGGACAGGCTTCATCTCAGTGACACAGTTGAGAACTTAAAGAGACTTTTATACAAGGCTTCAGTATTGCAAGCAAAAGGAATAATCTTCTCTTTTATCTATTTCAAGTACCCCAGCTGAGGTACAGTTTGAATTTCTAGTTGCATCACTATTACAGTACCTACGTGTCTGCTGAGATCCTGGTCCTGTGCTGCCTGTGGGCAAAACACCTCTGTCCCTTCTGGTGCCTCTCCAGGATGTCCTTAACATCAAGAAGAGCAGTATGAGAACTAATGGATAACTGTGGGGATTAAATATGTTGCCAGCGTCCTTTGTACTCACATACAGATCACCTTTTTTAAAATGGGTTGTAGTGGCACTGTTACCAGTCTATAGGGCATAAGGAGCAAAGCCATGAGACCAAAAGAAAGACCTCATGTTAAATACAAATGAAAAAGCCACTAGATTACACACGACTGGTTTTGCCTATAAACAGATTTATGTGGCCACTTCCTACAAGTGTCTGGCTCGTACAAGCACTTATATTCTTTTTCACATTATCTCAGAGGACAGATGAACACAAAATCTAATCTTCATGCCATGGACCATGTTCTTAATTACACTGTCATCCACTTGAGTCCTCTGTGGTCTTCACAAAAAATCCTAGCTTGTTGTGGCCCAGCACCTCACAGCTGTCAAGAACCGAGTCTATCTTCAGAGAATTTGTTTCTTTTGCAGAAATCATCATGTTTACTGATGCAAAGCCCCAACAGCAAAGTCAAAAAAGCACAAGCATGTGAGATGTTCTTTGTGCATCAGGATTTAGTTCAAGCAACAGCCTTGCCTTTATGCATTACTAGCAGCCGATTTCCCTATCACCCTGGGGAGGCAAGGTTTGTCCTTTATCTTTACGCTTCAGCTCTCTGCACGTTATTCTTCAGCAAACATTTAAATTCACCATAAATCCACAAGAAACCTTTTTTTTCCCTGCTAGTATGTCCTGTTGCTCAGCTACAGTTTACTTTGCCTCTGTGCAATCATTTACTTGAGTTTCAAATTCTATTCCAGTGTTCCCAGACTTAATTTGAAACTCTTGCAGAACACAGCAAAAATGAATTTAGAAAAATATCTTTTTTTCCTGTCAGCTCTCATTCCACTATTTCCTCTCCAATCAATTCTCCAACCTACTTTATTCCTTCTCTTCCTAAAAGGATTTTCTGCACAATGATCTCTAAATTGTTTATGTTCAGGCTTTAGCCTTCTCATTGCAAGCAACAACAGTTGATGTTTTGTGCTTCAGGCATTTCTTAGAGATCGTTGTACCAATTCTTACCAACACTGTGGAATTGAGTGAGACTTTGTCAATTCTTGCTAGCAACCACTTTGACTTTTGTCACTTTGTCACCTTTGTCTTCAAAATGGGCAGGAAGGATGACTCAGGGAAACTACAGGCTGGTCAGCCTCGCCTCCATCCCTGGAAAGGTGATGGAACAACTCATCCTGAATGTCATCATTAAACATATGAAGGAAAAGATGGTTATCAAGGGGAGTCAACATGGGTTCACCAAGGGTGAGCAAGGACAAGTGCAGAGTCCTGCACCTCAGGAGGACAACCCCATGCACCAGTACAGGCTGAGGAATGACCTGCTGGGGAGCAGCTGGGACACAAAAAGTTCCATTTGAACATAAGGAAAAGCTGCTTTACTGTTGAGGTGAGAGAGCCCTGGCACAGGCTGCCCAGGGAGGGTGTGGAGGCTCCTTCTCTGGAGGTTTTCAAAATCTACTTGGATATGTTCCTGAGTGATCAGATCTAGGTGGAGCTCTTTGTAGCAGAGAGGTTGGACTAGATGGTCTCTAAAGGTCCTTTTGAACCTCTACCATTCTGTGATTGTGTGATTCTGTGACCTGGTATTTCTAGCAGCTCATTGACATGAAATCTTGTTTTATATAACTTGCATTTTAAATTTACATACAATTTTCTGTAATTGTGACTGTTTTAAACCCTGGGTTCTTCAATTTGGGCAACATCAATAACCAATTTAACAGCTCAGAGAAATTAATAACACTCACCACTGAGCTCTGTTGTTGGGCCACAGACATCCTGATCCTGGGCTGCTTGGCACAGTTTCAATATACATTATTTATCTGGAGATAATATCTTTTTGCTCTGTATGATGGAATTCTCAGAAATAATTTAACTGGAAGGAAAGTTACCTTGTCAAAAAGTCAACATCTTAACAGTTGAAAAGAAAATTTGTGAGATAAGAACTACTGGATAGGAAGAAAGGGTGTTTGAAGACGTAATCTTCCTCTGGAATAAGTCAGAGACTCAAACCACTAACATGACATGGAACATTTGTCAACTGTGGTTATCCTGGGACAGATTGGAAGGCCGTTAAATTGCACTAACTTTCATTGCAGCTGAAAACATGATCACACATCTGTTTCCAGAACAATGACACGAGTTTATCCTCATCCACTCTGCTTCCAAGGAGTGCCTAATTGTTTGTTTAGCCATTTCTATGCAAATAAGCTAAGTGTTTTAATAAACACCAAGACAGAAATGCTTTATTACTGATTGCTTTCCAAGTATATTGCTACTGTCAAGCTTTGCGCACACAGCCACAAAAATTAATCTTCCCATTTTTTTCTACCCATCCTAAGCAAATTCCTGCTTGCAGCAAAACAAAATTAATGGCCCAAATGGAGCATAAATGGCCTCCTATTTATTTCAGTGGTAACACATATTATTTAGTAGGAGATTCAAGTATTCACTAATGCCGTTCTACAGTACGTTCCTTCACATAACTTACAAGATTAAGAAAAACATTTCTATGCTCTATAGTCAAATGATCCTAATTAAGTGTTCATGTAAGCCTGATGCCTTCTGAAGCCTGGAAGTTCAGCCAACCCTGCAGAAAAAAGTAAGCCACTAACAACCCATGGCAGTTCATCACATATCACTGCCACTGACACAGCCATAATATCTGTTCAGGAATAGATGGTTGCTTTGATATTTGCATCTAGAAATTACAACTGTATCTACAGAATCACAGAATCTCAAGGACTGGAAGGGACCTTGAAAGATGATCCAGTCCAACCCCCCTGCCAGAGCAGGACCACCTAGAGTAGGTCACACAGGAACTCATCCAGGTGGGTTTGAATGTCCCCAGAGAAGGAGACTCCACAACCCATCTGGGCAGCCCCTTCCAGTGCTCCATCACCTGAACAGGGAAGGTTTTCCTTGTGTTTCTTTGGAACCTCTTATGTTCTATCATGCACCCCTTGTCCTATCATTGGACATCATTGAACCCCATCCTTCTGACACCCACCCTTATAAAAGCCAAGCATTGACTATTTAAGAAAGACAGACACATGGTGAATATATAAGCTCAGAAGCTAAGAAGCTCACCAGCTCTTGCTTTATATGCCCAGCTCTACACACACAGCTTGGCCTGGCATAGAGGAACCATCACATCTGGATGGATGGCAGCACCTGTCCTGTAGAACAGGCATACACAGTTTGATAAAATCCCCCATCCCTGGTGAGAATCCCCACAGACCATGTATAGTGAGCTAAGTGTAAAATTTAAGATAATCTTGCTGGGATGAGCCTCAGCCTTTTGGGAGGAGATGGGACAGGGATTTATTAGTCTTTTCAATTACCTGGAGGATATGATCACCCCAGGAATAGAAAGACTCCCAAATGTTATTGCTGACTCACCACTGGCTCACAGTTCAATCTTGGTAAATACTATAAATTGTCTGTATGTACAGAGCATTCTTTTGAAAAGCAGCCCCTTTCCTCTCTCAGTGTTTGCTATCCAGTCATATTTTCTACTAAACATCTCTGCTGGTCAACATGATGGTCCAATGTTTTACTGGTAGAAACCAGACTGCAGTTTGTAGACTGGTCTTCACAAGTTACACGAAAGCACCAGCAGTCGTTCATAAACCCAGTCACAGAAGACATTGATGACTTACCTCCTGCCCATCCCCTCTCTCCCCTAAAAATTGTACCAGTTCCTCAGAGGCAAAGCTTGCAGGCCAGATGCAACCATTCCCAGCACAGACAGATTCTTTGTGCCAGTGGCATACAGGACTCTGTGCTGAAGTTGCGATAGATTAAGTGTGGCATTGAGTTGAACCTTCCAGCTTCTTAACTACTGAGCAACAATCCTGCTCAGTTGCTGAAGAGATAATGCTCGAGTACTAGGAAAGAGAGGAAGTGCAGGAGTAGCAAATGAGTTTCAGGTTTCAGAGTCAGACACAGAAAATGCAATTCTGGTGTATCTATTTTAACTCGTATGCAAGAGTGAAATGACTTGGGAGCTCACTTCTGCTTCCAAGATTCTCGTTCCAATGCCAGAACATTTGGAGCAGTTTACAGTCTACAGACAAACATTACTTTTGCAATATAAACTACTTACTACTTCCCTTGAATTATTAGTCATCTTCCAGTATTCCGACAGAATGTCTGATTTCATGTTTGACTTCTTAGATATGAAAGATCTACATAACATTAACTTGCTAATGAAGAAAGGCAACAAAAATATAACAACATCTGGGGCTAGTTTCTGCTCTGACTGAAGGTTGCTACCTCACTGGCAAGAGACAGCATTGCTCTGGATTGAGCCCAGCACTTGTAGCAAAAACTAGACTTCAAGTAAAACGTGTTCCCACCTTCAACGAATGTGTATCTACAGTTCTGCTGAACGTTGCCAAGGGCTTCCTTTGGTGAAATATTGATTTTGCATTCCATCTTCCAGCAGCAGCAGGGATTTCTAAACCCCACAGAGCTCTGAGAACAAGACTTCTGGAGTTAATATCACAATATCACCTCCTCGCAGTATGGTAATTTACGCAAAGAAAGAACTTTCTCTTTTCCTTTCTTGATGCCTTCCAATCTGTGTTTCCTACTTTGCTGAAATCAACACCTTTTTTTGCCACTCCTATATGCAGAGCTTAGAACATTGTTGTTATTTATATAGTAATATGCCTGTCAGGGAGCCCTTCCCTTGAAAATATTTCAAAAAGATGTCATTCTTCATAAACCTGTACTAATTATGTTATGTGGGATAGTGTGTCCCAACACAAATTAACATTGGGGTTTTTCCCCTGGTTCTTCATAAGGCTGATTCTGTTGTGCTGAAAGATTTTACCTCCTGCAGCTAGTCTTCCAGCAATCACTTTTATTCCCCTTTATCTTGAACCAAACCTAAGGACTATGGGATGAAACTGTTTGGCAGCAAACTGAAGGGCCATAGAAGATCCTGCCGTTTCACATGGGTGAATATCCCATCGGTGCAAGACGACACTGAGGCGAGAACCTAACTCAGGTCTTCTGGGCCACTTCATGGTCTTCCTAAGCTCTCAGTTATGCTCCCAGGATGAACAGGTTTCTGTCAAAAGATCCACTTCTAAACAGCAATCCTGCCACAGGGACTCAACCAAAAAAGGAGAGGTGTGAGATGCTGAGAAGAAAACCAGTGCTGCCAGTGGGAGAAAACAGAGACAAAAGGAAAAGAGGGAGGAGGGAGACATGAGCAAACAAGAAAAGTGCTAAAAACAGACAGAAAGGAGAGAATTATTTCAAATAAAAGTAAATAAGTGCAAAAACAAAGCAAGAACACAGAGGGAAGGTGAAAGCAAAATTGCAGAGTTTAGAGGCTTGTAAAACAAGAGACTTCAAAGGCAGCTGGTAACCATAGCAGGGAAGGCAACAACTTCCAGGAGCACTCCTCCTACACCCACCTCTATGACTCCTAGGTCAGCATAATCTGCAAATGCTAAAGTTTAGTTCTTAATTACCAAGTGCTTTTTGCCTTAGAGGTTTTATTTTTTCCTAGAATTTAAAGATTACTGCCTTGACAATTTTATTTCAGTACAATTCCTACTTAATTAGACACACACAGGTGCGCACATGTGAAATGATGTGCCAGCAAAAGGGGGAAAAAAGCCAACCTAAATTATTCATTTACCCACAAGAGGGAAAAGAAGAGACTTCTTTTTAATCCCCTCTCTTGGAAGCAGTGAGAAAGATCCTGACTCACACGTCTTCTTCCCTGGGGATGTCTTGTCGTCTGTCAGATTTCTTGGAGCCAGAAGGAGCTGGCTGAAGTGTGCTGTGGTGTTTGTGGATTACTGCACACAGTAACCGAGCCTATCTTCAGAAGTCTGCTGGGAATTTGCAACTTGGCTATCTGCACATGTAAAGATGAACCAGAAAAAAACAGAAAGCAGCAGGCAGGGATTTTTCAGATAAAGTATACCTTCACAAAGTGCAAAGCCATTTAATGGGACTGGCGTTCCAAGAATACTTTCCAGAGTCACTATTTAGTATAAAATATGTAATGCCTTTTTTGCAGACAAATTAATGAACACTTTCCCTGCCTTGAAGAGTTTACAATTTGAGCCAACCACACATAATGTAGAGGGAGAATTGGATACAATATGACATAAATTAGCAAAAAAATGAACCTTAACACTATGTATTACTTTTGTGACCTTCAGTCCCCTCTGAAACTTGTAAAGTATAAAACTGGGAGAATCAAGGCCCCTCGTTTCAGGTCAGTAAACAACAATAACAAACACACAAGGCAAATTGTATTTTTCATGGAATTCCTACAAAGACCCTAGCAAGGGCTAGCAAGTTGGTCAAGCATGATCTAGCCTTTATAAATCCACACTGACTACCTCCAGTCATCTTCTTGTTCCCAGTATGTTTAGAAATGCTTTCCAGAAATTAGTTGCTCCATCACACACCAGGACAGGGGGTAACAGGCACAAGCTGGAACACAGGAAATTCCACTTGAACATGAGGAGAAACTCCATTACTCTGAGAGTGAGGAAGCCCTGGCACAAGTTGCCCAGGGAGACTGCAGAGTCTTTCTCTGGAGGTTTTCAAAATCCTCCAGGACGTGTTCCTTTGCAACCTGGTTGAAGTGAATCTGCTTTAGAAGAGGTGTTGGACTAGATGATGGCTGGAGGTCCCCTTCCAACCCCTACCAGTCTGTGATTCTGTGATCACCTTCCCAGAGATCCAGGTGAGGCTTACCAGCCTACAGTTCCCTTGAATCCTCCTTCTTGCACTTATTGAAGGTATTTTCTTTCTTTCAGACCTCAGGAACCTCCCTAGGTCACCACTGTCTTTCAAACATAATTGATGGTGGCTTTGCAAACACAGTCAGTTCCCTCTGCACCTATGAATGTATCCCATCGAGCCTCATGGACTTGCATATGTCTAAAGATTTGTCTAAATGTTCCCTAACTTGATTGCCCTTCAACAAGGACAGGTCTTGCTCCAGACTTTTTCCCAGGTATTAGGGAGTCAGAATACCTGAAGGTCGGTCTTATCAGCAAAGACCTAGGTGAAGAAGGCATTTGGTACTTTGACCTTTTCCATGTCCTCTCTAACCAGGTTCCCTGCCCTGTTTATCAGCTGTCCCACATTTCCCCTAGTCTTCCTTTTACAGTGTACCTGTAGAAGCCTTTCTCAATGCCCTTTACCTCCCTGAACGGATTCAACTCCAAATGGACTTTAGTTTTTCTAAGCCCAAATCTTCATGATATATTCCTCATGGCTTCCCTGGCCCTGGTTCTACTTCTTGTATCCTTCCTTTTTATGTTTGAGCCCTTTGTTCATCCATGCAGACCTCCTGTCTTTTTGGCTTCATTTCATGTGCTCTGGGATGGACCATTCTCAAGCTTAAAGGAGGAGATCCTTGGAAAGCAACCAGCTCTCCTGAACCTTTCTTCCCTCCAAGGCTCTGTCTCACAGGATTTCTCCAAGTAGATTCATGAATAGGCCACAGACTTCTTTCTTAACATCCAGGGCTCCAATCTTCCTAGTCTCCTGGCTCCTTCCTCTCAGGATCCTGAACTCCACCATCTCATGGTCACTGCAATTAAACCAACATTCACGTGGTCATGACTGTCATGGAAAGGAATTAATTTTGCCTTCTTCAGGTTTCCAACCAAGACTGACCTCAATGAGCTCCTTTAACCATATTGCAGCACGTGACCTTTGTGCTTTGGTAAGAAGTTTTGCTGCAGCAATACTTTAGAATTGCATATCTCTATTGTCATTTCCACACACGCAGCACTCCTGTGCTGATGGATACTGCTGTTTGGGTCAACAGACACTACAAGCATGAGCTGACTCACATTTCTGATTGATCTGCATCTCCTAGGTGAAAGAGGCCTCACCTCCTCAAACATTTTCAAGAGTTCCAAGAAATAAGCAGGCTGATTTTTCTTTGAGCATTAGGGAAATATTCTGCCTTTGAAGAGACTGATCACAGCCAAAATCTGAAATAATGTTTGCACCTGAGAAAAAGGCATGAGGTATGCGTTTTCAAAGCACTGATTTCTCAACATCTAATTCTTACATCTCTGTACTCTCAAGTAGATATTAGAGCAAAATATTTTGTGGGTTGGTACTATGTGTTCTGTCACAGCACGCTCAGAAGGTCCATCATCAGGATGTCCCTTCCTAAATTCAGAGAAGACAATAGGATACAGCGAGTAAAATGGTCTCAAAACAACTCCAAATTTCACTCCACTGGCCTCGACTTTGGCAGGCATTTCCAGCAGATGAGACTAAAAGAACAGTTATATAAGGAGGTAAAAATCTCAAGGTGTATAAACAATGTAAAAAATAGGGGAGGTGATAAAATTATGTCCTTTTTCAGCTGTCATTACCACAATGCTTCTGTAGATCCTCACTGCTCTGGAAAATATCCGTCTGGTTGTATGCAATGACATATTTTACAGAGCAAAGCACAATGTTCCCATAAGCAATACAGCTTGTGATCTTCTGACAAATCCACCTACAAAAACACCAGTAATAATCATAGAATCACAGAATGGTAGGGATTGGAAGGGACCTTTAGAGATCATCTAGTCCATCCCCCCTGCAGAAGCAGGAAGCAGAAGTAGGTAATAATACCTTGCATTTGGCAGCGTGACCACCTCTCCATGATCACTACATATGAAATGCACATTCCCAGTCACGGCTTAGTATGGCAAAGTGCAGGCATAGACATGCAACAAATACGCATCACACAGAGCTGTCTGAAAACATGAGTGAATCACGCTCTCCCTGTCTTTGTTGTTCATGCTCAGAAGCACAATTTAGTACCAAAAAATTGTCTCAAACAGGGAATGATTCTCTCTTCAGTACTTCCAACATATTTTCCCTAATTAGTTGAGTAACTTTTTTCTGATACAAAATACCTGCTACCATAATCATTTTTATTTGCTTACAAAAAGAAGAGCTAATACTTTGAGAGTGTTTTTTTAAGCAAGCCTTTCTTAAGTTAGGTGGAAGAAGTTTTTACCTTGCACAGGAGCTTACGGGGTGCAAGGAAGGGTTTGCTGTGTACTGACTGATCTTTTGAGGTCCTTTCCAGCCCTTTAGATTCTGGGATTCTGTGTGACTGCGGCATAGACAGTGAAGTCCAGAGAGGGACCTCTGTGATCCACACGATCTTAATGAGTGCCGGAGAGGAAACACTATGACAACCTCACAGCAATCCTGTGCACAGGGATATTTGTAGCCTCGTGCCCTTAAACCAGAAACTCCTTCCTCCTGAGCTAAATCTTTGGAAAACATTTATGACAACTGAGCAGCAAAAAGGGAGCAGAACGGAGTCATTTCTCTCATTTATAAACATCTAAATGGTGGGTGTCAGGAGGTTGGGACATCCCTTTTTTCTATAGTAGACAGTAACAGGACAAGGGGTAATGGGATGAAGCTGGAACACAAAATGTTCCACTTAAACATAAGAAAAAACTATATCACTGTTCAGGTGAGGGAGCCCTGGCACAGGCTGCCCAGGGAGGGTGTGGAGGCTCCTTCCTTGGAGGTCTTCAAGACCCGCCTGGACATGTTCCTATGTGACCTGATCTAGGTGACCCTGATTCTGCAGGGGGGGTGGACTAGATGATCTCTAAAGGTCCCTTCCAACCCCTACCATTCTATGATTCTTTCACTGAATAAACTTCCTTCACTGTTTCATGTTACAAAAGTTTATGGTTAAGTTTCATAACGCAAATTCTTGGAGATATATAAATAATTGGGGAGGAGTGATGATGGCAATTCTAGTCATCCAGCTACCTGCAGGAAGCACTGAAAATATATAGAAAATAATGTGGTGTGCAAAGTGATGACCTGTATTCTGCTCAGATAAAAAGACTCTGTTCCAAGTAGGACACAACTGCCCTTGCCGAGACCCATGTCAATAAATTACAGAGAAGATCTGCTATATATGAGGAGCACCTTTTGGCCCGTATCATTTTCAGCTGTGAAATGATGCTCTTCTTGAAACAAATTTCTTCTGATATGGCAGTCATGCTTGTCTTTATGGGGAAGTACATCCATGACAACTCAAAAACTTAAAACACAAAGGACCAGATCTATTCCAGATGTAGTTTTAATGACATTGTGAGGTTTGTATGTTTAGCACTACTAGATTCTGGCTTTTTATGAAGCATGAGTATAAGATAGAAGCAATTTTGAGCGGTGTGTCAGTGCTCAGTAAATGGCATCCTGCAAAGCAGCTGTTTTGTAACTCACTAGCAGATGATGAAAAACCCATTGAAAGAACTTTCAATTCCTCCTGACTGATGTGAATTCTTTAAACTGGGTGTGGGGGATGGAAAGGACAAGAGAGATATTTTCTAATCACAGAATCGCTTTATGTTCCAACCACAGCTTCCCATCAGTTGGCAATTTGAAACTCCAGACATGTTATTTCATTTCACTGCAGGGCACAACAGAGTTCAGATACTTTTGACTATGAACACACTGGTAAAGTTCTCTGGCTATTAATGTAGAAGAAAGAAAACCTCGGTGCAGGCACTATCTATTTGCTGTCAGGGGATAAAGAAAACTAACTGATTTTGTATTCCAAGCCTTGCTAATTATTTTAGACTGTCATAAGCAAGTCTTTCATGAGCTTGAAATTGTTGTCTTGCAATAATTTTGAAAAAAATAAAGCAGATAAATACTTAACTGAGAAAAAAAACCCCACAGTTTATATGTTTTAAGCCTCCCAGGACATTAGAAAACAAATGTGATCTTTGTAAGAAGCCTGATCCGAAGCCCACTGAAGTCAATATGAGTCTGCCCACCAAATGCAGTGGGCTTGGATGAGCTGCTTGATGTAAAACATACAATTCAGAAGGTAACTGATCAAGCAATGTACTAGCCTGATCTAGAAATATTAATCTATAATTTCCAGTATGTTTTGCTGCTAGTGAGAAGTCATCTCAGACTCATCTCTCTGCTCCACCACTTAATTAGGTACGTTATAAATCCTCAGGTTCATACCCAAGTATATGACACAGCCACAAATTCTACTCACCTTCCAGACACTCCAGCAAATTCCTTGCCTGGCCATTTTGTATTTTAGTTGTTTTGATGTTTTTCACAGAATAGGAACAGATTAACTTTTCTGAAGTCAATGCCTCAGATCCCCATTACTCTCTTCAGTCCCTTCTGCACACCAACTAGCCACAACTTACATCCTTGCCATGGCTCAAAACCTGGGGTTTATGCACAACCTTTTGTTAGTGACCTCCAACACCAACAGCCAAGTTGTTAGGAACAGCTGGAAGCTGTAGAGAAAGTGTCAGAACTTCTGGTGATATGGTTGGAATTTCTAATAGAAATATTTTTCGCATCACTTGCACATCTAGAAGTTCATGAGGCTTGGAGTACATCATAGGTATGAAGCACCCCTACAGGATGATGATCTCATTCATTTATCTAGGTTATATGGAGCTGGATAAGGCTTTTCCTGCAGTTGCAATCACAGCATTCCATCATTCCACAACTCCTTTCTTCAGAATAAGTGGAGTGGAGAAGGTCTAGTAACTCCAGGGTAAAAAATAGGTTGAACACAGAGATCCTCTAAATGCAGTCCTTTATAAGGAACTTGAAACTGTAGAGACCCTGCAGCAGCAAAGTGTAGATCCAGTTTGCTCTGTGGCTAGAAAACCTTGTCATGACAGTCTCCTTCACCATGCAGAATCATGCTGGCCAACTGCTGAGCTTCCTAATACTGCAGTCTTCCCAGCTTTGTTAAACAGTGCAGTCTTCTTCTGCCCTCTGTGCTTGGAAAATGCTGAGAGGAAGGCAGGTTCAAATTGTGTATGTGTACCCTTCCAAATTTCCAGAGTTCCTGATGCCTCTTGCAGCCTCCAGCCTATGAGGGTGATTTAATTCATGCTTTGAATATCAAAAGGCCCTTCTGCCTCTTCCTTCATATTTCCATAAGAAGTAAACACTCAGGCTGCAACTGCATGTCCCACAGATGTATGTTCTTCCCTCTGCTAAGGGTATGTTTAACTGTGCAGATGTTTAACTGTGCCTGTGGGGAAACAGAAGGGAGACGGGTGTTCTACAGGCAGCTTGTCTTCCCTGCACAGCACAAGCTGCCAGAGTACACCACAGAGGGTATGGCAAGAAGCCAGACACATGTTAGTGAGCAGCATGAGCAGGGCTTCTTCCCCAGGCAGCATTTACAGGACCTGAGTGAGGTGAGCAGGACAGACGTGAATATGGCAGCGAGTCTAACCAAGAGAGCAGATCATGAAGCAATAACATGCTGATGAGGCAGGCCCAAGATGGAACTGGGAAGTCAGTGTGCAGGTCAGTGTTAGGATCAGGACTGGTGTTTACCAGGCAGGGTCATAGTGACAAGGTGGGGCCAAGGCCAAACCAGGAAATCAGTCTGTGTGTTGAGGTCAGCATCAATAAGCAGTATGGCCACAGGCTTGCATTTATACACGTTCCCCAGGCTGAACAGTCCCAGCTCTCTCAGCCTTTCTTTATACATGAGGTACTCCGATCCCTTTGTCATCTTCACAGCCCTTCATTGGGCTCTCTCCAGTGTGACCACATCTCATACTGGGGAGCCCAGAAATGGACACAGCACTCCAGGTGTGGCCTCACCAGGACTGAGTAGAGGTTGCCAGTGACAGCAGTGAAAACTGACTATGTGGCTTGAATGCAGCCTTCTTCTAACTTTGACCCAGGTTATATGACTCTGTTCAGCACCTTCAGGTCGTCTATTGCAATACAATTACAATATGACAGAAATTGTCCAAGTTCATCACACAATGGATTGTTCCAAGCCTTGGAATGCCCTCATATTGTACTACTGACATTCTCCTTCTTGTTCTCCTGACAATTGTACTCTTAATACTAGGCCTTCCATCTCAGTTCTCCTATTTGCCTTAAGCTATTAATACTAATGGTTTATTGTTGCTGACTGTAGAGCTAAACGAGCTTTTCCTGTAGTGTGTCTGGTTGAGTTAAGGTTATAGCACTGTGCTAAGCATGAGCGTTTACCTGTGAAATGATGTACTGCTAGAATAGTTTTATTGTTTTCCAATTTTTATTGTTCAAATTTCCTTTGAACTGCTGAACATCTTACCTGTACTATGACCTAAATGCAAAGATCCAGCCTTCAGAAGAGCTGTTTTCTAAAAATTTGGATGGATGTTCCTGGACACGTTCCTGTGTGACCTGATCTAGGTGACCCTGCTTCTGCAGGTGGGTTGGACTAGATGATCTCTAAAGGTCCCTTCCAACCCCTACCATTCTGTGATTCTATGATGTTCAAACAGAAAGTTCATATTGCTCAAATAGGATTGTGAAAGGCTTTGAATGTTATTTCCATAAACACCATTTTAATCAGGTAGGGGAAAGGATGCTGTTAAAAGAGACTGGGGAAGTCAGAGCAAGCCCGCCAGGTCTCCATAAGCTGCGTGTGCTTTTAGCTGAATGATCTTCACACTGCAGAACTATGGAAGGACACAGTCTCTAGCACTTACTCCCACAAAATGCAATCACAGGCTTGCTCTTCAGGAAGTGAAAGCATGCAGATACTAACAAAATTAAAAGGCTCTGAAATCAGACGAAGTTACATGAACAAACTCTAAATGGTGGGTGTCAGGAGGTTTGGGCAGCCCTTTTTTCAATGGTGTCTAGCAACAAGACAAGGGGTAATGGAAAGAAGCTGAAACACAAAAAGTTCCATTTAAATATAAGAAAAAACTATGTCAGTGTGAAGTGAGGGAGCCCTGGCACAGGCTGCCCAGGGAGGGTGTGGAGGCTCCTTCCTTGGAGGTCTTCAAGACCCGCTTGGACACTTTCCTGTGTGACCTGATCTAGGTGACCCTGCTTCTGCAGGGGGATTGGACTAGATGATCTCTAAAGGTCCCTTCCAACCCCTATCACTCTGTGATTCTATGATGCCCTCTAGAAAAGTGGCCTTGTCCCTCTGAGACATGCAGGAGCTCAAAGAAGCAACAGCAGATTCCAGTTTTCTTGGAAAGAACTTGGAAGTAACAAACCAGGAAACCATTAAACCGGGCAGTTATGAAGGGAAATGTTTTGTTTGGTTGTTTGTTTGGTAGCCACCATATCTTAAAAAAATTACCATATTTTCACCTTCTCCTTTTTTCTGTTTTATTTTCCATTCATTTAATTTGAGTTTATATTTTCCTATCTCTTTTCTCCAAAGGATCTATATTTCCTCAGGTTTTTTAAAGAGGAGGTCTTCTGCATTTTTAAGTGGCATGGTTGCAGGCAAAAATACTGGCTGCATTTATTGCATGCTTTACAAGTTATAAACATCACACCACCTTCCTGAAGGGAAAGCATCAAAGTGTCTCCAGGTGCAGCTGCTGGTACAGATGTGGTTGTAGCAAAACAATATTGCTCTCTATGGAGAAAACAGTGCCTGGAATAAACTAAACAGCACTGGAGTGTCCTTGAACTACAGTTATCTCTAGCACTTTCCTTCCTGAACAAGGCCATCAAAGCTGCAGTGACAGCAGACTCTTTGAGCAGGCTTGGCCCATGCAGGATCAGGCACATTGGCTTTTCCAGCATCACTTGGCTCTGAGCACTGTAAACTTTCTCTGATATCACAGCTCAGGATCAGCAGGCAGAGATGGAGGTGTAACTAAGCATGCAACACTATTAATGAATCTCATCAGAAGGAGATCACAAAATCCTTGAGCTGTGTAAATCTCTAGAGGCTATCTACAGCTAATTTTCTCAGCCATGTTGTTTCTCCAAGCTCCCCGTAATAATAAAACAGCACTTACACCTTTTAAACACCATATTGTGTAGATTATAAGTGACACATAACCCTCGCAGCAAGCCAAGGAAAATGACAGCATTAAATTCCCAACAGCTATCAGAATACATTAACAATATGAGAAGAAAATTACTTTTGAGAAGACAAATTTTGAATGAATAAACATGAATCTAGAAGGTTTCAGCAGAGTGTAGGATTCATCCACAGCGTTCTGTTTTGGGGTCACATAGTTCCATCCAAAGCAAAGAGAAAAACACCCTTGGTTAGAAAGATATGTGTGGTTACAGTGAGTTAATCTCATCTCTGATCACAAACATGTCAAAGCTTGGCAGCTTTAGATCAGAATGGATTTATGCTGGACTGAAGCTGAAGAGCTTTATCAGCCCCTATCACAGAAAGCAACCCTTGTAAAACACAGACAGAGAGATGGAATAATTGGGGCTAAAGCTTCAGTCAATTTGGCTATGGTATCCCTTCAGCTGCTGCTCCCTTCTGTGCACTGCACTTGTCTGTGTCATGACACAGCCTTTCAAGTGACCAGTTTTGCTGCAGTAATATGATCTAGGTCATAAGCAACCATCTGTTTGGGCCCTGAGCTTGGCAAAGGAGCAGCAGCAAATAACCTGGCACCTATGAGACAGCAGCTCAGCCATCCAGGTGGCTCTGAGCCAGCAGAGGAGTAGACATGTGCTCAGCTCCAGCTGGGATGCTATGGATTGCTCCTCTGTTTCCCCTTGTAGCTGATAGTTGCCTCTGTGTCTCCTTTTGTTACTAGTGTTGGCGGTTTGGGGAGCTTCACAGACACTGCAGCAGGGCTTGTGACCTCTCACTTTTGTTGTCAGGTTGATCATAGAATCATAGAATGGTAGGGGTTGGAAGGGACCTTTAGAGATCATCTAGTCCAACCCCTCTGCAGAAGCAGGGTCACCTAGATCAGGTCACATAGGAACATGTCCAGGTGGGTCTTGAAGCCCTCCAAGGAAGGAGACTCCACAACCCCTCTGGGCAGCCTGTTCCACTGCAATGAGACTCCACTGATGAGAGTCACTGGCTCCCTCTATCACCAGTAGTGCAGTGATGGGGTGCCCTGCTGCCTACATTGGCCTCCTGGTAGTATATTCAGTGCTACCAAGGACTGTATTGGTCTACACACACAGTGGACTATACACACATCTTAGGTGATGTATAAGGCAATCACTAGAGCAGCTCCAAGGGTCATTTTTACAAGACTGTCAATCCCAGCCACCTATAGGCTATGAAGCTTCAGGAGGGCACAGATGATGTCTAAGGCCAGTGTAGGTCCCTTAGCCCTCCGCTTTCAGTGTAATACCACATCTCTAAGTTGCACACTTCTGAATCTATCCCTTCAGCTTTTGATCAGTGCAACAAGTGAAACGTGATGAATAAGCAGCTCTGGGAGTGGAGAGTTACAATGAAAAGGTGTAAAAAAGGCTGTCAAATTATTAAGCAGAGGCATGGCACAGAAAGCAAAAGGAGCTCAGATAACATGCAGGGAGCAGGCTGGAAGGCATCAGCAATCACTGTACAGTCTAGGAGGAGAGTAAAGGGCATGTAAGCAGCACAGAAAAGTGAAGAGTACCCTGACTACTGGAATGTAAATGACTCCCTTGGGAAGGAGCCAAATAAGAAATGAGGTGACTCACTATTCATGTGGAGGACAAAACACATCCCTGGCAGTCTACTCAGCTGATAGACAAGACTAATCAGAGACAAAGGTCAATTGCTGTGTAATTAATGTTCATACCATGACAAGCATGGTGTAGAACAGTGGTTATTTGCATCAGAGTAGTGAAAAGCTGTATATCCCATATTGGTGCCAGAAACACTCAGAGCTCAATTAATTAAAATCTAGGGTAAGAAAATGTGAGTTTGCAAAGCTCTCATTGAAAAAGAAACTGCAAATGCAGACCAGGCTGATTCCACAGAAAGCAATGCTGTAGAGAGGAGCTCAGATATTCCAGTCGATGCATAACTTGCTGCAACAGGAATACAAGTTAGCCAGAGCTTTGAATCATGTCTTCCCTAAATAAACTCTCTGAGAGTACAAAGATTTTAGACTCAGAAAAATCAGATTACAACTGAGTAGAAACTCCAGTTCTCAACTTCTGCTGTGAAAACCCACAGACCCAAGTCAGGCTGAATATCATTCAAAAAGAAAAAAAGCTTATAAAAGACTCTTCCCCTCAGCCACTCTGTCTTTGCAGGACAGGTCTCTGTTTCCAGTTTGGCTTTTTAGGTCAATTCAGAGTTTTTCTGAATTATTTAGGGTAGTTTAACTATGCATCTTGTTCTTTTGTAAAAAGTGAATATGAAAATGGAGGAGATGTGTGAAATCCAAGATTAATTGGATTCAGCCAGAGACAGGCACTTCTAATTCCTTAGTTCTGAATGTGGTTCTAGAAAATGGGTCAATCTCAATGAGAATATCATTGAATATCAATCCCTGAAATATGGCAAATGGAAACAATCTGCAACACATATTGTGAGAGAGGTAGTAATTTGGTACTGAGAAACCAGGAGCAGCCCTGACACTTCAGATCAATGAAGGTAAATCCAATGACATGTTTTTACCCTGGTGAGCATCTAGCAGTAAACAGGCAAGATGCGCAGTGTATGTCCTCAACAGCATTCACTGCTGCAAATAGCTTGATGAAGAGATAAATCCTTCTGGCTCCCAAAAACTCCAAAGATTTAGGAGGATAATTGTGAGGCCCACAAATGTAAGAAATTTGAAAGTGAGAACTGGAAAAGCACTAACAAAGCAGTGAGAGAAAGATGAATGCTTTGGAAAGTGAAGAACATTGGCTACATTCAGTGAGACAGAAGCATTGAAAATCATTTGATAATCAGCCATCAAGTTCCTCTCCAGCAACTCTCAAGTAAACAAAGTTGCTATTGGGTAACAATAAACACCATCATATAGATGAAGAACTGTTTGAAAGAGAGGAAATGTGGTTGAAATGAGCAGTCAATTTTCATAGTGGGGGGTTATTCTTAATGAAGCCCCACAGGGATCTCTGCTTTGTCCTTTGCTGTTCAATATCATCTGACATGATCTTGAGAAAAGGATGAAGAGGAGAGTGAAAACATCTGCTGGTGGAAAGCTTTCAGGATAGTTAAGATGAAAGCTGACTGTGAAAAACAGCAGAAGGACCTTGTAGAATGGACAATAAAAATGGACAGGTAAACTTCAATAAAGGGATTTAAAACATTTTAAGCAAACTCAGCTTTACATGCAAAGTGATAGGCTCTGACCTGACTATTATCTCTTAGAAAGAAGATCTCACAGTTATAGTTGGTATTGCTAAAATATCATTTACCCTGACAGGCTCACTATAAATTGTCAATGACTATTAGCAAAGGAACAGAAAACCAAACAAAGCCACTATGAAAATCTTTCTGCATCTGTATCGTCATTATTGTCATTTGTGCTGCGCAACTCAACTCAAAATATGAACAGGGAAAGATGCAGAGAATAACAACAGAGCATCAAGGGGTGACCATGCATTTGTATAAGAAACAGTTGAATACAAGCAGATCCTTCTGCTTGGAGAAGAGATGACTGAAGAGGATTTGACAGGCATCTTTAAGATCTTGACTGGCAGGGAGGATGTGGTACACAGCAGCTGTATTTCCAACTGAGGAGCTGAAAGGCTTGAGATGGATTCAGCAAAGAGAGGTTTTGCTGAGGCTGAGACATGGAACTTTCATGGCAGCTCCTGGTGTATTTCCAGGCTTATTCCATGCAGGGTCTCTGTATTCGCTCCTACCTCGCACATCACACATGTGCCCTGGGGACTCCAGCTGGCATAGCCAGCATAGGAAAGAACAGAAATATCCTAACACACATCAATGACAAGCCCAGCCTCCTCATACAGATGGTATCCACTCTTCTCATTGCACTAAGCATTCTCAGGATTTGGACTTGAAAGCTAAGGGACTTCCATGCATAGAAATGGACGATCAAGACAACCCCAAAGGGACAAATAAAACCCCATATGTCAAAGCAGGTTCCAAAGTACTTCTTACTTTTCTTACCCTCTTGTCATTCCTTCAGTCATAATGAACACAGGTGGTACCTAAACACTGACATCTAAAAAAGTGTCGTAGGGTTTGTTTGGGCTTTTTTTTCACCCAGAAAATTATCAGGAAACATTGTCATTTCTTTTCCTAGAGCGCCTCAGCTGCTGTTGTAGGGTTCCATCTCACATCTTGGGGAATTAAATCATCTATTGCTTCCATAGCAACAGTAAGCACTAGGAAACTCAAGGAATTCAGACAATAATGCATTCTGAGGGCTTTGCACTTATGTTGAGAGTGAGCATCTCAAATAAATTCCTTGTGTCAGAAAGATGTCAAATTCACTTACCCCTTCAGTCGTCAAATAGCAAGATACTCATCTCAGTGGCTCCAAATTATTTTGGTGGTTTAGCTACAGATCTGATAGCCTTTCAACTACTATCTATATGGAAGTGCACATTGGGTCAGTATCTGCTTTTTTCCTATGAAAAACCTGTGATAAAGTAATGGAGAAAAATTAAATTCAGTTTAGATACAAGTCGGTATCCAAAAAACCACAATAGCTGGATCACACTGGATTTCACTGATAGCCAGAGGTTTGTACTTACTAACCTACAGGAACCATTAAGGGAATCAGAAATGCTTTCAAATGTCTGGAGAAAATATCTGCTTACAGAAAAACAGTACATCCTGTCCCCTAAATTGCTAGTTGTTCTTATTAGATATTCTTATGGGGGTCGAACTGCTGAAGAGCAGCTGTGCAGAGAGAGACCTGGGAGTGCTGATTGATAATAAGCTAAATATGAGCCAGCAATGTGCCTTCGTGGCCAAGAAGGCCAATGGCAGCCTGGGGGGCATCAAGAAGAGTGTGGGTAGCAGGTCAAGGGAGGTTCTTCTCCCTCTCTCCTCTGCCCTGGTGAGGCCTCATCTGGAGTCCTGTGTCCAGTTCTGGATTCCTCAGCTCAAAAGGGACAGAGAACTGCTGGAGAGAGGCCAGCACAGGGCCACCAAGATGATCAAGGGTATAGAACATCTTTCATACGAGGAAAGGCTGCAGGAACTGGGGCTGTTTAGTCTGGAGAAGAGGAGACTGAGGGGAGATCTTATTAACATTTATAAATATCTAAAGGGCGGGTGTCAGGAGGTTGGGACATCCCTTTTTTCTATAGTAGATAGTAACAGGACAAGGAGTAATGGGATGAAGCTGGAACACAAAGTTCCACTTAAACATAAAAAAACCCTATTTCACTGTGAGGTGAGGGAGCCCTGGCACAGGCTGCCCAGAGGGGTTGTGGAGGCTCCTTCCTTGGAGGTCTTCAAGACCCACCTGGACATGTTCCTGTGTGACCTGATCTAGGTGAACCCACTTCTGCAGGGAGGTTGGACTAGATGATCTCTAGAGGTCCCTTCCAACCCCTACCATGCTATGATTCTATGATATCATCTAATTCTTTAGAGGAATTTAACAAGCTGACACAAGGCTGACAACCAGGAGTCAGTTCAGTTGCTTTTCTCACAGGCATTGAGAGCCATATGAGTGTGGTCTCAGCTGCTGTGACAGAATGGCACAGATCTCCCAGGTCCATGAGAATGTCCCAGGTACATGAGGATTTCCCAGATACTGTAGAACATCTTCACTGGCATCAAATACTTAAGTTTAAGCAGCTACGTTGTGCACTTGAATGTGTGTGCAAGTTTTCAGGAGACACCAAAAGAATCACATAAGCTTCCACTGGAGTTAGTGGAGGTCAAGAGTCTGGAGGCTGCAGCACGATTCAGCAGCTGATCATAATTAGGGCTCAGTTTGTTTGCTCAAACCAAGGTATCTAGCACTTTTTAGGATGGTATACAACATCACATCTATATTCATGGAAATCACAGTAAATTCATGTCTTACCAGAGGCTAGGTGAGACAGCCTACACCATCTCAAACAGTTGTAGATAATTTTAGGCGAGTTGAGTTCTATGTGTTTATTTTAGGGTGATCTGAGCTGCTGTCTAGGTGACTACAATGAGGGCCTAAAAACCTGTTACCCATGTAAACATCTACATGTAGATACCTAAATAGGGTATCTTTCCCTTAAATAAGTCTTTCCCCAGGTTTGTAATACCTTCAGAGTTCCCACAGTTTTCCTTTCCACACTCCAGTTCCTCATCAGATCCATCTCATTTTTCTCTTTCCACTCACTGCCTCCTCTCTTCTTCAAATCCCAGTCACAGTTTTTGTCTCTCTGTCTTGAAATTAGTCTTGCTAACTTGCTCATGTCCCAAAAGAGAAAACCCAAAACCAAGCCAGTTTCTGTTTCCTTTGCATTCCAATAAAGTAGCAGCTGTGCTGCTTAGTGTACATGGAAACTGCAGAGATTTCTGGAAGTCTAAACTGTGATGAACATTTAATGAGCATGAGTGAATGGTGACAATTTAATCCAATTTGGACACATGCTAATGGTCAAGTGAAAAGTTCACACCTGGCAGAAAGGGTTATTCCTTTGCAGATTTGATACCTTTGCCTCAGAATTAAAAGGCATTAGGGCTTTTCAGAAAACAAGTAATCCATGCTTGTTTGTACCAAATCATCTCTTTCTTTTTCCAGTGTTGTTGCCAAAGATATATTGACTTAAACTGTCCAAAAGCATTCAACTCAAGGCAGTGCTACACAGTGACGAAAGCCAAGGGCCACTTGTCTAACTGTGATGATGTTTCCACTCATTTCATGTAACAGTGCAACCTCTTAACTACAATAATATTCAGCATCTTATATTCCAGTCTGACTAAAATTGCAGCAACCCATGTTTTATGCAGCTCTACATTGCATCCCTCAACACTTTATGCTGTTCAAGTGGCTACATTACTGCTAATTAAGCCACAGACCCTTGGCCTGTCCCCTTCAAGCTGCTTCTGTCACCTCGTGAAGAGATTTCTCTGCACGATGGTGTTTTTCTACTGGCACAAAACACCTTCAGCAGCACTTAGGATGTGAGGTTTTTTAAACTCAATGTTTATGTGGAGAACCCAGAAAATGAAAGGCACATCCACCTTTTCAGGTGCTAGGCATTCCATTCAAGGAAGATGAAAAGCTATATAATCCACCAAACATTGCTTTTGGGGATATTTGTTCTCACATCCCCACTTTCTTTCAGCATGTCATCTTTTCACAAAGTCAGGCTCTTTCATCAATGTACAGGTTCTGCATTCATATTTCAGAGGTACCAAACTGCAGGTGCTACTTATACCAGGCAATGACAGAATATTTTGAAAGTGACAGCACCTTTGACAGAACACTGAGAACTGGCATCTTTCCTCAGTATTATCCAAGGAACATCAAAAATAGCCCAGAGAGTTTGGCTCATTTGGACTAGTATAATGCTGTAGTCCCAGTCAAGTCAATGGTGTTACGTTAATAGCAGCTGTGCTTTTTAGGCACTAATTCAGCAGAGCACTTAAAGCTCAGCAGAGCTTATATATCTCATTTCTTGATCTGAAGCCAAAGATAATTTTGCATAGAAAAATACATTGGAAGGTGAATGTATAAAATTGCAATTGCTAATATTGTCACTCAGCTGACAGGTAGAATCAGCTTCAGGTTATTCTGCCTCAAAATTACCCCTGCATCAAGAAAAACACAGACCAGAGTATTTCAGTGGATATGAACAAATTATTCAATTGACTCTAGGATATTTGATTCCTGGCTTTGCAGCAGAAAAATCAAGAGATGCTCAGTGAATATGGTAGATACATTGTCTTGTAATTCACACTGGACTAAGAAATATTTTGATTTTAAATAAGCAAACAGTACTCAATACAGACATCAGTCAAGATATGCCACAAAGGATGTATCAATTCATTAGCAATCTGGGGAAAGCTTCCAAATTTAATTAAAAGTGATAAAGCAATTATAGGAATAATAGCCCACGTGTGCGTGTGTGTGTGTGTAAATGTAGTACTGTATTATCTTGAGTCAGTCATGGATGTCATACACACAATTTTTCATTCCAAGTCCTACAATTCTGCTATTTCACAAATCAGGAGGGGATTGAAATGAAACATAAAGCATTTATGGAGTACACCGCTGTTAAAATGCTGCCCGTTAAATCACTATTAATTAAACTCATCGAAATTCAGTGGAATTGTGTTGCTTCACACAAGTGCCAAAGTGACTCACATGAAAATATGTCAGTAGTTTCTCTTCAAGGACATCAATACAATGATGTTTTTCCCCCACTCACTGCAAAAAAATAATAAACTCAAAGTATCTGTGATCCAGCCTCAGTAAGCAATGACCCCTAGAAGAGCTGCAGGGTACACACTGATAGCCAGTATAATACTTCCCTGCCTGTGGAGAAAAAGAGTAGTGTATTGAAGCCAGGCACATGTCACAGTAGCTAATACAAAAGAGAGTTGTCTCTTGAAACCTAGCAGGAGTCTGCTGAAGGCTGTAAACATAGCAAAATTAAAAGTTTGCCATGGTGTTGCACAGATTGTCTGCTGTGTAGGCTCAGACTGTGGGAACTGGGGCTGTTTAGTCTAGAAAAGAGAAGACTGAGGGGGGATCTCATTAACATTTACAAATATCTAAATGGTGGGTGTCAGGAGGTTGGGACATCCCTTTTTTCTATAGTAGCTAGCAACAGGACAAGGGGTAATGGGATGAAGCTGGAACACAAAAAGTTCCACTTAAACATAAGAAAAAACTATGTCACTGTGAGGTGAGGGAGCCCTGGCACAGGCTGCCCGGGGAGGGTGTGGAGTCTCCTTCCTTGGAGGTCTTCAAGACCTACCTGCACATGTTCCTGTATGACCTGATCTAGGTTGACCTGCTTCTGCAGGGAGTTTTAACCAGATGATCTCCAAAGGTCCCTTCCAACCCTACCATTCTGTGATTCTATGTAGAAGTCTGCACACTTTTATTGAGTCAGACTTAAAATTAACCCAGTTTTATTTTTAAGAGTACAAATCCATTGAAACAGAAAATTAGCCCTGCAACTCTGAATTCTTGCTATTTTATACCAAAAGGAAAAAAAAGAAGCACATTTCATTTAGAATAGAAACGTTTGCAAACTGACACATCGTGAAACAGCACATTGTGCAACTCAGCATATACGCTGATATTCAAAAGTAAAGTCATACTATTAAGCATTTGCATTCAGGCAGGCAAGTCTTTGCCTAGCTAGATGTTTTGTTACGAGCTTGACATTGAGCTCAACTCTACAGCTCACCTTTAGAACAGTCTGAGAGAAGAGACAGCTTAATAGTTCACAGCAAATCAATGTGGGGAAAATAAAGAACATCATATGCAAAAAAAAAAGTACCAACCTTGAGTTTTGTGAAAACCAATGTGCAAAGTGATTCCCACCAAGGTACACCTGAGTATAAAAGAGGAGTTTGAGGACAGGAGCATCTGCCAGGCTTTTAGTTACATATATTTGCGTTTCTTTTCCTTTGTGTGATTAGAGTGCAAAAAAAAGATGTGCCACGTCCTTGTGGCTTGAGGCAATGGCATGCTTCATGTGTTGTCTGACTTTTGAGAACAATCTGACAAATAAATCTCCTATGTGATGTAATTTATTCTACTTTTTCCCCAGAGTATCCAAGTGCTTTGAGTCAGACACATCCTCTCTCACACACCATTACTCCTCTCAGATTCAGTTTTTTCCTAGCCCTTACCTATCTGAAGTTTCCTTTTCAGCAGGTCTCTCGAGCACTCAAGTTGCTTCTAAAATAACCTGTAATCATTCTCTGGGAAACCAGTAACAACCAACCCCGGTCTGGGCCAGGAAAGAGCTGCCTGACACAACTTGTTCTGCAGCACCCCTTTCCCAGACCCTAAAGATGTGTCTACATGTACCTTTCTGAGTGCATCTATTTTTATTCATTAAATTATGATGATGTGGCCTCAGTGGGGCTCTGCCTACACTGCTGAAACAGTTGTTTGCTAGCATGCTTTTGGCCTGGGCTGATTCCTAAAAACAGTTCAGGCATAGCTCAGAAGCTAGCATGGAATGGGAGTCCACCACCAGGCAGGAGCAGAGAATAGACCTTAGCATTTTGGTTTATTGGTACAGACACAGCATAACTTTATTATTGCAAACTCAGTGCCAAATACCTTCAAAATCTGCACAGCCTTGGATTAAGATATGTTCAAGAACATGACCAAAGCAAACCTGCTTAGATATCTCAAAATGCACAAGTCTTTTAGTGTGCTCCAGTGCTTCAGACTGCCAAACATATCCTCCCAAGTCAGCACAGCTCAGCACACCCTTCTCACTCACCCACCACCTCACAGTGCCTCTCTTCCCCCTCATCAGGCACAGCTCGTCACATATTTCATGACATTGACTTTATTGTTGGAGTCCACCTGCTCCTTCAGTCATGGTATGTCTCGATGCAAGGAATAGTAAAGAGATCTGATTGCAAACACTACCAGAGATAACCTCTGCAAAAGGCTGGGCTAAACCAGAGCATCCACTGAATGTCTAGTGCTCCCACAGGGACAGATGACTTGCTTACTCACCCACAATGGTGTTTGGTAGGAGTGGGAAGAAGCAGAACATTGCAGATGCCCTGTGATTTACATTAGCTGTCAAAGCTGGAGATGGTGAAATGGAGGATGTGACCACATCAGAAGCACTCCTGAGCCTACTAGTCTAGCCAAAACTTCTGTGCCATCTTTCCAACACTCTTTCTTTCCTCTTGCTGGTTCCACTTATTAGCTTAGTGAGGTGGAGGCTTGCTTTCATCTTAGGAAAATAGAGATGTTGAGCAGAGCCTGTAAACCAAAGTAGGTTTATGCAGTTGCAACCTCTGTCAGCTCCTAAAATACAAATAGCAGCAAGAAAAAAGTCCAACATCCATCTGTACATCTCCAGATGACTGTTTATTCCACAACCTCTGCATCTATGTATCACTGACACCATGTGAAAAACTACTGAACTGAAATAGGGAATTGCCCTGGAGAAGTTTAAGACCTTATCATCTTGATAAATACATCTACTTTAAAAAACATAAATACAGAAGATTAATCAACATCAACTGCCTTCAGCTGGTGTGTTCATAAGCATTCTGAGTATGAACAAAATTCCAGCTGAAGATTTCACACACAAGAATGATGTTACCTCAAATGAGAGCACAAAGTTCTACAGAGAAGCAGCAGCATGCAGTGCACTGAGGCTTCTTCCCTGCACTCTCTCCATGATCTTTTTCTCTGACAGACTGATTTTAATACGATAGTTCCTGTAAGCTGGTTATTCCTGGTATGAAGCATTTAATTAAAAGCCAAAGAGCTCGATGTCACAAACTATCTCTGTAATTCGTGCTGCTGTGCCTGGGTTTTTGAAGCCAGCGGTGTTCCAAAGTGTCAGCTTCACAGCGTGGTCAGTTCCTGTTTCAGTGATGTAAAACTTTCCTTTACCTCTGACAATTACTGACTGCATGATATGGGGAGGCTATAAGGGTCCAAGGCTTTTAAACACCACCCTCATATAATTACAATATATTCTAAAAGTAGAGTTCTAAAAACATAAAAATGCCCCAATAACCCCACCTGTGTCTGAACTGCCCATTACATGGAGGTCCCTCAAATTAAAGAAAACTCTACTTGATCCCCCATTTAGCAGCTAGAAGAAGCACAATGATCAAAAGGAGCTCTAACAACCCATAGAGAGGGGTTCAACTTCACCCCGAATCCTTTGTCCAGTTTTAGGCTCCTCTCTACAAGAAGGACGTTGAGGTGCTGGAAAGGATCCAGAGGCAGCTACCAAGCTAGGAAAGGATTTAGAGCATGTCTCACATGAGGATCAGCTGAGGGATCTGGGGCTGTTTAGCCTGGAGATAAGAAGGCTCAGAGGAGACCTCTCACTCTCTACAACTAACTGAAAGGAAGTTGTAGCAAGGTGGGGGTTGGTCTGTTGTCCCAGCTGGCAAGCAGTAGAACAAGAACAAATGGCCTCTTGTTGCACCAGGGGAGGTTCAGGCTGGATGTGAGGAGGAATTTCTTTGCTGCAAGGGTTGTCAGGCATTGGAAGGGGCTGCCCAGAGAGGTGCTGGATTCACTGTCCCTGGAGGGGTTTCAGAGACAGGTGGATGTTGCACTTAGGGCTGGGACAAAGGCTGCACTCCATGAGCTTAAAGGTCTCTTCCAGCTGAAACTATTCTATTCTATTCTATTCTATTCTATTCCTATCTCTGCAGGTTAGAGTAGCTGCTGTAAATTAAACAAACCCCTGTTATCTAAATTGCACTGGAGACTTCTAACATGGCCAAAAAATTAAAGATTAACTCACGACACTATGTTGTTTCTTCACCTCTACCATACTCTCTGTCTGATAAGCTCCAGCTTGCTTTTTTTAGAGCCAGCTCACACAAACCCATGCTGTAGTAACCAGCCTATGTGACAAACAGATTCAGGTCCTAACAGTCCTGATTTTTAAGATCCTATATGATCCGCAGGAGTAAGCCAGTAAATCTTTGAAAGACGTTACCCTCCAGTACGTACCAACAAGGAAGCCTTTCTGACAGAGTATTTCCCTCATAGACTACATAATGGCTTCAAAAGAAACTATTAAAGTGAACAGAAATAGTAGGTAAAAAGCTAATTCTTGACCTAATATCTAAATAAAAGTTTCCGTTTGAGTCTAGCATTTAAATGTCACATACTAAATGTTCATTTATGCTGTGTATGTCCGTGCAGTCAACTCAGCAGTGAACCAAGCTTAATATACTAACACCAGGAACTCCTTAGACTTTGACATTTTCTCTGTTTTAAGCACTGTACTTTATCTTTCCTCTCATTTTCCCCAGCTGCATTGTAGAACTGTTAACAATAGGCCTCTTGACCAATTATTGATCTCTGGATATTCAGAAAAATAATTAGCATTGTAATTACTGGCATTCATTCTAGGCACAAGAAAAATTAGTAGAAGTATATGTCAGTTACTGCTCAGGCAATGAAAATAGCAAGTCTTCCTTCCCTTTTTGCCCATGCTTAGTTCTGCTGCTGCTGTCAGGCTTGAGAGTGTGTATGGTTGTGGCAACCCCATGTAAATACAGGGAAGACCTCTCCTGATGGCACTGAATTCTCTCCTGTTGTTGACGGTCACTCATGTTTAGCAAGCTCAAATTTCAGACATGTCACCTTGTTTTCCTCACCCTCAGCTTCTTCCCATTTGAGGCTGCTGCAGTTCAGCCTGGTCTGTTGGGGCAACAAAGTTCAATATTCCCTGCCCTGCCGGGAAAATCAAGTCTACCTCCAAATATTACAAGGCAAGAGTATCCACATTAATTAATTATTAACATTTGGAATAAATGTGTGATTTATATAATTAATGATGCTTCTGGATTAATTAAAATCCTCTCTTTGATTGAGTACCCATCCCCTTCAGCTGTATAATCTGCAGTTTTGACATTTTCCTTCCTTGCTTCCAAATGCCAAGATTGTTCAGACTGGCCATTTTCCCATGAGCACTCACCTCTTTCAGCACACATTTTTAAATGTCAGGGAGTTACTGCTCAAAGCCTTGTTATGTAGTTTTGATTCCTTTCTTTTTGTTGGAAATTATCTGTTCTGGAGATGTATTTCACCATGAAGCATGTCTGCATTCTGTACGCTGCTGCTGGAATAACAATACTATCCACCTCCAGGAAACTAATAGGGAAAAGTTCAAGATGATCTCCCAACTTCTTTCAGACTCATGACCCTCATTTTTTAAGAAGCAGAAAGTAAGAAGGAGGGTAGAAAGGACTATATCTCTCAGATGTGATAGGAAACACATGTTGGTGGCACAGTCAACAACAAGGAAATGCTAATTACACCATGATGACAACATGACATCAAGTAACAGGCTCTGCCTCACAGCTATGTCATCCCAGAAGAATCTCTGGTAACCAGACACAGAATCCCAGAGGTTCTAAAGTTGGGAAGGACCTCTGGAGATCATCTTGTCCAGCCCCCTGCTCAAGCAGAGCCGCCTAAAGCCAGTTGCCCGGAACAACGTCCTAGCAGCTTTTTGACATCTCCAATGATACACCAGCAGCTCTTTCCCCCCTTCTTGTGTGAAAAGCTTGCAGAACAATGTTTTCAAGTATGGTGCTCTATCAGCTTTAGGCAGTAGATAAGGATCATCCTCAAGAAGAGTTCATTGTCTCTGCAGGATGAAACTCTCCTTTGCCTTGATGGTGCTGCACGGGGAAGAGTGATTCCCCATCAAACATTCAGGTTGTCCTGATCTATGAAGAGGAATAAAGACTTTAGTGGCACAGAGATAATGAATATGTACTGATATAGATAAGGGTGCAGCTTTCACTGGTCCTGTACCAGCCCTCTTTTAAAAGACTGCATCTGAATAACTTGTGTTAAATGCTCTTAAGCTATTTCAGCTCAGAGAAGTTCCACTTTGCACAGCATTACAAGTAATATTCACCCCTACTCCCTTTCATCTTCTTTCATTAATGTAAACAAAGTATTCACTATTTCAAGTGATAGCAAATAAAAATGAAGCATGAGGCTGAAATGTATCCTCCAGGGATTTACATGCTCTAGGTAATCTTAAACACTGTTTAATAACATGAGTTAGTTTGCTTCAATATGTTTTCCATGCTGACAAAACTATTTGGCAATATTAGGGGCTGCACACTGCTGCAGCTTCTACTACATGAGACAAAATGCACTTCAGACTACTTCAGTCTTTTCTTGCTGGCTACCAATTGCTTTCATGAACATTTCCAACTCTTCTTGCTGAGAGCACAGGGAGTCTCTCACTTTAGTTTTCCCACGTTGCTGCATGACTGGAGTTACAAAACAGAGAAGTATTTTAAGTGAGCTTTGAAAAACCCTACATGGGATTTGACAGGGCAAGATGGTGCATCCAGCTGCCTTCTCAAGCACAGTGTGCCTAAGTTCTTGAAATATTAATTGAACCACTGTTCAGAGCATCCTGTATCCAATGTTATTCTTTTCCTTTCAAAAACAGACTGAGCAAGACTCCTCAGTCCTGCAAAATTTGGTTAAGTATATTGATATGTTTATTTACTTACATCATTTTTACATCTCTTATCCCATAAGAAAAAATTATTACCCCTTCAAACTTACAAGGCACTTAAGGTTAAAGAAGTATGGAAATACAAACCACTTATCATTAAAAAGATGAGATAAAAGATTAACAGGGCTGAACACAGTTAACACACTGACACTACAAGGTTATGAATGCTTCTTCTGCAAATTGTTTCTGAGAGTAGGATCATTAACTTGTCTGATATTTATGGATTCTCTTCTGTTAGGAGGACTGGCATCCCATGCTGTTGTAGGGCCATGACAATGGTCTGTACAGAACTCTTCATCCAGGGACCCTGGTTAGACCTACAGAACATCATTTTAACCAGCTCTTGCTGCTTGTTGTCCTTTTTTTGCTCACAGAAACTGAGGCACAGAGATGACATGGCTTCCCAAGGGCTGGCAGGTGGTAGCCTAAGCAAGGAGAAATGTTCTTGAGCATCCTGAGTGCTTGGCCAATGGCCTGGCCATGCACTCAAGCTTGCTTTTTAAGACCCTCATGTGGGAAGTCAAGCAGCAGTTAGCACAAAACCTCAGTGATTTGTTCATGGTGATTCATTTCTTCTATCTTTCAGGTAAAAGGGGAAAAGGGCAATACAGAAAAGAAAGCCAGATGATGTCCCCAAGCCTGTGCAGAAGGGACTCTCCTCTGGAAAATGAGGACATTCAGAAAGCTCCATTTGACCTCTTACAGGTCTGGAAATGGACGGTGTGACCCTGAGAGCAGAGAGTCCCTTCTGCACTTTAACAGTTTAAACATCTGCTTACAAAACATTTACGGGCAGATGGCTGCACAAACCAATTTTATCTTGTTCAGGCCTTTTAAATGGAAATAAATTCTCCCACTTCTGTTACCAACGGTAGAGCACTTACCAAGCCTGTACACCCCACAAGTGTGTGCCTTGTGTTAAATTGCCCCCTAGAGGAGACAACACAGATGCAACAGAATGAAGAGATGGAAGCCAATTCTAATGTTTTTATTAAATAAAGGGGAAAAGGGGAAAAAAAAAGAAGGTAGCAATAATATCACGGTAGTGCCACTCTGTTCTTTCAATAAATCAGGAAGAAAACATCATTGCCCAATCACCCTTTGTTCCATTTTGCTTCAAGGGCATAAAAAATGTGTCTTAGGAAATAAAATGTTGTTGTAGTTTGAAGATGAGGAGGTAAATGTTCATTGATCAGAGGTGAGGTTCTGTTTCTCAGACAGCGAGCTGCACTCTGCACTTGTAATTAGCTTTCAGGAGAGCACGATGAGTTTTTGATTGGAAGTGGATTACTACTGATCAGAGTCAACTCCTTCTATTGTTTCATATCTATTCAATTTTGAGATGGCACTTGAAAGCTTTAATGTGTCCTCTTACCTTGCATAACCGATGGGCAGCTTTTGAAAAAACAATGACTTAGAAATAAAAAGCCAAATCAAAACACATTAGCTGTTGCAGCCCTTTGCTCTTACAACAGGAATTTGATCCTCTTTAGGTTTTCCATTTCATGAAAAGTTGCCTTTAATGTTGAAATAATAGCTATAACCCTCACATAGACCTTTTCACCCTTACCGGCCTGCCTACTTGTGTCAAAAGGAAATGAGTAGCACTATATATTGTAGAGGTAAAAAGTGTGTTATCTGTTGTGCTAAGGGCCATCTGCTTTCATTAAAAAAAAAGAGATAGGTAGCAGATCAAAGCATTTTAGCCCTCTGTAACACTGCTTGAGTGAAAATGCAGCACAGAAGAGCAAGAATTTGTGTGAATGGAGGCAGAACAAATAAAGAAGAGGCTTTAAATTGCCAGGCATCTGCGGGAAAATTCATCCCCACTGAAAGCTTATTGTTATGAATTTATATCAGAGATTAATTTGGCTCTTTTTTTCTGAAACCATAAAGAGGTACATTTTCACATAAGCTTAAACAATGCATTGGTCATAGTTTCTTAAATCAGCTCAGGAAACTTATTAATCCTTTAATGTGGTATTCGTTGAATCATAGAATCACAGAATGGTAGGGGTTGGAAAAGACCTTTAGAGATCATCTAGTCCAACCCCCCTGCAGAAGCAGGGTCACCTAGATCAGGTCACATAGGAACATGTCCAGGCGGGTCTGGAAGACCTCCAAGGAAGGAGACTCCACAACCCCTCTGGGCAGCCTGTGCCACTGCTCACAGTGGAACACATCACCCTCACAGTGAAATAGTTTTTTCTTATGTTTAAGTGGAACTTTTTGTGTTCCAGATTCATCCCATTACCCCTTGTCCTGTTGCTAGCTACTATAGAAAAAAGGGATGTCACAACCTCCTGACACCCACCCTTTAGATATTTATAAATGTTAATAAGATCCCCCCTCAGTCTCCTCCAGACTAAACAGCCCCAGTTCCCGCAGCCTTTCCTCGTATGAAAGATGTTCCAGTCCTCTTATCATCTTGGTGACCCTGTGCTGGACTCTCTCCAGCACTTCCCTGTCCCTCTTGAGCTGAGGAGCCCAGAACTGGACACAGGACTCCAGATGAGGCCTCAGCAGGGCAGAGTAGAGGGAGAGAAGAACCTCCCTTGACCTGCTGCCCACACTCTTCTTGATGCATCCCAGGTTGCCATTGGCCTTCTTGGCCATCAGGACACATTGCTGGCTCATGTTTAGTTTATTATCAATCAGCACTCCCAGGTCTCTCTCTGCAGAGCTGCTCTCCAGCAGTTCAACCTCCAGCCTGTATTGGTGCAGGGGGTTGTTCCTTCCCAGATGCAGGACTCTGCACTTGTCCTTGTTGAACCTCATGAGGTTCCTCTCTGCCCAACTCTCAAGCTGGTAGAGATCCCACTGAATGGCAGCACAGCCTCTGGGGAATCAGCCAGTGCTCCCAGTTTGGTGTCATCAGGGAACTTGCTGAGAGTACACTCTGTCCCCTCATCCAGGTTGTTGATGAAGATGTATTCTTCAAAAAAAGGAAGAACAAACACTTCTAGTCTCTACTTCTGTCAAGACGTGCAACCCAAGTCTGTTTTACAAAAATAACCCCATCAACATTGCTGCAGATTGCAAATGACCAGACTGGAAAATAAGAGGAAGCTGGAGAACCTAACATCTCTGATCTGATATAGCAACAGGAAAAATTAACTAGCTAACTTTGATACCTTCCCCAGGCACACATCCCGTCCCTCTGATGGACACTGTTGACTCCAAAGCAGGAAAATCTGATGCACTGTTAATTAGTTCTCAAATTGCTTTAAGTTTGTATTTTCAAGCAAGGTGATTTCTCTTTCAAAATGCCTTAACATAGTGAGCTGAGAGCCCTGGTATTCCAGGAAAAACATAGTGGATGGATTAGACTCTGTGTTACAGGTAAGATTACACTGATTTAAATTTTATTAGTATCTTCTGTGTTGACCATTAAAAATGGAAGATCTCAAGTTAATTACAGTGATTATGTCTGTGTGCACATATCAGCCAGCTCCCTCAGTGTTCATGGATGCATCTCTATTAAGGCCCAAGGACTTATGTATGTCCAGTTTGCTTAAGGATTTTCAGTCCTGATCATCTTCCCCCAAGGATAAGACATCCTTGCTCCAGACTTCCCCCCTGGTCTCTGCAGACTGGTGTTAGTTGTAACTACGTTATGCTGTCCCTTTATTTGTGAACAAAGACTCCTTCTAAATTCTGACCCTTCCGGGTCTATCTATGTGAAAAGAGGAATATATAACCTTGAAACTTAAAACAATAATTCTAAATATGACTCCAGAGCCCACAATGTGCTTTGAAATAGAATTGTTTTTTGTAATTCAGTTCACAAACCCATGGTAACAAAGGGCAGTTGGCATCCTCCATAACTGCACCCAAGCCTTTATAAATGCTTGAGAGAATATGTACAATACAGAAATGTAACAAAGAATATAATCCCATAAATCTGGTGCAGAAGACACATTATCATCATTCTTATGATACATGAGAACTGCACAATAATTTGATGGGTGCACTTCTAGAATTGTATATAACATCTCTCTGTTGCCTCTACCTATTACAGATAGAGACAGTGTATTTTTGTGAGGATGAGGAAAATGAGTTAAGGCATACATTTTACAAAGACATTAAAATAGAACCATAATATATAACCTATGTGATCTACTGTAGAAAATGTATAGTGGGAATGTGATCAGTTTATACTTACCCATGACTGCTATAATGGTATCTCAAGTTTCCACACAGGCTAATTGGAGTAAGAACATTATATTGCAGAAGTGGAGTTGGGCTTTATTTGAGACATTTTATGTAATCTTCTCCTTTGGTGCCTGCCATCCTGCAATACGAGCACCATTCAAAACCTTTCACAAAACACTGTGTGAAATGCTGATGATTCTTCCAGAGTGCTAGAGGAGAAGCAGATGTAGCACAGCAACTCACTGCCATTCTCTGTGCTCCTGCCAGGATCTCAGAGATCATTTAATGCATTGATATCTGGCATTCTTCAAATCCTCTCAGCTAAGTAGCCAAAAGAGTGAAACTACCTTCAAAAAGTGCAAAAACATTTCTGTTTGTGGGACAGAACATTGGGGACCTCATTAACACAAGTATTTGAAAGGTGGCTACCAAGAGGATGGGGCATTACTATTTTCTGTAGTGTTCAATGACATGACAAGGGGTAATGGACAAAAGCTGGAACACAAGAAGTTCCACTTCAACTTGAAGAAAAACTTCTTTCCCTGTCGAGGTGAGGGAGCCCTGGCACAGGCTGCCCAGGGTGGGTGTGGAGGCTCCTTCTCTGGAGGTCTTGAAAACTCGCCTGGACACATTCCTGTGTGACCTGATCTAGGTGAACCTGCTTCTGCAGGGGGGTTGGACTGGATGATCTCTAAAGGTCCCTTCCAACCCTATCATTCTGTGATTCTGTGATCTGCAGTTACTGTAATGAGAGGGAACAGACTTTATGAGGCAAGAATTTGCAGAAAATTAAGGTTCAGTCATTCCACTGACTGATGAAGAATCACATCATGTGTTTCTAGCTCCTATCAATTTCTGCCAATCCTGAAAACACAGATATAAGGGCACACCTATCTGTCAGTGTAGTCTTGTGACCATGACAGTGCTGCTGAATGGCCTTTATGCCACCCATGCACTTTTATCACATCAGATTCAGCAATCATCACCTTGGGGGATGAGCTGGGCTGCCTTGCTGATCTGGGTAGAAACTAATCCCACTGAAGAGAAGACTAGTTGAGGCACACCTGAACCAATGCTAGAGCTGACACAAGGAAGGTGATGGAAACACACATTGAGATAGCAAAGAGTGTAACATCCTGCAATTAAACTGCCTTTAGTGCGTTGTGAAACTGCAGGACTAATGTAAACAGAAAAAAAACAACAGCTCTAAGCACTGAAGAACTGCATTGTTCTCATTCAGCCACTACAGGTAGAGATTTTGTTTCCTAAACCATGGAGTCTCCTACCCACAGCTGCTTCTCATCCTCTGTCCTGTAGATGTTCCCATAAGAAGCAATTCTCTGAATTATCATACCAGAGGTCATGCCTTGCTCCGAGCCAAGCTAGTGGCTTGAAACAAATACAGATGGCTGCAATAACCAAGCACAATAATAATATATCCGTGAAAAGATATATGTAAATTAACCATAAATTAACTATATGCCAGCTTTTGTTGACATCTATTGAGGAAGAATACTACTACAGCAAGGAAACACCCTTAGGGCAACAAGAAATGCAAGCAAATAAGAAATCAAGATCTGAGATTTGTTGTACAGAGCATTCCATTTTTTGGATGATGGTCAGACCCAGGGAGCAACCAGCACAGACTGTTCATCAACAACATGAGAGAATGTGTCCTGAAAGGAACACCACACATTTGTTATTGTGGTACAGCAGGTCTGTTGTAAATCACACATTAACGAACCAGCCAGCAGCAGTAGCTCATGGGTACTGAGAATTTCTAGATGAGCAGCATAAATATCTTTTGATGTCAGAGATAAGCCACGTTTATCACTTTTCCCCTTCACCATGAGAAATCAGAAAGAGCAATAACAGGAAATATTCATTTACAGGAACATCTCTGAAACAGATGTTGAAGGACTGATAACAGAAGATGTTTGCAGAGCATTTTGTAAACAGTCAATAGAATCACATAAGAAACTAACACATCATATTTTTTAAACCCCTGCATACACTTAGCTTACACAGAATAAGTGTGAATTACTAAGTGCATTCTTCTCAACTTCAATTGACACCCACTCTGTTCTCCCAGTGGCAGGAACAGCAACACTATGCTGTATGCTATTGTGCTATGTTGATGCTACTGTTAGTACGTGTTTTTCTTTGTGTACCTTTGTGTGAAATGACCCTCAGACTGAGATTTTTCCTTTAAGTCTGTACCAGGTAAAATTGGGTTGCTTGCTCACAGAGGCCTACTCCCCATGTCTGACTGGAGGTCCATGAAGGTGCGATGTGTGTTATTCTCTCATTTCTAGGGCAGCTCTGCACAGATGACATCCAGAACACAATTAGAGGCTCCCTGGACCTCATACATACCTTTCACAGCAATAATATATTTTCAGACCACACAGAAAGGACCTGGACTAGAGACTTTTTGAAGCAGAAAACTCCTTGGATTTGGACAAAGACATGGAAGACCATATGAAAATGATATTGAATGACAGACTAACAGAGTCCCAGAGGAAGAGAATAAGGCTTAAAGGAGTAAGGTTTACTGCCCACCTCATTCACATGTTTTCACTTCAGCTTAATAGCCACTAAAGTATAACACATCTGGACTACTGTGTCCAGCTCAAGAGAGACAAGGAACTTCTAGAGAGAGTCCAGTGCATGGGCACCAAGATGATCAGGGGACCAGAGCATCTTTCTTATGAGGAAAGGCTGAGGAACCTGGGGCTGTTTGGTCTGGAGAAGAGGAGACTGAAGGGGAAATCTCATTAATACTTACAAGTATTTAAAAGGTGTATGTCAAGACGATGGGGCATTACTATTTTCTGTAGAGTCCAGTGACAGGACAAGTGGTAATGGACAAAAGCTGGAACACAAAAAGTTCCACTTCAACTTGAGGAAAAACTTCTTTCCCTGTCGAGGTGAGGGAGCCCTGGCACAGGCTGCCCAGGGAGGGTGTGGAGGCTCCTTCTCTGGAGGTTTCCAAACCTGCCTGGACACGTTCTTGTGTGACCTGATCTAGTTGGACCTGCTTGAGCAGGGGGGTTGGACTAGATGATCTTTAGAGGTCTTTTCCAACCCCTACCATTCTGTGATTCTATGATTTATACAGCTAAGGGCAAGTCTAGGGAAGGCTACATTGTACAAACGAGCTCTGACATTTGACTGCCTTAACCAGTGCTTCCTCTTGCCCACAGATTCCTGCTTTTCAAAGAAACACCTTCTTCCATCTGGGACCTCAAGGCACGTGCTGGGGATTGGCTGATTCCTCTGCCGGTGTGGCAGACCACTGACTGAGAAGACCTGGCAGGTACTGTTGGCTCTCTTTGGCCTGAGAAAGAATTTATTGCAAATAAGTTGCTAAAGACAGATTAAGAGCTTTGCCATGGGAAATTTGCAGACCAAGTTAAAACCTTAACTGAACTAATTGAGTGGCTGGGAGAATCATTTTGTGTGTGTACTAATGTTTTAATTTTCTGTCAAGCAGAAATGCCTAACCTTGCCAAGTACATGTTAAGATTGCAATAATTGTATCTACAAAAATAAGCCCTAAACTGTAATGCATTTTAAGGTATGGTAGTTGGTTAGCTTGATAAGATTGCAGTTAAAATGCATAGCATTTGAAACATAAGAAGGGGTAAACACAATGCACTATAATCCTTCCATTTAAAATTACATTATTTCTGTCACGGACCTATCAAAGTTAATAGGAGTTTTGGTTGAGTAACCATAGAATCACAGTCTGGTAGAGGTTGGAAGGGACCTTTAGAAATCGTCTAGTCCAACCCCCCTGCTAAAGCAGAACCACTTAAATCAGATCACACAGTAACGTGTCCAGGAAGGTTTTGAGGACCTCAAGAGAAGGAATCTCCACACTCTCCCTGGGCAGCCTGTGCCAGGGCTCCCTTATCTCAACAGTAAAATAGCTTTTTCTTATGTTTAAATGAAACTTTTTGTATTCCAGCCTTACCCCATTAGCCCTTGTCCTGTCACTGGATACAACAGAAAAAAGTGATGTCCCGATGTCCTGACACAATTTAGATATTTGTATATATTAAAGAGATCTCCCCTCAGTCTCCTCTTCTCCAGACTAAACAGCCCCAGGTCCTGCAGCTTTTCCTCATAAGGAAGATGCTCCAGTCTCCTGATCATCTTGGTGGCCCTGTGCTGGGCTCTCTCCAGCAGTTCCCTGTCCCTCTTGAGCTGAGGCGCCCAGAACTGGACACAGGACTCCAGATGAGGCCTCACCAGGGCAGAGTAGAGAGGGAGAAGAACCTCCCTTGACCTGCTGGCCACACTCTTCTTGATGCATCCCAGGATGCTTCTGCCTTGTCATCTGAATGGTTAAAGCAAATGCTATGATAGCCAATAAAGGTGATTAATATCTACTCCATATTCTTTGTACTGCTCTGCATGCTTGGAAGGTTGACATGGCCTATAATCCCCACGAACAAACCCTAACATTGCCCATGGGGAGTTCTCAGTCATACTGCCTTCCTCATAGTCATGGCATGGAGTGGGGCAGCAAGGAAAGACAGGGAGGAGCCGCCAGTTCACAACAAATGCCAGCAACCAACAGGTCTTTGTGAAGCAGTAACCTAAAACGAGCTGGATATACTTCATATAGCACAAACTTCCATAGCATACATACATATTGTATATACAGAGAGATCTAAATACACATAAACCCACATACATATAAAAAGCTATATATTATGCAGTAAATAAATGTGACGTAATACACTGTACATAATATAGCATAAACTATACACTAGACTATGCTAATAGCTGTAAAGAGAGCCCTGAATCCCGACCTTAGGATAAAATTGTTCTAGGTTTCTTTGACTGCCTACAACACTCCAACACTTGTTATCCATTGAAGCTCATTTCTTGGGCAAGACAGAGACTATTAAATAAGACCCAAAAACCTACAAAACCTTTATTGTGAATTGCCTCCTAAGCAATGTCTGTCACCTTCTTGTTCTACCCACTATTAAATTTGCTTTTCAGACCTAATTTCATTCCTAGAGCTCTTTATCAAGGAAGCCTCTGCAGGGTCTCGTGGAAATGCACTGAGAACATCATAAAAATGAGCTGTGCTGCTTCTGTTGGCTTCATCAGCCACCTTTGTAGCTTTGCATGCAAAACCTGACCAGTCATCCAGCACAGTGTGTGCTCATTAGAAACCAATACTGTGTATTACTCAGCATGGGCCTGCATGTTATATTTGAAATGGGTTTTTTTTTGAAGTTGACCAGTATCTATTTTGCCAGTAAGTTCCAATTACACTTGTAGGTGCCTTTCTCCTATGAAAATCAAACCTTTGATGCCTTTTATGCACAGAGAACTTGTGGAGAGAGTCCAGCGCAGGGCCACCAAGATGATCGGGGGAATGGAGCATCTTCCTGATGAGGAAAGGCTGTGGGAACTGGGGCTGTTTAGTCTGGAGAAGAGGAGACTGAGGGGGGATCTCATTAACATTTACAAATATCTAAATGGTGGGTGTCAGGAGGTTGGGACATCCTTTTTTTCTATTGTATCTAACAACAGGACGAGGGGTAATGGGATGAAGTTGGAACACAAAAAGTTCCATTTAAACATAAGGAAAAACTCTTTCAGTGTTGAGGGAGGGAGCCCTGGCACAGGCTGCCCAGGGAGGGTGTGGAGTCTCCTTCCTTGGAGGTCTTCAAGACCTGTCTGGACATGTTCCTATGTGACCTGATCTAGGTGAACTTGCTTTAGCAAGGGGGTTGGACTAGATGATCTCTAAAGGTCCCTTCCTACCCTACCATTCTATGATTCTATGATTCTATGATATTTTTATTAAGATGGATACATAGGTGCTGTACAATTACATCAATAGTATCAAAACATTTACAAATTTTAAGTAACAACCATATTTTAAAGTCCTTTTTTACCCTCTGATGTCCAAATCTAATAATTTTCCTGTTGAAGATAGATTTTAAAAGCACAAAAATCCTTCAAGGGTGAGCATCAGATAGAATTAATGGGCAAGAAGCTTAAAGACCTAAGTCCTACTTTTCCAAAGAAATTTCTGCTCAGCAGCATTTTGGGGTTGCCTCATTAGGGTTTTCAGGATCTTTTCATACTCTTCTCCTTTGCTGGTGATCATCTGCAGCAGATGGCTAGAACACTCCCTTATTTTTCAGACTACTTATGCTCATCCAGTTTATTCTGTTGACTCCATTCTGGTATTTCTCAGTGACGTAAGTTTTGATTAAAGGTCTAGTAAAGTCAGTTGAAAGACTTCTGATGTCAGTAAGTGATAGAACTATTTGTAAACTGGAACACTTTTATGTCTTCTCTTCCTGTCCTATTCTCATACTACATAAAATAACATCAATCAAGTTTTCATTCCATTAATGAGAATTATTTTTGCAGGTTTTGCCTATAGCCATTATTTCACAATCTTCCATTTCATTCTTCAGGCTGATTTTCCTCCTTGAATTGCTACTTGAATTTCTGTACAGACAGTCAGGTACACTAATACTCTTCATTATTTGAAATTTGTTTCAAAATAATCCATCCTCAGTCTTCTTTGCCCGCTGGATGGTTTCCACTTCCATTCGAGGGAAGCTGCTCTGTCACTAACTGTGATAAGTTTCTCCGGGCAAGCAGCCATGCAAGAGTCTGTAATTAAATTTCACTCACATTTTTGTGTGTGGATGAGATTCAGGATTTATCCTTCTCAGGATCTAACTTCAGAACCTGTTTCATAGAATCACAGAATGGTAGGGGTTGGAAGGGACCTTTAGAGATCATCTAGTCCAACCACCCTGCAGAAGCAGGGTCACCTAGATCAGGTCAAATAGGAACATGTCCAGGCGGGTCTTGAAGACCTCCAAGGAAAGAGACTTAAGCTGCCATCTACCAATGCTGTAAGCAAGCAATTTTTGTTGGTTTTCATGTAAATATGATTTAAAGAAACATTTTTAGTGTTCAGCATTTCACAAGTTTTATCATTGGCAATTGCTTCCTGTACTGTTTAAACACACCCAAAACCGAAGCCTGACCGTAGAGTGTAGTTTAACTCTTTATTGCTAGCATTCAGTTGTCAAATGGAAGTTACTGAGTCTGAGTTGTTAGGGCTGGCTGTCCCTGGGTACAGCCTCTGACATCATGGGACTCTCTCCCTGTGCTGCTGCATGCCTCGTGCACCAGGAGCTGCCTGCACGAAATGCAAAGTTTTCCTTAAGCAGCCCAAAGACAGAGTCAAAACGTTTCCATGTAGCACTGGTACTTGTAAGGCTGTTCTCTTTTACTCTCCTTACACCTTAAAGGTGTCATGAAGCAAGAGCTGATGTGAAAACAGTTGCATGCAGAGTGGCTGCATATTTGATTGAGTAGTTACACGGATCAGCTGTCTGCACTAGTCCACACAATGGATCTGACACAGCAGTTTCAGATTAACTGTATCCACTGAATTGCAGAGGGAATGTGAAATGAATTTAATTTGCCTCTGAGCTCTTTAGAGTAGCAGAAGATTAAAAATTCTACTATGAAAACAGAGAGATTAAAAGTGAAAACTTTCTTAGTGGAAATAAAATGAAGAAAACCCGGTAAAAACTGAATTCCCAAAATAACAAGGCTTGTATCATTGTTCTGGATGGTTGATTTTTTCTAGGTACCTATTAACTTACTGATGAATTCTGACCACATCCAAGAGAGACTTATGAGTTCCTATTATGTTTCTGCAAGTCTTCCTGTACTTTCCATTCAAAGGAAAGAGACTTCAGCCGTCCTTCCCTGAAGGAAATGCAAGAACTAGTTAGTTTCTCAATGCTACTGCAGCCAGTCACTCTGCACCAATACCCTTCATAGCCTGACAAACTACCTTGCATCTGTCAGACAGCCAGCAGAAATGACTGGGAAACAGGTTTGTCTGCCATGGAGAGGAGTATATAGGTGCCTTACGATGCAATCATAAATAAACAGAAGTAGGCAGGAATAAATAGAAATAGATAAAAAATAGATATAGGTGATAAATAATTTGTGATCATAAATAACTGAAATAATAAATGACAATAATTTCTCAGAGAGATTCCTAACCAGCATATAATACTTCCCAAGAGTTTCTCCTTCTGCCTAAACTTTGCCAAATGTAAGAATGAATATTCATAGGAGAAAAAAAAAAGTCTTACATGAGGGTCATTAACATTTTTAATTGATTTCTTGTGTTTTAATAATCACTGTTGACCCTTACCAGGGGAAAAATTCCCTGGTGCTGGCAGGGGCGGTCTTCTGTAGAGCAGCCAGCTTCTTCAGTATAGTCCATTAACAGGGGTAAAAGTCAACTTTTACGATGATCATATAAGGAACACCCACACTTATAAATCATTTGCTTTTTCTGAGGAGAACATCAAACTTGGAAATGAAATTAGCAACTTGACCCAAAAGAGTCTGTCACTACTCCATTTGTTTCAGGCAAAATGTGGGGTTTTTTAAACCTGATTTCTTTGGAGAGGCAACTAATAACAGGAAATGCAATTAGAATCAGTATTTTCCTAAGAAGTTATTTTACAAACACTTTACCTGCTTTTAATCTTTTCAAACCATACTTAACTGTCTGCCTGATGTAGTCACACATGAGTTTATGGATGTGCTGGGCCATAAAATGAAAAAGTGGTGTCATGAAGATAAAATGCAAGAGTTCACAGCACACGCTCACATGCCTTTAATGCCAGCACTCCACGCAGTTCTTGGTTTAGTACTTTACACTTCTACTCCTGTAAATTTTCCCCCAGGGTGCTGTGAAGTAATTTGCTGTACTAGACAGTGCTTATTCCTCAGTTCCTTGCTTCCAACATCCCAAATAGAAAAAAAAAAACCGTTGTGAAAAAGAGATATCAGACCTTTTGGCCAAAGAAATTTGTCTTTTAAGACATTGGTGGTGAAGTTCGTAATGACCAAAAGAAGTATGAGGGTAAGAAGAAGGGGTAAGAAGCCCAAGGGACAATCACCGCATGTATCTGGGCAGAACTTGTAGTCAACTGACTACAACAGCTGAGAGGCCCTTGGAGAAGACATTTATTTTTATGTAAGTGACTGTGTAAGTGTTTAGGTCCCATTTAAACATAGAGAAAAACTATTTCGCTGTGAGGGTGAGGGAGCCCTGGCACAGGCTGCCCAGGGAGGGTGTGGAGGCTCCTTCCTTGGAGGTCTTCAAGATCCACTTGAACACATTCCTATGCAACCTGACCTACGTGGACCTGCCTCTGTAGAGGGATTGGACTAGATGATCTCTAAAGGTCCCTTCCAACCCCTAGTGTTCCATGATTCTATGACTAGAGTGTACCAAGCATTGATGGCATAACACACCAGGCAGACAAGAGCGAGTGGGTAAGGGGAATTGATGTGAATGGAGCACTGACATTCTACTTCAAAACCTGGCAAGTGTTGGCCAGGATAACAACTTCAAATCTTATTCCCTCTTTCTGTAGTTCTTTTTAGTGAATTCACTATTGTAGACAAAAGAAGTAGTCTTTGTTTCCATGAGATAATGCACCTGAAGCCCCCAAATGTAGTCTGTAGTCCCCCAGTTGCAGTGTAATTCTAGTTGCAAAGACACAGGAGTTTTGATTTTACTTCACTAAGATCAAGGATTCAATTCAATTTCTCTCTATATGTACTACTTTAGAGAAACCATCAAACCAAGACACCATCTCTTAAATATGGCCCATAAAAGCATGTTCTATAAATGCTTATAAATGAATTGTGATTGTTATATAAAAATAGTATGAAGGAGTAGCTGCAGTTCTGTATTGTTCTGTTAAAAATGTCCAAGTTCTGTAAGTCATTTAGAAGTGAGGTGGGAGTGCCCTCTTGTGTTTATGGAAGAATAATCTTAACAGTCATCCCATTCAAAATCAAAGTGGGGAAAATTTCTCCAGTCCTATATCAAGCCTCGGTCTCCCAGCCTGGCTATGGGTCAGGTGTACATGCCTGGTCAGCGTTGCAAAACAGATGGATTACAAGTTCAAACAAGGTTTCAGCCTCATGTCTTGTCATGCAGCATCCTACAGAGCATTTCTGCCTCATCAGCTCTTGTGCTGCAACGTGCAGAAGTCTCTCACTGTGCACAAGCTGAAGGCCCCATCCCACGCAGGGTGTGGAGGAACACACAGGTTGCCCCTCTGCATGTTGTTCCTTCCCAGTGAGTGTTGCCTCTGTTGCAGACATATGGGTATAAAGTAAGAACAAGTTATTGCAGATCCTAGTGTGGTCTGTGGTGTCTCAAAGCAGGGAAGCTGGAGGAGAGAGACGTATTAAGCTGAACCCATGGGACTCCTGGAAGCAGAAGATGTGTAATTTCTTAGACTGCTTCTGCCTAAAATCAGTCTGGTGAGCTGGAAGAGGTTTTTGAATGCTTGGACAATTCTTGTACAGTATGTATTCATTATGCTAGAGCTATCTGGTTTTATCGCTTTGTTGTATGTAAGACACAAACACTACAATCAAGCTGTGTCACAAACTCCCACTGCAGTCCATGGAAACTACTTAAACACGCCAAAAAACTGAAAGATCTTCAAGAGAAATGAAACATGACAAGTAACGTTTCCTGAAGTGAGATCTACTCCTCTCTTCATATCCACTTCCACAACACTAAGTGCATGCTTGAGTAACCTAAGAAGAGAGAGAAAAATAAAGAAAAATGAAAGAAATATGACAAAAGAGGTGTTTTAAATCCTGCACCAGCCCAATTTCAAGTAGATTATCTGACACTTAGGACAGCATAAAGCAGCACTGAGGAGCTTCCTTCTTCAACTGTGCTTAGAAAGTTTCTTTCTCGTTCTGATAAAATAGAGCACCACCACCAAAGGATTTTTTTAGCTGAGGTGATACAGCTTATAGCACATGGTGGTAGGTTCTGAATTTCTCTTTGCTTTTCCATTGTTTTAGAGGAGTAAAGAATTGCTCCACAGCTGCTCTTGAATTCAGCAGAAAGGCTGTACTATGAGTACACAGATCAGTAACAAACGACCTGGTACAAACCACCCAGATCTGTAGCCAATATGTCAATAAGAAGCTGCTGGTGGACTCTTTCCCATACAGGTGCAATGTCAGGAACTACCAGATGGACCAAGTGCCCACAGCTAGAGGAGGTCATGTAAAGACTGAAACACTTAAGATGCTTACAAGACATATTACAGATGGTCTAGAAGGAGATGAATATAAAAACGTAAGTAGGTTCTCCTGCCAGTGGTCCCAAGTGTCCCATCCAATGTAGTCCAGAGTCCTTGACAGGGAAGGAACTTCATTTTCTGGTAGAGATATGATGGCTGCAAGGAAGATGGCAAAACTCAACATGTCTGTATGCAACCAGCCCTTTTAATCACGAACATAACCCTGGTGCAGTGCAAACAGCACTAGCCAGGGCCCCACAGTAACTCTGGCAACTGTGCCAGCTGCTAGGGGAATTCTCAGCTGCATTATGTGTTAATTGCATGCACCTACCTGGGCCATTCACCAGCTTCTCTATCCCAAGCTGGCATCCTGCCCTCCCACACACACCACCGGGCTGCCCAGGGGCAGTGGGCTCCTTACCTCTCCAAAGAACAGGTAGTGGCCAGGTCTTTTTACATCTTGCACAACAGGCTTCCAACTCAGAGCTGCTCTAGATGAGGTTGAGGGTCAGCTGCTCTTCCCTGGTGGCTTGCTCTCAGACCTGGTCACCGGCCTCTCTGAAAACTAGCATTGTTTCTTTTAAGAAAGAATAGAGCAACTCAGCAAGTGCGTATCTTGGTCATCCATTCTTGCTCCCAACAGGGCCTGGCAATGGATGTTGACAGGAGCACACACTGAGACTCTGGCAGCAATAGGAAATTAAGGAGTGCTAGAGGATTCACGTCTGTAATTGGTCTCCAGCTCGAGCTTCATACCGCAGTTTCCCAATGCTGACAAGGAGTGGCAGCCTTGTCCCATGCTTTCCCTACACAGCATACGTGAAACGGGATGGCCTTGTATCATTCTACTGATCAGGCAGTGTGCAACTTCTGAAGTGCCTGTGTCTATCCCTCTATTGCCTGGAGAGCCTGAGTGAGCTCCTTTGAGTTTTGGGGAATAGCCAAGAAATCACAGCCAGGCAAAGCAGGTCAGAGAGTGGAAGAGCCTCCAACTGGAAGCACTTTGTCTGAATACTTCCATCCTAACAGAAGGACACAGCCCCACCAGCATCAGGAGCTCAGCTACCAGCTCCAGGCGAGGAATATCAGAAGAGGGAACTTGTGCTTGTGTACACACTAAGAATTTGCAATGCTGTGAGCTCCCTCTCAGGAAGTCAGCAATACAACAGTTTACAAATTATTTACACAACTGAAATGAGTGGTTTGTGCTTTTTAAGGAATATTCTCATCATTACAGGATTAACTAGCTGCCCTCCTCTTTCTGTTCTCCACAAATGCACCTCCCCACCTTCAAAAAGCAGATAGACTAATCTCATATATCCTAAGGAAAAGCATCACAATTGTGTTGCTCGTTAGTAGGTTGAGCCATCAGATGTACTGCTCTGAATATAAATTGTCCATATAATTTAATTGTCCATATACTTGTACTAGGATAGATATTATTTCTTCCCTATAGTACAGGAGTAAAGAGCAACAAACTGTAGAACAGACTTAAACCTCAATTATTGTTTAACAGCAGAATTCTTGCACTGAAGCATAGTTAAATAGCTGTTACACTGCATTTTGGAGGGATCAAGCGTGAGGTTTCACATCATGTTTATGCTCAACTCTTTCCCAGCCCAGGGTGTGTGCTCCCACTACTTCCTTTCTGTTAAATCTAGTGGTTAGGTGATCACAATGTGAGTCATGTAAGGTGGCTGATTTTCTAAAAAAACTAAAGCTGAAAAAAAAAAGTAACTAGTTTTCTATTCCACCAGGGCATTGCTTGTAGTAGAATAATGATTAGCCCGTAGTGGAGACAGGGGAGAGGGGAAAACAAGGTTCTGTGATTCTGCCATCCCTTTCAGCCTCAGTTCCTAAGTTCTACTTCATCGTAAAGTTAAAACACATTCATAGAAAGTGCTTTTTGATCTCTTCCTGCATGAGAAGAATTGATCTACCAAGATGAAGATACACTCACATAACCTGCTAACACACTACCCTGTCCTGGAAAAGCTGCTATTTTTAAGAACAAGACAACACAGAGACAAAATTCTACAATGAAAGATTTGAGAAACACCTGTGTCTACACAACTTTCATAGAAAGACTTATGCACCATTCAAAGTGAAGACTTGATGCAAAATGAAATCTATTAAAATGAACATATTAACACTACAGCTAATGCAGTAACATTTTCCCACATCTTTATTGCTTTTTTGATTTGCATAACATGCATACAAGTAAAATAATAGGTACAAACATTTTACCTTCTTACTTTATCAAATGAAACATTACAAGCAGTTAAATAAGTTTCCAAGAAATCTCCACTTCAGAGGGAGAGTCTCTTTCTCACCCAGAGATCTGTATTTATCATATCTAGATTGAATTCCAGATACTGGGATGCAGTTTTACAACTTCTGCTTTGTTGCAATAGTTCACATGATACTTGGTTTTAGAAAAAGCAAATTGAATATGTGTTGTTTTTCCTGGGTGTGATTATAGGATATTTTAATTGTAAGCAGGCCTCTGAAAGGTGTCAATATTAAGAAGGTGTCGATATTAATTTCTGGTTAAAAAAATCAAATAGCTCAGCAGCCCTGTTCTCTAAGAACCAGAGGCAGCCTCTTGCTAAGGAAAGTGAAGACTTATTTCCTATTTAAAAGTCAGTTTGATACTCAATTGGTCAAGGCTCTATAAATATAACAGAAAAGCCTTTTTTTCCTTATGCCTTGTTAACAAATGAAACAAGCGCAAGTGATATCAATTAACATCTGGATCCTACAACTATGAGAAGAATACTAAATAGCTGGTTGCTCTCCTCCCATCTTTCCAAGGAAGTGATTGTCCTCTTGTACTCAGCCCTGGTGAGGCTGCACTTCAAATACTGTGTCCAGTTCTGTGCCACTTACTACAAGAAGGACATTGAGGTGCTGGAGTGTGTCCAGTGACAGGCAACAGAGCTGGTGAAGAGAACAAGTCTGATGAGGAACAGCTGAGGGAGCTTGGGATGTTTAGCCTGGAGAAGAGGAGGCTGAGAGGAGATATGGTCACTCTCTACAAATACCTGAAGGGAAGCTGTAGTGAAGTTAGGGTCCATCTCTCCAGTAACGAACAAAAGGACATGAGGAAATGGGCTCAAAATGGGCTCAAGTTGAGCCAGGAGAGGTTTAGATTAAGCATTAGGAAGAACTTTTTCACCAAGAGGGCTATTAAGCATTGGAACAGGCTGCCCAGGGAGGTGGTAGAGTCATCGTCCCTGGAGATATTTAAAAGACACATAGATGAGGTGCTGAGGGACATGGGTTAGTTTAGTGATGGGCCTGGCAGTGTGAGGTGACTGGTTGGACTTGATAATCTTAAAGGTCTTTTCCAACCACAATGATTCTGTGGTGCTCTAGAGGAACTCATTGAAACATGAACTTCTAACTGTGGTGTGTGAGCTCTCACTTGAAATCGCTCTAGTGCTAAAGGAGGGAAAGCAGCAAACTGGATTGAAACATTTTGAAAAGGTTCTAGGGAAATCCAGGAAATCACAGCCCACTTTGCCTGATATCTGTACCAGACAAATAAGTAAAAACTTAACAGAAAAAAAAAGCAGAATTACTGGACATCTAGGTAAATATGATCTGTAAGGCAACGGTCAGACACTTGGTAAACTCCCATCATGCTTCTCATCAGGAAATATGTGAGAACATGATCTAGTGCACAAATTCCCTAAAGCCTTTTAGCAAATGATTTTAGGCAAACTAAGTTGACATGGGATAAGAGGTAAAAGATAGGGAACAGAGAGTAGAAGTAAATGGTTCACTTTTGCATTGGAATAAAACCACCACAGAAATCTACAGGACCTGTACTGGTGAACTTACTGATTTGATCTGGAAAACGTGGTATGCAAAGGGGTTAAAAAACAATCTCAGTCATTCATTGCTGATGCATAAATAGTTGCCAGAGCTGAAAAAATTAATTGGGCATCTCTGATCTAGGTGAACCTGCCTCTGCAGGGGGGTTGGACTAGGTGATCTCTAAAGGTCCCTTCCAAACCCTACCATTCTATGATTCAGCAACACAGGAAATTCAACACAGATCTACACAGAGCACTGCTCAACAAGTAAAGTAAACACAACAGTAAATATAAAATGATGGGTTCTGGTCTTTATTGCTCATATGTAAGATCCTGCAGCTATAACAGACAGTTCTGGGGAAACATCAGCTGCTTTTATAACTGTGTGATGAGTTAACAGCAAATGTAAAATTATGGGTTCTGGTCTTTATTGCTCATATGTAAGATCCTGCAGCTATAACAGACAGTTCTAGGGAAACATCAGCTGCTTCTACAACTGTGTGATGAGTTAACAGACAGCAGGTACAAAGTAAAGCAGCTGCAGTTTCATGTAAAGCTAATTAAGCTGTGGTACTCCTTGCCGTTGTCTGTGGATGTTAAAATGTTATAAAGACTGTGGGGAGACTGGACAAGTTTATGCACAGCAAACTAATGGGGGATTGTTACATTCACATACACATACATAAAAAAACCCCAAACCAACAAACCAACACCCTCTTGGAGGTCTCTGAGCTTTACATTTACAGCGGTTGGGGAAATATTCAGATATGGATCCCTACGTGCTTGTTCTATCCCTACCCCTTTCCCCAGACATTTACTTTTGGCTACAGTTAGAGGCAGGATACAGGGAGGTGGACCTCTTGTCTGACCCTGTACAGCTGTTCTAAGGCTTTTATGATCTCATTCATCATAAGAAAGAGAGCACTCATCTTTCTGGGACTCTTGAGAAGATTAAATAAAGATTTCTGCTCTCTGTAAAACATTAAAAGCAGAGCCAAAATCATCAGCTGAAAGAAACTGTTTCCCAACACATGCATTTTGTGATGTGTAATTTGAAACGTGGCAAAGTCAGCCCAGGATTTGACAATGAGTACTATCCATTCTGAGAAGAAACAAATTAAAGCTGTGATTAGTAGACACAGAAAGTTTGAAGAATAGGTACATAAGTCCAGAGTCAGCCGGTTCCAGTTCCCCTTGTGATCCTTCCTTCATCTTTATTTTGATTGGTCCCCAGTTACTTAATGTAGGGATTTTTAGTAACTGAGTCTGCAAGCTTAGCAATTCAACAAAGCCTAACTAAACAGGCTTTAACAACTTATCTTGAAACTTTACTTACCTTAATATTCTTACTTATCCTAAAACTTTTACTTATCTTAATAATTTACACAAACTCTTCTCTTATTAATCATCAGGTTATTGATTTCTTGAGATAACTTATGTACCTATTCAAACTTTCTGCATCTCTTAATCAACACTCTCTCTCCACCCTACAGAAACAGCAGCTCAAACCAGTGCAAGCAGGGGGCACTAATTGAAAAAGGAAGCATGTAGAACCTTTTTCCTCATATTTCTACAGCAGAAAGTGCCATGGGCCGGCTGCAGCTTGCACTCTACCATTTGGGTCACTCTGCTTGCAGTCAAGAGGGAGATTTTCAGACAGGTAAAATGAGATGTGGAAGCAAAGGAGAGAGAAAATGAGTACTATCTCCTGCCATGGGCTGCAGAAGAAAATGTCAAAAATCTATCAACTGTTTATTTTTCCTAGCAGTATGAATCATCATAATTTTAGGAATAAACTTGCTAGATATTTCAGCACTTTGCAACTCACTTTTCTTGACTTCCCTTATCCACTCCCAACAGTTAGACCCTTCCATTGAGAGTCCACCGTGTGGACCACCCCACTTTGTAGTATTCTTAACAACTTGTAAAAAAATACCACAATTAATTTTTTGAGCTTTTCTTCACCCTACCTCATTTTTCCCGATTTCCCCAAGTTAATTTATGTACTGAGCCTCTGAATAAACAGGTAGGGGAAAAAAAAAAAAAAGATGTCACTATTTATAAAGAATTAGCAAGAATCCACACAAAGTAGAATTTAGGATGTAGTTTTGGATCGGTTTAAACATCACATAGGCTGTAGTGCTCCTGCCAGTCCCCACTATAGCCCTGATATCTGCTCCCTCTGCCTTCACTAGCATTGATGCATCCTGGGATGCATCAAGAAGAGTGTGGGCAGCAGGTCAAGGGAGGTTCTTCTCCCTCTACTCTGCCCTGGTGAGGCCTCATCTGGAGTCCTGTATCCGGTTCTGGGCTCCTCAGCTCAAGAGAGACAGGGAAGTGCTGGAGAGAGTCCAGCACAGGGCCACCAAGATGATCAGGGGACTGGAACATCTTTCATATGAGGAAAGGCTGCGGGAACTGCGGCTGTTTAGTCTGGAGGAGACTGAGGGGAGATCTTATTAACATTTATAAATATCTAAAGGGTGGGCGTTAGGAGGTTGGGACATCCCTTTTTTCTATAGTAGCTAGCAATGGGACAAGGGGTAATGGGATGAAGCTGAAACACAAAAAGTTCCACTTAAACATAAGAAAAAACTATGTCAGTGTGAGGGTGAGGGAGCCCTGGCACAGGCTGCCCAGAGGGGTTGTGGAGGCTCCTTCCTTGGAGGTCTTCAAGACCTGCCTGGACATATTCCTGTGTGACCTGACCTTGGTGAACCTGATTCTGCAGGGATGTTGGACTAGATGATCTCTAAAGGTCCCATCCAACCCCTACCATTCCATGATTCTATGATTTCCACATCACCACAGGAGGCCAATCCAGCTAGAGGTCAAGCCGCTTGCTGACAGAGGTGCAACCACACAGCTTTCAGCGGCTAAAGCTGGGCTGAGACCGGGGGAATCCACTTGCACATCCTTTGATTTTCTAGAGTAAAAAAAACCTGCAGACAGCTTTCTGTTTGTTTGGTGTTTGTTTTGGGGAAGAGGTGGTTTTTCATCCTTGGTGAGTTGTAATGTTAAGCAGGGACAAAGCATTGTGTGCCGTTCCCAAAAAGGGAAAGAGTGTGCGTGTGGTTATGGTAACAGAAACATCTAATTTAGAGATCAGGAAAGCCCCTCCGGCCGCGGGGAGGTACGGGGCCGGGCCCTGCCACCCGGAGCTGGGGCGGCGCGGGGTGCTGCTCCCTCGGCAGATCACGACCGAACTCTGCGGAGAACACGTCGGCGCCCAGTATCCCGCCACGGCCGCCTTCGCACGGGAGGAGGCGGAACGGCGCGGGAGGAGCGGTGGAAGGGGGCCGGGCACCAACGGTTCAACGCGCAGGGTGCCGGGCGGAGCCAGCTTTGTTCCCACCCCGCGGGGTGTGTATAAAGCTGGCGAGCGCCAGCTCCGGTCCTTTTTCCCTGCGGAGACGGCGTACCTGTAGGTAAGGTGGTGAAGGCAGCTGGGAGCGCCTTGCGTGCTGCTGCCGGAGCAGGGCTGGCGGGGTGCTCAGGCTGCTATTGTGTGTGTCAGTGTGGCATGGAGGGGTGCTTTCCCGCGGCTCCACTCGGGTAGTGCTCGATGCTGGAGATGGCGGCTGAGGTTCGCACCTTGGGGCCGCGGCCTGGCACAAGCCATCCCTGAGGCTGCAGCCGCGGTATCCACCGGCCCGCTGTAGCCGCGGCGGCCGGGGGACGGAGAGGCCGCCTGGGTGTCCCGGCACGCTGGGGCGGGAGGGAGCGCGGCGCGGGCCGCGGCGCTGTGGGAGGGGCGGGAGGCGCCGCATCGTTGGCGGCGGCCGCGAGGCGCTGCCGGGCCTGCGCCATTTTAACGGCTGGTGCGGGCGGCCTGCGGCGGGGGCTGGTGGAGGATCGCAACCCGACAGCGAACACAGCTTTTAATCGGCGGGATTGGCAGCAGCCCCTTGCTGAGGCGATGTGGTCCTCAACTTCACTCGGTTGTCGTTTGAATTACGAGTAAAAACATGTAGGCTAGTGAACGAAATAGACGTAAAAATGAGGCGTTTTAGTGAAAGATCGAGGCTCTCTGAATAAGGTGGAGTTGCCTTGTTCATTTGGCATAGCGTTAACCAAACTCTCTTAACAAATAATCGCTCTCCCAACCAATTTGTATAGTTCAGAAACCCGACGTTATGTTATTGCAGCGCTGAGGAATCTCACATCCGAGTTGCAGAGACTCTGTGTGTTAATACAGTTGCAAGATGCAGATTCATGCAGTTTCCAAGAATTACCCACCTATTTCGAAGAAGCCTAATGCAAACGACTTGTGTCTCACATAATATGTATTCTCAGTGCACAGTTAGATGAGATGGGGTCTGCGGGGGGGGCTTTGGTGGTTCTTAGGGAGAACATACCCTCACTGTTTTTACCCATATTTGGTTATGAATTGCTTCAGAATATCGTTTGTGTTGTAGCAACTTCTGGTTTTCCCAGTCTTCCTACAAGACCAAAATGTATATCTCATAGGTACCGGGTACATGTGGTTATTTTTACTTGAGTTTATCCTACTCAAGGTCTTCACATTAGTGAGGTAGTTTTTTTCCTGACGTGCTCTGCTGAAGTAGCCACTCTGTGACTGCCCTGGTATACTTTGCTAGTATCAGTAGGGTTGATACACACATTGGTGGTGCCTGCATGTGTATCAGAAGGCTCAGACATTGGCATCATGGAGTTGTCCTACAACAGAAGTGAATTAGAGCAGCATCATAGCATAGAAGCATCATTTACCTAGAAAACTACAAGAATATATCTTGGACCAGTCAGAGTGAGACAGATTGATAAGCAACCACTCAAGCTTGGAGAAAGGCTGGTTCGATCCTATCCTGTGGTTTGGACAAACAGCAGGAAGCCAAAGATGAAAAATACAGTGTGAGGAAGATTCAGATCTTCGTTCTTAAGGACCCCTGAGGACCACCAGAAGGAGTGACGGAAGTGTAACCTGGGTGAGCTGAGGCAGGACAATGGTTGGAACTAATGAACAAGTGTAATGAATATAGAATCATAGAATGGTAGGGTTGGAAGGGACCCTTAGAGATCATTTAGTCCAACCCCTGTGCAGAAGCAGGTCCACTGGTCGCACAGGAACATGTCCAGGTGGGTCTTGAAGACCTCCAAGGAAGAACAGTCCACAACCCCATTATATGCATATCTAGTCTATAAATCTAAAAAGCTTTGCTTTAAGCAGTGCAATACTTGGTGGAGCAATCCCCTGTGTGCCCAGCACTTTAATAAAGAATACCTGCTTAATAGTCACACTGGCTATTGAGTCCTGACTGGCACTTTCCCAGCATCAGTTTGGCACCCCATATGGGACCTTCCCTGCTCAGCTGCAGGATCCAGTAAGGAATAGGACTCCCTAGGATTTCCTGGAGGGACTCCTCACCCTGCTCTGCTCACTGCAGGAGCAGAGAAGAACCATCATCATTATTAAGGTATTCTTTATATTTTTGCTTGGTTTTGGTTCTTGGACAGCAGTCACTTTGGAAAATATCTGTAAGACGCAAGGAGATGTCCTATGCAGGGTATCATATAGCAGGTTACTAGTGCCTAATGGGGCTGCATTAATTGTTCTGGTTTGGATTTGTCTTGCGGTGGCCCCCTATTAAAAGCTCACACTGACTGATTCACGTGGAACTCTTAATTGTGTTAAGTTTTGTTGGTTGTGTGTGGGAGTAACAGACATGCAGTGGGATATGGCTGCAAGGCAGACAAAGCGAGTCCTGTTTGTGAGTACCAGGGGGATTGTTTGACTAAGATGGATCATAAGTTGTAATTCCTTAGTATTGCTAATTATAGTGTGTATTGGCATTGTTTGTGGTGTTTAAAAACACTGCCTGGGGATCCCTTGTATTGTTTAAATGGGACAGTTGTGTATGGGTAGGGAGGTGATATTTGTGAAGTAATTCAAGATTATAGGCCAGACTATACTATCTTGGTACTCAGTGTAATAACAGTCCACAAACAGTTGATATCTAAGTGTAGAAGCCATCAGAAGAATTTTCAATCCAGAAACTTGAGGTTTGCTTTCAATATTAGCAGTATTATATTGCTGAGCTCTGTCCTCTATTGGATTACTTCAGGGACAGGAGAGAATTGAATTTAAAATGGGAGGAAAACAATGCAGTGAAATTCCAAAGAAAAGCCCTTTGGGCTGTGTCCTTGCCCACTGGAAGGATGTCTGGGAGGAACCTGGTAGGAGTGTTAATAAGAAAAATTTGATTAAATACTGTAACCAGTGGTGACCAATGTATAAATTAGATGATGAGGAGAAATGATCACAAAAACTGAACTCTTAATTATAACAAGCTATTACAGTTAATGCTTTTTATAAGGAGAGAAGGAAAATGGGATGAACTCTGGTATGCCAATATGTTTTTCACCCTCTGAGATCATCAGGAGTGGCAAAGGGAGTGTGGGCTTACGATACCACAGGATCCCTCAGTGCTGGCCTTTGAAAGAGCTAAGAATAGAGAAAAAGAGAAGGGGCTGAAGAGATGTCGTTCTGCCTGTAGCATAGGGGAAAGTCGCACACAGACAGGAGATTCTAAGAGAAAAGGAGGGGATAAAGTATGAGAACCAGATGAATTAAGATCCCCTCCCATTCTTGAACAAATGAATGAAAAAGAAAGTGAAAGAACTGCACAAACTCAGGTGCAGGCACTAATAAATGGGAAATCTTTGGATGGAAATGTAGATGAACATGTCCCTCTCAAGAATCCACATTGGGACCCAAATGTTAGTGGAAGCTATAAGAAATTAATGCAACATCGAGAACGAGTAAAGCAGGCCATAGAAACTGCAGTCCCCAAGGCAGTAAATGGGTCTGCAATATACACTGTAAAAACAAGGGCAGACTGAGAGTCCCACTGAATTCTTGGATAAGCTGAGGGAAGCCATGAGAAAATATACTACTTTAGACCTCTGCTCTTATGAGGGAAGACAACTTTTAGTGTCTTTATTCCTGGGACTGTCAGCTCCAGACATAAAAAGGAAACCTGAGAAACTGAAAGAGCCTGAAATATGGGATTTGGACAAGTTGCTAGAGGAGGCTTGGAGAGTATACAGCAAGAGGGAGAAAGTAGATGGTGAGAGGAAAATTGAAAGAGTGATAACAGCTGTGTTGGAGCAGAGAGAAGAGGGGGGGGGAAAAGATAATTACAAAGACAAAGAAGGAGCAGGTTTGAGGCTGGCAGAAGGGGTTCGTGTGGATTTTTAAGGCAGAATCAATGTGCTTATTTTAAGAGGGACATTGGAGGAGGGAGTGTCCAGAGCTTCATCAATGATCTTGGGTAACAGTGGCACCAGCTGAGGCTGACAGGGACCTGGGGCATCTACCTATCTTACAAGTCAAGAAGCCTGATGCAAGATCTCAGAGCACTAAATAACATTGCTACTCCACCTGGTGGTGGCTAACCCACCCACACTGCTTACAAAGCTTAGAGAGAGTCAGATACAGTTTAGAGTGTTAGACTTAAAAGATGTTTTCTTCAGTCTGCTGTTAGCCAAGGAGAGACAGAATGAACATTATACTGGTCAGAAAGCTGCTAGAGCACCCTGATCTATGTAACTTAATAGAAAAAGTAAGGGGAAACGCTTGTAGGCTCCTGATTACAATTCACTGTGACATAAAAGGCATACATTGAGTGGTAGAATGGGTAAAAAAGGATGGGAGATTATCACTCGTGGGAAGCTCTATTTGGATGGTCTCCATCTGCTACTGGAATTATTAATGAGTGCTATATCCTGTAATAGTGGTGCTTATGCTAAACATACTGTGCTTAGCCTTGATAAACATATCTGAAGGTGTGGTGCTTGATATAAGACTTACCATGATTTAAATACTTGAACAAAACACTTGTATGAGAAGGTATAATTTGAATTACTTTGTTTTGCAATAGAATTTGCAAGGGTCAAGAAGAAGGGAGGATTGAATTAAAGAAGTTATAGAAGCATCATAGCATAGAAGCATCATTTACTTAGAAAACTGCAAGAATATATTTGTAACTCTTAGGGTACTTGAAATATTTGCTTTATGAAATTGTTAGCCTTGTAGAGGTACAAGCTTTACAAAATTGCTCACCTTGTAGAGTCACAAGAAGCCTTCATTGGAGGACACCTGACTCCTATTGTTATCTGCCAAGAACAGAACCTATCTTGGACCAATCAGAGTGAGAAATTGATAAGCAACCACTCAAGCCTGGAGAAAGGCTGGTTCGATCCTGTCCTATTGTTTGAACAAACAGAAGGAAGCCAAAGGTGAAAAATACAGTGTGAGGGAGACTCAGATCTTCATCCTCTTGGACCCCTGAGGACCACTAAAAGGAGGAGTGACTTAAAAGTGGCTGCATTTCTTGCTGCTTTCTGAAAGGCCTCTTGCAAACTTCTGTACTTAACATACTGCTTCTGAGACTTGAGAGGTTGTTGGTGATTAATGCCTCATAATGAATGTGACTTAGTGACCTGGTAATGAGAGTCTGCTGATTGCAAGTGTTAAGCTTGTTTACTGCTTGTTTTTAGGTATGATGGAGAGGAAGTTTCCTGTGGTGTCTGATGCATTGTACAGAAGCATTAAGGTAAAGGCTCTGGAATTTCAAATCTTGTTGTTGTAGAAGTAACACTACATTCCTGCTGTTGATCATGATAATAAATGCATCTGTTTCTTTCTTGGTTTCCATGCTTTTGTCTGTCAAAAGTATGGAATATGTTAAAATGCCAACAGGACCATCTTTGTGTGACTACTGAATGGGACAAAAAGGGAGCAGTTACAGTATGTTGCATTTTCATAATTGCTGTCAAACTAATGAGGAATTAGATGATGGTTATATTTGCTCTTCACTGAATTAAGATCATCCCTTAGGTCAGTTGTTCATAGTTTCATTTCTTTTGCTTTTACATTTAAATAGGCTTGAAGACTCATGTGATAAATCACTGGGTTAACTTGAGCTAAAGTGTACTGATCTTGGAGATAGTGAGTCAGGTGTCTAGCCTTGGGTCTGTATTGGAGTTAATGTGAATCTACATACATGACTATATTTGAACATAATTATTGAGGTAAAGATCCTCAAACTACAAACACAGTATTGTACTGCATTATGAATAAATGCATGGCCACTCATAAATTTTTTTTGAAGTGGAAGCTTGAATGTCTTGGTTCTTTGAGGAACATAATAGTTGTAAAAGGGCTCAAAACCAATTAAGGGTGACTCTTTTTCCTTTCAACTTGTGAAGTATTGAAGACTGTTCTAGACAATATTGCATTGCTGTATGAAGCGAATTTTCAGTGCTTGGTAATTGTTTCCGACATAGTAGCGTGAAAGATGATGCTAGACCACAGCAAGAGACATTTTCTACTTTAAAAGATAATTTTTGTTTCACTTCAATTTCAGCCTTTCATGGAAGCTTCATCAGATGTAGAAGAATACTTGGTACACACAAGTGGATTTTCCTGAAAGCTAGGTATGCTGTGAATGATCAGTAGGAATAAATTAATATGATAAATTGGAAAAATATATATATTATTGGATTGGTGGCTGTGTTATTAGCTTCTAAATTGAGATGATACTGTATTTCAGGCATATTTGACACAGTCCAGAACTGTATAGGCTGAGGAGTTGTTGAACACTGTTTGGGTCACTTGGAGGAGCTGTTAAAATATGACTGTCAGAAGAGTTGATACTAAACGTGACAGCTCACCTCAAGATGATTTTAATTGTGAATTTGCACTTTATCAGGAGATTAGTGTAAGAAAGTGTTTAGGTCAAGGAAACAAAGGGGAAATCTAGAGGCTTGTTAATGTGGACAAATGTGCTTTTGAAAAGAGTATTATTGATATCTTTCACTGTTTGGAAATGCTAAGAAGTAACTCCAAGATCTGTATTCAGTTTAGTTTGACTGAAAACACTTAGAACTAGTGCTTGGGAAGAAGGGGAATCCACAAGAGTAAAACCTGGTTGTTCCTAATGCATTGTGTGCTGTATTATGCGTGAGCATGTTGTAATTGATTGTTTTACTCGAACTTCTAGACTGACACGAACAGTTTCTAATAAAGGGAACGTCAGATGTCCTGTTGAAAGATTTCCTGCCAACTGTAACAGGACAGATAAAGGTAGGTACTTAATAAGCATCTGAATTTTTTTTGTGAATGTCATGTATTCCCATTTCAGTACATCTGCATATGAAAGACACAAAGCTCATTTACGGAATATATGAATGTGTGAATTGTGTTCATGTTCCCAGTCTCACTGATAGTTAAGTGGTGAATCATGATGAAACTGCCAAACCTGATATGTTGATGAGAAACTTCATACGGATCTGGCTACTGAGATGAAACCACTTAAATAATTGTTCCAAAAGTCACGTAATCTTTCAGTCACTACTCTAGTTGGTGTTAGGTTTATTGCTGTTCCCATGTACAAGCTAGATGCCAACATGCTCCAGATTGTGAATAAGGATGTTATTTAAGCTCACCTCAGGTCCATGGTGACATGGATATGTGCTGTTGCAAAAGCTCTAGCATGTTTAAAGGGCAGAGAGGGAGGGAAGTGTTAGACCTCTGTAATTTGAGGTATCCTGTCTTAAGAGTGGGTATATAATAAGCACTAGCCAGGTACTAAAAGTGCCCTGGTAAGGATTTGTTGCTAGTCTTTGAAAGCTAGCAATGAGCTTTGCTACCCTCTTAGGGGCTGTTAATTTGGGGTATACTCAGAGGGGAGCATTTAAAAAAAAAAGTAATTATTGAAGGTGAAATTTGGTGATGAATTGTAATGAGTTCTAATGATAATAAAGCTGTTTTGGCTCCAGAGCTAAACTGACCCAGAAGGGCTAGTCAAACATACTTGCAGCAGGCAAAAAGCGTGCTTCTGAATGCTTACTGTGCATCATTGGTAGTGGTACTTATATAAGTTCACTTATTTGTAAATATCTGCAGGTTGATTTTATTTTAAGAAGCCAAAATCTAAAGAGTGAGGATAAATTCTAATTTCCCTGTCTTGCTAGAACACTTACAATTTTATTCCACTTACTAAAAAAAGGTACCTTTAAATACCTTGCTAAATACAAAGGGTTTCTTTTGAAGAACAGGCTTTTTGTCTCAGCATGAGAACTTGAAACCTGTGAGTGAAACTTGTTGTGCAGAAGTGCTACCTATAAAATCCTGTGTGGTTTAGGCAATATTATAAGTAGGAGGTGGAGTAACTTAATGTGGCTGATAGAGAAAGAAGCTGGAAGTAGCAAGCCTTGTTAGTGTCAACTAATGAGTGTGTTTCATATCTTTGCAGGGATGTTTGAAGGCTGCTTCTTTATTGAAGGTATGAATTCAATAAATGTTATGATTGATTTTAATTTGGTGTGGGAGTCATACATAAAACTGTTGTTATGTCTGATCAGTGAAGAAGTTATCCCAAACCTGATTCATTGTGAACACATGTGAATCTGACTGCTGAGCTGCCAGTTCTAATTTAGAGGTAGTCTTAATTTTCCTGTTGCTTGCAGGACAGTTGTAAGTGGCAGAATGTGGTCTGGATGCAGGTTTTTTTATGTAATCTTTGTTGCTTGGTGGATTTTAGTTTCTGGAATATTTAATATTTTGAATGAAACTGAGAACCAGATATTAGCTGATTTTCAGCTCTTCAATTCTGATAGAGGACAGGAAATTATAGTTGCTTGGTTAGTTGACTTGTAGTATGCAGCCAAGGTTAGCAATACCTGGGCAAGAGTAGAGAGACCAAATAGATAGATGGCAAATTGTACTTTGGGTGATGGAAGACGTTTTTTTTTTCTGGACTACTAAATGGTTTTTAACAGGAAAATGACCAGAAGTGTAGCAATAAATGCTTGTAGCTCATTCAGATTTGTAATTGAAAATATTTCAAACGTTTTCTCATTTTAAGTCTAAAGTTTACTTACGCTTTGGGAATCTTTTGTATTATGACAGCTGATAAATTTAATACAGTAGTTAATCAATGGATATGGTAAGCTGGTATAGTAATTAATTCTGTACCTTGTTGGAATTCAGGAACACTGTTCCCCAAGGCACAGTGTGTGCTGATAGTTGAGCGTAACCTTGGCAAGCTTTCAGACCTACATGCAAAGTCTTAAATGACTGTACATTAACTTTTGTATTGCAACCAGAAGCCCTATAGAACAGTAAATTTCCTTTTGAGTTTTACATTTCCTGTATTGCTTTTGTCTCATCTGTGATGATCCTATCCCGAACCTGAATTCCATGTTGAAAAACTTAATACGGATCCGGAATCTGAGATGAGAGCAAAGGATTTCAAAAGTACTGTGATGTCTACAGGGGTTTAGATTGGTTTTTCCAGAAAAGGTAACACCTTACTGTATAACAAAGTGTTGTATGCTTACTTCTAAAATGAACTTTCTCCCTGAAATGAACCATTTTACTTACACTGTATTCTCTTTTTCCAGTGACAAGTTGGAACACCATTTGTCCGTACTGCCTGACAAATGTGGATGACCTGTAACTGGAAGCGTAACACCCGAAGAGTTTTTGTGGCTTGGAGTGGGATGCCATGCTTTTAAAAAGCCTGCTGAAACAGCTGCTGCAGTTTTGTTTAGCAGATACTAAGAAGTGTTTAGATTCAGTACATGGAAGAAATCCCTGAGAGTATTTTTCTTCCCCTTTAAAATACTAAGAGTTTACAGAGAAAAAGGTTTGATTTATTAAAGGAACAATACAAGCAGGAAGATGAGAAATAAAACTGATTCTTAAAACCACTTCCCCCCAACCCTCCTTCTTCCAGGGACTCTCCTTTCCCCACAGCAGTGCTGGGGATGTGGGTTGTGGTCAGTTCATTACAGATGGTCTTTGCTGTTGCTTCTTAGGGGGAGGCCTCCTCACACTTCCCACTGCTACACTGTGGGGCCCCTCCCACAGGAGACAGTCCCTCACCAACTTTTCCAGCGTGGGTCCTTCCCATGGGCTGCAGCTCCTCACACCTTGCTCCATTGTGGGTCACTCACCTGGAAAATAGTCCTTCAGGCACTGACTGCTCCAGCTTGAGTCTCTCACGGGGTCACAAGTCCTGACAGCAAACCTGCTCTGGCCTCGCTCCTCTCTCCCCATGGACTCCAAGGTCCTGCCAGGAACTTGCTCCAGGGTGAGCTTCCCGGCTCCTCCACAGGCTGTGAGTGGGTCCCTGCTCCCTGGTGGCCTCCATGGGCTGCAGGGACACAGTTTCCTCACCACAGGGCACAGGGGAGTCTTTCTTTCAGGGCCTAAGCACCCTCCTCCCTCTCCTCCACTGACCTTGGTGTCTGCAGAGATGGTTTCACATTCTCGCTCCATGTTGCTGCTGCACTTTAGCAACTGCTCAGCAACTTCTCAAATACATTATTGGCAGAGGTGTTACCTCAGTCACTAATTTGCCAGGCTTGGATCTGCTGTGAGTCCATCTTAAAAGTGACTGGCCCTAGCCCTGTCGGCTACAGAGGAAGCTCCTGTCAGATCTTTGTGTAAAGAACCCACCCCTGTAGTCCGTGTTACCAAAACCTTTCCCAGGCAAAACCACTACAGGAAGCATAAACATTGAATGCTCTTAAGAATTCAGGTGTAGTGAGGAAGGCTGTGGGTACAGAAGAGCTGTATCCACAGGTCTAAGCTTACACTGCCAGCTGTATCTGTGGAGGGAGAGAGGAATTGACGTTTTATGGACTGCCACTACAGCAGTGGAACTAACCGAGCAATATCCTGGCAATGTTGCCTGTTTGCTGTGTGGGGGAAAAGAAGTGGTTGGTAGAAGGAGAAGGGAGTGCACACATTGGAATTTGTGCTTTGAGCAGTAATTTCAAAACTAACAGTGCTGTGTCACAGTAAGCATGTTTGCTGTATTCAGCAAACGAGCACCCTTCCACAGAGGAATGAGGGAATCATTAATTGGTCACCAAATTCTACCCTATAGTCTGCAGCCGAAAATGACAGCATTAGATCCCAGAGTTGGAAGAATTCCTGTGTAGCTCGTGGAATGTGCTTACTTCTAAGTAACAAATTCTATGGAAATCCCAATTTTTCTGTCTGAGCAGTATCATGAAGTGTAAAACACTGCCAGTGGTGATTTCTAAAGCATTGGGGGGTGTCAAAAATCAGTATCCATTTGACCACTGAAACATGCACTAAGGATCTGACCGAACTCTGTATTGGCTCACTGAGCATCTTCTGTGCTTGGATGATGGTTAATAACCAGTAACCAGCTACTTTGGCTAAAGGCTGCTACTTTTCAGCAAGCAACTGTTGCAATGAGTCTATTGAATGTATCAGAGTGTGCAGAATTTTCCTTTCATTGCTTCTGACAGGATTTCTGTTAGCAGATGTTACTGACAGGAGCCGGGATTTCCATGTGTCCTGTTTTGTATATGCTCTTGAATAAAGATACAGATGTGAAAACCCTGCTAGCTGTTGCACATCAGGTCTGTAGTGGCACCATTGATGTTCCTTGTGAGCTTGCGCTCTGCAAGAGCTATGAAGACAACGTGGCCTTGTAGTACTGACTGGTAGAGCACATCCTGGACACGATACTGCACATCAAGCTCAAGTGGTGACTCTGAGCTCTGCTAGTAGTGATGTGCTTCATAAGTGGAGAAGGACCACCTTCTACCTGCTGGAATCCTGTGGCAAGTCTAGGTGCTGTTTGACAGAACCTAATAAAGCTGCTTGGGTGGTAGGTCCAAGAGTTGCCAGTCCTAGCCAGGTCAGCTTCTTATGGAAGAAGAAGGCGTGGAAGTCCAGATAAAGGGGCAATATAGCAGTGATATTTGCTAAGTGCTTTGTTAGATAAAGGGTCTATATGACTTGCATTACAGGGTCAGAAATGAGTGTGTGTGGCATGTGTTTTGAGTGCAATGGTCCTATCTCTTTGGGCTGACGTGAAATATGCAAGCTCTTGAGATGCAGCTGTGTGTACATCTGGTAAAACTGTAGAGAATGTGTTTGTGTGATTTCCAGGATCAAATAAAAGACCAGAGATAAAGCCTCAGGGTTGTGGGTGGTGCTTTCAGGTACTCTACTTCAGTAGCCTTGCTCTTGTGTGTTCTAAAACATTCCCTGGGCATGGTCTCTGATCAGGGACTGGCAGTATTAGATAAAGGGTGCCAGAAAATAACGGTCTTGTGCATGTTGGGTGGTGGGGGCCTGTCTCCAGGAGCACTGCTTAGTCATAAGAGATTCTCATTTAGGTGAACCTCCTTCTGCAGGGGGGTTGGACTAGGTGATCTCTAAAGGTCCCTTCCAACCCCTACCATTCTATTATAAGAGATATCTCTCACTTGGCATAGAATAAAGGCAGATATGGCCAGAGATAAGGCATATTGACCATTCAGCTGCAAACCAGCAAACCATTCTGCATGAATGCTCCTGTACTTCAGAGCTGCAGAAGTTAAGTAACCAATGAAATGTGTATTGGTAGTATAGGAAGCCTGATAATTACAAAAATGGAAGGTTTTAACCATGATATTGTACTCTTATGGTTTCTGGAATATGAGGATAGTGAAAATTACATAGCAAGATCACTTTTGTAACTGATTTTAAAATGATAATACTTGCTGTGGTGATTTGGGTTGGTGGGAAGGAGATAATGTGTTGCAAACCTGTGAATTAGGTCTGGTATGTTGGTTCTTTTTAGTCTATTTTATAGAAGTGCTTGATACAAGGAGATACAGTTACGCAGCAATACTGTGTGATGTGTCTGGAACACATGGCATGAGATTTCTCTGTGAAAGTACATCATCAAGCTTTAATTTTACAAACTAGCTTGCTTAGATTTAAAGCTTTGACTTGAGATTGTGCAGTAAACAGTCATGGAAGCACTTTTGCTTTTCTGAACTTTAAATAGTCTCTGAAATCTTGCACTAACCATTGTTGGTGTTCAGCTTAACAGTATCACATGGCTATTGGGCTGTGGTCCAAGAAATCAGTGGTTAGACAAATGTTCTGGAGTATTGCTATGTATCAGTCAGTAACTGGGGAGGGGGGGAAGGCCTTTTATTGAGTTAAATGAGGAGTGGGCTTGCAAGCAAGAAGGAAGCACCATGCAACCACAAGGCAGATACAAGAGTAGCTCTGCATAAACGCCTTACCACCTTTTAAGTAATGAGGTACCTGTGAAGGTGGGAGGTTCTGTCTGTTGCTGAAGAACTTGTCTTGCCAGTGGAGGCTGTAGATCAGTAAACGGAGTTGCAAAGTGAGCGAAACTAAGGTAGCAGCGGTTATGTCACCACAGCACCTCCACTGCAGTCTACGTGAGGGCATTTGCTGGTGTGAAGCCTGCTTGAGGTAACAGATCCCAGTGAACACAAATTTGAATGTAAGTTGTACTGTCAGGCTACCATCTTGCAGGGGTGCAGGTTGTTGCTTGTTGGTGTAGGCAAGCTCTTAATTGTATAAACTTGCCATATAGAGCTTGGTTATGAGTTTTGCAGATTAAAAATGGGCATGGAAATTAACTGGGCAGAGAAAGGGACTCCTGGTGACACTCAAACATGGCCATAGCAGTGAGCAGAGTGTTAGACTTTGCCCAAGGAGAGATATTCTCTTTATTAGAGAGCAGTCAACACTGACTTTGGGTCAGTAGTTTTTCTGTACACACTGCCACAGTTCAGAGGAAAAGGTTTATCTGGAGTATGAACTAATTTAACAGATAAATGGTAATTTCAGGTGAGTTTCTGTTACTAGAACCGGTTTTACAAGCATTTTTGCTTGTCTGCCCTTGTCTGTTTCCCTCAGAGAATATAAACTGGAAAAGTAAAATTAAAATGATGAATTACATTTTCTTTCAAATGTCATGAGGCTTTTTAGTTGACAGTCCAGTCCAGTTGAGCTATCAGGGCTATGAAGACAGTACTTCTCTGCCATTGTCTCAAACTTCCTGCAGGCTCTGGAGGACAAAGTGGTGTTTGATGCTCAGAAGAATGGCTGTATTGAGTGGGACAAAGTCTGCCTCGCTCAGTATTCTGTCTGAGGATGACCAGTATAAGGAACAGGAGAAGTAATAGAGAGCCTTTCCAGCAATTTGCTTGGGAATTTCCTGAGGATATTTTCATTTGTATTTGAATACTACTCAGCAATTCTCATCTATCTCCATTTAAAAATATGTGAAACATTAATTATGTGGGCTGTAAAATATAGGAAGGAGTGTGTGTGCGTGTGTGTGTGTTGGTAACTGGGGAGGGCAGGGGGAGGGTGCTGAAGTTAAAGCTTTTTCTCTCCCTCTTTTATATCCCTTTCAACTCTCACATTAATTAAAACAGTGTTCAGTAAAGTCCAGTTAAGGCCTCAGTGCTAGGTCAGCTTTAGTGTTTAACTGAGCTATGCCGGAGGTGAAAAATTGAAGTATTGGTGTGTGCCTTATTCCTGAGCTACACTTCATACTTCAGGCTTCTCAGCAGACCAACAACTGCTCCTTTTTTCCCCTGTGGTTGTTTTCAGTAACTGAAGGAACATTGCCCCAGCACTGATGGTACTAGTTTTATGGTTGCAAGTGAAGAATGATTAAAATCTGCCCTAAAATATACGTTCTGACATTATTTTTTATATATGTGGAAAGAAGCTAGAAAGAGATGAGTGGATTGAAATCAAACGCTTAGACCTGATTTTGATAAGCTGATGGGAAAGTAAAAGTGGCATTTTTAAATCATCTTGAGATCACTGAAGAGGAAGAATATATAGCTACTATTATATCAGTGTGTTTCATCTTACCTTGACAAAACAGGAAATAATTTTCCCTGACCTTAGTTGCTTGGTTTTTTTTCAGTCAGAATGGGGGAGGACACAAGAGCTACAAGAAGTGTTTTGGTTAGTTTGAATGTGATATTGATAAACAACTTCACAAGTTCATCAGCCATGTATTTAGCTAGCAACAAACTGATAATAGACTTTTAAAACTGATAGATTTTTTTCCAAAATGAAACCTCCCTTAATTGTCTTTGTTGCTGCTACTTTTAAGATCTAAAATTTAAAGAAGAAAAAACAACCCTGTATAATTTAACAGGATCAAAGAGATGCTTCCAAGTTTATTTTCTGAAGGCAGAATGAAAGCCTATAATGTTCTTCAGATGTCCCCTGCAGAATAGCAATTTATTTGTTGCAGTGCCCAGTTGCTAGGTAAAATTAAAACTTCCTTTCTCTGAAGAGCTAAATTACTGCTTCTAGCAGCATAATGCAGCTATATTAGTCGTTTCCATATTAAATGACAAATTCTTTCAGGTTTGGGAACAGGTTATGTTGCCTGCACTGCCCTGTGCAAAACAGTGAAGTGATACCTGGTTACCACTACACAATCTGGAAAGGATAAACTTAGACACATGTGCTGAAGCTCTGTGTTAGCATGAGATCTAACTCTAGTGTCTTTCAAGGCCCATATAAAATGATAGAGTAGGTGTTCCAAAAGCAGACTATTGAAAAGCAGCAAGTAGAGCCTGAGGTGCTGACATTGACTGTTCTTCATCTTTGTGCTCTAGTCTGGAGTTTCTGCTGTAAATGAGAACTCCATTAGTGTGGCATATTCCAGGCATCTCTTAAAATAAGACATGAAAAGAAAAAATAACTCAAATACAAAAGGTTGTGTTGTCTGCTCCTGGGATCAGCAGAAATGCAGCATTTATGTAGTCCCTTCTGCCATGTACCAGGCAAGGATTGTAAAAGAGGGGGTTGTGGGAGAGATTGTTCTGTTCTTACAATGACTTTGAAGATGCAAGGTTATTGGATTCACCCATGCTTGAAAGGGTTTTTAGTTACTTTGGTTACATGTTAAGTAGTCTAGAACATTTATCCTGAAATCTCACCATTGCAACTACTGCACCAGACACTTTTTCTCCTGAGTAATTGGCAATGTTGTTACTAGTCAGCTCCATGGGCCTGGGACATCAGCCCAGTCACTGGCCACTGATCATCTGTGTGGTTAAGGTTTAATACAGTCTGACAACCAATGCCTGGGACAACTAGTACATTACTCTCACATATAATATTTGGGCATGGTTTATAGAGGTCAAAGTAGATGATAGCTTGGCTGTGGGAATGCAAGCTGTGCTGTTCATGTTTGCCTTACAGCTGGAGAACAGCTCCTGACCTGTCCCATCTACCTGCTACCACATCTGCAGCGTGCTGTGCTCTCCTGGAAGAGATGCCCAGACCTGGGGGAGAATTCTGTGACCTAAAGACATTCTGCAAGCTTTTAGATGTGGGCTTAATGCACAAAGTAATTAATATGAGATTAGATGCTGCCCGAGGGTCCTTCTGTTCCACCCTTCACTTGGCTTTCTTAAGCGTGACAAGTAGTGGAATGCAGATGGCCGATAGTCAGGATGGGACAATGGATATTTGGGAGCTGCTGTATAAGGATGTAAGGGCAGGGCTGGATGGGTCCTTGGAGCAAAGGGATGCCTAAATAGGGCAGTCATATCTGCATTGACACTTGTGGCTCTACTCAGTGAGTTGCAGCTTCAGCACTTGGCTGCCTTGCACTGCGCAAGTGGACAGGGTAACACTACTGTCCTGAGATGACTTTGAGATGTTTCAAAGATGGATTCTGATGAGGAACACTCTCTGCAGTTCTTGCATGAGTCCTTCTCATAGAGGAGAACACACTAGGATGTGGAGGAATCTGTTGTCTTTAGCCCCTACATGCTGATTTGAAAATTTTGGAGGGGGGTGACAATTAATTTCTTTGTTGAATATATTGTCTCCTTTTTCCATGGAGCTTTGCCAGGTGCTTACCTAATGGTAACACTCCTCTGTAAAAGCTTTAAATCATCAGATGCTACAGGGACTGGGATAGAAAAGTGTTTGTGACCTAGCTCACTTTTGTACTCACAGCAATAGTAAAGCAGTATTTTTTTTTCAGTTTATTGGGAAGCCTCTTCCCATCGTTCCCTCACCCTTGATAACCTTGTGAGCTATTAGTATAGGAAGCCTGTGTTTTACAGGTCTGTAGTGATATGAGCAATATGTGATTAGAAGCAATCTGGACTTGCATGTATACTTTTGCAGGAAGTGGTAAGGGTTTGGTATGAACATATCTGTGATTGCATGTTCTGCTTGTGGCAATGACAGGGTAGTTGTACTGTCAGACTGAAGAGTTAAGACCAACATTCAATCTCCAGTAATGGATATTAGCTAAGATAGGGCAAGTATAGATATGGTAGTACTCCCAGGTATGCTCCCCCAGTCTATGCTAATTCTTGCAGCAGAATTTAAATTGGGGTGATATCTCTACATTTAATAATTTTAGATTGGAGTTTCTTTAATTAGGGTAGTTACTTTGGGGGTTTGTGGAAATACCTACAGCTTCATGTCACATTGAATTCCCCAGCTTAGTTGCGTGTGTGTGTGTAACAGCAGCTCTTTTTTGCTTTGCTATCTGCCAGCTTGATTTGTGCCTCCTCACTCTTTGGTTAGAAGAAAGAGGGAACAGTTCTTCTCTGTGCCATTTCTGGCTTCATAGGCCAGTATTACCTTCCTCTGTTTGTCTCTTGTCAGTGTTGAAGGTATAGGTTCTGAATAACTAACGCTGGCTTTGTTGCCAGTCCTCATAGGGCATTTATAGTTCTTTGTTACAAGGCTGGGCATCTGGGTTCAGAGTGATAATAGTCAGTTTGGGATGGCTTTGACTTGGCATTTCTACATATGCATTGAAGCAACTTCACTGTTCCATGTACAAGGAAAAATAGAGAGCTTTCCTCCTCCACTCCTCTCTCAATCCTTATACATTAACCCATAGTGTACTGCAACATACATTGAATTCTACAAGCATTGCTCTGAACAAACTGATAAACAACTGTGTTAAAATCCTCTAACTTAGAAAAAAGGTAAAGGTACTAATGGGATCTGAAATAAACTACCTTTCTGCTGCTTCTTTGGTGCCTCTCTTACAATGTCAGCCCTGGAGTGTTTGATGGCAGGATGGGGAATGTTCCTGTGTGTCAAGCAGGCGGTGACATGGACTGGAAAGAGGAAAAAAGCAGTGATTGGTATTGGAGAAAAGGATTTTAAAACAGATACTTTGCAAAAAAATAAGCAGTCTGGTACCCTTTCTTTCACTGATGCTGTTGCTCTCGCACAGCCATAAAGCAAAAGGGAGAGCAGCAGTTCAGAAAGTTGTTCCAAGACCTTCAGTCTATATATCAAATTTGACACCAAAATAATTCCTGGAAGATCCCCATTCCTCCTCAGTGCCAGGCTTGTTCTCTGCCTGCAACCATCTGGGTAAATAGCAGAATGCAGACATTTCAACCTCAAGCTCTGAAATGTATGGTGTCAGCTCCATAGGAGTAGACTCCTCACCTATCCTGCAGGACTGGAAGAAATAAAATTAGTGGGTAACCAGTTATGTTAGGTTTTTTAATTTTGGGAAGGGGGTGTAAGTTTTTGCTAAATCTCAAGAAAGAAACATCAATTCTACTTAGTGGATAGAGTTGCATTTGTAAAGAGCAGGGTAATTAACCATGTCACAGAATCCATCCATGTGCTCAAGCAGAGTCACCTACAGGTGGTTGCCCATGATGATGCTCAGATGGCTTTTGAATATCTCTGAGGATGGACACTCCACAGCCTCCCTGGGCAACCCGTGCCAGTGCTCAGTCACCCTCCTGGTGAAAAAGTGTTTTCTGGTTTTGACAGGGAACCAGCCTCCTGTGTTTCAGTTTGTGCCCATTGCCTCAGGTCCTGTGAACCACAGTCACTAACTCTGCAAATGCTTTCTTTGCTGCTTTTGTTTTCCTGATGTAGTTGGAGGAAGTGAAGAGTTATCAGTCAAAGTCAGTGCCTTAGAGATAGTTTAAATAAATAGGGGATTAACCTTGCTTTTGTTTTCATTAGTGCTATCCCTGCCTAGTTTTGGAAAAGTGAGAAGATGCACAAAGGACGTTTCTGGAAAGAATGTTAAAAGCAAATACTACCATTACTTTAGTGTTTCTTTGCTGAAATCATGTGAAAGTTTTACATTGTAAGTTACTTTTAAAAATGGAAGAATTCTCAAATTTCCATATTGAAGACTGATCCATTCAGTCATATGAAAGGTTTTTCCTGAAGAAAACTTCGTAGATCTGATTCATCCCCTTTCCCTTCATTTCTGACTTGCATTTTTTCTGAATACACTCAGGCTTTGCAATTTTGTCAACCCAACTCATCTTTTAAGACATAGAGCCTCTGACCAATAGAATGAATAAACTAAACAGGCTTTTAACTAAACAGGTATTTTCCAAAATAGTCTGATTTTATCAAGAATCTCATAGGGCAAAATAGGCCAGTGGCCAGCTGTGCACTACAAGGAACAAACTGCAGACTGCAGTCCTTTCCTGAAGTTAGATATCCTTAGACTATAGACATACATTAATAACTTGGCAGCCTTACCCAGGAGGCTGAGGGCTAAGAAGAGGTTGGAAAACATATTGCTGAGAAACCCTGAGAACAGCTGAATCATTTCAGCATTGTGCTGTGGCAGACATAGCACAGGGGCTTGTTTTGTTACAGGCAGTGACATTTGCTATACAACCAGAGTGATCTGCCCCTCTAATGCTGTGGCTGGTGTGTTTCAAGTAGAGCCAGTTCTATAGCTGAGCCTAAACTTCTAATGTGTGCATGCTTGGGACAGGCTAATGCCATACAATCATAATAGGCATTGTAGAAACTGAAGGTAAGATTCCTGTTGTCTCCTGGATTTTCAATCTTTGTTTGGGGTGACATTTTCTAGCTGTGCCTACATAGCTCAAAAGCACAAATTAGACTTTATTGTTATAGTCAAATTTATTTTTCACTGCTTTACCTGTGCAACTCTGTAGTCGTATGTGTTCCAACCACCGATTTTACCATGGACATGCTGGGCAGGCTCAGGTGCTCAACTGTGGCTTCAGTGAGGCTCTACAGTGGTTACAACTGAACTAGAAGAAAGGGTTTCATATTCCAAGAAGATTTAGGAATTAACTTGCATTGGAGTGAGAAGCTGTCAAACTTTCAGGCGTGTTCAGTGAAATGCCTACTGTGAGTCCAAGTCACCAGGTAAGTGCCTGCAAACATTCTCAGCAGGGTGTTTTTTCAAGACAGGCGCTCTACATGAATTAAAGTAAAAAGAAAATTCATTTTATGATTTCATTAATCCTTTTTTTTTTGTCCCTACTCATATTAGGACTAATAACCGAGCTATATTTTAGAGGAATGGCATGTCAGACTCTGCTTCCTCCTTTCTACAAAAAAATGAAGTATTCAAAGAATCAAATAACTGCCAACTGACTCTGGGTCTGTTGTGACTTTTAAATAAGGCTGCAAATTTGGTCCCTGGGTTTATCCCAGTCTTTTAATTCTTTTTATTTCCATTTTATGGAGGAAAAGGAAAGTGCATAGTTTTCCCCTCTAGAAATGGGCCTGAAAGTGGGAATTTCACTCACAGGAGTTTGCCACCTGTACTTTCATCCACTGACTGAGAACTTTAATGAAGCATTTCTCACAGTTTTCATTGGTTCCAGAGGACAAATCAATTAATGAAATGTAGATATCACTCTTGATTGCATCTGTATAGGAAACACCTCATTGAAACAGCTGGAAATAACACTGTTCTCACTGAAAAAACACTTCCCAATTTTGTTTTTGAGAACTGGAGGGCTCACATTGCCCAGCTGGTAGCTGTGTTCTTAAATAAAGTTATAGATTTCTGAAAGGCATCATAGTAACACTTTTAAAGTTATATGATTAAAAATATCATCGAGGTGTTCACTAAAAAAATAGCTTTTTTTACTAACATTGTATTTTCAGAAAGCTTTGGGGTTTTTTAATTACTTTTTTAACACGGTGGGAAATTCTGAGCAAAAATGGCCTTTTTAATGTCCAAATTATAGATAACTTGGAATATTCGATAGCAAACACTTGCCTTGTGCTTGTTGCTACTTCAGACTAACCTGTGGAGTGGTGCAGTTTTTGATGAAGTCTTACTGTCTCAAGTACTTGAAGAGATCTCTTTTTTCCCCTCCTTGCCTCTCTGAATACTGGTTGTATGTTTCACATACTTGCACACCAGCATGAGAGTATTTGCTGGCAGTGAACCAACGCTGTGACTATCCGTGCTTGCCCGGCTGTGCGTGTTGAAGTCTCTTTAAAAACACCGGAGATGTTTGGCTGTGCTAAGGGGCAGCAGTAGTTGGTCAGATTGTCGCCGAGGTGCCGTTGAGGAAGTGAGTAATACGGTCTGTGCCTTCCTGCCGCCTTTTCGCCGTCTTTATCTGGAGTTGCAGGTCTGTCAGAGCTGAGTAAGGTCGGTTTCCAAGTTTCTGGTGTGCGGAGCGCAAGTGAGATCTGGTAGGAACTGTGGCATGCCGAAGTGTGCAGCGAGGGTGCCCGCCTCGGGACCTGCATCTCACAGCGTTGTGGGCTCAGACCCACCGGTTCCTGGGGCCTGCACCGCAAAGTTGGAATCCTAAAGGCGGGTGGCCGTGAGGCGAAACCCGTGGCACTGGGGCTGAGCGGCCTGACGCCACTGACCCCCCCCAGGCTCGGAGCCGTCTAATGCCGCCGCTTGGGCGGATTCATGGTGCAGCCACTGAGAGAAACTCCCGTTCCTCTGTGGAAAAGGCTCCATCGGCACGGCAGCTCCGGAGGGGCGGCGGCGGGGAGCCCGCCGGAGGGAGGGCAGGGAGGCGCCCCTGGGGGAAGGGGCTGGCTGAGTCAGGCACCTCCCGCCTCCGACGCGGGAAGGGCGAGCGCGGCCGCGGCGGGCGGGGAGCGCTGCCGGGCTCCGGGCTGGCCGGCAGCCACACAAAGTGCCGTTCTCCCCTCCCTTTGTCTGCGTGGCTTTGTCTCCTCCGTGTCCCGCCCCCGCCGTGGGCCGGGACTTCCCCTCCTCCGGCCGCGGCGGTCCCTTTTGTACCACCTGCGCACCGTGGGAACGGCCGCTCGCCCAATCCGCGGCCCGCCGAGCCGCTCCGCTCGGTCACCGCCGCTTTTCGCGCGGCGGCCGCACAGGTGCAAGGGCGGCGCGGGAGGCGCTGGGTAGCCCGTGCGCGCCCCGCTCCGCACAGGCGCCGCGCCGTTCCCCCCGCGGGGCTCATCCCGCCGCCGCCGCCTCTCTTCGCCTCCCGGCAGCGCGCAGCCTGCGCGAGCCCCCCGCGCGCCCCCGCTGGCCGGCGCGTCACCCCGGGCGGACGGCAGGGACGGGAGGAGGCTCCGCGCGGAACGCAGAGCGCGTGGAGAGACGGGGACGGACGGACGGACGGACGGGAGGAAGGCGGGCGGGCGGGAGGCCGCGAGCACGAGGGCGGGGCGGGCGCGCGCGCGGGCAGCCCGGCGGGCGGGGCGAGGCGATAACCCTTGCGGAGCTGCCTGGGAGACCCCGGGTTTGGGGCTGCGCCAGCGCGCGCGGCGCCTCCTCCTCTCCCCCCTCCCGCCCCCCTCCTTTCTCTCCCCCCGCCCCCCCCCCCTCCCCCCCACCCCCCCCCCCGCGCAGAGTGGAAGGGGCTGGGGTTGGTGCCAGCAGCGGCGTGAGCGCTCGAGCGGCCGCCATTTTACGCCAGCTCCAGCACACTGTCCGGACACACTGAGGGAGCGGAGAAGGGGGGCAGCTCCTCAGCACGCCGAGCCGCTACCCGCGCCCCGAGCCCCTTCGCACGGCGTTTCACCCCCGCAGCGACAGGTCAGGCGCCGGGCGCTGGCGGGCTCGGGCTCGCCGCGGCTACGAGAGGCAGCGGCCGCCCGCGGGAGCGGGGTGGGAGCGGGCTGGGCCGGGGCAGGGCCGGGCCGGGCGGCAGAAGGGGCTGAGGCGGCGGAGGGGAGCAAGGCAGGCAGGGCGGGAGGCGCATGCTGGGGCCCTGCAGCGCTGTCGGGCCGGGGCCCAGCTGCCAGGCGCTGCGTGATGGGCGGAGGAGCTGGCTGCCTTCGTGGCCGCCGCTGTCGGGCGGGGGACGGCCGAGCCGGGCCGGGCCGATGTCCGCGCGCTAGGCCCAGCAGCTGCCCGGCGCTGGGGCAGACGGCGGCGGTCGTGTGGGGGGGAAGAGCCGGGGCCGGCCCCGCGCGTGGCGCGCGGTTCTCGCCTCATTGTCCTGCCGGCTCCGCCGCTCCATTCATTGCCCGCGAGGGGCTGGGCCGGGCCGGGGCGAGCCCGCTCCGCGCCGCTCCGCTGCGGGGCGAGCCGCCACCTCGACGTCCGGCGTATGCGTGGGGAGGAGGCCCGCGCGGGTCTCGCGTGCCCCCGGTCACGTCGAGAGGCGGCGTGCGGTGGGCAGCGGCGTTTCCCGGACGGGAGTCGGGGCTGGCGGCGGGCCCCTGCATTGTTTCGGGGAGAAGTGTGGTTTGGGGGAGGGGGGTGACGGTGGGGCCGGGAGGCGCCGCAAGCTCCCCGGCCGAGTGGTGAAATCGGGCCCGGGGTGTTGCAACCGCTCTCCGGGGGGAATAGGGTGAGAGGTGGGGAACGGCTGGGGCTCGGGGGGCGGGCGGGGAGGAGGGGGGGGCGCCGCTCCTCCTGCGGGAATGTGGCGGGGAGGGGGGGGGGGAAGTCGGTCACTGGAGGAAGTTGTAGGACATCTGAACGCGCAGAGCACGTGTTTCCATCGGGCTCATGGCGGCCGCCGCCGCCGCCGTGGGTGGGTGCGGACTGGGAAGAGCGCTTTGTTCCTCTCGCTTACCCGTCCGACACCGGCACGGAGGCGGGAAGGGATCCCGGCCGCGCCTGGGCCCGGAGAGGCGGCTCACTCAGAGGGACACAGCAAGTTTGCAACGGGAGGTGGAGGCAGCTGCGGGTGTCACTGACGGTATCGCGGTAGCGGCGGCTGCATGTGGCAGTTTTTTTGCTCTTCCTCCCACCCCCGCCATTGGCTTCTTGCTCCCATTTCTAACTTGTTCAAAGCCTCTTAGGGAGAGTGTTTAGAGAGATAGAGAGAGGGAGGTGAGTCAGAGTGTCTGGCTGGGTTGTGTAAAACCTGCAGTGAGAGCTACCCCACCCGCGCTAGGCAGCGGTGTTAGGGCTTTCCTTTGTGTTAGTGCTTCTTTTGAGGAATTTTGTGCATCTTCCGAAGCCAGAAAGTGTCATGGAAGTCGTTTACAATTTTATTTCTTCTTTTCCCCCTGAGAACAGAGCAGTCTGTTGTATGTATTGTCACTTGAATTATTCTTCTTGAAGATGTTTGTAGCTTAATTATGTTGCTTACTGCATTTGAACAGATTTCTGGAAACATGGCTACTGAACATGTTAATGGGAATGGTACTGAAGAACCCATGGATACTTCTGCTGCAGTTACCCATTCTGAGCATTTCCAGACATTGCTTGATGCTGGTTTACCACAGAAAGTTGCTGAAAAACTAGATGAAATTTACGTTGCAGGTAAGATGTAAAACTTGCAAAACCACACTTGATATTTTATTGGATTCTGCTGTCTTTGGGCTAACAGCAACTTTTTGTGGTTTCCAAAAGTATGGGAACTGAAGTCTTTATCAAAATCTGGATGTTTTCTGTTTGATGCATTAACTCATTGTACTATTTTTCATAGAATATGAAAGTAGAATAATAGTCTTAGTCCAGGACATTTGGGCTGAGGGATGGGAAAGAGAAGCATGCAGGCGACCGTAACAATAGCTGCAATAGGCAACAAATGATATTTAGAAGTAGGTGAATGAGGTCTTTGTGCTTTTTAAAATTTATACAGTAGTTATAGGTAACTGTAAGTAACCTCAGTATTCATCTTCTCATGTAAATGATGCTTCATGACTTAGTATTGGGGCTTCTGGATGCAAAGGTTATTGTATTGGTTCTCTCAGACATGATCACAGCTAGCATTTTTTGAGCTTGCCATTTGGATTATGGTGTTCACTTTTAGTGCTGCAGTTTGTTTGGTTTTTTTAGCATTCTCAAAATGTGCCAAGGTACCATTACTAGGCAAACAAGGTCAGGTTTTGATATGCCCTTCTGAATTCAGCTTCAGGATATTGAACATAATCTTGGCCTGTGTAACATCTGGTTTTCAGAGAAATCAGATGAATACATAAATGCAAGAACTCTTAATCTGCATCTCAACTTTTTGGGGCACTTTTTGATAAAAAAGAAGGTAAAGTGACACTTCTGTATTTGCCTTTAAGAGAACTAAGTGATTTCTTGGGTATAGTAAATTAACATTAATCAGCAATTGATTTAGGGGTGACTGAAGTGTGTTGGATGTGTTAAATGTGGTTAAACAAAGATTGCTGCCCAAATATAATAAGCATTTTTTTTCCTCTCTAGGGCTAGTTGCACATAGTGATCTAGATGAAAGAGCTATTGAAGCTTTAAAGGAATTTAATGAAGAAGGTGCATTGGCAGTGCTTCAGCAGTTTAAAGACAGTGATCTCTCACATGTTCAGGTAATGGTAAGCAATTTAGAATATAGTTGTTGAGGAATAAACTGCTAGTTGACTGACAAGAGGTCTGCTTGAGTCTCTTCAGTGATCCATAAGTGATTCTTAAAATAAGTACTGTCTTAGTTCAAGGCAAAATCAGATTTTTGGCTCGTCATGTTTTCTGAACTGAAGATTAATATATCTTTTGCAGAACAAAAGTGCCTTTTTATGTGGAGTCATGAAGACATACAGGCAAAGGGAAAAACAGGGGACCAAGGTGGCAGATTCTAGCAAAGGACCAGATGAGGCAAAAATTAAGGTATGTGCCTAAAAGAGAAAAGTTACACTGTCTGTGATATTTTTTTTTTTTTTTCAAAGTTGTGACAGATACCTTGACATTTCTTTTTGCAACTCTGGTTTTCTTAAAATGGCTATTTTAGATTATTGAAAGCTATCACTTGCAGTTTTTCTTGCGCTTCTTCCTCTTGGAAGAGGAAAGTTAATGTCTTGTAATTACCGGAACTGAAAATAAGTGGAATAGATTTGACAGTTTATATCTGGTTGAGACAGTTATGCTGTTTCACCATTAAAAGTTTTTCTAACCGTGTTGACGTAGATCTTTTGGGTTCAGAGTGTGGAACTCACTTCAGGTGCTGGTGCTTGGGTTTTGTTTCTTTGTGGTTTGTTTTTATTTTCTTTTTCCCTTCAGTTCAAGTTTAAAGCAACTTTACAAGAGGGAGGAGATTCCACATGTCTGAAAAAACATTATAATGGATTTAGTTCACTTCTTATGACATAATTGCTACGCTCATAAACTGTAACCCAAACTTTCTTGTTACATGGATATGTTATGTCTTGAACCGAATCTGGTGCTAGCAAAAGACTTGTGTCTCAAGAGTTAGGCATACTGTGATTTATTTTAAAATTCAGTGATGAGCAACTTTTCCAAAGCTTAAGGAAAGAGAAGCCATTTAAGCATACTTAGTAGATGTCTTAAGAAGTGAGAGTATCTTTCATCTTGTGTGAAGTGCAAAAGGAACGTGTTATATATTGCAAACAGCTCTTTTACTCCTGACTTTGAGGCTAGGGTACTGTTAATTATGAATTTTAAAAAAAGAGACAAGAGTTTTTGTCACTACCACATGAAACAACAATAATATGAGGACTTTAACTGAAAGTAACATAGCTTTTACTGCCGATGGCTATAGCATTTAATATATCTTTAAATTTTCAAGTTGTGAATACTAACTCTTGGTTATAATTGGGGTTTTTTAATGTGCTGTTTCTTTGTCTGTAGAGTTGATTTGTCTTTGTACAAATTGATTTTAAAAAAAGACTGATTTCAGGGGAATTTCTTATATATGTACATACTAAAATTTCATCTGACATTTTAAATTGGTAGGATGTCTGCAACTGTGCACAGTGATTCTAGGAGGGTCAGATGTCTTGGGACACTCTTATGTTCCCATGGGGAATTGGAGTGGTGGGGGAGGACAGCAGAAAGGAAGTAGTACTGCCACTTCAGTGGTTGGGCACCCAAAACAGAGTCGCTACAGTGTGCAGGCACTTCAACATGTGTTCTTTAACTTCACACTTATGAGTAATCTCATTAAGTGAAGGGAACTCCTGTGCATAAATGTTTGCAGGATTGGACATGCCAAATCAAGTGTCTCAGACTGAGATCCTTCTAATTAAAGAGAAGCTTACTATTCCATTACTTGGCTGCCTTTTTTTTTTAATGAAAATTAAGGAATTGGGAAGATTCTGTGTGACTCTTAATCTTCTAGCAGCGTTTCTTTACCTGATAGTTCTTAGAATTGTTTTGCCACTTTCTTGTTGAAGTACTAGCAGTTTGGCGCGTTCTCCTGCGGGAGTTTCAAAAGCAGTACAAGTATAAAAAGGAGTTACAGGCATGTCCGTTTGTGAATGAAGTGCATCTAAACTAGCTCAATTTGTATATGATTTTAAAATTTTAAGTTTCTTACTTGAAGGCGCTCTTGGAGAGAACCGGCTACACTCTTGATGTGACTACTGGACAGAGAAAGTATGGTGGACCTCCTCCAGAATCTGTATATTCAGGACAACAGCCTTCTGTTGGTACAGAGGTAAGAAGGAGGAGGTGTTCATGCAGGTATATTCTTATTCATTGGAAGTATTTTTATATAAACAATACTCGGTGTGTCTGTTGCAGATATTTGTGGGCAAGATACCAAGAGACTTGTTTGAAGACGAACTTGTTCCATTATTTGAGAAAGCTGGCCCTATATGGGATCTCCGCTTAATGATGGATCCACTCACTGGTCTAAATAGAGGATATGCTTTTGTCACTTTTTGTACTAAAGAGGCAGCTCAAGAAGCTGTTAAACTGGTAAGTTTTCTCGCTTAGTTTGTTCTTTTCTTATTAAGAACACTCTGGTTTATAAGCTGTTGTCCTGATCCTAATGCTTAAAATGCTTAAGGTGAAACTATTGTTGTTAAATCAGTTCATAAACTCTCAACAAGTGTTTTTTACTATTTCCCCATGGTGTGTCAATTTTTACTGGCTGATTTTGGGGAGCAGTGGCAGTGAGAGGCCTTGTTCCTGCTTGGCTGGTGTTCCAGCAGGGGACACGGCGCTGCGAAAGTGTGGCTGGAGGTCGGGAGTTTGGCCAGTGGAACCAGCAGAGAATGGGATCCCAGCACCATGGGACAGGGAGGAGACAGGACCCCGCATGGGACCAGGGTCTGATCTGTTGACTGCAGCAGACAGGAAAATGTCAGAAACCCTGCCAGGTTGAGAATGTTTCCTTTGTTTTACACAGAGGTGTGAAAGAGTTTGATATCAGGAATAGGCTACTCTTAAGAAGCTTTCCAAGTTTTATGCACAAAAGAAGGTGGGGAAGAAAGACCACTTTGGTTCCTGCACAGCCTCTTTGTTTTTCTAGTTTAAATGGAATTTGGATTTTTTCAAGCCAGTTACTACTGTATTGATATGACCAAGATGAGTATGTATGATTTGACCCTCAAAAGTGCTAACTTTACCCATTCTGAGGTGTTACTGATACCATATTGATATAGTGGGGTTAATGTCTCATTGCTTTGTAATAAGGTGCATCTTGAACTGTGGATGTTCCCTTTTGATATAATGTGAGTCAGTTGCTGGAGATAAATTAAGCTGAAGATGGGAATTTGTTTTGAAACAGTATAGAAACATCTGCAGAAGTGGAAGTACAAAAATATTCATTACGTGCAGTTTAGCTTTTTAAATAAGAGCAATTGGTGCTCCTGTGTGCAGTCCAAATACACTGAGAATAACTGCATATATCTCTTTGTACTTTCGTTGTCAATCTAGTTATTTGTTGTGTGTGAACAGTGAGTTATGCACATGACTTGGCAAAATGGTGAATCAAATCAAATACATTCTCAGAGGCACCTAGTCAGTGAACAAAAAGGAGTTTTTCGTCGTTTAGCTGTTTTTTCCTTAAAGGCAGCATGCTCTGAAAAGTCAGTTTTTGTTTCCACAAAAGTAACATCAGATCATAGCCTTCAGTCTTCTGCTAAGTGGTATGAGGGAGGGGAGGAACTTGGTGTTCCTTCCTATCTGATCCTTGATATGCAGGGAAAAAAGGCATTATATTCTGCTTTTCTGTTAAATAGCCGCTAAGTGTGTTAGTTGAAAAGTGTTGCCATTGAAGGGGCACTTTTTCAGCCTTCATGCTAACTTCTTTGAGAGCAGGATTAGTTTTACATTGAATCTTGTGGCATTTGTCAACTTTTGAGTGATTGCAACCATAGTTGACTGGCTGGTTTGGTGTATTACAAATTTCTCAAGTTGTCTAGCAGGGGTACTAACAAAATATGACTGTAGAGCTTAGTTGGAAATTGTAGGTCTGTCACTTGTATTAGTTAGACGTGTGGGAGAGGCTGCCGAAAGACCTCTTAAAAATGTTGAACCCTTGGTCCTAGCCATTTTGATATCCTGGTATTTGAACAGGCGGTGGTCTTTTTGATGGTACCTGTGACCTCCTGATGTGTACAGAACTTAGTTCCCAGCTTTCTGCACTCCTGGGGTGGGGGTGGTTCTGTTATTTCTCATCTTCACAGAGGCTTTTTTTTGTTACCATTCAAGACTCTGAAGTGTAGCAAAAATGAGAATAAAAATCTCTGCATTGCCTGTAGACTTCTGAGTAATAAGAGACAGCTATGTGGTTTTGTCAGTACCCAAACTGCAGCAGAGAATAGATGGCCTTTTCTTTAGATTCTTGCAGTTGGTGTAACATTCTGCATACAATTCATATTTGTGTGTCTGATGTATCATCCATGGTCTTTATAACAACTTAATGTCAAACTGAATTAAAATCTTTGGATAAATGTAATGTTAACTTATTTATGAGCCAGAAGAAATCTAGCAATTGTAGAGGTTGAAGCCTTACACATAAGGAAGCACATATGCATTTTTAAGCCACTTAAAAAAGGGAAAAGTTTCCTAAATTGTGTTTTAAATACTTTTGAGGCTGTACTTGAGACAAAAATGAGGTATTGCTGTGGCCTGATACTGAGAAAACTTACAGATATGAACAGTAGTTCATTTTATGTCCAGTACTTAATCCAGTGTGGTTAACCTTTGCTGGTTAAGTAGAAATGATATCTCAAATGTTCACAGAGCATATCAGAAGTCTGGTTTTGGGTTGACTTTTTCCCCTCTGCTACCTCAGGCATTATTTTCCATGTTAACGTGTTTGTGTTTAGCCTCTATTTGAGTTACAATTCTTAACTCAGTTGTGTTCCTCTGTTCCTTTCAAAAGATTTATGGATTATTATCCTCCATGTGTCTACAGTAATGTGAAACACTTATGAGGTGAAGCTTGTAGGAAACATACCTAGAACTACAGTAGCGTATGGTAGATTTTTGACTAGAGCAACAGTAAGCTTGATCAGAGTACAGGTACAGGTCAGTTATGCAAATATGTCCCTTAAGCAGTTTGCCAGCTATGCACAGCAGTGCAACTTAGCATTTGCTGCTGGAAATGAACTTTCACCAGCAGTTTCTGTTTAGGTGGCAAAATTTGACAAGATAGACCTTATGCATACTTCCACCTGTTTGTGAGTAAGTTCTTATAGAACTTAGAGGGGGAAAAAAAGAGTGCCAACTTGTCTATGACAGTGTCTAGAGAGCAGTAATAGCTCTGTTACTAACTTCGGGCATTGGTTCAGTGGTGACAGGAGGGGGGAAGCAGTATGCTGACGTAGCTGATTTGGTAGCCTGCCTGTTTTGGCGCTTTACCCAGATCATGATTTGGGCCTGTTCATGTGTGATCTAAGTTTACAGATGATATATGAACTTTGTACTTAAATGACACAAGCTTTATATTCCAGAGCACCTAATTCAAGACAGTTTTTTCAGTGTTAAGAATACAATGAAAAATGGTAGTTAATGTATTGTAGTATGAAAAAGCTACTAGAAACTTCTGTCAGTGTACAATTGCAGTGTGGTAGAATTTATCTTTTTTTAAAGTTATGATGTATTAACTTTGTTGCCATGAGTTGTAGGAGAGGCTCTTTGTAGGTTAAATGTGCAGCTAAGCTTTGGTTTTAGATTTTAACAGAAACGGGTGGATAATGGTTTCTATTAGAATAAGACTGTTTCTGCAACAGCCATCTAGTCCAACTGCTTGATTGCCTCAGGACAGACCAAAAGCTAAAGTATTACCATTTAAGGGCATTAAACACTGACAAACTTGAGGTGTTGACCACCTGTCTCAGAAGCCTGTTTCCAGTATTTGACCACCCTCTCGGTAAAAAACAAGCTTCCTAATATAAATAAATGTTTCCTAATGAACACTTTAGTTAATGAAGAATCAGTTTGCCTTGTCTCCAGACTAATAAACTGTCAACTTCTTTAAAGGATTCCTTTGAGCTACTGTAAGCTGTTTCTTCATTAATGTGTGTAAGTCTGTTCATTAGTGATCATAAAACATATACAAAAGTCTTCCTGTGCAGCTGTTTCCTGCTTCAGAAACAACTATTCCTCTACCATGTGAGCTAAAGATACAGAGATAGAAGTCTTATCCTGTGACCTGCTATGTTTTGAGACATAGTTAATTGGGCAGATGATAATCCAGATCTTTCACATGTACGGTTCACCTTTTAGCTAACTTTTGGTGCAATTGTCTAGCTTTGAAAATTTTCATTGATGTAGTTCTTGTTTGCACATGATAAATATCTTCGTCCTGATTTTCATGCATAAAGCAAGGAGTGTGTGAGAACTTACTTATATAGGAAGGTTTACCATTGAATGCAGAATAACTAGTAGAATAAATAACTAGATTAAATTTTAAAAGCTGTCCTGCTGCTTATGTTGACCACAAAATACATTTTCCTAGTTAAAGAACTATCTGTTGCAGGGCTTCCAGTTGGAAAAGGGTTGATGTACCACCAGTTGACCTCCCTGCTGCTTATTTGGATGATGCATGTCTGTGTCTGCATCTCAATGAAAGGCATTTTTTGTCAACAGATGTCTCCAGTAATACTTTTTTTCCTTAAACTGCTGACTTGTTAAGGGTGTCTTCTAAACAATCTGTTATGAGAGAAGCATTTGAGCAGAAGTCTTAGGATTTCATGTCAGTAGAAGGTCATTCTTGCTGTTTACTGTCTTTACATGTGTAATCTGTGTGCTTTGGAAAGTATTTGTCAATTGCTGTTATGCATTTTGTGGAGAGAAACTGATCAAGGCTCTGTGTTTTTAACTATGGAACTTTAGAAGGGACTCTGACTTTAATTATAACTCCTGTCTTGTATTATACACAAGTCAAGAATTCATAGATACAATCTGTAGAGGAACTTGCATTTTTTTCTGTGCTGTTGTGAAAGGAGAAGCTTTGACCTTGATGACTTGGACTTGAGAGTTGCCTTTCATGGTTCTACATCAAAAAAAGTCTCTAAAGAAACATACATTAAGAAAGAGACTTGAACAAGAAGGGAAAAATAATTGTTGGCTGAACTTGTGGAGTTATGTTGGAAAACGTGGGTATACTTCAGAACAGTTTAATACTCATCCTAACAATGTGTCAAGCTCCAAAGAATTTACTATATTTCTAAATGCTGTGTTTGCAAAAGTAAAATATTTGGTATGCTACTGTTGGAGGGAAGATAAAATTATCTGTAACTGATCATTGTCCAATTATTTTTCTTTCAGTACAACAACCATGAAATCCGTTCCGGGAAACACATCGGTGTATGCATCTCTGTTGCCAATAATAGGCTTTTTGTTGGTTCTATTCCTAAGAGTAAAACCAAGGAGCAAATTGTTGAAGAATTTAGCAAAGTAACAGGTAAGTCAGTAACTATGTTTTGTAGAGTTGGAAAGATGTCAAATGTGATCAGTGATGAAATGCTCTTCACAGTCTTTGGATTTATGGTGGAATGACGATGAATCCAAACAAAGACCACTTAGCATTTGTTCCTGACTGTTAGGTGTTTGTTGTTTAGTTTGGGGTGTATTTTAATCTATTGTTGCGCTGAGGGATGAAATATTTGTGATTAGACTAATGTGTGGTTCCAAGTTTTACCTAGAGAGTAAGTGTGTAATGTTTAAAAAAGCCATTCAAAGAAGTTAATGGTTTCATTAATACAATGAATATTTTAAAACTTTTCAAGGCAAACCTGAAGCAGGTTGGAGAATGCAACTAGTTCCATGCTTCAGAATTCTTAGTAATTTGATAAGGATTTGGTAACAGCATATAAATTGGCAAAGGTAACATTTGATGGGTTTTTCTGAATTATACACTTCAGGTTCCTTGGAGCAACACTGAAACTTTTTAGATGTAATAAAATCATGCAAGTTTGATCTTTTGTTGTTTAGACATCCATGGAACACATACATGCTGTGATAAATGGTGTGACTTAGGGCTTTGAGAGAGGAACTGACAAAGCACAACTTTTGGCTGCCCTTATCTCTTCTCCATTCAGTTAGAGGAAAGGTACTCTTCCATAGCTACTAAGCTTTCTTCACTTAATAAAAATGGAGCCCAAGTCGGGATAGTCTAATGTCTGTCTTTGAAAATGTTGGTCTTAAATTTTATTATGTACATGGTCTCAAAGTCTAATGTGTTCATGCTTTTTTTGGAACCACTTGTCGGATGCATGCTTACCAGAAAGATAATCCTGACTTTATGATAGAAATTCGTGGATTGAAACCGTAACAAAGAATTATTTTTCTTAATTTCAGAGGGTCTTACAGATGTCATATTATATCATCAGCCTGATGATAAGAAAAAGAACCGGGGTTTCTGTTTCCTTGAATACGAAGATCACAAAACAGCCGCTCAAGCCAGACGTAGGTTAATGAGTGGCAAAGTGAAAGTCTGGGGAAATGTCGTTACGGTGGAATGGGCTGACCCTATAGAAGACCCAGACCCTGAAGTCATGGCAAAGGTAATACAGCTATAGGGGAACTGGAGTACCATAGTAATGCCTTGTTCTAGAGTAAGTACCTCCTGATACAAGCCTAAGTTTAAATAGCATCTTTCAGCCTTCTTAACAGAGATGTTGCAGATGAGATGGTAAAAATGTGAATACATTCTAGAATTGATCTGATTTTAAAGGCTCTATTGACTGATGTTATTTTGTGTTCCCAAGACTGAATGGTGAATGGAATTTATGCCAAAATGACACGTAGGCCTCGTGCACTTAATTTCTCACCTGGAAGTGGTGGTGGTGGTGACTCAAAGTTACATGGCTTTATAGCTTAGTATTTGGAGAGACAAAAAACTAGATATGATCACAGAACAAGTCGTGATTCTTTTTAACGTTGGAACTTTATCACTTCTGAATTGGAACATGGCATTATGTTGCGCAAACCTGTTTTTAGAATTGCCTTCAGCAGCTGCTTCTGAGAAGTTAGGCAATTACTATGTGTTTGGAACTGTGTATCTTCAATATGGGGAGGTAAATGTCTTCAAATACCAAGACTAGTAATGTTTTGAGTTTTGGATATTTCAGTGAAACTGAAGTCTGGATTGTTAACATTTTGAAGTACGTTGCAGTGGTTGGTTTAGATGGGGAGTGTCATATTTTGCCAGAACTGAGTTACCTGTTTGTTTTTTTTCCATCAGATAGTGCCCAAGTCTGTCTTTTTCAGTTATGCTGCGTAGCTCTGTTGTTTAGTGGAAACTCTTAGCTAGCCCATATCCATATTTCTCTTTCTTTACTTGCTGTTCATCTGTGCTTTTACACTTATCTGAGACGTGTCACTTGCTGGAATCCTCCTTTGATGGACCGAGTTAGATAGTTTGGCTGGGATCTTGTTTTTGACAACCATAAGGAAAAAGGATTGGGGTAGGGGCTCAGTTCAGGGAAAAGTTTTTCTTTCCTGGCATCATAGACTATCAGTAGAGGGGGAGAGTCTTGCAGGTAAAATTTATTGGAGGTGGCACTTCCTAAATATGGCAACCAATCTATCTGTTCAGCTTCTTGGCTCAGAAGAGACCTAATCCAAGCAAACTCTTAAAATAAATGAGCAGAAACTTCTGGCGTTGTTGAATGAGCAGGAAGTGGTGATAAGGGATGTAATTGGGTATCTTTCCGAAGTAAGTTTACACCTGTGGAGGGTGAAAGACTAAAGAAATTGAAGCTTGATTGTGCTTTGCCCCAATTAGGATACAGGCGTTAATGCTTGGTACATGTGTTTGTTTTAAATGAGACATGAAAAAGGAAGAAACAAATACAGAAAATGTGCAGAGAATCACACTGTATGCCAAAGAGAGGGCATGGAGTTTGGGTTGGTGATGTATGAAAAAGCATTCTCAAGAAGCAGAGAACATCTAGCTTGTGTCTGAAGGCAGAAATTGAGATGAGCACCGGTGTCTGACCTCTCTTGCTGGCTGTGTTCCCTTAGTTTGTTCTTGCAGCAAGGGATCTCTACTCCGGTCTCTTGTGGCCACTTGGTTTCATGACCATTTGGAGAAACTCTGACCACATCTGACACTTCTGGAAGTGATGTGTTTACTTTCTGTTGTTTATTGCTGTCTTTAAGAGAAAGAGTAGCTGAGCTGCTGCTGCTCCCAGATGTGATATGCAGATTGGCTGTCATCACTTTTGAGTACTGTCAGTCAGGAAGAAAGGGAGAGCTATTGACCCTTGTGTCTTATACATTCCTGTAGTAGAGGGCTCTGAAGGAGGCAGTGAGTAGGAGTAGGTTGATTTTTATCAGAATAATCATCTGATTGGTGCTTTTGTTGTCAAGACTGCTAGAAAAACAAGTTTATAAGAGCAAACTATGAGGAAGGCAAATTCAGCTTTGTAGCCAGAAGGTGAACAGCATTGTTCTAAATACCCTGCAGAAGCAGAAGGCCATTTCATCTCCTACAGAGTTTAGCCTAAAAGTTATGGAGTGTACTGTATGGATGCATACTTTAAATGAGCTTAAAACTGAGATAACTTTGAGCATGATGAGGTAGAAAGCTAGATTCTGAAGCTGGATGTGCATGCTACATGACATCAGTGTTTGTACTGGCAGATCTGAGTTTAAAATGAAGTAGTTGATTACTGGTCTGAAGTGAACTTTTTAAAAACTTTCAGTAGCTGTGTTGATAGTTTATTTTCTCCTAATTGTTATTTTGACTGCCTTTATGCTTGTAGGGTAGATACATTTCTTAATGTTTTACTTGAATTTTGTAGCATGGATGAAACTACAGAGGATGTACTGGAATGTCAGGTTAAGCAGCTGAATAGTCTTATGCTTGGGGCTGCCTGGGAGATTACAGGACAGGAGGCAAGGCTAGTAAACCTTTGAGGATGTGGTAGTGAAGCCTGAAATGTTTGTGCTGTAGGTAAGCAAAGAAAAGAAAATCCCAGAAGTTTTGAGGGTAGTCTAACCTGAAGTAGTTTTAAAAGTGAGTTCTGCCTTTATGACAATATGCTACTGAGTATATTGCTTGTTAGGTCTGTATTTATGGGTTCTTGGTGTTATCTGTGAGCCTTGACTTATTTTTGTGTGTGTGTGTTTTTCTTCTCTCTTTGGATAGCTTAAAATAAGTAAAAATGGGCTTATCTTCTCTCATCTTACACTTCACCCTGCCTCCTAGCTTTGGCATGTTTTTTACTCGTTTGGCTATGCTTCTAACCTGTAACGACCACAGGTGTTAAAAAAAATCCACCTGCTAAGACATTAATAGATTTATCTACACAAATTAAGTTTGTTACAACTAATTAAATTAGTTGCTTTTTATCTCTTAAAAAAATGTTGTGTTAGCACATCTTGTAAGAAGGAAACAATGATTTCTGAGGTTTTTAAATTGTGTCACTGCATTTATTAGTGAAGGTCGTTTAAGATTCCTTGTGTGATTCTAGTTTTTATATTAAAAGTACAAGAGTAAGGGACATCTGTTTGAAAGTTACTGGTTTTTTTAAACTTAATTACATGACAAGACTTTCTCTGTAATTAATTTTTATGAAATAAGGTTAAGATGGCAATTAGGACAGTTTACTGAAATTGGTTATTACTTATGGGTTTCAAGAAATAGAGATTGTTCTTGCAATCAAGGCAAGTTAAACACACAGGATAGGAAGCAGCTTTCTTCATGGAGCTGGCTATGAGACTTGTCACCTTCTGAGAACCAGCAAGAGTAACTATTGCCAAATAACAGAATTGGTTCACTGGGACAGATGTGTGATGTATATTATTCCACACTCTGCATCTCATCCTAGTTCAAAGAGACAAAGAAGTCTGTCCTGTTTATTTGTAGTTTAATTACATAGTAATGCTTATTAAAAAGAGTATCTGAGTTTATTGAATTCCTGTAACTGATGAGAGTAGAGATTATAGTACTGGTTCAGAAATGAAAGCATGTTTTCTTTGGTCACTTCACACCATGTGTTATTTGTGTTGACCTTCATGGTCAGGAGTGGGAAATCAGTACTGTCATGTACAGTGTTTGCTTATGTTTTTGTCATCAACTAATTTGAAACTGCTGGTGGTGGAAGGGGTATGAACAGAAGTTGCGGGTCTCTGCAGCAGAGGTGCAGCTGCAATGTAGGAAGGTAAGACTGTGAGTGTTCTTTGGCAGCAGGAGGTGAGTAGACTTGTCAGAGCGTAGTGGCAGCATGTGGAAGGGACTCTCCCCAACAAGCCAGGGACCTGCACATTAGGAGAACTCATGGATGACATCACGTAAACATAACAGTCCAGCCTTGTTGTGGATGCAAGGATGAGTCTTTGGATACTGAGTCACTAAGTTAAATGGTTCCTGGTGTCCGGTGTATGTTGTCTGCTATATTATACGAGTCTAGTCAGATTGCCTTTGTCAAATTGCTCTGTATTTTCTTTTATCCTTAGCAGTTGGTGGTTGATGAAATTTTGTATTGATAATTTGGTCACTTCCAGGCAGTTAAAGGGCATATATTGAGAGTTTGAAGATCACCAACCTCTGGGATCTTACAAGTAGCATAGCAGTCTTTGTGTAGCTTAAGAGCCATATTGCATGGTAGAGAGAGCTGGGGGTAGGGACTTCCAGAGCTCTTTCCAGGTGGCTGTTCCTCAAGGGTAGGACAGAATTTGACTTGTGAGAAAGTCCACGGGTGACTTGGCAATGTCAGCCTTAGTATCCCCTTCTGTCTGTATTTTCTCTTCCAGCTGTGGCTTTGGGTCACTGAGTGCTCGTCAGGCAAGTACAGTCCTGATGCTAGCTATTTGATGTAGCTATAGCATGAGAGCCATAAGTTAAGCAGCTTGAGAGCTGCAGGCATGTCACCTCTGAACTAGATATTCTAGTGATGACTGTTGTGCAAATACCTGATCAAAAACCTGTCTAAACAATGAAATGTTTTGATAAGTTATTTTGTGTGTAACCAATCCCCTTGGCTTGTTTCGAGTCTGAAGTTGTTCGAAGTTGAAAATTACTGCCACTAGGATTCTTTTAAACATTAACACAAATTGGATTGAATTTCAAAACTTACATAGTCATGTTTGAAAGCAAGTTTAATAGTTGAGTCAGGGAATTTTGTAGCTAACTCATGCTGGATGAATATGTAAATGTACACTTTCACGTGTATGTATATAAAATGCTGTATCTAAACTGTCAGGATGTTTTCAGTGCTGCCAATAGAAATGACTTGCAAAACTGCATTTTGTCTTATGGAATTGGATCATACTTTTAAGGGTGGGTTTTTTTTTTGGTTGTGTTTTCTTGTATTTAGGTAAAAGTTTTGTTTGTACGCAATCTTGCCAATACTGTCACAGAGGAGATACTAGAAAAGGCCTTCAGTCAATTTGGAAAGCTAGAGCGAGTGAAGAAGCTAAAAGACTATGCTTTCATTCATTTTGATGAACGGGATGGTGCTGTAAAGGTAAGTGAAGAGTACTGTATGTTTGTAAGGAGTGACTAAACATAACATTTAGAGGCTGTATATTACTATTAACTTGAGAAAAAGCTCTGTCCAGAGAAATGGTAACATGTTGTCACTGATCACTTTTCCCTCTCTGGGTGTCTCCTAGATAAATGTAGTTGCTTGAAAAGTGGATCTTAGATGCACCTATCCAAAGTAATTTTGCTGATGAGTAACTAAGATAATCATATATGTTATCACTTGAAACTGAAGTGCCAGAAGTTGTATGATTCTCTCACCAAATTATTGGTAGAATTTAAAGCAGTTTCTCTAGGGTGGGTGATAAAAACTCAGGTAGTCTTTTTTTCTTTTCCAGGAGTGGAATGATTTTGTTTTTGTGGTATGGAATAAGCACCGTTTCTTTTTGGTGAGAGGTGCTAGACAATTGAGTAATTGTCATTCCTGGATTTTACTTGCCTGGTCTTGGTGCTTTTTTTTTCCTCCTGTCATCTGACCTTAGGAAGGGAAAGTGTAATTCCTCTCCTGCCCATAGTGTGTCTATTTTTTTTTGTTATGTGGGAAGTTGCAGGATAGAAGAGGATTCCGTTTTTCTTACTTACCCAGATGCCTTAAAGCAGATGCATAGGAAGATGATGGAAAGAGTCTTTATAGGATGTGTATGTGTCCTGTCAAGGCTTAGCTCTGTAGAGTCATTAAAGTGTTAGAACCTTTAGGATTCCACTGCTTGAATTTAACTTGTAGAAGTTACTGTGACCCATGGGACTAGTACGTGTGTGTGTGTGTGTGTGTTGGTGGGTTTTTGTTGTTTTTCTTTTTTGATGGTGGTTTGTTTTGGGGATTTTTTTGTGGTCAGAATGAGACTGTTAAATTCTGATTTTTGGCTTCTGGTTTAAAAACAAAATTACACTTGTTACAAGTAAAAAAAAATAGAAATAAAAATATATACTGATGTCTGGCTTTAGTAGTTGTTTGCATGTGTGCTGCCATGAGACATTTATTCCGCTATTGCAAAATCTGTACCTTCAGAGGACAGTTCTGTCACTTCATTAATTGAAAAAGCTTGCGAAGATTGAAGCCTGTTTAAAATTTTGAGTGGAAGATTTCTAAACTGATACGTGCAGTCCTGGGTTTGAGAGCCAAGTTAAGAGGAAAATGCTTAACTCTGGAACCCACGATACTCTGCTCTCTCACTATGTTAAACAAAAATTAGCTGTATATTGTTATTTTAGCTCCGGATAACAAATTTTGAAATGCATACTCTAAAAAATAGGATAAAATTAATAACTTCAGATATGCTTAGAAGTATATTTAAAGTCTGGTTAATTCCTTCAGGCAATGGAAGAAATGAATGGCAAAGATTTAGAGGGAGAAAACATTGAAATTGTTTTTGCTAAGCCACCAGATCAAAAAAGGAAAGAACGGAAAGCTCAGAGACAAGCGGCTAAAAATCAGATGTAAGTGTAAATGCATGCACATATGTTGTATTACTTCTGAAAGACGTGTACATTCCTACAGAATTAGAACTGGGTATTTCAGTAGGTGTACTACAGTTTATACAGCTTTTCTGGCTCCTCTGAAAATGTTGGATTCATTTAAGTTGTTTGCATTTTACTTAATCTAGTAGTGGTGTTTAGAGTTCAGGTTCTGGTTTTGCTCTGGTCGTTGAGTGTGAGAGCAACAGAAGAAATACTTGAAGGTCATGAAACATGCACACTTCTCACTTTTTATGCTAAACTTTTCATCTACTTCCGCCCTAATGTTTCACATTGATGAACTTGGCAACATGTGCTCCTTCTAGTGAGCTTCACAGTACTCATACAGCTCCTCCTGTTTAGTAAAGTACCCAGCGAAAGGAGAATCCAGAGGATTCTTTTTTGCCACTTGCAGAAGATAGATCTACTCATGAAGCTTATAAAATCATACTAATGGACATCTTGCACTAATGAATGCTGAACATGGAGTTGGGGGGAAGGCATTTCTTGCTAGCATGTTCTGCTTAATGTTCTCATGTGGGTTTTTTTTCTTGGATATCTTGTGGCATTCCTAACCATCTTCCCTCCCCCACCTTATTTCCAAAAATAACTTTTGCTAGTGCTGCTGTGCAGCATCCAAGAAGATGGAATAGTAAGGTTACCAGATTAATACAGATCTCCAGATGGTGACCTACTGTACACATGGAATTGGTTAAGTTTGCCCTGCTTATAGGTCTTCTGACTTTCTTGGCCCTTTTGTTCTTCCTTGGGCATTCTGTGTTCCTGTAAAAAGTGGATTTCTTCTTGTCTTCTCTCTGTACCAGGCAGACCTTTTTTCTGTTCTGCTTAAATCCTTTGACAATACAACTTTAGTTCTTTATGTATGTTCTGTATCTTGGCAACAGCACCATAAATACCCATTTGTTTAATTAAAATATAAAATAAGTTGTGCAACTTTCAACGGTATCTCTCAACACAGACAGTTTTCTACTGGGTTGTGTTGTCTCTTTGGAGGTGTGCTTTCTCATTGATTTTGAGAAATAGCAAAAACCCATTCTTACACTGCAGTATGTAACTAGCTTTGCTAGTTTGATATTCAGGATGTAATAATGGCCCGTTTCCAGTGATGAAAGGGAAGGCTTTCTTAAAATGCACTTCATCAGTTATTATGCTGTATGATTTTTATCCCCCCACCTCACCTCACCTCTTCTCTGAGACCCAGATTTATTACTTCTGGATAGCATGCATGCACTTCTAACACTAGAAGTCTTCAGGCATGTGTTGCCTCTAATGTTATCTGCATCTCTGCCCCTGTTATTGTTTGAGATGTGCATGTCTCGTTTTGTTGAGGTAGTTAAAGTTAGGGCTCCCTCTCCTTCTAGTCAGAGGTAGGGTAATGCCACTTGTTTAGTTCTTTACCTTCTTGGGACTTCTCTGTGTTCTTTCGTTTTTCTGAACTGTTAAGGCAGTAGGAGAGCAGCTAGTTTGATGAAACTCTAGGCATTTTGGGCTTTGGAGTAAACCGTTAGTGAATTGTCAAGGTTTTTAATTTTCCTAGGATTCCAAGAGATGAGGGAATAGAGGACATGTGATGTTAAGTCTGTATCCTGGTTATTTTAGAAATTTATTTAGAGGGATGTCTTACTATCTTGGAGTAGATTTATAATTCCTATTACATTTATAGAGTTGTAAAAAAACCTTTCTTTTCCCTGGAAACTTTCATGTTACTATAGATGTTCTTTGATTTGATTAATAGAGTTAGCAATCCTCATGCAAGTGACTATGGAATCTGTAAGAAGCATTTTACATCATGTCTTTACTCTTTGAAACCCCTTGTGGATGTCAGGAGTAGAATTTTTAATCTGTGTAAGTTGCTTTGCTCTTCAACACATCTGTGCAAGTTCTGTAGTAAAACTACATGTGAGGGGGGAAAAAAAATTCAAACTTGGAATAAGTAGATAAAAGGGCAAAGTTGTTGTCGTTAGTAAGTTGTCTCCATCCTAACTGTGAAGAGAAGGGAGAAAAAGTCTTGACAGCGGAGACATCGTTAGGAAGCGCATGTAAAGTCCCAGCGGCAGCGTTGGGAGT